>NC_083653.1:15016638-15649138 GCF_963576545.1 Limanda limanda
GCCTGACGGCGTGGGAGCAAGAGACTGAGTGCTCTGAATTGGTGGGGTGGGCAGACAGCATTTATGTTTTGGAGGCAGAAGAGATGGAAACTGTTGATTTCCTGAGGTCTCACCTTCGGGACGGCACCGACTCTGATACTGTTGATGAGCGAACACTCGAGCACCTGGCCTTCCTGCAGGAGAGCAACACAGATGGAGAGAAAGAGGGGAAGTGGAAAAGGGAGGGATGACAGCAGGTGAGAGGGGAGAGACGGAGAGGGAGGAGGAGAAGATTACAAAAACAAAGCAAATGGATTACAGTGGGATTTGTTATTATTTCTGCGAATACTTCTACGCCACAACTTCTCAGCATCTGTCTCTAAGTTATTCATGTTGGTCAATACAGCTAATATGTGCACATATTTACTTATGATCATGTCTATTTTGTGTATTGGTTAAAGAAGTAATGACACTCAAATTTCAATATACAAGTTTGATTGGCAGTGAGCTAATCCTTAATCTCCACCCACCTGTATTCCCACACAGAACAAAGAGGTATAGAGCATAGAATATATACATAGATTGACGACTTCTTCCCCCTATCCAAAAATATCCCGGATACTAACGCTGCCATCGTGTGCTGATGGAGCCGAGTCTGTACAGTTGTAATGTAAAACAATTCTTCACGACCTTGAAATGGCTCCTATGCAACTCTACATATTTGCTTAATTTAGTATTTGCAGATCTATGAATGTCTATGAATTTTTTCATATTATGAAAAATAATTTAATAATATGAAATTATTTTAATACTAGAGCTAATATGAAAATACAAACTCAATCATGATGGTTCCCACATCATGACGTTTTGAGATTAACTTATTAACATAGTTAGCCAATGGCTGCTTATCAGTCATGATGTGTCATGTATCAAATAAAAAAGCCAAGGTAAAAAAGTTTCATTGGAGGGGGTTAAGGATTAAAAGACCAAATGTAACTTCTTAAAAGAACTGCTCTTGTCTCATGCACCTTGTTAAATAAAGTTTACAGAACAATATAAAGTTCTGAATGTTAAAAATGCCACTTAACCTCTAACCTGAAGTTAAATTGCAAATTGAAGTGCAATGACACCAGTTTCTCAGTGACGTGTTAGTGTTTGATTATCTGCACTTTGCTTTTCTACACCTCTTCTCTTTTGACTTTTAGATGCTGTCTCCTGCGTATAAAATATCCTATTTTGGACCAAAAGCTTTTCCTCTGCCAGACCTCCCTAGAGACAAGAGAACACATAAAATGTCAAGACGTGGAGGTGATACCTTTCCCTCGCTCTTCCAGGTGATGAAAAAGCCAAACTCGTCCACTCTCATCTGACAACTGGGCTCAAAGAAGTACGGGTCCTGCAGAGGGAAGAGAAGATTTTTATGAGACAGGGGGCTACATCACAGGCTTTTGACATTTAATGACATTAAACAGCCAACCTGTTTCTCTCACACACACATACACACACACACCCACACACACACAGAGGGCTTAGCAACCAGACAAACACATGTAACGCAAATTCATTTCCATGTTGTACCTGTCGGCCTGAGGACACACAAGGACTCGCTCACAAAGTACGCACAAAACATTTAGTATGTACACACACGAGTTGCGTGCGGAGCAGATGAAACCTGCTGCTAAGGCAAACACAAAGTGAGATAAATGTGACTGTCGGGAACTGTTAAATGCCAGCATCCTCTGACTGGAACCCAGGGCTGTGCATTAGAGACAGAGGACAACCCTGAGCAGATTGTCTGTCTCGAGGATCCAGGAGTGAGCTGATACAGTGACGCAGCTGCACACAGGCGTACGCTCTGCATCCACCAGCTGATCAACTCATCTCCAAACATCAGCCCACCTGTCTAGCCCAAACATTTTACACTAAACTCAATCAGCTGCGATTGCACTGATAAATGATTGTGTCAAATGTGTGTATGTGTCCAGGTATAACTCATGTTGTCGGGTCAGGAATCTGTTTATACGGTCACATTGTGGAGATTTGTTTTCCACATGGGGACAAAAAACAATCTCGATAAAAGATAAGGACAAAATCATGGTTAAGATTGGGTTAGTTTCAGGTTAGGTTAAGGGTAATGTTAGCTTCAGGTATAGGTTTAGGTTAAGTTAAGGGTTAGGTTAAGGTTAGGCAAATAGTAATTATAGTTAAGGTTAGATTAAGTCTCCAGGAAATCAATTTGAGTCAATATAATGTCCTCGGGAGTCAGGGAGACACGGCTGTGTGTGTTTATCCAGCTTCAATCACACATCTAAGAATAATAAAACATAGAGAGTGAGAAACATAGAAAACAGGAGATGGATGCTGGGTCACTCTTACTCTAATATTAGCAATAGGGAACAGTGTGTGACACACGCAGCCACATTTTAATCTTTCAGGCTGCTGCTGCCATGAGATACACTGCTGAGAACAGGACTAAGCTGAGCTGTTATGTGGCTGCTCTCCATATTGCGCTACCATGTCATCCAAAACCACCATGAAAACCAATAGAACAATCCTAAATCCAGTTAGGAAACAGTGAGACTGCTGTTAAGTGCAGCTAAAAGCTTGACTCTATTTCATCTGAAATAAGTATGACAGAGGGTTCAGTTGCACATCATGAAGCAGAGTCTGAAAAAATACGGTCCCAAATGAGCCCTGACTGTTAAGAACATACAGCCGGCTACCGTTACACCATCAGACGGCTTGTTCTTGTAAAGCTAAAAGGTTTATGGGAACACTCAGTCCTTCCAAACGCAGAGGAACAATTCACTCAGGACCCAGACGTCTCCTTGTGGAAGTGGAGAGACACATTAAGACCCCTGGTTATGGTCCAGCTTCTTTGCGACGTGTACATTCTTTGCTAAGTGCCCGGGGAAGTGTAATTCAGTGTGTGTGTGGATGTGTTTGTTCTCTGTTCATCCTCTTCTGTTGCCCCCATCTTGGAAAAAGGAACAGCAAACAAAAACAGACTAATGGTTCATCATACTAGCGAAAGTACTGTATATAATCAAAGGGAGCTAAGCAATGTTTTTATACGGCACAACAAGTCCTTTGTTTACATTGATATGAAAGACAATCAAGGAGATGTACTCAGGACACACAAACACACATGACCTCGAGCAACATGAAGCCATTGGTTATCTGATGAAAACAGGAACTGTTTGTGCTCTGACCAACTGGTGCTTAGCAGTGAATGAGTATTCACAGTGAAAAAATGCAAGGTCACCATGTTCAGTATCGAGTTACATTATTGTTTTTTTCAGCCATTGGTCCTTAATCCTAATAAATGTATTTATTTTTTATATGTTCATCAATATGTTACATTTGTTGTACTCCCACAATGTAAGTAATGACAATGTGAAAGGAGCACACTTCATGTATTATAAGATTATGTTACATCACAGTTAACTTCGAGGTATTAACTTTGTCCTTTTGATGACAGTAAAGAAATAAAGCTATCTACACTGTATACGTCTAATTCATGAACATGTTGTTAGTCTGCTACTTTAGTCTAAATCACCGAAAAAATATTGTAACTGATCATTTGTACAGCCTATGTAGGACATACAATAATATATGCTGTATGAAGTTTTCTTTGAAGTAAACTAGAAAGAAGTATAAGAATTATAATTTTTTTCTTTCTGCGTTTGTGGCATGCTTTTCTCTGACATCATCACCTGTCAATAGGTGGCTCTTCAGTTTCCATGGAAGCCAAACATCAGCAAGATCTTAATCGATGTGGCTTGATTACTAGTAGGACAATGACTGACACACACCCACACACACACACACACACACACACACACACAAAGCCCTCAGGCTCTTAGAACAACTGATCATTGAGAATCCATTTGACCTCTGACCTCACTGCCACCTGACTCGTCAAAGAGTGAAATAAACACTTTTACTGCTTCATTACTGCAGTAAAGGACATGTGAGGCCTCTCCCACAGAACTGTGCAGAAATCAAGCTAAACAGATAAAAGGTGAAGAAAAACAATAAATCCAGGTAGTGATAGAGGTCCGCTATAAAGCTTTGAGTCACACGCAAAACCATACAGCCACACACACGCGCACACACACACACACACACGCACATACTAACAAACATGCGTACTACCTGTCTCTACCATCTGTCACTCAGTGGGGTTTCAGTCAGTGAAGAAGGTTTTGTGGAAAAAAATCCATCCATGCTGTTTAGCATATGCCGGTGTGTGTGTGTGTGTGTGTGTGTGTGTGTGTGTGTGTGTGTGTGGTTGTGTGTGTGTGAGAGCATGTCTTTGTTTGTGGGTGGGTGGACTCTTGGCGAATGTCATTTCAATTGACTCAGATGTCCTCTGCAGGCTTCGTATTTGCCAAGCAACGGAGCAACACTTACTCACTCACTTAACTAAAAAGGGAGGTTTTCGGACAACTCAATTTATTATGAGTTTCAAAATGATCCCTTCCAAAATACAATATCTGAGTAAGCCTCTAAAAAGACTTAATAATCATGTCAAACATTATTTTCAGTGAACAAAATTATTCCTGTTATTATTCCGCTAAAATAAAGGATAATATCAGTTTACTGACTTTTTAAGACCATAATGAATTGAATTTAAGACCAATGTCAAGTGCGACAGATATGAAGGAATATCAGAGACCCAGAATAACTAACACTTGCCTAGAATTGAGGAGAAGGTGAAGTAGCCTAATACCACTTGAAATACCCTGTTGTCTCTCAACCTACAGTTATAGACAGTAGGTATCTGTAGACTTTCCCACAGCCCATTGGAGATCAATTCTGACCAAGGTATTCGTAGACTCAGTTATTAGTTCCATGTTGGTCTTGTTTGTAGTTTTATAACAGCTGGCTAATATCCGTATTGTTTAGAAAGAACTACAAAACATAGAGATATTACAAACTGTGCATGCTACCCACAAAATTAACTGATTTTAAACCATATAGGAAGTAGCATTAAAGCAACACTAACATAATTAGACCTAATGAAACATATTAAAATTGAATATTTTAATGTGTTTATTCGTTTTTAGGAACTAAACTTTCTTAGACTTTTTAGGACCCAGAGGAAACCCTGTTAGACGGTTGAGAAGGAGGCTGCCATCATTAATTTTAACCTTTAAAGTGACCGGCACAGTTTGACCTTATTATCAGTCAGGACAGTTCTATAGTCTCACACAGACACACCTACGGAATCGCCCACAGCATTTGTGTGGGAGAATTACGGCTCTGAGAGCTCAATACCGCAACTGAAGAGAACACATATGGAAATAGACTAAACACAAGCAAATGAAAAATCTACAACACATCCAATGTAAATACAAAACGACAAAACCAAATACACAAACGTGCTAAAAATAGTCAAACCACAAACAAGTGCAGCAATGCGCTGCGAGTGATAGACGACAAAGTAATGTGTTTTTGAGGACAGAAGAAACGTGGCGATGCTGACTGGTTTTCTTACATTTTAGCTAATTTTCCAACACCCAACATGTCAGAGTCAGTTCATCACTTTGTGTTTCCCCTGGTTACGTCCTACTTGCAGCATGTTTCTCTATTTTGTTGTATTGTGATTATTTCCAGCGTTTATTTTCTTATATAGGCGAGAATCTGCAGGGCATGTGTTGCAACAACTAACTTTCTGCTATCGAGGAGGAAACAACTCTTGGGGTTATTTTTTTCTGGAAACCAATCAGAATCATCTTATGCTCGGCTAAGCTCAGGGTGCAACAATGATGCACCAGCAAGGTAGATGTCAGGGAGGGAACCGTTGTACTGTAGAACTGTGGGAAAGTGTTGGAACACTTGTAGTTGGGGAGGCAAATAATTGTGATAAAATAGAAAAGAAAACACCGACACGTGAATTTAGATTTGTTTGATTGCATACACCAATTTCCTACAAAACTCAAAAGGTTGATAGTCTCGCAGCGAAGAGTAATTCAAAAATCGGTTAGAGGAAGGATGAGGACAATCCTGCTTCGCTGTTGGTCGGCTTCATAGCAGTCCTGACCCTGTCCTGTCCAAGCCTGGCTGGCTTCACAGCAGCAGCACACAGAGGACTCTCTTCAGAAGCATGCTGGCCCAGTTTCACGGCTCACTTTGACATCGCTGAGGAATTGATGCCGATTTTTTGGCCACCGGCATTTCAAGTTTCCTTCTCTGCCTGAGAGGGATGCACCCCCCCTCGCTGATGCCCGTATAAACAGGGAGCACTGAGGGGATTTCCTCATGCGCGCAGGCGTTTGTGTACGTATGTGTGTGTGCGAGCGTGCGCATGTGACACACTTTGCATTTGCTCTGCACATCTCCTCGCTCAGTGTCCTGATTAAGTTAGTCAGAGGAAACGTGGGCAAAAAGACAGGAGGATATAGATGGGGTCATATATACATACAGACAGACTTGGAGCAGATATTTGCTGTTAATGATAAATATTTGTCTAAATATCTTTTAATTGTTATTGTATTGGTATGGGACAGATTGATGAGCAATGATTTAATGTTTCAAAAATCAGATTTGTTCCCCTCAAAATTCCTATTTTTAGCTTAGATTTTTTTAAGTATGATTTTATGTATTTATATTTATATTATGATGAATGGTCTATTTAAAAACAAGGAAGACTCACTCACACAGACAATCTTACCAGTTTGATGGTCAAAAAACACTCAGTGGATGTGTAGCAGACAAGCAGTCGCCATGGCGAGGCGTCTTAATGAGGCTGATGAATGTAGCCTATAGTGCGTCGATGACGTGTCAGGTTATAAAGGAGACTCTGCTCATTTGTGTGTGTTTGTGTGTGTTTGTGTGTGTGTGTGTGTGTGTGTGTGTGTGTGTGTGTGTGTGTGTGTGTGTGTGTGTGTGTGTGTTTGTCTGTGTGTGTGTGTGTGTGTGTGTGTGCGCGCTAATGATTGGCCCGGGGATGGTCATTCAAGTGAAGAATGATAGTAGGACTAATAACCTGTCAGAGGTCCTGTCAGATTGTTCTATTGGTCAGTATCAACAATGCCATTGATAAACTCATACAGCTCGTAACACTGGCCAAGCCTATCATGTTCATCAGGGATATGAAACATACACCTTCACTGTATCAGTATATTTGATAAGCTGCCATTAAATGGTTAGAAGGCTTTATTTCTCCACTTGGAGCCTTTACGGTTTTTATTTTATTTTACAAAGCACCAAAGAAATGTGTCATTATTACCTCATCAAACCTGTCGAAGGAGGTGCCTTCCTGCATGAACTCAGGCAGGTGCTTCTGCCAGTTGAACACGTAGGATTTCGTCATGGCTGCTCACAAAGCTGAGACCCAGAGAGGTGGGGAGGAGATGCAGAAAGAGAAACAGACAGGATTAGTAACATAATATCTTCAACAACCAAGACAGCGAACACACAGATGTTTCCAGGACCGAGTTTCTGTCCTTGTCTGTCCTATAGTCACAAAATGCTGAATTCATTGAGCAAAGCAATACTGTAAAACATTTCCCACTCAACAAGGTGTGATGTGCAGGAGCTTTAGGTTTCAGGGTGTTAATTGGAACAGGGTTATTCAACGGGCAATAAAAGGGATTAACATATTTAAACAGGCGTTAACAAAAAACACATCAAACATCTATCAAATTCATAAATGATGTATTTAAAAATCTATTTGAAAATGCACTTAAAACACTTTCCATTTGCATGTCACTGCTGCTTTTCCTTTTCCCATTAGCTATTTGATTTAGTTTCTCATTTAACCTCTCCGTGACACTGTGGTACTTAACGCCGGTAAATCAAGGTTGACAATGAAAACGGGAATGACACTCAGAGAGCCCATAAACAGTCACCTTATGAAACCACAGTTAAATTTGGATCTGCACCATATTGCACACACTCAGTAAAAATCTGTCCAATAACCATGCCTGCTATTTTTCATTGAGAGGTTTTATGTCAGATGCATGACATTGATGAAAAACAAAGATTTAGAGAAAAACGCCACAAGTGCAACACTGTAGATATTGCTTTAAATTCTTGATACATCAGTGTCAGACATAAGAGAGTTAAATCCAAGGCAAGGTGGCCTGTAGCAAGTTTTAAGACATGCATGAGGCAAGGATTTGCTCATTCAGTCCCGTTAAGCTGAAAAACAGAGGAATCCTTTTTTGTAGCAACAACAGAGCTTACATCTCAGCTCAACCTTCTTCCACAACTTTTAATTCAGCCTCACAGTGAAGTGTGGTAGGCATCACAAAGGACACTGCTCCATTAAGTGACAGTCCAATGTTTAGATATATTTTTCCTACAGACCAGAATAATACAAAATCCAGAAAGGGACCTCAAGCAAAACCTTGCAGTTCAAGGACTATTTTCTACGTGTTATATTGAATGTTTTGTCAGTGTGGAATTCATCTCCCACATAGTAAAAATGGAAACAATTATGATTTAACATTTCCTCTCTCCAATATTCTCTCACCCAGTACCGACTGTGCATCTATGCACCCATGGATGTGATGTCAATCTTTTTGGATGTGGATGGGAACATTTTCTTTTCTGGTGTTTTATTTTGTGTTATTTTATTCAAGGTTCTTAAGGATTGTTAAAGAGGTAAGTCATCTTGTTAACTGACATTAAACCAATAAATATAACTAAGAATAAAAATGGTCAAATTTAATGTAAAAGATGTGCGGAAATGCAGGATTTTCCACCAGCAGACTCACTATATCTGACTGCTATGGAGCTGTTACATGAACACCAGACCGGGCAGGCTGAGGAAAAGTGGGCACACCACTTCATCACAGATAGAACAACGCAGATTGAGCATCTGATGGTGAGAAAGGGAAATTTTCCATCAAGTCTACTTTTGTCTCACACTTGGCCTGAAATGAAAGTGAGGCGTTTTTCCTCCTAAATCCCCCAAAAAAGCCAGTCAGGCCTGATTCATGTGACACACCTGCACGTGTATCATCACCTAAGGAGGGGAGGGGGTCCTGACAGGAAACTGTAATATTGTTGATGACACCGTCCAAATATAGGCTCCCCTTACGTCAGCCGCAAATGTGTCATGCAATAGCGCACTCGAAAACGTGACATGCTATGTATAGTCTAATTGCTCAGCTGGTATTATGCCCTAATGGGAATACTCAGAGGTGAGATTCAGTTGTGATTAGGTGGTCTTTCATATTAAAGTGCTGCAAATCCCTGCGATTACAATCACATACTGCATGTAGAGAAAATGTAATTATATAGCACTGCTGCAGCTTTATATGGGAAAATATTCAAAAGGATTATTCAGGGTTGTATTAATTTCTTCAGTAAAAAGCTTTAATGCCGTAGTGTCTGTCTGTGAATGTGATCCCCCCCTGTAGATGGTGTGAAACTAGCCATTTTCATGCCAGGGATAAACAGAGATAAACTTTCAGGTTGATGGGTGAAATGACAGAAAGGAAAACATAAAAAGAAATAAGTAAGGACAAACAGAAAGAGAGTGTCAGGAGAAAGCAGACGATAAAGAGAGATATGTAAAGGCGGCACGGAGAGAACGTCTCTCGGCCCCTTAGCTTCCCAAAGCTACATAGATGAGAGAAGAGGAGAGAGTGACAGGAGAGGCATGGAGATGAAACAGAACAGTGGTGGGCAGCGGGAGACGGATGAGTAAAACAGCTGTGTGTGACAGAGGCTGCCAGAGAGGCTGGAGGACAGGATGGTGAGCACAGCAGGAGGCGTGTGTGAGGGGGTGGGGGGGGGGGGGTATACAGATCAGACACAATATCAACAGAGGCTACAGAGAACAGCTGGCTGGGAGGGCTGCTCTCTACCCCCTGACGTGACAAATGCAGAGTGAAACAAGGGTTTCGAGTTGTCTGCACGTCGCCATCACCAATCAGAGTGATTCGTTAAACAGCAGCTAATCAGAGCTGATCTCACCCAACACGCTGCTTCATAAGAGATAGAAATTAAGCCTGATAATAGTGGGCTGACCCTTTAGTCAGACTGAGAACACTCTTTTTAAATCTGGGTGCAGAGTTTCGGGTGCCAACACAAACAGTGTGATCTGCGTCACAGTGCAACAGGAGGTGGAGCAGCCAGGCCGGGTCAGTACATCCAGTAATAGAAATGAAAAGATCCAACTTCATCAAACCCAGCCCTTCGCCATCTGTGGCGAGCTAGCAGGGGACCAAAACAGACACACACGTCCCGTCAGGGGGAAGGAAAACACAGATGCACACTTCCTGTGGAGATTAAGAGCCGGGGACAGGCAGCGTGCCATCAACACAACCCACAGAGACCACTCGTGTAAATAGGCGGCACCGTGTCCAGATTAGGGTTGCAAACGGGCGGAAGGTTTCTGGTAAATTTCCGGAAACTTTCTGGAAACTTTCCATGGGAAGTTAAGCTCGGGAATTTTGAAAAAAATAAAAAACTACGCAAATTAAACGCTGAGCAATTAAAACATCATTCAAAACTCTATTTAAAAGATGTATGGAATGCAGCACACACTGCACGTTGAAATTCAACCCTCCACTGTGCATTCTTCCATCACATGCACAGATAATTCCCAGAATCCTTCACACTACAGCAGGCCTGCTGTAGTGTGCAGGACTAGTCAGGTAAGTTCCAATGATATTACTGGGGAAAATATATTAGCATACTGATTGAGGATTGTTCATCTGTTCATCTAGCCTATTTCCATTCATTTATCCATCAATTGTAAAATCTTTTCACAGACGATTCCAATTGTTTGGCTAACTATTTATTTCTCTGGCATTGCATTAGTGTTTTTTACGAACTTTTTTCTCATCTTATTCTACAGAACAATGCCACGTGCACTATCTCATGTGTGGAGAGATTTCACCCCAGAAAATGTAGAAGGAAAGGCTGTGTACATTTGCAAATACTGTGCAAAGACCTATGTTAAGAATGACACAAAGATGCAGAAGCATACAGGGCTCAAATCAGCCTTTAACAAAACAAAATGTTTATATTTATGTCTGTATATGACAAGGTAAATACAGTTAGTATAAATTATCCACAAAATTTCCAGTTTATTCCCGTTAATTCCCATATATTCCCGTATATTCCCGTTAATTCCCGTTAATTCCCATGGAAAGTTTCCAACTTTGAATATTCCCGGAATTTTGCAACCCTAGTCCAGATTACTCAATAATAATAATAAACCAAATCTCAAAGAAATCGTTAACATTTTCTAAATCAGATTTAAAAGTATTCAGATAGGACACATCTAATTTGGACTAATTGGGCTGTGCTGTCCTGTCTGATGTTAGCCTAGATCTTGCCACTCTCAACAGTTTGCATTAGATAACATCTTCCTCAGCGGGATGTAATCTGTCCAATAGCAGCACGGCACACCGAGGTTTCGTCAGGCCACACTGGCTGGGCCTCTGAGCTCCTGGACGTGTGAACGTTGCACGTGAGGAGCCGAGGGAAGCTGCAGGCAGAGAGCGAGGTCCGAGCCCCCTGTCCAACCCCTGACAATGAGATAATTACGATAGATAGGAGCCCCGGGAGGCGCTCCGTTCCCAGCCTCCTCGTCTAAAATGGCAGCTAGGGTAGCACCCAGCGGTCCCACACCTCATAAAGTGAAATTAGGCCAGCCAGTGGTGGATGGGTTGACTGAGGACACATTCATGTGGACACAAGTGAACAACACAGACACACACACACACACAAAGTAGTGCATTTTATTTGGCTGGCACAATGAGTGAGGCTATCCTTAAGCAAATATCCCCAACAAGGAATAAAGCAACTAGATTCCACATCAAAAACCACAAATTTTGCAGCTCAGACTAAGCAAGTGAAACCACAGGAAACAGTGGAATAACAAGAACCTCTTTTCATGCATCGTTTGAACTTACCATCACCATGTATTCATGCAAAATCTGACCCCATCCATCCCATGTTTTTGGATAATGCCGCTGCAGAGATGAGGATCGCTAAGGCTTATTCAAAGCACGACATCGCTGTCCTACCTCACTCAAATTCAAATAAACCAGATAGGCAGCTTGTCATCAGAATTAAGACCTAAAGGTTAAAGAAGCAAGCGGTGACACAACGACAGCACCACTATGGCGCTGTGGAGCGGCTCAGTGGCCTGTAGGTGAGACTCTGTACACGTTTGGAACTGCATGAATGTGAACCGGGGTGCGGACGAATCTGCGTGTCATACCTCTATTAAACAATAATGATTGGGTGTGAGTTTTTTTAACTGCCGGTCAAACCGCATAAAAAAAGGCCGTTGACTCCTTTCAGATTGCCAGTAGGTGTTTGCCAGTTTTTCCCCTACAAACTGAGAAGCTCTCTCACCTTGCTTTTGACATTTGATAAATCGCTTTTGCACTTTTTTCCAAGATTTAAAAAAAACAATATGTAAACCAATGTTCATGGCTATTAACTCAACAATAACCAGAAGTTCAATGTGCATCTTGAGGAGGTGCAGCTTCAGTGTCTTCAGACAGAGCCAAAAGAAACAAACGAGGAACAAATCAGCACGTTTGTGTTACACAATAAAAACACGTGTCTCCTGCAGAGTTATTTTACCTGGGAATGAATGCTGATTGTATTAATGCATATTGCAAGAGCCAGATGTTGCTGTAGGGAAATATAAAAATATTTAAATTATAAGCTCATACAGTATCATTATTGTGATTACTTATTAAACTTCATATCATAAACAAATTAGACTTGTGCCTGTGACCATTATAAAGCCAGTCCACTACATATACAACAAGAGACACTTGTGAATTAGGCCAAGGCTTCCTCTGAACCATGCTTCAAAAAAAACTGGAACGAAACTATCAACAAAACACGGAGCTGAGCTGAAAATATTCCACTCCATCAATGCCAGACAGTAAAAATATTAAAAGTTTTTAAATTCCACGTTGGCCACGACTTTCCAGCTGTCTTCTCCTGTTGTTGCCTTAGAAAACATTGTTCTTCACTCAGTGTTAGACTCGGTGTAAAACAGCAGGTCGGAGTTAGTGCAAAAGATAAATGTTATTTATGTATGATGGGTCTTCATCTTGCAGCGTCACAATGGTTTCCTAAGCACTCACAGTCTGACCATGTATGGCCTGACTTAAAAAATCCTCCAGTTGTGTCCTAGGTCTACTCTGAACCACATGGTGTCTGCTTTACTTTGTGCAGAAGACGGCCAAAGACAACACATGCAGTATTCTCACACAAGTTTTTTCTTTCACTTGTAACACAGCTGAACTCACTCCCTGCTTCATGGTTATGCATTGCTTCACTAAACAGCTTCTGGGCATCTATGCTACAATAAGAGATGAAACAGAATTGATTCTCATCTTTCCTATTTCCAAAACTTATATTCCTGAAGGTGTTTCGCAAAGGGGAATCTTAAGCAACCTATAATTCCAGAGTGCAGGTTAGCATCCCTGCTGCTTAGTACATCGAAACATAAACTCATCAGCTCCACTTCCCTCAGGAACCTGCTGGGAACACAAGCCCTTTAGTATAGTTAGTGTTAATCTTAAAGTCCATTTTATTCAGATGTATTCCAAACACCGTCTGCGGTTGCCAAATATTAAAAAGAGTAAAACGGTAGTTTAATTGTATTCACTCACACTACCATACTGAGAAAAGACTCAATTTACAAACGACATTAACATATTGTTTCCTCCTCACTGATCTGCTGCATTAAAAACCAGGAAAGTCCTCCTCTAGTGGAGTTTCCCAATTCTTCATTTCCTGAGGCAGTTGAGGGTCAGTGTGTTTCCGGTAACCAAATGCTGTGGCCACATGCTGTTTCCATGACATTACTGAGCAATTGAAGCCAGGTGAACCATATCATGTCCAACGGTAATCAGAGTGTACTTCAGAGAGAGGACGTGTGGATGAGGACAATATGTAAAAGGCTCAGTGTGTGTATATTTTCACTTTCTCTGGCTCATTGTACCTTCTTACATTCCAAATGTGGGCGGATCTTTGTTATTAAAAAGAAGGTGAACATCGTTTCAACCTATGAGTCAAACAAGAGCCGTGTGTACACAGCAAAACACATCTGAGAGAAGAACCAGTCGACTAAAACAAACGGATACAGACTGTTTACATGACAACTCATTAAAGCTGCAGTTTCCACTTTAACTTTAAGAGGATGTCAAGTAAAGCAGTAAAAAATGAAGTGTTTATAATAAAAGCATTGATGAAACAGAGGGAAGGAGCAAGCCCTGACAAATGTAACAGAAACATGATGAAGCTGAAGAAACACCCCCACTGACTCACAGCAAGCTGCAGCCCTCTCTCTACTATCACTGATCAGCGGCACTTTACCTCAGCCTCACCAGCTGGAACGTTCCACCTGCTCTGGTCAGCCTAGGGTGGGCTATCAACACAATTTCACTTCTGTCAGTTACGGTACAGAGAGTGCAGTTTACTCTACAAATCACTCATAAAGACACTTTAAAAAGAACGCAATTTACTGCTGTTTCACATCACCAATCCTTCCACAACTTGACAGTGACCGACCATTCACTGCTTCAAAACCAAACTGCCTTGCAAAGATACAAGACACAGGTAGTTACCACACAAACACATCCAGGTACACAATACACTGCACAGATAAAGGTAGCACTAGCACCTCATAACAACGTTAACACACACGCATGCATGCCCGTGCGCACATACATACACACACTGTTAGTGATGACAAACAGGTGAATAAGGATGGCGGCAACACTATATGCACACACATCCTGTCTGATTGTGTTTGGACTTGCTCTGGCTTCTATATGAACTTTGAGAGTGTGAGGTGAATTAGCTGTATGTATACACACCAAGTTTATGGTCTGCAAACACAAGTGATATACAATATTCTTCGACTACCCTTCCACACCCAAGTCAAACAAGCTATAACACTCTTATCTGGCCCAGCTGTAGCATGATGCCTACTTTTCACCTGGACTGTTTAATTGCAGAAGTATATACAATGACTTGTCACCAGTGGCTGGCCTCTAATTTGAACTTTAAACATGGCAAAGTGTCATCGTGTCCTCTTTTCTGTTTGTCTAAGATATTTACCTTGTCCTGCGGCTACGAGAGAGTGAAAGTTAAGTAAAACATTAATCTAATCTTCCTACTTAGAGTGGATTATATGGATAAAAACTAAAATATATTTTCTCTTTTTCAAACAACACCCTTACATGTGTGTTTGTCTACTGGAGGGCAGAGAAGGAAAAACATGAATGCTTCCTGTGAGGGGTCTCTACACTGCTTCTTAATGTGCCTTTTCTTCAACAATACCATCAATCTTCTTCCGTCACTATTAGGGTCAGAGCTGCCCTTGAGGCTGAAGCCATCTCAGGACACACACATCGACCGACTCACCTACGCCGACTCTCACATCCACCGGGGCTGAGAACAATTTCCGTCATGTTTAAGAACTGAATTGTGAAAAGACTGGGAAAGACGTGAACATTGAAAGGAAGTAAACTCAAAAACAGAAGTCTGTCATCTTCTCTAAAAGCATGACTTTAACTAATATTTCTCAATTAGTCATTAGGTTTCAAATTACAAATTCAGAGCTACACATTAATTTCATTTCTGTTTTTTCATCATCAGATTCTGATGATATGATTGACACAATTTTGAGTGCTTGTGTATCTTTGCAAACCCACATTTCCAAACAAATAATACAGAGTTTTTATACAACAATGGTTTCTCGTGCATTGAAGTTTTTTATTACCTCTGCCCAGGAGGTTATGTTTTCATTGCCGGTTGATTTATTTGTCTGATTTCCATGAAGTTTTGTGGAGGGTTGGGGCATGACCCAAAGAAGAACAAAATACATTTTAGAGCAGGTCTTTCTTTTTCACCTTCATTACCGTGGCAAGATGGAGCGTTAACATTGGCAGTAGGTATCTGCTCTCTGAGCGCCCTTCTGGTTAAACTTGTATTCTGTCCAATTTGAATGCATCAAATTCAGTTCCCAACAAATAACTGAGATCATTTCCCACGCATGTCTTCTCTTAGCCAGCTTCAGTCCACACAAACAAGTTGTTTACTTTAATTCAGAAAGCACAACACTACCACTGCAAGGGTTAGAGGTCAAATCCCACTAGGACCATTTATTCTACTGCTGCTTTCATGGGAGTCCGAATCACGTTGTATATGTATGTACAATATGTTTTAAACATGTGCTGGCAAAGGCTCATATAAAGTCAGAAAGACAGAGCCAAGTTTGGAGAAAGCATAGGGGGGAAGATAAGAGGAAAGGGAAATTTGTCTTAAAGGTTTTCAATCAACTAAATGTCCTAAGAAATAAATCATACCTAAATCTCTCTACCCAACCAGTGAAGCAACCAAATGTCTGAGTGGCTATTTTACAGCTGCCTGGTTTGTGCACATTACTTCTTAAGGTCAACTACAGAGCAAACCACCAAAGTCACTTTCCACTGAGATATGGACACCTTGCACTGCCTCGTCTAACTACACCTGTTATCATGCATGACACAGAAATACTAAAGACAAAGCCCAACTAAAGATCTGAAAATAACCAAAATATACTGATGCTGTAAATGCATTAGTCTCTGCTAAGAAGGGTGGCCTTTCTATTTGTCTAACATCCTTTTTAGCTCAATAATTAATAACTGAACACAGAAATGACTCTTACTTTTCTCTAATTCCTTGGCGAAGCGTCTGATGTCAGATGGTAGTGACGATGGTGCTACGTACAGCTTTCCAGGTTTTGGTCAGTTAGTCAGAGGAGAGTCTTTGCAAGAGTTACAGCAGTAGATTGTCCCAAACAGATATGCAAACTTCTGTCCACGTCTCCTCAAAATGAGAAAATCCTCAGGACATATCGTACAAGCAGTTTATGGAACTCGAGCAGAGGAAGGTTGCTGCACTGAGCTCTGAGCTCCTCATTGCTTTGCAGCTCAATAATGTTGTGTCGCTGTTTGTCATTCAAATAAGCTGGTTCCACCTTCAGAGGCCTAACAAATATGTTCAGTATGTTGACTCTTCATCATCTCTCATCGAACGCCTGCAGGAGTTTGCAAACTCTGCAACACATGCAAATATCTTTGCAGGTTTTTGTTCGCACACAGAAGGAAAATGCAGTTGGACTGCTTTTCGGTCACTCTTGGCAAAGCAAACATGGTTTGCTGAGATGTGAAACTAGGTGGTAGTCTCCTGAACAAACTGTCTTTGTTATATCTGTTGTTTCATCACAGAAAGAGAGAAAGACTAGACATCCCTTGCAGTGTCCTTTCAATATCTTCTTTCATATCCGTAATCTGCTCTGTAACAGTTCAGACACTATGGAACAGCTTTCCTTTGTCCAGATGCAGCAGCAACAAGGCAACAAAGCTCCATCACAAAAAGCTGTCAGCTCTCTCCAACGTCATCCAAGAGCATTTTCCCTTGCAACTCCTCTAGCCGCATGATCTGAGTTGTTATGATGCTAAAGATTGGCACACTAGTTTGTCTTGACTTTAACAAAAAAAAAAGATTGTTTATCCATTCCTGAACTGCAAATGTTCCTTTCTTGAGAGCTGCCACGATGCATAGAAGCAATGAAACACAACTATGTGTGTTGTGTTCACTCTGACCAGGACCCAGACAGAGATGCCAACAGGAAGGGGAGGTACCAACCGGAAGTCTACTATTTTTTTATTTTGTCGGAGTCGCTTTTTTGTTTTTGCCAATTGCCTCGTAAGCCATATTCAAGCCCTAGGCAGATTGTTCACCTCCACTGCAGGTGTGTTATGTTTGTGCACTAGTGCAGACATAAACAACACATGCTGCACTGAGAAGGATCAGCAGGGGGTAGGACAGGGTGTGAGCGATGGGGAGGAATTGAGGAGAAATCCAGAGCCCAGAGAGATCCGGCACATTAGACTTCAAGGTTCATTCATATTTATGTAGCACTTCAGCTGTCATGTTTTACTGCACTGCACTATCAGGCACAACAACAGAGCTTGGGCAAAAAAACACAACACCTCGACAACAGCCCTTTTAGATTTGAGCTAAAATATGTCTACAAGTTATAGGACATATTTTGTGTTGTTGTATTTGAAAGTGTTACTGTCGTGAAACCTAATTCCTCATCTGCACATACAATGGGATGTGCTATGTCTCCAGTGTCCATACTAAGTGGAATAAAAAAATGCACTCCTCTGCTAAACTTGTTTAGTTAAACAGTGGATGTTATGACCTCAGGCAAGACAACCTCCAACCAGGATACACACAGAAAAAACAACAGGAACGCACATATACACTATATCCTGGAAGGCAACTTAAACCGGTTGCCGCTGTTTCAAGATCACACACAGATTACAACATTCTTGCGGTGGCAGGGTTCTTCAATTGCATTAGCATTAATTATATCAAACTCAGCCCTATGAAAAAGAATCCAGCTAGCAGAAGGGTTTATTTGTGCCCATTGATTGCTGCACATATCAATCATGCCAGGAGACACAAAGCAATATCATTGATATGCTACTGTTGACACTGGATTTAAGTTAATGCAATGAGAGCCCTAATCTGGGAGAGTAGTGATTTTTTATTTACAGCACCAAAACCTTTGTTCTCTGAGCAAACAGCACATATGGCGGCGAAATCAATGTTGCTATGGCCTGCACCTGTTCTTACTTTTCATTGAGTCACTTCACAGGGGGGAAGTGCAGAGGATGCAGAATGATCGCTGAGTAAACATGTGCTCAACGAGGATGGAGGTCCTGTGTATGTGTGTGTGTGACCTGTGCGACATCTGTGATTTCACTGACTATCACACCTGTCTGTAGCCAACTGAAGCTTAACACAGCATACGAACGTGTGGGCTACATGTTACAACACACAATCTGGCATGCGGCGCTCTGAACAGATTGAGGCGTAAGAGCTGCAGGCCAAAAGGAAGAGAGAGGGACAAGGTTTGTATATGTCTATGTGTGTGTTTGGATGCATATGTATTTGTCATTTGTCTATGTTTGTGTCTGTTTCTTTCTTAGTTTGTATCAGCAATACACTGGTATTTACATGACAGCTCCTCAGAAGTGAAGCCAAATCATCTTTATTGCTCCTTGGTGGCTGGCTGCATTATAGGTCATAATTCCGCCCCCTCCATGTTAGCAAACAGGAAATGGGACAAACTAAAAAGTCTAAGTACATGCTACATACATTTTCTCAGAAGGTAGTTCTCATCTCACTGATGTAATATTGATGAATATAAATTCCTCTCTGTATACAGAATTGTTGGGAACAGACATAACTCCTAGTAAAGAAAAAAACTGAATTTATGCATTTCTAGGGCTGTACGTACAAAACTGGTGTATCACTGTTTGTTTCTCTGGGATGAGGCCGTATTATGCTGTTGGATGGAAGAATGTGTTTTTGCTCCTTGGTCCCGGGTTATATAACTGACTTTAGCCGGGGATGGAAACTGGCCGTCTTTCAGTCAAACACATCGACTGCAGTGCCCAACTGTGGTCCGCCATCTGGATTCAAACAGGCACTTACCACACACACGCAGATATCATTCACAAGATGCACGAGTGTCAGTTTGAATAAGACTTTGGCACATACAACTACAGCGGCAGGATCTCCCACACCATTAAACACGAGATGTTTGTCAGGTCAGCTGCCGACAGCAGACGAAGATGTAAATGAGTTCATAAAACACACAGCCATACTGGGACACACACATTTGCATACTCTAAGCATTATATAAGAGCTATATATAGTCCTCCACATCAAACCTCTGCCAAACCGAGTTACACAAAGAATTTAGCACATGGCCGGATGGACGGAGCATCCAACTTATAAAGGAGTGTGTATCAGAGAAAGTCTTTTGGCCCAAGGGCCAACGACTTCCCTCAATGACTCACCGAGGGAATACCGAGGCCTCTCCAATGGAACCAGATCATTGGAGGAAGGGGTAAGGGCTGTCCCCGGGTTATCAGCAATCTTGATCTGAGGTATTTAGAGCACCACACCTATGACTGTTGGTGTCGCCATGTGTGTACTTGCACTTCTAAAATTGTGAAAACCAATTTGATTAATAGACCTTATGGAATGAGGACATTTTGGTCCACGCAGCTTCAAATGGCTGATTGAGGTTTGGTTTTAGGAAATGCATTATGTCAACGAATCTCCTCACAGAGATAGAATTACAAGTTTGTGTGCCTGCGTGCGTGTGTTTATGTGTCTGTTTAAAGAGGCACTTAGTCAGGGAGTTCCCTCAATGTAATAGAGGGGCCTGGCTCAGCACACTTAGCACACCAACCCTCAGACTGTGTCGCAGCTCTACGATAAAACCCCCGTTGAATGTCAGCAAAACAGCCAAGGACCAAGACTCAAGGCAGAGAACAAAATGCATCAGCAACGCAGATTAACGCTTTCAAATTGTTTGAGGAATCCTTATTTTAGCGAAAATGCATCACACCCCTTCTCACCTCATGGTTTAGGAATTGATTTGGAGACAGACCTTCTCATCCCTTGTAGCCTCGCAAACTTTGTCCTGCTAACCATGAGCTATTCTCAGTGCCCAGGGCAAGACGAGAGACAGAGGGAGGAAGGGCATTCGCTGTTAGGGTTCGATAGCTGTGGGACAACCACCCTACGTTGATTAGACAAGGTACCTCAGTATCCTCTTTAAAAAAGGCATATTTATGAAATGGATTTTAACTGGATGATTGTTAGCTTCATTGCTCTATTTGATCAATTGCCTCTTGCTTTCACTGGCATGTATTTTCAGTTTTTATGTCTGTGAGGCACTTTATAAACCTGTTGTTTTTTTAAAGGGCTTTATAAATTAAGTTAATTATTATTACTATTAACTTAATATATTTAAGAGAGCATTTTTTTCAAATGTACTGTATATGTGTCTGGTCAATAATAGAAACCTCACATTGCAAAACTGGTATTAGAAAGACTTTGAAGCATATACAATTCATTTAAAAACTGTGGTTAGACAAAGCATGAGTCTCTCATATTAGAAAAATAGTGCAGGTTAAGTGATGAGGACGTGAAGGTAGAGTGGGCCTGTGTGAAGCGTGGGTAGACTGCAGCACAAATGTATGTCCTGACAGACTGATGAGGACAAAGATCAATCTCCATCCCCTCTGAAGTGGACTCATCTAGCTTTTTCTATTTCGGTCATAGCTCTAATTGAAATTTTTTTTTCCTAAACACAAGTAGTAGGTTCATCTTTTTGGTCCGACTATTTCACAGGCAGCAGTTGACATTTTCTCCAAACACTGCATGATTCTCTGCTGTTTTATAGGCTGTAACAGTCATGCTGTTAACACTTAACATATTACAAGAGTCATGTAAGGACAAAGACATAATCTAGTCCTCTAGGCTTAGTCTAATCTTGATGTAAATTGATTGATGACGGTAGGTGCAGGGCGACTTATACAGGCAAGTTAATTTGGGCAACTGGTGTTTGCAGAGGGATGACTTCAGAAGGAAAACACCAAATTATCCCTAAATGACTTTGTTACATCACAGAGTCGGTGGTGCTCTGCGCTGTGTGTATGACAGTCTCATTTAGACCAGATTAGGGGGTCAAAGGTTTGGTTTGCCCCGCTACACATGCCCCACGGAGGGATCTTCTGGGGAAGGTTTGCCCAAACATGGTCAAAGATAATAACATAGCCTGGTTGACCTCTGTAAAGTGCTCGGGAAGCTGCGGAATTCTGGCTACTGCAAAACAGCATATGGAACTTAGAACAATGCCATAGAGGATTCAAATGTCCTGAATTAGAGGAAGTCAAAAGAGGAAACCCAATTCGCGGAGTGGTCTCTTACATCTGAAATGAAAGCCAAAGATTCACCCTCTCTCCATTCTTCTGTCCAGCTCAGAGGAGGAACCAGAGAAATGAGGGATAACCCAGCATGAGAAATGAGTAATAAAGAGAAGCTGGAGAATTTGAGGACCAGTCAGGAGGAGGGCAAGAGGAGGGCAGGGGGAGGTAGCAGGGATTACTCCAAAAATATGGGATTTCTCCCATTGCCCAAATAAGTACCTATTAAAAGAGAATCTGTGCCCTGCTGAGCTACCGATAAGGCAGCCAGGAGAAAGGAGCTGTGGAAAAAGAACATGACCATATAGAGAGGGGAGCTGTGGAGAGAGGGAGCAGGAAGGGGGCAGAGGTTAAATGGTTCCCCAGAATCCAAGCTTTCCTCTGGCATAAACCCAGTGAAGAGAGTCCCTGCTGACTGACACAGCCCTCGGCCTGCTGTGAGCATGGGTGGGCATAGGCAGCTGAACTACTACACAACAAATCACAGCTTGAAATTGGTTCCACATCCGAGTGCCTTGTTTACCACTGTTTGAAAAGACTAATGATGAGAAACCGGAGATTTTTCATCAGGCTCTTCATAATTCAGCCCAGAAGGCTGTGAGTTTTCAACTACTAGACTGACAGAGAAAGTGGGAAGACAGACACAGAAAGAGGAAAACCTGTCTCGACAAACAAACACCCCACAGATGTTGCTCCTCTCTGACACCACTGTTCTCCATAGCAACCCTCTGGCCAGTAACAGCCTCAAGCTCGCCTGGCTGCAGTGGCGTCATGCAGACGCCCGCACACAAACACCATACACATACAAACACTCGCATTTCAGCCACTGAATGGGATCCCAGTGTGTATTTATAGAGACAGAGGGACTCACTAGCCCACCCAGACCAACTACCCCCTCGGGCCTTACCAGAGCACAGACACATCTCTAGTGGGAGACCAACTACCCCCATCATTAAAAGCCTCGGCCACACACACACTCACACAGATCCAAAGTCTCTCAATTCTAGTACACAAGCCCTGTAATTGGCAATAACAGATAGCTGGGAATTACACATTAAGGCTGGTTTGTGTTGCTGCTTTCCCCCGGTACATGCAAAAAGCACTGGTTAAATATTAATACATTCAGCCATTTTAACAAAGGGAAAAATACTTTTTCTCTAGAATTTTCTAGTGCATTACAATGTTCGAGTTCGGCACAATTATGTAAAGTGGCACCAGGACACACCAAGTTAGAGAAGCTATGTGTGAAAAGATCGGATAATTTCCCACCAAGGTCAAGGATGATAATTCTCAATCATTTTCTTGACAGGACGAAAGAAAAAAAGTCCTTGTTTACAACAAGATCAAATCAATCTTTCCCTAATACAAACTGTTGTTTTACTGACGATTTAGACATGTTTTTGCTTGAAGCCTTTTGTACCCAGGTTTTATCCTAAATAACAGAGATATATCATAATCTATTGGATTGACGTGCAACAGGTGTGAGGCCTCAGTAAGGCCAGCTGGCATTGCAGAGAGATGACTACCGATGTTTCTTGTTCAGCCGTATTACCAGGTGTGTCACGGAGATCGGAAAATGGTCATTTGTAACATAATTTGATCTGTCAAGCTGCTCTGTTATCATTTCGGTATACGGTCCTATCCAGAAGAGGGAGAGACGAAGAGGAGCAGCAAAGTGAAATGTCACCCAGGGAGCAGACAAGTTTGTCCTAATCTCAAGTCTTGCACGTTGCTAAACTTGACCTTTGTGTTGTTTTACTCATTGAGTTACGCATAAATAACTGATTTCTGACATTGCAGCTATGTCAGGTAGTGTCTGTTGGATTTTTCATACCAAATTGGAAAAAACAAGATCCTAATACGCATTACTTTCTGAGGTATACGTAAAGTGTATGCCTGCCTCACATCACATCACATTAACGGGTATAGATGCTCGGTTTTATTAAGGTTACAGCAATTTGCAGTCCGAGCCAGGCAGTGACATGATGATTACGTAAAGGACTGAAAAAGACTGTGAGCCTCCGTGCTCTAGTGTTTATATGTGGGAGGTGAATGTGAGCGTTACTTACCTGGTGACAGACAGAGGAACAGATAACTGAGGGAAGGGAAATACTGGAGGACAGCAGCACTGGACCACTCTGAAAGAAATAAAACAAAAAAAATATGAAGTGCAATTTGCAGACATCCAACTAGCTACTAACGTCATTATCTAGCTTCCTCTTGGGTTGACACACAAGCACGTCCCCACATGAGCATTTGCACGCACAACACACTGGTGTGTAATTACACGCGCCCCCCCCCCCCCCTTTGACTTTTGCAGATTTTCAATCATTTCTCTGGCTTCTTCTAAATAAACTTTTAATAGGAGGCTGCTGCCCTTAAGAAAGGCTGCCTTCGTCAGAGGGGGAGCTGTGGGAATTTGCAGGCAAATCAGACAAGCGGCACCACCTCCGCTTCTCTCTCTGCCTCAGAGAGAGGTAGGTATGTCGGTGAGGTAAAGAGGGACTGCTAAAAGCACGACGTAAATGTAAAGTACAGATTGGGTCAAAGGAACAGAGAAAGAGACTGAGCGGGGAGAGAAACGCGAACAGAAAGGGATAATCCTCCTCTTGGCAAGACACCTTATATTCTTATATCCACAGTTCCAAACCAAAGACAATTCCTGCACATTTCCTGTTAGAGGACTGTTCTGCTTGTGTCTCCCCTCACCTCGTCGTCACAGCTCCGTCTTGCTTTGCCGAGCGCAGAACAGGAACTGCAGCGGTAATGGTTTCTTTATACAATCACTCTGGAAGATAAACTTTGCCAGATAAGCTTGGATGGCCCAGGATACATTTCAACAAGCAAGTGAGGAACCTGGCAGTCCTGGAGATTTTATTTACATGGGGGATTATCAAAGCTTATTAATGTTGATTTTTGTAAGCCCGACAAAAAAATGTTATCCTGTGACTGGCTCTTTTGTTCCATTGTGGCTTCTCATACAGAACATCCTCTGGGCACATTTCACAGAGAACAACATGGACGTAATGACTGTTTAACATGAACTACTCTACATTACTTTAATTCAGACAGCCAATGACCCCGGGTTACACATCTGATGACGTGTTCAGCAGCATCGCAGAGACAATATTGCAATATTTATGTAATATATAGTGTCCTTCTAATATGACTGTAGAGCATTTTGGTAACATGAAACGAACACATCCATCCAACTGCACAACAATTAATGCAAAAGATGTCATCCTCGAAAAATCTGTCACTGTTACTTCCCTTCCCTTTTTTTTTTTACACAACCTCTCTGCCTATTACTTCCTGTATGACCACTTCCTGAATCAGTTGTTTAGAAACGCTCAACTCTCTGAATCTCATACATATCCATAAAATGGCAGTTTATGAAACACACTACAAGTGCTGAAAGGAACCCTGACAGCGTTATGCGATACAAAAGAGTGGCCCTTGATTACTAATCTGGCAATGCATAATATTATAATGAGCAGGATTATGAATGACAGGACTTTAAATGGCCCCTGTAAACCACACGGGATTGCTGGAAATATATTTAGCCTTTCACACAAAACTTAATTAAAGGGGCAATTAAACAAAATAAATTATATTGAATTGGTTTTAGGAGTCAATATGTCTTCAAAAGGTAATCTACCATCGATCAACTCAATATTGACAGTGCTACATTAATTTTGCCCATTGTGTGATCATCTGCTTTCTATTTGTATTACTTCCTCTCTCTCTGTCTCTCTCTCCATCTGCTCTTCAATGTGAATGGGCCTCTCTCACAGTCGCAGCTTATATGGATCAAATATTCTACTTGTCAAGTGGCTTCACTGGAAGAGAGCTGTTCACAGGCCTCTTCAGCCAGGGCAGTGGATCAGTGGGAACGCTGTGTGCCAAAAAAAGGGGAAGTCACGTTCTGTATACAGAGATCAGTATTTATGTTATGCTGTGGAGTAACAGTTTAGTGAGAGAGAGATAGACAAACAGAAAAGTACAGCAAATACTCAGTCCCCCCCCGTTGTTTAACCTGGTCTGGGGGACAGCTAATATGTCCCCATGTAGGCTAAAATAACTATGTAACAAAGCAATCCCAAAAAATTAAAAAAGGTACAAATATAAAATCTATCCCACACCATACACGGTGATTTGTTCTATTTGTTTGATTTTAAATACAAAACCTGTCCAAAGCTTTTTTGACCAAGACAGGAGAAAGGAAAGTAGTGAACTTCTACACACTGTGGGCATTAAATGTACGGTAGGTAAATTCAGCCGCTAGGGGTCTCTCAATCCAAACAATAACAAAAGACCTAGTTTGATGACGTACTAAAGCAGCATGGGATCATGGGAGATGTTTACTTCACCACCATTGCTGAAGATAATCTAACTGACGTTACTCAGAATGTTCACTGAGTAAGTGTTGCTTTGATTTTTATTCATGTTATGCAGCAAACGATAATGAACAATCGTGATCCATTATGAGTGGCCAACAGGCTAAATGTGTTTTTCTTTGATTATGCATCATTTGCCCCGGGGGTTATAGCAGAGATGGGCAAAGTTACGAGTAAAGTGGATATCATGCAATCAAATGGCGACAAAATGAAACATTCGATTTCTTTGAAAAAAAATTGGGTATTTCTCTGGGTTTGAATGTTGGTGCAAACATTTAGATAATGTAAGCACACAAGTCGACAAAATGTATAACATAGGTCTAGTTGGAGGTCTTAATGGAGAATTGTTACACATTATATCTTTGAGTCTAAGTCTTTCGCTGTTAAGTGACAAATGGGAGCCCGGAGCTACCATGGAAACTCACTGGAAGCACCTCTGCTAGCATAGTCCATTGGCGGATACAATATATCAAACAAAGGATGGATGTACTTTACAACCTGAGCTCTCTCCCCCTGCCCTTCATGTGTGTGTGTGTGTGTGTGTGTGTGTGTGTGTGTGTGTGTGTGTGTGTGTGTGTGTGTGTGTGTGTGTGTGTGTGTGTGTGTGTGTGTGTGTGTGTGTGTGTGTGTGTGTGTGTGTGTGTGTGTGTGTGTGTTTGGAGTGTGTGTATTTTTAGATGGTGCTATTCCAAGTAACATCCAGTGGCGCGATAATAATTCCTTTGATTAGGGCAACAGGTAAGAGGCTGGTATCTCACCCCTGCCTACAGGAGGATTTAAACGGTGTAAACAGCAGCAGAGCCGCCATCATCACTCAACCTGTGACAGCTCTACAGGGGAAACACACAGGGGTGCTGATTAAAAGGACAGCACCATTAATGCAGCCAACCACACACACTCACTCCCGCAGGTATTACAAGATGGGCTGTGGCAGGGGAAGTGACATTATACATGTTACCTGGAATAGCCCTGTCTAAAAATAACCCCCACATGAGGGAGAAATGTGGTTATAAAACAAGTGTGGCATTGCTCAAAAGTGAAGCAGACGAGGGCTATCTGAAAATCAAAACCCAAAAATCCTATCAACTTTGTCTCAGCTCAGTATTCCTGCTCTGCTCAACACCTCCCGGGGTATTGAGAGGATCACTCTCATTTAGTCCCTGGCGTTAGATAACTTCCTCTTTTATCATTCATCTCTGGGGGTCACAGTGAGGGGACATCCAATAACAGAGGAGCCTTCTGAGAAAACCCTTGCCTCCCGTTTTTCATGCAGCTGCGTCCTACGGAGCGACTGGGCTCCTCAGAGGCTCGAGGTGGGGTCACCAGATTGGAAAAGCAATTCTGAGGCCAAAGAACTGAAACAGCAAGCCCTAAAAATAAATGATCATCAATCCAAGCCAACAGGAATTCTCTGACAAAATATAACAAAATTAGCCTTCCAAGACGTCTCAATCTCACATAATAACACGTTAGATTTTTCTTGACTCTCTACATAAACAGCAGAGTAAAAATGTCACGTCATGGGGAGATTTCATCTCATTATCTTGTCTGTGAGGTTGCTAGGTATCAGTTAAGACTCCAAGAAGTTAGAGTCTATTTTCAGTTCAGTGACAAACTAAGAAGACGAATGTGAGAGTGGCATTAGCCAATCTATTCTTTTGTATGATTTTGGAAAGTAAGAGAATAATTGGATGTCAACCAAAATCTGCGGCAGCTTAAAACGGTCAATTCAACTTCGTCTGACCGCCAATTGTGTGCTACAGCTCCTTCTATGTACAGTTAACATTCATGAAGGGGCTCAAAATTATGAATTATGTATCGAGCTTCAATATGAAGGATTGTGAAATAATTTGAATTACTTATGGACCCCAGGATGTGACGCACCTCGGCTTGTTGAAAATTATTTGCCGTAACTTGTTTCTGTTTCCATTTAATTTCTACATCGTTATTTTATCAATGTAAAAACTGTTCTTGGAACGGAGAGAGATTTTAGTGTGTGTGTGTGTGTGTGTGTGTGAAGAAATAGAGGAACTGTTAAACACCTAAGAATTTCTATAATATATCTAAATCTATATAGATACTTTTCCCCATGTGTAAATGCAAGATGCTATGATAGAATACTATCAACTTTAATATTTTATATTCAAGATACACTAAAACCACAAACCAAGCAAAATGAGAGTACTGACACTAACTGAATGAACGAGTTGAAACAACACTCTCTTACTGTGTTCTTAGTAGAATGTGGGTGAAATCGAACTGGGAGGTGAGCAGAGAGAAGCCGAGAATGCTGGAGGAGTAGAGGGAGGCACTCAGACAAAGAGACACACACATGCACCAAAACATTTCAAATACAGTCTGACTATTCTGTGTTTTTTATTCTTTTCTGTATAATGCTGTCAGGAGGCAGTTCCCCGAAGGCCAAAATATGAGAAAGACAGCCAGAGAGAGTGAAAATCCAGACAGAGAGAGAAAGGTGAGAGGGAAATTGTTTCTACTTGGTGAGTCAGACAGAGAACTCACAGAGAGAAAAGCTCTGCTTCACTGCCCTAAAGAGTGATTGACGACTGTGTTTCAAAAGGACAAAATAAGGTCTGGGTCTCTCTGCATGGACGCACAGTACTTCTCCTCTTGCACCTTTATGCTGGCTAATTACTAGATCACATGTTATTGAGTGCAAAATCCAAGGACATTAGCTGAAGTAATATGGTCTTTACCACCAATGATGGCAAAGTATTGAAACTCAACTCACACTGACAATAGCTTTTATAGCATATTTAGTGCTTATATGGCATTGAACACTTTAAAAAGTGACACATTTGCAGACTCCTAAATGTCATTTTAGCTTTTGTAAGGTTGTTTCAGGAACCTTTTGATGACATTTTCAATTTTTCTTACAGCCTTAAAGGACCATACTAAATCACACTAATCTCTCTATTCGGATGGTTGGAACTGCTTCTCTTGTGCAATGATATTTGATGTAAGATGATAGTGATGAGGATGCTACTCCCAAGTTGTTTCCCAGTTTTGAGTCAGTCAGTGTTGAGCAGAACTGAGTCTTGGCATGAGTCATGTAGTAGTGCACGTCTTCTCAGAGTGAGGAAATCCTCAAGGATGTACGTTGCATGCGGTTTATAGAACTTGAGTAGAGGAAGGTTGTTGTACTGAGCTTGTCATTGCTAAGCAGCTTAATGAGTTTGTGTGGAAGCTGGCAGGCAGATCAGCTGATTGCACCTTTGATGGCTTGACAAATGTGTTCAATTCATTTTGTTAGCTTTTCATGTTCCGAAATCCTGCTCACCAAACGCCTGAAGGAGTTTTGCTTATGCAGCAGCATATTCAAACTTCATAACAGGTTTCTACTCATGCACAGTAGAACAATGGAGTGTTAACAGTTTCAGTGACCGCAGCTTTAAATTTACTTAAAATTATTCCTCATTTGAAAGTAGAGACCTGAGGTGCAGGATGGGACATTAAAGCTTCGCCTTCTGCTCTAAGAGGTGCTTAGTGATGTCCAACATGAAGACCAAATCACACAGCTACTTGCCATCACTTTCATTATTCAAACATAGTTTGGCTTTTTTCAACTATACCACAGTAAACACCAAATCAAATGTGATTGTTCATGTAAGAGTCTGCCATTCCTACACTGGATTCATGCTTCACCGGACACAAGGGCTGCATGCAATTAAGCGTTGCTATTTTTAATTTTACCCCATTGGTATCAGCAATTTCCGGTTCACTCTCCCACAGCCATATCAGATATGTATTAAATTACTGCTAATGCAAACCAAAGATTTCCGACTGCTGCCAGTGAACATTGAATTTATTCATCTGGCAAAACACGGAGTGGCTTTCATTCCACAGAAGTCGCTGACAGAGCCGTGTATTTGGTCGGCTCAGACGGGGTCTTTTGAATCTGCCATTATTTTACTTGTGAAAGTGAGTAGAGAATAAGGAGCGGCTCACAGTGGCAGCAGCTTCTTGTTCCATTAAACAGAAGAGTGTCAAGCTGTACCTCCAGCTCCTTACACCATGTGCAGTTTTGAATCAGATCGCAGTCTAATTATCTCTGACTCACTGCTTTATTAATACAACATGAGTTTTTCTGTCTACACTGTAAACAGTTGCTTTTCAGCTGGATTTCTGACAAAGTAGCTGCTCAGTGAGCATTTGCAGATATATTAAACCCCCGGATCATGATAACTGCTGCTGTAAAACTGCAAAGATTACAAGATATTTCAAGTTACAGTCTAATGCTGGGTTGTCAGGGTCTGATTAATTTCTTTATCCATAATATAAATCAAATATTGATATGCTCTGATTGCAGGTTTGACCTTTAAAATAGCTCTTGAAAGGTTTGCAACAAAGGGACTCGCGGGCTTATTCAAACATGTCGCTGCTTGTCAACGGCAAAAGGAACAGCATGTTTGAAGTGTGTTGCGTCACAATAAAACACGTCTTGTAAGGTCCCTTCCTAAACTCTTGCATCAGTGGAGTGTGTATACAAAATGATTGAGTCAGTTTTAACTGAGCCAGGAAACTGCTGCGACATGATAAACGTCCACTTTGTGAAATACATAACAGTTGTAATGTATGAATAGTCACTTTTTTTTCTGATCTTCAAAGGCCTGATGGGATTTCTCAAGTCACACATTCTATATGTATCATATAATTCTCAATTAGCAGATAAGGTCACTGGGAAATAAAAAGGACGTCCTATAGGGGCACAGAGAACGCAAGTTGAAGCTTCTCAATAGTGTTTTACCCTAATACTTGCCAGGATTGGTTAAGTGCTGCTTGGAAAAACTGTATATGTTATACGTGCTATATACAGTATGTGCAGCTTCCCATTCATAATAATGTAATTTGGGGAGAACAGATGTCTCAAAGCATTTGCCAAAAGAATGTTTACAACTCTCATATTATGTGCTTTGATTCTGACACTTTTCTAAACTTTACATTACTTACAGCAGTTTGTTATGATATCCATCGAATGGATTTCTGGGCCAAGTCCAGAGGTTTGTTTAAATGACATGCGAGAAGTGTCTGATGAGAAATCGCCAGGGGCCTTTGACAAATATCTGGCACTGATCAGAAATCCATGCGAGGGAACTGTTTGCCCACTGCACTGTGTTGTTTACACTCGGCCTAAAATGTGTTTGTTTCTCTCCATCCTGGAGTTCAGGGAGCGCGGTCGGAAAAGAAACGCCATTAAAATCCACTTTGTGTCTCAACACACAAAACAGACATGAATTAGCCCTGCATATAACACTCCAGGCTGTTCCAGAGACATCTGCATAGAACCAGACAATCCCTCACAGCCATTAAATCATGCAAGTCAAAAATATAATGGGAACAATTGTGTGTAGTCTGTAATCTGCATTTCAACTTAGCTGAGCAGGAAGTGATAAGTTCAGCTGCTGAACGTTACATAATTGCTTGGACTTTTTATCTCATACAGTCGTGGGCTGATTAAAGATGCTCTTCTGGCACGTACTGTACACACACACAAACACACACACACAGACACACACTAACATCTCTCTCTCCTTTCCCAGCCAGACAAGAGATGTCCTGTAAAAAAGGAAGAAGCAGCATTCTTGCTGTTTATCTAGTCATCTGATCTGGCCAGTGAGTCATGTGTTGGAGCCATGTTAGAGGCTCAGCAGCAGGCTTCAGGCTAACCCTAACCCTAACCCTAGTCCAGGCTATTCTGCTGTTTCAGTCTCTACTTCTCCTTTCACCCTGCTCTTTATATTTTGATACAAATAAGCTGTGTCATCCTCCAGATCACATTCATTTAAAAAAAAAAAAGGTCACCACTGAAAAGGACCTCCTTGCAAGAAATCTTTGCATTTGAGACATTTAAGGCTCCTCTATTTTATATTCCAAATATTGATAAATTCTTTTATATATATGAAACCTAAATGTAGAACTTTTCTTTCGTATTGAGGCCCTTGTTATGGAAAACCACAACCTGCTTTCTATTCTACTTGTTCAAACGATAGGTTTCAGTCAATAAACTGACCAAATGCAGAATTCAATCGATTGCTAAGAGTCCCTAAAGGTTTCGTAATATCCCCCCCCACCCCCTCACATATTGACAGTGTGATAAATGCAGTCATCATTTTGCTGACTTCAATCATCCTCGTCAGTGGATTGAAGGAAAGAAAAAAAAAAAAGAAAAAAGCCTTATTCTCTCGATTATTGGGCGGGCTGGGTGTAATAATAGCTATCCAGGGGAGGATGTAGCAAAATCAAGCTTTGCATTCTGGAGCGAAGGTCGACAGTTTAATTGGAAGTGCAAATTGCGTTCACGTGTATCCCCACAGTGGATTGAGCCGCGGATAAAGTGAATGTGCACACGGAGAATGTGTGTGAGAAGGAGCGGGGGGGTTTGAAGAATGAAAGAGTGCACGTGGTTAGTCGAGCTGGAACTATCATCACTTTTGTGTTTTTACCTCCTTAAAGCCTCATTCACACAGACCGGGATGCTCCGGCTGCCTGCTACCGAGTCAGCTAAGCTAACGCTGCCAATTTTTGGTTGAGAACGAGTAAATATTGACTTGATGACTGCAGCTCCCATCTGCTGGTGTGAGAGTAAGCGGCTCCCTCGCTTTCTGTCTGTTTTGCGTACGCTCTCCATCTCTCCCTCTGTTTGTGGGTGTGTGTGTTGACCGAATCTGCAGAGAATACCCCTGTCATTAGATTCAGCCTCCAGCCACACTTACCCTTGTAGTGGAGACCAACTCTCTCATCACTGATGTCTGATTTTCTTCCAGCAGCAAACGGCACCAGTCGTATTTATCCATAACATGTGGAGCGGTCGGGGTCAGGTTTTGATCAGCTGTGCTGCGTTCGAAGCCGAGACTGACGGAGCAGAGCTGAGAGGTTTAACGGAGCACAGAGCAGAGGGCAACGCTGGAGAGAGCTGAGCCTCTTAGCTGCGTCTGCACATAGAGCTGCACATCCATAATGATAAGTAGAGCCCTTCGATTACGATTTGGTCCCATATAAATAAAATACCTTACTTGACTGGAGCCAGACCAATTTGGTCGGTCTGCTGATTTAATCACCTGCTGTTGTCTTTCAAATATATCGGCATATGTGCTGCTGCGGAATTATTTTTTTTCCGAAAAGAAAAAAGCTAAGAAAGATGCCTTTAATAATTTAGAAATGGTGTTGTCATATTGTTTAACCAGCAAATCCTGTTCCGACTCCATTTGTTAATAAAGCACTGTTACACTACATGGAGCAGATCACAGCAGACAGTGGTGCAGTGTGAAGCCTTGTCTTCATAATAGGCTGCTTACTGGTTTGTGATATACATTAATGGAATCAATCTGAGTAGGATACCTGGGGGTTCAAGTTGTGCAACGGTTAAAAATATATTTATATAAATTCATAAGTACAAGGATGGTAAATAAGAGCTAAACGTGGGCTGGTAGCGGGTGAGAACTTGCGTTTTTAGGAAACACATTGACCGTTTCAGGAGCAATGACAGATTAGTAAAAACCACTGAAAAGGGGAGACAAGGATCATGCATGTAGCGTGTGGGTTTGATCACGGGTTACAAGTCACCGGACATATATAAACAGGTCTGGATTTGAGATCAAGGTCAGGTCCAGTATATGGAGCTCTCCGGGTGTGGGTTTGCAAAAATGGACCCATTACAAGTGACGTGTTTAGCCCCATGATCAGTATATTTAATTCGCTACATTAGCTAGCTTGCTATTCCTATCATATATCGATGGGTTTTTTGCTGGGGAAATTGGCTGTATTTATATAATGGTTATCTAAACTTATTGACCGCTCAAAGCACCGTACAGCACAACACCATTCAGCCATTCACCAGACACACATATTCATACACCACTACTATATCAATGAAAGTGCATTTAAATACTGCCGGCACAGCCATCAGGGGCAATTTGGGGTTCAGCATCTCGCCTAAGGTAATTTCGAGGTGCAAACTGGAGAAGCCAGGGATCAAACCACGTCAGAAGTGGATGAACAACTCCTCCAAATCCATTCCCTAAACTTGGCATCCGCCCCCAATCTTAAAAAGACTAGTAAACATTTTACTGAGTCCACTAATGATGCTTGAGCAGATGTAGACGTTGCTACTTTTTAAATCACCTGTAGTGTGGTGCTTGAATCTACATTCCCGATAATTGAATTGCACAAATACTCAGTCATGTACGACACAATGATTGAAAACATCTCTCCCTTTTTAAATTGCAAAACAAGCTCCTTAGGCACATTTCGATGAGCATGAAACAGTTTTACCATATCAGAGCAGCCATTAAAATCCCGACCGTAACATTGTAAAATGCATTTCCTTAAAAGTGACACCCACTCTGCCTGGATGCAGCCCCAAGTAACTGTCACATCCATATTTTCAATGAATGTCAAGGTCTGAAAATGCGGCTGAAGGCAGAACAGCGTATCAGGGTGCTGGACGCAGACATTTGCAACGGGAATTGATTTAGGTAGGTGTTGACTCGGCTGCTGCTGCTGACATTGCTGCCGGTACAGACAGTGTCGGTGTATGACTGCTGCTGCTTTCATAACAGCATTTATGTTCATCGTTTAAAAGAGTCTGACAGAGATGCTCCTTCAGAGGCAACGCTGACGCAAACAGTGGATGAGCCTGATATTTCGAAGGTCGTCTGTTTTCATACACGTCTTATATGATAGTTTCCTCTTAACAAACACACTGAACACTCCTCTAAAAACTGCAAACTGAATCGTATGGCTCAAAGGATTTTCAATCAAATTAAATCCCAATATTACTGGTACTTTAAGTTCTGTTACTGCACAGCATTTTACAAGCTGGGTAATTATAATCTGTTTAAATATGCACAGCAGCAGGAGCAAACCGCACTATCCCTGCTGGACTGAATACATAGAGAAATTAAATGAGCCGTAATAGCAATAAAAAAACTGAGAAACTATACATGAACCATGTCCGTTGCCCATCATTGTCCCCCTCATTGACTTCACAGAGGCAAACCTCTCTTATATCTATGTTATTATGCAGCCACATTATGCACTAGAGAATTCTAAGCGAGGAAAGATTATATTGTTTAAAATCACAAAAAGAGCAGAGCCTGTGATTGAAGACTTGATCAGAATCAATGAGCCTGGAAAATAATGTCAACATATACTCTGCACTTTTTACAAACTGATGATTGCTGTGTTATCTGGACTACAGCAACACCCCAAAAAAAGGCAAAAATAAATCCTTGTTTTTCCCATAGTGCCGTAACCTATGCTGTTGTACTGACGCGTGAGTACACCTTACAAAAATAATTTTGCATAATTCCAATAAACCGTTTTTTCTGTGTGGTGCTTTCATGTTCTGTTCTCCCCGTGTCTGTGTGGGTTTTCTCCGGGGACCTTCCTCCCCGAGTCCAAAGACATGCAGGTTGGAGGTATTGGTTAATTGGAGACTCAGTAGGTGTGAACCTGTTCAGGGCGTATCCAGCCTCTGGTCCAATGTCGGCTCTTATTGGCTTCTGCTCACCCCGTGACCCTCAAGAGGCAAAGAGCAGTATTGATAATGGATGAAAAAGTTTAATTTTAATGATCTTGCTATGTTAAAACTTGCAAGTAAGCCGCTTGTAGAATTCAAACTATTGAAATAGATTTGTGTTAAGCTTTCCAAAAAATGTATTCTGTTAAGTATTGGAACCATTGCTCAACCCTGACAATAGCATAGCATTATAACTAAATATATATTTCCTATATTTAGGCAAACATAATGACGGGATAAAGAAAAAGTATACGTCCCTCCTCTATAATATTAAAGCTTAAAGCATACATCAATTAATCAGGCCCGGGCCAAACAGCATCCTTCATGCTACACATGACATCATTAATACAGATTACATCTTTAATACAGAACATATTATAGAGAGCAATCACCTCTCGGCCGCATTACAGTTTCTAGGTTGGCAGGAGGGAGCACACGGCTGCAGCAGCCACGCAACCTGCTTATCAGTGAGTGATGTCTGGCCACGGACGGGCGAGCGCTGCAAATCAGTCTTGTTTGAGAGATACAGTGAAAAATTAGGGGCCACTTGCTTTCATCATTCAGCGCAAATCCAATAAAATGTCTCTCGGCCGCAGCTCTCGATGCAGCTCGTTTTACAAATGCAGAATGCTTTGCGGGGAAACGCATTTGTATACTCTAATGAGGGAGACGGGACAACAATAAGGCAGAAATAAGAGTCGAGTAGATTTCTGTGGTAAAGCCAAGATGGCAGGAAATACCCCTTATCACTCCTCGCCTTCCTGTTGGTTGTTGTTTAGTTTCCCTCTGGGGTTTTCTTGTGCTTTCAGAAGCATATGAGATAACACACCGAGACATCCCAATTACATAAGTTGTCAGGTAGGCCTTGAGGGAGGAGGAGGCCAAATGTTTCACGGACATTATGCATACACTTTATTTAATTGACCAAATGCAGATTAGACCATTAATATGCAATCGCGAACCGGCTGCTCCGGAAACTAATATTGAAAAGAGTATTGTGAAAGCCTTTCACCAGTTGCTACCAGGTGGTTGCTATAGCTGACAAGTCAAACATGGACTGAAACAACATAAGATAAGACAGAGAAACCTGTATTGCAGCAGAGAAAAAAAAACTCACCAGTTCAGCATCAATAACACTCAGCGGGAGAAGCTCATGTCTTGGCCTGCAGAGACAAAAAAGGACATACTTTAAGAAGGAGGGAGAATTTCATAAATCCCAAGAGACCTGAATGTGGACTTATTTGGCTGAGGTCTGAAAACCTGTTCCGTGCAGTAGGAAGGACGGGACCTGAGAGAGAACCGCTCAGATGGGCGAGCACATACCACATCCCTTCTTACGCCGCTGCCAAGGAAAACATCAAGTAAATCACGATATTGACAAACAAGCCGTAGAGCTTGTCAGATTTTAACGATAGGATAGCGACAGGGTTTGTGATCCAACACGTTTTCTTTAACGTGCTACCATAAGACTGGGTCTGTCAATCCTAGTGCCAGTCTCCTCGTCTGTCGGCCGATCAATCCATCCGACTGTGAGAGCTAGATCTCTCTGTGAGGCGTCAGAAACATCCAGGAGGATGATTGACAGCTTTGTTATGGGAGTCGCGTGTGAAAAAAACAATACGTGCTGTGATAGAAACCTGCTAGACCGCGTCGAAACAACAGGGACAGAAGAGGAGACAGCCAAGCTAATATAGACCAGACGTCTAATGAAAAGAAAAAAAAGCAACATGAGAATAAATAGAGAGGAAACAAGGGGGCGAGCATGCCAGCCTTTTAAAAAAAAAACAAGTAATTGAGATGTACAGTAAACTGGCAGGCGGCGGGAGGGATTCCAACTAGTCCCACCAGAGGAAACCTCCGACCTTCCAGCAACTCAATACGATGTTGGCAGGGACGCCAGTGTGAAAACATACAAACAGAGAAAAACAGATTTTTTTTCTCACTTTCATTTGCCGTTTGGACCAAACCCTTCAGCTGCAACTGAGCTTAGCACAGAACTACCAGAATCCCAGAAGACAACACTGGGAAATGTGTTCGCCTCAGACACGTCTCATATCATCATCCCACAAATATCCGTGGCTGCAGCACAGTCACATTTGTAAACATTGAAAATGTAAAAGCTGCGGATCCAGGCTCGACATGTGTGTGGCCACGAATTTGAAATGTTGTTTTACTTTCCTCTTCTTCCATTATGTGTTGTGTTATTTATCTGAGTTCCACAATCCATAGTTTTGTTGTGACTCGGAGCAAATACGTTGTTATTCTGTCGGTTGAAATGTACAGAGATATTGAAAAAAACACCTTCTGATTCTAATTCCGAACACTTCCTCCATCCAAATCTGAACAGCAAATTAAATCGCAGCCCTTGCCACCTGCTTAGCACAGAAAAAATAACACATGCTGCACATTTCAAGCAGGACACACAATGACAATTTTACTCAAAAAGCACAAAACAACAACCAGTCTCACAATAGAAATTGGTAGCGCTCACAAAATCTGCAATTTCTCCAAAAATATGCTGTGATATCAGGGAGAACATGAGGCCATTACATTTTTAATGGTGGTTTTCCAGCTCGATAATGAAGCATTATAATTAAAGTCCTAATCGTGTTGTCATCATATTACCAAGTACAGCAGGACAACGCTGCCCTGGGCAAGACCTGCTGAACAGAACCAATCATTTCTGATGGCCGAGTGCAGCAAAGACATAACACTTTACAATGTCCTCTGCTCCAAACAAAAAAACACCTGCACACCCGCAGCCTGTAAGCTTCTTAGTACACCTCTATTCATCCACAAAGCCTCCCAGTCCGGGTCTAAGCCACAGGTAAGGGATTGTCATTGTGGGAGGGAGGGAGGGAGGGTGACGTTTGACTGTAATCACCACTGAAACGTTTACGTGGCTGTGTCAATACGCCGCAGCAGAATTTCTTTTGTGATCCACCGTTTGCACCCGAGGGCAAAGTGTGGGCGAAGCCGTGGGAGACAAGACGACCTTCTGTAATTTGACAATAACACCCACTGAAAACACTCCATGAACAGAAAGTCTGAGATAAGATAAAGCAGCCAAACAGTGTTTACAGCTCCCTGCATCACACCTGTGGGGCTGTTTTTACAAGAAGAATACTTCCTCTGCAACCACGGCTCAGGCCTCAGGATGCAGAAGTGGACAGAGGACGTCCGTGTGAGCAGAGAAGTCCTCCAGCAACAAGTTTGTCCATTTACACCCGAGTGAAACCCTGCACCAGACGATGCATTATGGGCTGTGTGGACTGCAAACAAGCTGACAGGTTATTCCTGAGCAAACACCCAGGCTCACTCTCTGCCTCCCGGGTGTGTGTGATAAAACAGGTTATGAAAATAGACCTGCTGTCTGAATCGAGCGTGTCTATTGCAACCTGCATCAAAGAATGACATCTGCCTCTGTGGAAAAAAAACGGATGCAGACAAAAATCTGACATTGATTAAACCTAAAACTCGGTGTCAAGGTATCAGGAACGAAATCTCATCCCCAGCATCTTCTTTCCAATCACTTATTTGATGCCAATGAAGATAATAGGCTGAAAATAGGCTGAAAATATGCATATTTTTTACAGAGAGCAAGAAAAATCTGATTTTATTACGTTACAAATGGAATATTTGATTAAAATCGCACTGCTCACTGATATCACAATGGAGACGCATTGGAATAGACAGACAATAAGCATCGTTTGAGTCAGAAAGCAGCTCTTGTGTGTTTGCCCTGCCAGTGAAACCATGACACCTTGCAGAGTGGGATGACTGCAGCTCCCAGTCTGTGGACGCGACATATTACATTAACCTCACAGGAAAACACACATATGTTTAAGTGTTTTATATACAAATAGATACAGAACAGTGCAGCGGACCGGGATGTCAACACGAGCCCGGAAACAGCCGCTGCGCTGTCACCGCGTCCCGGTCACACCGGCCCGGGGCTGCCTCTCCCACTGTCCCGCTACAGCTAGCTCCGGAGACTAGCCTCCCTCCCCCCGGCAGCCGCTGGAAACATCCAGCAACCAACACACACACACCCCCCCACCGGCACCACTGCAAGTTCTCAGGCCGCGTGTGTCACGTTTTTTTTACCTGCGAGAGAGGAGGAGAGGAGGAGAAGAGGAGAGGAGGAACCGGAGAGGAGGAACCGAAGCCCCCGCTACCAGGCTGCTAAAGGTCCGCTCGGTTTGATCCGGGCTAGCTAGCTAGCGACACACGGCTAGAGAGCGCCCGTGTGCGTGTGTGTGCGTGTGTATGTGTGCGTGTGTGTGTGTGCGTGTGTGTGTGTGTGTGTGTGTGTTGTGATGGAAGCAGCTTTAACGTGATGGAGTTTTCAGCGCCTGTTTCCCCAGCATCCCCCAGTTTGACTGACAGCTCCACGCCACCCTGCGTTAAAGTGAGCCCCTGTCCCGAAGCACCACAAACCATCAATACCAACCGGAAGCGATCAGGGTCAATGTGTGTGTGTCTGTGTGTGTGTGAGTGTGTGTGTGTGTGTGTGTGTCTGTGTGTGTGTTTCTTACGTGATATCGCTGCAGCAGGAGCTTTAATCCGGCGGCGGTGAGGGAGGAATGATGCTGTGCAGAGTCCGGCTCGGAACTTCTCTCTCTCTCTCTCTCTCTCTCTCTCTCTCTCTCTCTCTCTCTCTCTCTCTCTCTCTCTCTCTCTCTGTCTCTCCCTCCCTCCCTCCCTCTCTCTCTCTCTCTCTCTCTCTCTCTCTCTCTCTCTCTCCCTCTCTCTCTCTCTCTCTCTCTCTGTGTGTGTGAACCTCTCTCTACCCACAGTGTCTTCCCTCCAGCTGCTGCTCTGTCCCGTCTCCACCCCCCTCCCTCTCTCACTCCCCCCGCTACTCTTGTACCACACTCGCCCTCCAGTGGAGAGAGAGAGAGAGAGCGGCCCTGATGCTGCTGTGATGCTTTGATTGGGAACACCCCCCCCCCCTGTCTGCCTCCCTCCCTCCCCTTCTCCTCCTCCTCCGCACCCACCAAACAAACGTGCGCGCGTACACAACAGGCGCGCGTGCTCGCAGGGGAGTGAATGAGCGCGGCTGGGGTTGACACCAGGGGTGAGTCATCCAGCAGAAGCACATCCAGCTCTCCCCCCCCCCCCCCCCCCCCCCCCACTCTCTCCCCCTCTCTCACTCCTGCAGACAAACCTCCCTCCTGCCTGTGAAGAGTCTCTGCCTCTTTCTTTACCGTTGAGCATCACTTCATTGCATTCTGTTTCATTCACTGGGTTTCTCAGACCGGTTTCCACAATGTGAGTTTAGCAGCAGTATCATGCTGGCAATAATTCATCGACTGGAGAGTTACTTATTTAACTTTTTTATTTTGATGTACTTACCCTTACCCTGATGGTAATTCAGTTTCTCCATATAGTAATATATGTATATAGTCAATTTTTCTGCATTAGATTCTGGGGTAAATATACACATAAGGTCTTTCAGGAGCTGTAGTGGAATAAAAAAGTATTATAATTTAAATTCCAGAAGTTTATTTATTATGTATCGTAAAGTCTGGGGAATTGCAAGATATTTAAAAAACGGAATGGTCATGGCTGATGCAGCAGAGGTGACTTTCGTTTAACCTGTTTAGCAGCACCAGCTCACGGGCGTGCTGCCGATAAGCCTCAAACATTGTTATTTTCAGAACTGCCTCGTACCGCTAGGTACTGATGCAACATATCATTAGAAAGCTAAGATTCTTCCGATTCAACTAATGTAAACCATTTCAAGATCCGATCACCACAGCCGGTACAATTAACGTCTCAGTCAAGACACTAACACAAAAAAAACAATCACAAAGTCGACATCACTCACCTAAGAAGCCACAGATCGCTAACATTCCAACGAAAACAGTCTTGGTACATTGCCAAAGGTCCAGACGATCCAATCCAGTAACATAATCAGTCCAAAACACACTATTACATCAAAGAATTGCCACAGTCAGCTGTTGCGTAATCTCAGCGCAGCCAGCATCAAGATGTAAACAACATTAAAGATGTTTATTTGTATACATTTTAAACCATATGACCGGTTTTGCCTCCTTTATATAAAAGTATGATTTTGAGTGTAAAAGTCGCCTTTTTAGCCTAGTTGGTTACCATAGTTCCAAATGGCCTTTGTGGAAAACGCCTAGACATGCCCTTAGGAAAAAATCTGTGAAATATTCATTTTCTGTGGTATTGTTATCAAATTTGAACCACGGCTAGTCAAGGCTTCATGCTCGGGTCCCAGTGTGTTTTCCAGCTCATAAGTCCCAGCTAGAGTCATCTGCAGGCATCTGTTTAACAAAATTTATTCAGGCGGAAATAAAAACCTTCTACTTCACTGTGTTCCAACTGCTATTACTCAATGTCAGTAGCACTTAGACTGATTCTGACTGTTGGGGGGGAAAGTTCAGAATGTTACCTTTCAAAGAGACCAAGCTCATGCATGTACTCCAAATGGTTCAAGAACAGCTTTCAATTTACTTTCGGTACTCCTCAGACAGGCATTTTAGGCGAATCTCACCCGCTGCTTAAGAGGCTACAGTTATGCTCCAAAACTATTGGATTGGACAAATATTGTCACAGGTTAAGAAGTAAGAGCTAGGACGGTAACTTTTATTTGTGTGCGAAACCAGTGGAGTTAATCCTTGCCAGGGAAATTTCTTTCCCATCAACTGTGCGACGGAATATAAAATCCAAAAACTGTTGTTTCGAACAATTTCTTTGTCTTTCACAATTAACATGGCCTAAAAAAGTCATCTATGACGGAACGAGTGAGGAAAACCCTGCAAAGCAAGGTCACTGTGCCTTTCCTTGACCGTTTAGAGGGGACGTTTTAGAATTTAGGGCATGGTCTTGGGGATAAATTTAGAATTACAACCACAGTGTGATCCAGGTTAGTCTTAACATCGCTTAAGGATATGTGTTAGGTGGAGGTTTTGGATATTTTAATGGATCGTCGGCTACGATTAGGGCTAAGAGGTTTCAAGCACTTTTTCATGTCTGTACAAGTCTGTGTGTTTATGTGTGCATCCTTGTATGTGTGTGTTTGCTCCTTGTACCTTCTAAGCAGCACCCTGTGGTCCTCTCCTCCTCTGGCGTCCCTCATTAAAGCCCAGTTACAGGACACCTCCTCCTCCTTCTCCTCTTCCCTCGCAGCAGATGGACTGACACAGGGCGATGATTTCCTGGGAGTTTGGAGGGGCGTCACTGTTTATATAACTCAGAGAATCTTATTAAAACGCCGCTCTCCTTCTGTCCTGAACTCTAGGTTAATTAGCTCGACTTCCAAGTCGCTGGTATGCGCCGAGGCCTCTCTGAATGGTCGCGGTGGTTGTTATGGACGACCAGGCTTGTCTTATCTCCTGACGCCTGTTGGGGATTCTGGTGGGGGAGCTGAGACTGAGAAGGGACATAGTGTTTATGAAGTCTGGAAAACACACACACACGTAGTAATGAGCACAGCACTACTCAGAAAAAAACCTATATAGCACTCACTGTTGTGATCAAGAGCAAAAAGCATTGGTCATACTCCAGGTGAAATTCCCTTCCACAGTCTGATGCCATTTACTGTGAAACGCATCAGGAGCTCACACAGATTTTGAAGTTGAAATACGGTGAATCATCAAGGGAAGTCCAATAAGCAAAGAGTGTACACAACAAACATGCGTACAAATATGTTTACTATCGTACGTGACACAGTTGGTTTTATAGTAACTTATATCACAGAGGAAACTAACACTTCTGTTTGGTTTCGGTGCTTCTCAGTGACAATCAGTGAGGGAATTACGTAAGTTCTCGAATTTCTGTTCCTCTCAGGGTCATTTCAAAGATATTGTTACCTAGGTGATGAGGAACTAGGTCATTGAGCCTTTCTCCCTGCTTCCCCCTGCCCTTGATATCTATATGCCCACCACCCCCAACAGCTACATACAAACACACACACACTCTCTATCTAGCTGGTTATGGATCATTATATCACACGTGGCCTGATTTCTGCAGTGCAGTTATACGCAGTCTCTTTTTTACCGTCCAGTCTTTGCCTTGTTCCAAAGACTCGCCAATGAAATGGCTATTCCTAGTTAAACAATAAGCAATGACATGTGACATTTAAATGAAAATAAACAGCAATCACAGACTGGGACATTAATTGTGGAAGAATAGAACTCAGACGAACACAAATTTAGAAAATAAAGAACACAACAGGATAATCGAATGATAGTAATTCACAAACACAGACATTAAGGGTTTAGGATGAAAGAATAAATATGAAAAACACAATATTAGTTTCACCAATGGAAAATTAAAAGACACACAACTCCACTCCAGCAAAGTACAATAATAGCCACATTTATTATTAATTACAGGCAAAGTCCCTTTACACTATATATTTTTTTCATCAACTTCATATTTTATCCTTTGTGTCATACATTTACATTTCCAGAGTGCATACACTTGATGAAAAGGGAGGAGGGGCTGTTAAATAAAGTTGGTTCAAGACAAAACGAAACGAAGGACATCTCGCATTTCTCATGAGACACATGTCAAATACTGCTCATCACAAGCATTACTCAGTAGTGGTACTGTACTAAAAAGTGCACACGGTCTATTCAATATCAGACAGCTTTGTATAGTATGATGGCATTTGAAACAATGATGCATTTCACACATTCAACATCAAACAAGGCAAACCAATTCAAAGGCACAGGACTCTCACATCAACATCATCTTTTTTTTGTTTTTGTTTTTAAGTAGTTTGTACTCACATGTCAGGTTATCCGTCACTTTCAACAAGTATTTCTCTTAAAGGAAACTCGGCTGAAATATGATTTGATATAAAATGACACACAAATGAGTTAAATGGCACTGGACAGTTTAGGAAGTGATAAACACTTCCCGTGTGGCTACTGGCAGCACAGTTAGAGGCCAGTGTGCAGGGTTCAGGGTGATATATCGGGAGATCTTGAATATAATATTCATCATTCTGTTCAGAAGCATGAGATATTCGTTCACTTAGAATGAGCCCTGGACTCTTCCACGGAGTCCAACCATGTTGCACCACCATGTTTAAGTGGACAAATCAAAACAATGGGTCTAGAGAGGACCTTTTGGGTATTTACGATGAAGGTCGCTCTAGAATTCCCCAAACACTAAAAAAGATATATATGAGAGGAATTCTGTTGGTTGCAATCTGCACCATCATCATCATCAGACCCTGGTGTTCTGCACTAAGCGTTTTGGGCGTCTGCTAAAAAATGACTGAGCTGTTCCTCCACTTCAGACTAGAGCTACCAATTGTGGGCCGAGATTGAGAGTAATGCCAGTGTATTTCCTGTTGTCCTGTGCATGTACTGGGCAGGTGCACAGTGAACAGTGTTAAAAAGGAAGCCACTTCTACAGAACTACAAGGATCCTCTTTTGTTTGAATGTCCTAGTTTGAAATTTTCAGCTCAAGGGGACAAAGGTAGAGACTACAATGAGTGACCTGTTAGCTCGAGCCGGAGGATGTTGGATCTGTTGTTAAAAGGTTTGTCGTTAAAAACAACTTTTTCAGTATTTTGCCACAGTGATGCATCAAGCCACGCCGGGTCCACTATTTTGCAGGTTCAGTTTTAAATGTTTAAGAGAAAATAGATTTACATTTAATAAACATCTCTGCTACTGAGCTAGTGAAACGTTTACAGCTGGTCAAATGCATGCAGATACTGTACAGCACATGTTCCCTTCGCTCCCTCTCTGGACAGAGCTGCCCATAGTCCAAACAAACTTGTTTAAAAGTAGCCAGGATTAAAAAAGAAGAAAAAAACTGATGACAGACCACTGCATAACATTATCATGCCAAATATCATACAAAACCAAATAATGGTTAAAAATGGATGGTTTTAAAAACAAAATAGCAGCAACACATAGGCTTAGTTCTGTGAGAACAAAATAGAGAACCAGCAAGCCACCAGTGCCTCTGGGTTTAAGTAAGAGTTACATAGTTACGTAGTGAGCCTTCAGTGCAATGGACGTGTGAATCTAAATCTTATAAAGATGGAAGCTGTAAAGGCTGAATATGCAGTGGTGTCTCTACAGTACAAGTTGACTCCACTTTACTGACATGACCACTGTAAGTTAATTTCAAAACCTTGGCACCACACACCTCACTGACCACTTCTACTACTACTGTCAATATCATGATAATAATAAAAGAAAATCATAAAAAGAAACTACTCTCTGTGCAATAGTTCAAGTAAGTTATTTCCTGCAAATAGTTAGTGCTTTGTAACACATCCTGTGGCCGAATCGAAAGAGACGACGAAATACAGGTAACATACAAATACACAAAAAAGAATGGTTTAGTGGACAAGACTGCACTCGACGTAGAGAGAACCTCTACTCACCACTTCAGGCTCAGATTTGATCTAATCCTCCCTCTGGTTAAAATTAGGACCAAAGTTGGGGCAGTCTCATGATACATCTGTCGCCACAAACACATCCAGCAACCAGTGTCCCAGTGTGAAGCACAGCGCCGAGATCAAATCTCTAAAGGGACGTGTCGTACACTCTTTCTGACGAGCCCTCCTCCGTGTCGTCCTCGGACTGCGACGCCTTGTGGTTGAGCTTCTCCGCCGTCGAGGACGTGACGAGGTTTGCGTTGACTCCGTCGTCGCTAAGCTTGGCCTTGCTGCTGTCCTGAACAAATTCTTGGATCTCCACAGGTAGCCGGCGAAACTTGTCCTGGTACTCCTGGTCCAGATCGCTCTGTAGCTGCAGAGAGAAGAACACTCGAATCAATGGAGAATCTCTACATCAGGGAAAATAACATCACTAGAACATTAAACCTCTACTGTGGAGTGTGTTATATATTTGACAAAGGAGGTTAGAAAGAGCAAAGCAATTCTCAGAAGAGAATAAACTGAACTAGCACCGAACTCAGTAAAGTGATTTTCTCCGCCAAGGCCAAACAATCTAGCTCTTATAATAAAAAAATATCAGTAAAACTAGTTGGAAGATCTGCACCAAATCATGTAAACTCATAGAGTTTATATGATTTGGTGCAGATCAAATAATCATAGAGTTTATATGATTTGATTTGTTTATGTCAAGATTCAGACATTATTTCATGAGAACCAGAGGGAAATATTGCACATGTCTTATTTTGCAATGTTACGAGAAGTGATAAAAGAGAGTGCCCTGGATCCACATAAAATTTGAAAGCATTCTTCCCTGGCCAATGCCACATCCTTCCACAAAACAGTGCTTATTGCATAACCCTCTTAACAAGAAAACAACCAAGTCTCCAAAGAAACAGAGATGGGTGAAAACACAACCTACTTAGCAGAGTTAACGATCATGAGCTGCCTAATCGACAAAGAGGACTGTTCGACAGGCAAACACTCAATAACAACCACATGTCATGAACCTGTTGGGTCCAGGAACATGACCCGTGACCCAAATATGCCCGTGACCCAGGAACATGTCCTTCCTGACAACATTGTCTTATAGCAGCTTCTTGCCCAGAAATCAGATCTCCTTTTACTTGAACATTTCAGCAACAATTTGCAAAGGAGTTACTGCTTCCTGTTTATATGCTATGCGTGCATAATGTAACAAGACAGGGATACATACAGATAGACGTAGAAAGAGAGCTGGACAGTCACAGATTTCCATACCTTGGCTTAGATAATTCAGAAAAGCACAAACTATATGACAACTCAATGCAATTTAATCCTGTTTAAGGAATGGAATCAGTCAACTTTAAACAACACTGCTAGGATCATTGTAAACACATCAGCCCTGGTGAACATTTGACCAAACTTTTGTTAAATTACAAATCAAGAAGACATGATGGAGGTCATTATTCTAGAAACCCGACAAGTGCAATTCCATTATTTGCTCTCATTTTAGCTCTGTGTTTGGTCTCCACCATCTCCAAATGAAAATATTTGGCTCATTTGCAGTTCAATGCGCCACAGTGCTCACTTTGTCTGGTGATTAAAGTTTAAAGTTATGTTAAACCAAGGGAAATAGCTGAAAGAGAATAAAGTGTTCCAGGGAACTAAAGGGAACTGCTTGTTTATCTTGATTTGATTTTCCCAATACATATAGTCACCTGACCCATTGTAATACTGATTACAGCATCTCTAATGATTTCTTCACTTTCCTTGCTGTGTTGCATATGATGAGGTATAGTTGATGCTGCAAGAGTTACCATGACTATTATGTAAAAAACGATTTTCATAGGACTCCATAGGACCTTTATTCCATTACATACAGTAGAGACTGAAAATAAAGGCTAGGGACAGAGTGACGGATAGGACATGACCTTGAGCCCTGACATTCAGCTCTGACAAGCACCTCGGTCCATTGAGGTAGACCCCTCTGCGACCATTTACTACCACACTCCCTTCTCTCACCGAGAACTAGAAAGGAGAAGCTGTTTTCTCCCAGGCATAGACGCCCCCAATGATTACAGATGACAAGATTGTATTCATTTCATTGTGCGCCAATAATTGCTGTAATGCTGATTTCTCTGTTTAACTACCCGACAGGCTCCCACGGGAGAGCAGTAATTAAAAGAAAAGCTGCTAAGACGAATGGTGTCAGAGTCTCATCGCTCAATACAGTCACGTCAGCGTTATGAGAGGTCGAAAATACCTGCAAGCTCCGACTTTATCTGGGATCCATATTTTGTCTGAGAAGCCTTTGTTAATCGACCCAGCGCGAACTTCAATCTCACACCTAACTTCTGACTCATAAAAGAACACGAGGAGGGGAGTGGGGATGAAGGTTATGGATTGTCATCATGCTCTGGACGGGCTCATTTTCTGCCCTTTCTACTTCAGGTTCTAAGATGGCACTGCAAATTAATTTGAGAGCTCTGCGTAACAAAATGAGAAAACCGGTTACAAAGCACTTGACTGCTACTAAATTAATTCCTATACTGGGAAAGAGTATATCATATTGGATTATGTATATTATCAGTGTGTTTGTATGTATGAATATGTTAAAATAGGTTTTGAGTCCAGATCAAGATGTGTCTGCATGTATTCAAACTTATTACTTTACTATTTCTAAGTATCAAATGACCTCTGCTCATTTTCCTAAGCTTCTTTTCCCTTTTATTTGATCAGATATTTCCTGATCTATACCAGGCAACCTGCCTGAGTTTAGAGTTTATATGGTTACTTAAAAAAATTCAGTATTAAACATGAAAGACATTTTGTTAAACATTTTTTTTCCATTATGCCAAAATGATTATTAATTTATTATTATAAAATAATATTAATATGGAAGACAGCCGAAGAATCTCGTGACACCCTGGTGGCTGTCTGCGTTATACGTACTAATCCTAATATGTCAAACGTATGCATCAAATATTTTTTTCTCAAATATGATTTCTGTCATTTTAATTAGTCCTTATAACGCTAATGATATTTCGAGCATTAATTTTTCAGGTAAGTTTAATATTTGATGCTATAATAACTGGGTAAACCATCATGATTGACAGCTGAGACTGACTTCTTGCATCAGCAGGACCTCCACACCTCGAACCTCCGATCACTTCTGCCCAGATCACGGCTTCAAAGGCACAAGATGGCAGTGTTACTATCTGGGAGATTTTAGCTTCATTTCTGGATAGTGGGAGGAAGTGGAGACGTGTCGTCCATCTTTATACACAGGCTCTGGTGTGCCCTGTCACATCTTGTGGAAATTACGTTTGAAAAAGTACTGTCTGGTATTCAGTAGTTTCAAAATTCAATTTCACGGTCTGTTGCCGTGTTGTTGTTGGAATACAATGAATATTTCCTTCAGAATTCATGAAACATTCACAAGAAATCCACACACTGCTCCTCCATCTCATCAGCTGTATTCACCACAAATACTGTGTGTAATATTTTTCTTATGAAAACCTAAATCCGCAAGCAGAATGAAAATGAAATAAGTCACATGTACATTTAAACGTATGTGCTGTAAAATACTGAACACAAGTGAGACCCAATCAGCCAGTTACCACAAATAGCTGCACTGTACCCGATGCTGTCTGTCTTTATGCAAAATGAAGGAGCTCTTGACTTGTGTCTTTCAGATGTTTGGAGTGCCTCATTGACGTGTGTGAGAGCCCCCACCAAACACGCCATCTCAAGGTCACCTTCCCCGAAACATGCCTCCCTCCGTCTCCCTCGCTGCCTCCCTCTCACTTTCTTTTTTCGTCTTTTCTTTCTCTCTTTCTTTCTCACTCTCTCTGTGGGTCTCACAGAGCGGCCATTCCGCACGTCGCAACCAGATGGCAAAAGATGCGCCAAAGCTCGTCTCTCTTTCCCCGCTCTGCACTGCGCATGACCTACTTAGGGGTGGGACAGACTGCACAGTGAGTGTGAGTGTGTGTGTGTGTGTGTGCACAGCCTGCCTGTAGCCTGCCTGCTGAGGCACAAACACCCTATGATTAAAGCTGTCATCTTTCTCCCATCTGACGACACCATGGGACATATGAAGGAGGTGGGAGCAGGGGGCAGAGGAGCCAGGCACCCGGCACTCACCAGAAAGACATGTGTCCGTCTTCAGCTGCTTGTATCCATGTGTGTGTCCTGTGAGTATAATCAACGGCTCAGAAGCAAACAGTGACAGCCGTCTGTTAGAGTTTGGATCCCGGTTATGCCCACACTTTGTTTTCACGAAGGGAAATCTCAAGGAATGATAGAAAGATGGACAAATGAGAATAGAATAGAAAAGAAACCTAGAGATGCAATCTTTTGATAGTTTTCCTGATCTAAGCCTTAATGATCATCACCAAACATCTGAAATTCTTCTCGTGAAGTGAAGATGTCTCTCACTAAACCTACGTTTCAGGCTTCATGGAACTAATAGTTCCTCATTGCCATGCTGAATCGGATTAAATTCAGATTGAGACATGGATTGCACAAACGCTCTGAACCACTGTATAATGAGGTCGAAACAAATTGTCTTTTAAGGTTAGAGTACTATGCATTTTCCTGTCTATTCTACGTTTGCGTTGCACTTTCGCTGTGTGTACTTCTGCATAGTGTAAATAGCCTAAAGATGTTTGTGTGTGTGCGGTCCAGTTTCAGTTTGGACACAAACCAGCCACGGCAGCTTTCCAGCAAGCTTTTAAATCTGCCTCTCATCTCTGAAGATCTGTCATCCATCAACAACACCCCACCCCCCTCCGCACACACACACACACACACAAGCACACACGCACACATGCACACAAATTTCTGCCTTTCTTAAAATACAGCACTCAGTGACCTTCTTCACCAGCTGTCCTGGTTTTGAAGATCTATCAGGGGAAGTGGAGAAGGCCTCCGAAGAGCCAAATTAATTCTTTGCTTTGAGCCATGACATAACGCCTGCTGCTGCAGCGCTGCCAAAAACCTCTTCTGCTGGCAGCCCAGCTCATCCACAGCTACAGTACGCAGCTACGTTAACCACTCAACGTCTTACGGTCTCGATAAGATGTTGTCACTGGTTGGGAACAGTGTTCAGTGACACGGAGCCAGGCCAACGCTATGTGTGTCCTGACCTTGAGAAACACTGCTTATCTAAACACAGCCCAATTAGGCTAAACCCAAGATCCCATGTCCAAGAAATGAGATGAGGGTCACCTCCACTGTTTTTAAAGTTCCATTGACCTTTCTCGTCTGAAACAACCCGCTGCTGTAAAGCTTAAAGGGACAGTTCACAGAAAAAGGAAAAGTCACCATCTAACCCACCACTGTGACGATTGAGGGGTGGAAGTAACTGGTGATCAATTTTTAAAACTTTAATAAAATCACCCAGTTTTCTTTTCACATCCACCCATTCTCTCTTCTGCATATTATCAGGCCCCAGAGGTGCTGTTCTCAACTGACACGTTGCCCCAGCTAAAGCCATAAACCTCAGGACTACACTGCAGAGAGGGATGGATTCAGGAGTCGGGAATGTTCCTCAGACGGAGCACAACCCTGGAGAGCTTCATTAGCACACGTGGGCATACATAATGAACGCTCGTGCACTGAAATAGCAGCTAGCATAATAGAGCAGAGTGGTAACCGAGAGTGCAGCATGTGCGCACAGTTACAAACTCACGATGGATTTTACTTCACTGCCCCCTGGTTTGCACACAGTGTTCCCTGCGGGTATTGTGCATGTGTGTGTGTGCGTGTTTGTGTGTATGTGTGTGTGTGCGTGTGTGTGTGAGTGAGTGCACTATTGATGCAAACAGACCACCCAGAGATGATGCAGATCAAACTTCGCTATAAGGCAACATAGTGACCACCTCTTCATCAACCAGTGCAAGAGAGGGGGACGTTACAAAAAAAGAGAGACAGAGGAAAAAGGAGGGTGGGCTCAGACTCGCTCTCTTCTTCTGCGTCTCCTTCAACCTGTTCGCCCCCCCCCCCCCCCCCCCCTCCTCTCTCTATCCCTCTCTCCTCTCCCCGTCCTCCACCTCCAGCAACCGTTGCTGAAATTGCGTCACGAGGACTCGGTTCCAAATTAACAGATTGCGGAGAGTGGGATTGAAGGGGATATAGGAGATGGGGAGGGGGGTCGGGGGTGGGGAGTTTCCATGACGACCGCAAAGGACTCCTGCTTGTCTAACGAATGAGTGTGTGTGCGCATACATGCGTGTTGGTTAAAGGCTTGCACAGTGAGAGGGGGGGACACCATAGGATCAGATCCTCCTTTTAATCTAAGTAGAAAGAATCAGCCCCTCCCAAATATAATCACACACATTCACACACCTCACACACACATGCACTGACGCACACTATTGTGAAACATATTGCCTTATCACTATTTCATATCCCTTTCACTGCCAAAAGAGCGTGTGGGGGGGGATGCCTTGTACACAGGTATTACAACATGGTGTGGTAAGCCTTCCTTACACTGGACGTCCATCTTTTACTGCGTAGTTTGGTCGAATAAAACTGTGAACTGACAACTAGCTCCGACAGTGTATCAGACAAAGAGCACAACATTTCTCTGACTTCAAATTTATGTCAAAAACGGTTATGTTAAAAAAAAAGCTGCTCTATAGTAAGTAACTTCCCCTAATCATATTCAGCTTTTAGTATTCAGGACATGAGCTGCCTTAAATCAAAAGGTAAAAATATGCAGCTGCAAATATAAAAATGAAACGCTAGTATGATTGTAAGGCATAAACCACTCTCAGAAGATCATAAACTTCACAAGTGAGTCTGTATTTTCCTTTACCAACTAATAAAAAGAGCACATTGACTTAACGTGTGAATAATAACATTGGGCATTGGGAACTTGACCTTGCGTCTGAGAGCAAGACGGGAAGTGGAGAGGAGGCTACAGGGAAGGATATAGGATTTTGAGGTGTGTTGAAACTGCCCTTGCCATCGTGCTGGGCACTGCTGGCTCCCGGGGGGCGTTTTGATTGGATCATTTGCAGGACACTGACACCTGAGAGCACACGCTGTGAGTGACGACATATGTTGCCACGTCTTTCTTTTCCCTTTCTCCCTTTGCTTACAGTTTAGGAGATCACCTTCACCTACTCAGACTTTAATAAATAAAAGTTACAGCCTCTTATATAATAGAGATGAAGCCTATATGTTTCCTACATTTCACATAACTTCAGCTTTAAATTGTTTGGTGCCTATTGAGACTGTATATAAAAATGGTCGAAATGACAGCTACCTAAAAGTGACTCCATTTCCTCCTGATCGCCAACTGGATTTCGTCAATCATTGAGATTTCTAACAACTTTGTTTACATTTGTTTGTGTTTACCTGTTGACTGTTGACAGTCGTAATTATCATGTCACCTCTCAGCTTATGTGTTTTAGTTTACATGCGTATTTGTGGCTTTGTATTGTACTGTATTTGTTTGATGTATTTAAATCATAGGTTTGTTGTACAGTTAGGGATGATGTATATTGTATCTTCAGTATGACTAACAGAAACACACACACCCAACATAGACACGTACAACAAGTAAATATTTTTTTATATATCCGCACATCCATTAGCCCCCAATTGGAGCTGTCTACACACAAACACACACACACACACACACACACACACGCAGATGGTGCTGCTTCACAAGGCCAGTGACCTGCTCATAGCAGTGTTGGTTCAGAGACTTAGGCAGAGCTGGAGTAAATTACTTTAGATGAATGTTACAACGACAAACATTGGAATAACTGGACAATGAAGGCCAATTTATGCCTCTCCGTTATTTCTATTACGGACAGATAAGACCGCCCTATCCGTCGTGAAACGTCTTCTCCGAGCGCCTCCGACAGCTTTTCGTACACGTCTGATTTTTCTAACTATCCGTCTTCATTTTGGAGACCCGACCGACCGCTCTTGGCTGTGATTGGTCCGCGAACGACATCATTTCCGTATGACGTCATTTCCGTATTTCCGGACCTCAAACTTTCTGTTTATTTGTAGCAACAAACACGAACACAACTATGATTCTACGATTAATGTGACGTGTGTGTTAAGCCAGCGGAGTTGTCCGGCTGACGGTGGCTCGTTAGAGCACTGAGGGCATGTGTGCACGGTCACAGACGGTTATAACGAGCTTTCAAAACGGCGCTAGCAGGCTAGGCTAGCGGGCTAGGCTAGCCACCATGCTAACTGCGGTGGTAACAGTGCAAGAACCCGCCGTCACGACTTTAATTCCACTTCTATCATGACACTGTTTCTATAATACCTTCAGGTTAGAAGCAAACACTGGGTAGTAGTTAGTGCCGGGAGTCCCTGCTGACTGAGTGGAAGCTGGGGGGGAGCTAGGTCCGGGTAGCTTCTAGCTACATGTAGCCTCAAGCAGATTCAAGCTGTGGAATCAGCAACACAGTTCGGAAACAAGACCGGGGAACTGCTGCGCTAAGAAACGATACATCAGCATCTTGACCCGCTGGGTGTCACTTTATTTAGATCTGGTAGTTGCCATGGTTCAGTGTGTGGGGCAAGCTAACATGTCAACAGAGACACGTGGACTTCTTCTTCCCAAATGGGGTAGGCTTCTCTGAGCTCGTCTTCCGTTGCGCCACCTATGGGTTTGGCGGTGAATTTTTTCCGGACGTAGACTGACGGAGAAGTAAAAATCAAAAAGACACTTTGTCTCTCGCTGAGACCTCTCCGAGAAACGGATACGTAGAAGTATATAAGAGCCTTGACTCTCTGAGGATACACTGATCACTCTCACTGAGCCATGTTAGTGACTACATCGATGATCATATCACCAAACAGTGTTTCCTAAGTTAGATCCAAATTTAAGACATTCATATTTAAAGTTAGTTTGTCAAGGTTCAGTCAAAAACCTGCAGAATGAGAAGGACCATGTAAGAAGAGTCACAGCTCAGATTCACGGGCATGAGACAGAGGATTTCATGGCTGTGAAAATCCTCCACTGTGGTGCTTGTTGACAGCGACACGCAGACCAGTCAGTGATTCTAAAGTCCTGGGCTCCAGTTGAAAATCTTTTCTCCAGGCTCATTTCTCTAGGTTCTTTTATTTGTAGATTTCATCTGTTTTCAACACTGAGTATTATAAATATTCAAGATTTGTGTGTGTGTTTGTTGTTGTAAAACTGGTTTCAGCCATGTGAGGATAAAGTGCACTTGTACATTCAGTTGACAATAAAAATGATCAAATTGATGAAGCTAAATCTAAAATCGAATCTATTTTATCTTCCTCGTCATTAACAAAACCTGGAGCCTACATTAGCCACACATTGGCTTCACTTAGGCAGTTCGGTGAGTTCTGATTCTTTCAGATGAAGCATGATTTGTTCTGCGCTCACGGCTCTGTTCAACACACTGTGTGGGGGAGTCAAGTTTAAACCAGAACTACACTGATCGTAGCCTTGTGCCTTTAGCCTGATCCAGAGATGTGGAGGGGACTATAGAGACCTGGTGAGTTCACTTCAAACCCCAGATTTTCTTTTACCATTCTCAAACTTTTTGTGCTATTCCCTCACCTTTTTCCCCATAAACACCAGCACTCCCTGAGATCTGTTACTCTTCAAGGAATGAATGATACCAGTTTGCTCGACACGGCTCTGTTGCTGTATATTAATACGATTTAACTGAATCATGTAACACAATAAATGGATTCTTTACTTTGGGCGTTTTTTGGAAGCGTCCTGATTTTATTAAACAAACATAACCCTGAGCATTTTCTGCTCGTTGTCTCCAGGGCCGTGTCCCTCTGACATCTCTTGCATATTTTGCATACAGATGACAGCCATAGCAGGAGAACAGATATTGCAGAGGTGGTTGATTACTATGCAATGGCCCTCTTCCGGCAAATTAAATTTGCCATGATGCGGATGTCAATTTAGAGGAGAGATTGTGACAGCGGGCTAGGTGATGAATAATCAGTTACGATTTTGTGGGAAACAATAATTGCTAACAGAATGAAATCTGATTGCAGTATTAAAGTGAGCTAGAAAAGAAAGAGAAAGCGGAGAAGCATGTGCCTCCCTCTCTAATCAAAGGAAACCTGCTTAATTAAATCTTGATTAGACACTAATGACACTAGTTGACACAGCTAATATTGGTGAAATCAGTCCAATCGGCGTGTTATTGTCAAAGATGCATGAGCAGCTATTGAAAGATGAAGACTGTTGCCACAGGAACACAGTTACCTGAGTCATTTACACGAAAACCAACTGGTTGACAAGGCAAATACAGATATCTCTCAGTTTATCCTCCTGTTTCGTTTTAGACACGTCTCTCTAACACATTTTCACCTCATCTCTCCCTACTGCAGCTTTGTGGAACACAGCCCAGCACCTCACATGAGGCTATCTGTGCTGCACTGAGGTGCACGTCTGTGCTGCACCTCCCACACTCGACTCCGAGAGGTTTCAAGGAACAGGGAGCTGTCACTCTGAGAGTGGGCGGCCAGGGGACTGTCTCCAACAGGAGACTTTGTATTAATGTATATGTCTAAAAAAACACACACACTCACTCTCCCATGAGTATTTTAAATGTGCAGCGTACTCCTTTGACAACGTGACATGATCGGAGGAGCACGGCAGAGTGTTTCCTTGGCAGAGCAGAGGAAATCTTCATGACACTGGCAATGGGATGTAATATGGCTTTCACTGCATTGCAACACCATCTTATCAAGCTCATAGAAAGAGATGAAGAAAATGAGAGAGAGATATTATATTTTCATCATGATCACTCCAACAATACGCGCTAATAATTAGTGTAATGGGTTCCTGTTAAAGTTAGTTACATGTGAGAAGACTATGCCTCTTGATAGGGTCAGGAGGAACAACATTCTGTGTTAGTGCAGTGTGTAGACATACAATAAAAACAAGCCTACAATGGTGAAGTTAATTCCCCTTTACTCTGATTAGTGTAGAGGATCTTGCTCAAGGACACTGACAGGTGGGATTAAATCTGAACACTCCAACTGGGGTGTGATCTCACTGCACAGGCCAATCTGCTGCTGCTGTGATGCCACCATGCGACGCCAATTACTGATAGAATTACAGTAACGCAGCCTATTTCCTGCTCTTATATAAAATATTTAGCAATAATTAAAACATCAGAGAGATGCAGTACACATTCACTTGTTGCCAGTCAGTGGCCCAGGCTGATAAAAGCTTGCATATTAATGCTGCTGCACCGATGCTATATTAATACTGAACACTGGGATGGAACAAGGGTCTTACCATGCTCTTCAGCTGCAAAGCCCTCCTACAATGACAGTCACAATGTCAAGGTTGAGAACTCATAAAGAAGGAAAGCAGAACTCCCACAGGCACACACAAGTGCTCACCTCACAATAAACCCGAGTAAATGTAGCATCTGGATGAGTGCCATGATTGTATTACAGCCATTGTCGCAGCTACAGCACAGGAGCAATGAAGCGCTCTTCACTAATACACAAACCCACAACTCTTACATGTAGATGAACTGTTTACCATGGACAATGAAGCAGGAATTAGCATTTAAACCGGCAACATCTTCTTATTCGGTAATGTTTCTTTTTACATATTGCACACAAGTACCAGACAGTGCAGCATCTATAAGCAGCATCAAACTAAACCTGGTTAATGTCGCCACCTAGTGGTAAAAATGAGAAGCTGGTGTTTGGTTGAAAAGATTGGTTTTAGAGACATACACTAAACCAAAGTTATCAAACAATAAATAACTTAAATACAAATCTGTAAAAAGCTTAACAGTACTTAATTATGCTGAATATGTGTAAAAAAACATCTACCTTTAAGTAACCACATGTATATTATTATATACAGTCTATGCATCTACCTTTGTGGTAGCAATGTTGATACATACACTCTGGTAATATATTTATAAACAACAATAAGGGTCTCTTTGTTACATTAACAGCACATATAAAGGCTTTTAATTTTTCCATAACAAGAGTGCCTTGTATATTTGCCTATTTTTACAGCTCTATATAGATTTGTTTTCAGAATTAAGATACATTTTTGATGATTGTGCTACTGGATTTCCATTTGTAGCCACATAAAATTATAATAAGACACAATTTTTTTATTTTTGGTGTGTGCTAGGACCCAAGAAAAATGCTGAGCACTGGTCCCTGACACCCTGCTTGTGGATCCTGTCAGTCGACAGACCAGGGATTTGTGAAGGAATCCAAAATATTGATATGAAGTAAATCATAAATGTCGTACCTTTGGCCTTTCGTCTAATATCTGCTGGCGGATGTCCTTGTGCTTCTCCAGTAGTCTTTCCTGTCTTTTACTCTGTGCATCTTCCAACTACAAACACACACAAACAAACACACACACACACACACAATGGATGTATCCATAAATAAGTAAGCATATCGGTGTATGAACTGTAGCCTGTAGTAACTCTACTGATGGTGCAAAATACAGTGATATTGATTATGGAAAGTTCTCTATCATGCTATACTTTTTCTATGATCATCTCTTACCCGTTTGATATACTGCACCACCTCATTGACAAACGATCTGTTGATCTCCAGCTTCTCTCTAAGGGAAGAAGTTTACAGTCAAATAAATGAACCAGCCCCTGTGTTGCTAAATCTTTAGTCTTTAGTGACATCTAGTGGTCATAATATGTATAACAACCAAACACACACTGGAATTGACTTCATTCACCTGATCAAATACAAATACTTACTCCTCCGTCACATTCTTGTCTTTAGATTTGGCTTCTGTGATTTTCTCCTGCCGTTTCTTGTCCATTTTCTTCTTCAGATCCTTCTTTTCTCTGTGTGTGATGAAACAAAGAGAGGAACATTGAGAGAGAGAATGAAAATGTGACCAGGTTTCCTGTGCGGTTCTGAGAGTGTGTGTGTTTGTCCTGTGTGCTTACTTCTCACAGATGTCTCTGAGCTTCTTGAGCTGAGCACTCTGGCACTCCTCTGCGATGGTAGTCAGCTTCTCAACCAGCTAGAGACAAAGTCAAAATCGGATAGAACAACATTTTTGTTTAGTCTGTAGAACATTCTTAATAATTCAAGTTAATATTACAATCTAACTTAATTTGCTGACCTTCTGATCCCAATCAAACTGCACTCAAATCAGGGAAACAACACAACCTCCATTTCTGACAGCTCAGCTGTGCTCACAGCACAGGTGTACTGGAGCAGAAGACATTGATTTTTCCACACCAAGCACCAGAACATGTGCACAGGCAGCAGAATGACTGCAGTAATATTCTGAGGGGGGGTGCTCTGGAGTTTATAGCTGTATTAATTTATTAATTACTTGCTTCATCTGGTTCATCTGCATTAGCCTCTCTGAGCTTTGGGACAGTCAGCGCTATATCAAATCCAATACAAGTCAGGGCAAGCTCCTGTGTTTGTGTGTGTGTGCGTGTGTGATTGGGGCACATGTGTTTTTGTTTATCCCACTGTACTTGTGTACTGTTTGGGCAGGAACTGGCATTACTCTGACTGGTATCATTAATTCTGGAGAAGTACATATAAGGAAATGTTTTTAAATAATAAAAATTATCCCTTTTCAAAAGTTTAATAACGACACAAATGCAGTGACAAGAATTAAAATTAGCTGTAAGTTGGTGGCCGATAATAGGAAACTCACATATGGACAGTGATTACAGGAAAAACTGGATGTGGACTAAGGCTGCAAGTCCTCTATATCTATGTGTGCCTGACAATTATTACAAGATACTAAGTAGACATTCAAGATAGAAGGTTTCAATACAAAAAAACTGTTATAAGCATTTAAAGTGAATTTGAGACTTGCATGTAAATACATTTTCAAAGGGATTTGTTCATAGTACATATAGTCAGAAGCAAATGAGTACACCAGCGATCATACGCAGGGAAAAAATGTAGATATGGTATCTCTAAATATTTAAATGAAAACCTTTTTTTTTTTAAAACTCATCACTGTTGCTACTGTTATTCCTCCTGTCTACACTACTTCTGTGAGGCTAGGGAACAGTGCTGGCCCTGTTTCGGTTTGAAAACTCTAGCTGGTCATGTTTTCCTGTGTGTTATGGATGAGGATAACTACTGATACGGAGCTAAAACCCTTGTGAGACTTCTTCACCCATTCACCTGAAAACATGTATTTGTTGTGCGTGTTTGTGAGCACCTGTTTTATGTGTTCTCGTTTCTGGTACTTCTCGCTGTAGTACTGCTCCTGGCGAAGCGTGAGGAGCTGCTGCTGCTGCTGCTCCTTCAGCTCAGCAAGCCGCTGGCTACACTCCTGATCCAGCTCACACAGATCCTTGTCCAGGGTCGACAGAGACTGATCGGACCGGCTGCACAAGGCCATGCAAACACACATTCACAAATGAGTTTGATTCGACGACAAAAGAGTGTGCATAACTTATACAGATACCGTTAATAAATGCACGCCATATGCATACATTTTTTTAAAAAAGTGCTATATTCCTCAGAGCAACCCCGATAACAGTTTGGTTAGTAATTGAAATAACCTTCTACACATGTCTGCAGAGCCCCCTCAGGCTGTGGGGCTAAGAACACTGACGTCAGGGTTTTGAAGTAATTTCAAACATCACATAGGACTCTTATCTCAAAGTAACTTGCTTCGTTGTGTTATCTTTCTTTTGCCGTGGGCCTCTGAGGTCCTGTGTGCGGTGAATTTGGATTCTTCAGTGTATGATGGAGTCCTGTGGGTCCTGAATGGGTCCCCCTGGTGTGGGGGGGGATTTATCCACTGATTCTCATTCTTTACTTTCTGAGGGGGGCAACTTCTGTCCAGCACTTTAAGTCTCTGAGCTATTTAACAGGCAACAATGGATTTAATATGTATTTGACTGTGTGATTGTGTAGATGGAGGAAAAGAAGAAAAACAGTAAGAGGGAATGGAGACGTATATAGAGTATACTATATATTATCAAAAAGTACTGTGAGTTAACTTCTGATGTTGTGTTGAAAATCTTGTATTAAAGGCATTCCCACTTTTGCAAAACTTGCCTCATTATTTATTTTAGATATAGATTTGAATATCCCAAAAGAGGTGACCTCATCAAAAATGTGAGCTACAAATACACATGGCACATGTAAAGTGTGCAGGTGGAAAGTGACCACAATATATCTGAAAATGATATTCTCCTTACAGCTCAGAGAAAACGACTTACTGAAAATGTTATCTTTCTACTTCCATAGTTGTCTCTGCAATGTAGAAAATAAAATGTCTTGTGGGAGCGTATACAGAAGCCCATGTTATTTGATAATGTCAAATCTCCCCTTCTGCTCCAGTATTAAGTAACAGTTTGCTGCTAAGACAAGATTTGCTGGTCTCTGTGACACTGTGTCTACAAGGGGTTTTTCTTCTTTTGAGTTTTGATGCATATTTGATGGATTTCGTTTGAAGGCGAAGCAGGGGAGGGCAAATGAAAAGGTAGAACGGTTTGAAGCGGAGAAGAGGAGGACTACCTACCTTTTCTTACCGTCTTGTTTGCGGCTCTTCCTCAGGGTGGAGCGCCGGCGCTGATGCTGGCTCTGCAGCTCGGACGTGCGAGCTGTGTGCTCTTTGATCAGCTCGCTGGTCTTGCGGTGGTGTTTCCGAACCAGCTCCTTCATCTCTTTGTACTGCTTCTTCTGCTCCCGCACTATTCCCTTCTGTTGCTTCAGCTCCTCCAATGTCTGAGCTTCCAGTTCTGCGGGGAAAGGGGATGGAGGACACCAGTCAAGAGAGCAAAGATATGAAAGAAAAATAACATTTCTTTTGGTTATGTTGCGTTTAGTCTCAATATTCAAGTTCAAAAGGTATTTTTATCTGGCAAATTTAAAATTATATCATTAATACACAAGCAAACTAAACAAAACCCTTCATATTTTTGACACAAGACTATGTTCAATCATTTACCAATTTCATTAATTAAATTCAGTAATCTTTATTGGCAAGATGTTAACATGTGTTGCCACAGCACAAATACAATCACAGAATCATATTAATTATGTAGCAACAACAATCATTATCATAGTTTATCATAGTTTGTCATGATTAACCCTTCAATCCCAATCATTGCTTTCACATTAAATCAGGAATCATTTCAATATAAACCGATGTTTGAAACCGTCGTCTTACCAGTGAGAACACTCTGAACGATGTCCTCACTCTTCACTGCTGGTTTCAGTGAGCCTGGTGACAAAACAGGTAGAGTTAATGAAGTGATTTGTACAATAAAACTTGAACGAATTATCCCAGAACTTGACATTTATATGAACAGTCAAACCGTATCTATCACCCCAAAGAATCAATTATTACTTCAAGAAGTAATAATCTTGAAGCCAAACTAAATCTTTCTTATTAAGCCGTAAGACCCAGATTTATTCTCAATATGATATTTTAAATAAATTACTAGTGTATAATCATGATTAAAGACAGAGTAATAATTGCAGAATAAAGACAAATATTCTAAAAGCACTGTAAGAACAATACAAATCAACTTGTTATGCACCTACAGTACAATTGACTGTGAATTATTGCACATTATGATTATGGAGCACCTGCAGACGAATTCTGGCCGACGAGTGACGGCTGCTTGGGGGCGATGATCGGTGTGGAGCTCACTCCGTTTTCTGTCGGCGTCGTCACCCTCTGGTCCACCCTCGACTCTGAGGGGGCGTCGCTTCCTGCCTCCACCTGTCGATCAATCCCACTTGTTAGTCAATACAAATGATGACACTACTCATCACTGATACCTCCGCAGAACAACTTACCAAACCTAATAAGTCTTTGAATCAATACTGTTAAATTGTTAGAATAAGTTAGAGCTCCTTATGAATAATGTACAATAAAAACGGAAAGTGAATTTAAAGTTTGACGGCAGTGAAGCACACACACACATCAAGTGCAACACATCTCTGCTGCATATCTTTTTTGGGAGGAGTAAAAACCTCCTCAAGTGGTCGTATCTGTTTCAGGAGTCCCCTGCTGTACCTGTGTCCTGCAGGACAGTTTGTAGACATAGCTTTGGTAACCCACTCTCAGCATGGCGTCCTGTGCCGAGGCGGAGCAGGTCTTAATTTCCCCTTGGCTCGGACGTATCTCCAACTAAATGCTCTTATCTCTGAAAGGCTAATGCAGTTTCGGCAATCTCTGTTCTAGTCACGAAAGCCGGACCTTCTCCTTTCTTCCTCTGCTCCTCTTTATATTCACCTCGGCAAACTGTGCTCTGCCTCTCCATGCTCTACCGCTTTTGGGCGGCTGTTGCCATGGTCACAGCATGAAACCGCTCTTTGTCAGCCGCCCCTTGGGGGGAAATCTTATCAGCTGGCAAATCAGATAAGAGGAGCCCCTCAGGGACAACCCTTCTTTCCAGTCCCCTCTACTAATAACCTCAGATAACCCTGTGTCCTGTTTGGCCTGTCACCCTAAATGCATCCAAACTTAAGTCTTGGAAATTGTTCTGATCTCTGCTCAGATATTATCACTTTCCCTGTTCTCTGCTGCACTGCAACCCACATTAATCCTTGGCTACTTGTTCTATACGTAAGATCCATTTAAAATGACTTTCACCATCCCATTTACAACTATACATAAAATTGTTTCAACTGTAACGCTGATGTAACATATATGCAGTGTAATCGTTTTCTTCTTAGCGTCACTCGGAACAACACAGAAGGTCACGTTCTCTGAAACAGCCCGGACTTGTTACATCCCTCCGAAATGAAGCCTGTACTGAAGTTAAAGGTCACTGCCTCATATACAGCAGTTGGCACAGCTCCAGTGTAAAGTGTATCACATCACATGGATCCAGTTAGTCAGTAGTTCATAAATTATGCTTCTAGTGTTGGGAGGGTTTTAAATTCAAAGTGTCAGACGTAAACTGCTTTTAAATCACATTGGTGATTACAGTCATTACAGTCTTAAAAAGTTTGCATAGCTAATGCGTTAGCAGGCCGTTGCTTATGTACACATCCAACATAAAAAAGTTAACTTGCAGGTAATTTAAAATATATAAATATACTGTTAATTACACGTGTCACTCCCGGTGAGGAATTACCTTTAAGAATAATAATGAAAGTACACAGAGTCACATTTAAAGAACCCACCCCCCTGAGGAAACCCAGTATCAGAGCCTGCAGGCGGATGCTAGAAGAGACTTGATTAAATACAGCAACAGTGCTGCTACCGCTGTGGCTGCACTACACTTTATCATTGAGGGACTGGGAATGAAAAATAGCCCAAACAAAGTGCTTTGATAATATCTGTGCTGGAAACAAGCATTGGTTCACCATCCATCTTCTACTGCAGTGGTGCTGGCTGTGGGCTTTAAAGTACTTTATGGTTTCATTAGAAAACCCTCCTCATACTAAAGCAAAGGAGCTCCACCTCTTTCTGCAGCTTCTCAGACTCCAGATTGCATGAATTTTCTATACCAGCAGCCAGCTGACCGCAGGGCTGCTCATCTTATTGATAAACTGTTTAATGGCACAAAGCTTTCCACACATAAGAACACTAAAGTCTATGTATTCTGCAGAAATGAGTATAAACAACACACACCTCTTTGTCACCTTCCTCCTCTCCTCCCTCTTCCAGAGTGAGAGCAGCCAGCTGATTGGCTCTTTGCTCCATCAGATTGACATAGCGGATGGGATTGGACAAAGCTTCAATGACATCTGAAGAAAAAGGATAAAAGAGGCTTTGCTGTGTGACACCACACCTGACTTTGAACCTGCAGCGTTTTCAGTTCAAAACATTTAAAGGTTTGGTTCGAGAACGTTCACCTGACTCACCTGCAAATGTGTCTGGAACGTAGTCCTTCACTTCCACATACACAAACAGAGCGGGCAGCGTCAGGGACTGGTTCTTCTCATTTCTCAGGCTGATGTAGTGATAGCCTGCAGGGTTTGAGTGAGAGAAACATCCATCAATAAAGAAACTTATATAGAAGATAACCCTACACAGTAGCATAGCATCCAATAATGGACAAACTGTAGCTTATGTTAACATTTCATTCTCTGGTTACGGATTCACACAATATGTACCATACCATTAGTCATATTTATGCCATTTTTTATTGTATATAATAATTGCATTATTTTATTGTTCTATTTACGCGTCTTTGCATTATTGAATATATTTTTAATGCACCATTGCCTCTACATATTGTTTCTGTATTTTTTTAATGATTGTTGAAAATGATGGTGCATAAATAGGGAATATCAAATGTAAACTCACCTGGACGGATGGCCGACACAGGAATGATGCGGTGGCCGATGAACTTTCCTCCCTCTTCAAACACAGCGATCCTTATTGAAGCAAGTGTGGGCAGAACAACCTGAGGGAATAGAAATTACACCCAGGTTATTCCCTCTCCTGATAATACATGCATCCTGATGAAAAAACAATTAGGCATATTTAGAGTAATATGGTGCGACTTGATTGTTGGAGTGTTGGACGTTGACGAACATATGTGCTCAATTAAGGACCATTTAGTTTGTGTGTGTCATAATACTTGTCCGATAAAATTGCCTGAAACTTTACTTAAAAGCACGTAAACTGCTCAAATAAAATGTGACCACTTCGTCTCACCTTCTTGAAGACAATGGCCTCCTCTTCCCAGACAGGGTTGATGGCATTGCTCTGAGATGTCTTGGTCTTGAAAGCTTTCCTCTTGGTGTCCACAGGCAAGCCGAACATGTCGATCTCCACATATGTGCCCACTTTCTTATCCGAGAGGAACTGGCCTGAGATAATCTGGAGGGAAGGAGAACGGAGAGAAAAAGAGAGAGAGATAAATACACTCGAACACACACAGAGCCGCACAAACACAAAAAAGACCAACACACACCTTAACAGACAGTGTGTTGGCTACTATCCCATCCACCGTGCTCTCAGTGAAAGGGTCAAAGTGTTTGTCTGGTCGTCTCATAAACTCTGGCTTGAGTCTGTATCCACATTTTCCATTGTACTCGTACATGCCCAGGTTCAGCTGCATGGACAAATCTGTGGCGCGAAGATTAGAATCACAGTCAAATCAAACATGCAGTTTAATAATAGCAATAACTGTGTGATGGAATGAGGGATCGTCCCTCACCAATGGTTTGGAAATTGAGAGCCACCAGCTGACAGCCAGCATTCCAGAAGAGCTGAGGGTTGTAGTTGGATGAATCCACTCGAGTGCCTTTAGGGTAAATCCTGCTCAGCTGCAGCTTGTTGTATCTGAACAGAGCTGTGTTAAGGAAGAGCATCAAAAAATACTGCTCCTGCTGCAGCTGCCACCATCTCCCCTACTGTTTTTCTGCAAGTATAGCCGTGTATACTTGTAATACTCTAGTAAAATCTGAATTATTGATTTTGGTTTATTATCTTATTATCTGTAACTTCCACTGTCAAGATGAGCCACAGATGCAAAGTGACCATAAAGAGCAAAAATGTAGCTGTTTCTACCAAACACCCGGGCTACACTGGATGTGGAAGCAGCACATGGGCATTATGGCTTTTCATCTCCGCCCCTATGTTATCACTGTCTGCATGAGCCTTGTGTCTCAGTCCTGCAGTCCTTCTAGAGTCGGGGTTTCGCCTATTTTTCTTTGAACCGCATGTGGTTCACAGCGAAATAGAGAGTGAAAATGATCTTTCACCACAGTTTCAACATCTATTTGTGTCACAAAAATATTTTCAGCACTTCCAGTGCCTGTTTCAAAGTGAAAGCACTCTAGCGTTTCTCTGAATCCATTCATTTTAATTAGGTTTCTTTAGTGTGATTCAATTACTGTGAGTCATATGAAGTTGTACGAGGCGCTGCTTCCATAAAAGTGAGAAGGATACTCCACAAACTCGACCGGGCATTTGGTCAGTTGCTCCAAAGCTTTGGTCTCTACGAAGGACGACATCTGGTAACTGCGATTGATTTCTGCAGGCAGAAAGATAGAGAGATACATTGATCAGAATGATCTAACAGTTAGATTGATTAAAACATCAATGTCTAAATGAACCGCTGCTGTAACACTTGACAACACTAGTTCATGAGACTTTTTCTGGATCCAAAATCTTGAACCAATCTCATTGTTTCTTGAGAAACTACAAAACCACTTTAACTATAGTGCAGATGTAACCAGCGACAGCCTCACCGCAGGGCACAACTAAATTTCCCTCCTTGACAAAAGAGGCAGAAGTTTCATGCACAGTCTAATTTGTTCCCCCCCTTTCATTTGCCCCAATACTCTTTAGTAATAGCAGTTGTTAGCAGTTATCTGCTGTAAAACTACATGTGTATTATGTTCTCACTTACTTTTGGAAGCCTCAAAGCTGTTAAACTTGACTGGTTGGATGTAGATGACCAGGTTGGACATTTCCTCTGTAGCGAATGCCTCACTGCCTGCTGTGCCCTGTAACACACAAACACACACACACGCAATATTTTAAAAACACTGAGAAGAACCTTGAAGACACGTCAGTAGGAATTAAATGCATGATCAAATACTGACACTAGGGGGCAGTCTTAGCACATGACGTGCACACTACTGAGCTATGAACTAGTATTTGATCCAAATGCAGCAGGAAGGACAAACCTCATCCATTGAGCCCTTTTTACAGTCGTCGTCATCATCATCTTCATCTTCACTTTCTGCCTCCACCTCACCTGAAACATGAGTCACAGATTTGGTCACAGATAATCCCATTACATAAAGCTAAATGACCTTAAAAAAGTTAAATATGTGTTAATCTAATTGGCAGAGCAGTTTGAAAGCTGAAAGCCTTCAAACAAGTATTTAATCTAGGATCAGTTTCCTCCATTACATTTAAAGCAGAAACACGGGGGAACCACCGCAGCTGAGTACACAGAGCTCACGCACCGAGGATACTCTTTTGAATATTGTTTTGTTGGAGCTGACACAGCCTCTGCACCCACATAATGAGAGACCTGCTCAAGATCAGCCACGGAATCTGAGGTCACGCTGGCTGAGGACATTAATGTGAACTGACCTACAGCTTCTGCGCCGGCCTAATGAGAGCCCTGCTAAAGATTTCCCTCTGAGTCTGAGGTCATGTACTATGTCTGACTCACCGATTGACTTTCTCCCCTGCGGCCTCAGGCTGAGCTCAGCACCCTCGGAGGGCTGTGCAGAATCTGCCATCTCTTCTTTGGTGGAACCTGAGTGGAAAAAACAAACTTCTGAGGAACAAAGCTCCCACACAAGGTCAAACTACTGTATAGAACACAACACAGCTTCATTTGAAGTGTTGGCAATGTAGTGTTTCTACTTGTCAGTACAAGGGCATAACTTTTGCTTAATAACCGTTTAATATCTGTCCACCTCACTTTTTAAAACACTATTTTTGTCCACCGTTCATCTATATTTAGAGGTTGATATTCACACTATAATCTCTCTAAGTGTCCAGAGAGAAGAGGAACAACACAGTATGTGGGCAGCAACAAGATCAGTTTGTACTTTCACAGCTTTCCAGCCACAGAGAGGCTGCTCAAAAACTTCTGATTGGTTATGTTTTCATCGGTGTTAGTTTTATTGTTTGATAACGCAAAAATCAGCTAACACTTGGCGAGAGGCGCACATATTGTGGGTAAAAGATAACCAAAGCTGAACTCCACATGAAATCACACTGAGAGTTGCAATCAATGTTTGGACATGCAGTTAGTGTGATTGCTGAATCACAGACTCACAGGGCCTTTCCCAACTCTGAAATGGTAAATGGTAAATGGATTTGTATTTATATAGCGCTTTTCTAGTCTGATGATGACCACTCAAAGCGCTTTACAGTACAGCCAATTCACCCACTCACACAAACATTCATACAGTGCATCTACTTGCAGCACTTTTTGTTATTCTATGGGGGGCCATTCAGGGTTCAGTATCTTGCCCAAGGACACTTGGGCATCCAGATTGTTCAGACTGGGGATCGAACCCCCGACCTTCAGGTTGGAGGACGACCACTCTATCTCTCAGCCACAGCCGCCCCGAAATCAAACCTACACTGATCACAGTGAGTCCATCACAGAATGTCTCTTAATGTGTCGGCATAGACAAGCTCAAATTCCTTGATCACAGATCAGTCTACCTCTAACACTTGTGTTGCATTTTTTCTTACACCAGGGGGCAGTGTATGTCAGTGTAAGAAAGATGCAAGCAGCTTAGCAATTAGGTAAACTCAAAGTGATTGTCTATTACTATGTAAAGCTGAATGATACAATGAACAGACCATTTTGAACAAAATGTTATGTAAAACAATTACACTGACGCATGCATGTACTCAACGGGCACACACACACACACACACACACACACACACACACACACACACACACACACACACACACACACACACACACACACACACACGACATATCTGAAGTGCAGCCAATATGCAGAAATGAATGATGATGGAGAACTCCGACCAGAGAGCAGCTGTGAAAATATAAAAATCCATAAATTGGAATGCGTGAAAGTTCACCCCTGTTATAGTATAATGTACACACAGCTGCGGGAACACACACTGACACACTGCTGGCCAGTCTTTAAGATGCCCCTGTGACTAGCAGTGTGTACGCCTGACAGGCAGTGTATGCAACAGCCAATAACAGCTCCAGCTGATGGAGAGGGCCATGAAAATGATAAATGATAAACAATAGCACTGTTCGGCTCCAGTGATTCAGTTCCTGGACGGCACAGAGGTGTCGCTCCGTGGAGCAGATTGGCCCAGGCTGCATTTTACTTCTGAAACATCATAACTCAGGTGTCCCAGTGTGACTTGATGGCTCTGTTAGGAGGATGTGAGTGTGTGTGTGTGTGTGTGTGTGTGTGTGTGTGTGTGTGTGTGTGTGTGTGTGTGTGTGTGTGTGTGTGTGGGCTTGTGTGCGTGCTGTACCTGCGCTCGGGGAGGAGGGCTCACACACACTGGAAGAATCACTGTAGGTGTTGGAAACCTGCTCCGACAATTTCTTCTTGGTACTTCCGTTGGTCTTGTGGTGTTTCTTCTTGTTCTTCACCAAGATTTTACCCATGAGCTCCATCGGGCAGGGTAGTGGGACACCGGACTCCATCTGGAGACAGAGAGGTCATGGCAATCACAGAAAGGTCATGGAAATAAAAAAATAAAAAAGATTCATATAAAGTGAATGAAAGGTTTTTTTGCAGATTGATGTAATATCCGTTTGTCTATCTATCCATCTATAAGGCTTATCCTTTGATGGTTGTGGGCTTGGCATTGGGCAAGAGTCGGGGTACACCAGTCCACCACAGGGCTCGTATAAGCTGATTTCAGACATGTGAGAACACAGAGGGAGATCACTGCGAGCAAGTGTGGGGGGGTTGATGATGCTTTTTAACATGCGACAGATGCAAAAAAAGAAGATGACGCATGAAAAAGAGGAGTCATGAGGGCCGACGTCACTGTCAGTGGGCTGTAAACAAAACCATGTGATCTCTGCAGCAGAATTAATAGGTTACATGCTACTGCACCACCCTCACCTGAATGCTCCATGTATCCCTGTGATGTTGTTAACGTGTCTGAGTGGAGAATCTCCTGCTGTGTTGTTCATATGTGAAAAGGCAAACCGTGCAGAAAGTCCAGACCCAATTCTGTGGACATCCTAGAACTTTTCTGCTGTGAGGTAACAGAGACAACCACTGAACCACCAGGACATCCAATATCCTGATTGTCAAATCTGTTGGAGAATTGAAGGACTGCTTTGAATAGTTAAATCTTATGTTTACTGTTTTTCCTTACGTACTTATTTTATTAGGCTATTATTGTATATTGTGTGCGTGTCTTGAAAGGCGCCCACAAATTAGAATAGTAAATAGTAACAGTTTGGATACAAATTTGCTAATTGCAGAATGTAAATGCTGAAGTATTTACTGGAGTGTGAATTCATGGCAAAAACTTCTTGTTGTGCTAAAATTCACTCTGGATGATTCTGCTTGCAAGGTCTGTTGATGTAACAGCTGAAAAGTTTACACTTTCAACACTAAAAGCCGCCTCCTGGGAGGACACCGAGTGTTAAACACAAATACGCACTCTCTCAAGGGAGCAGACAAGAAATAGGCAGATCTCTGATTTATTCATGGGGCACACTGCTTTAAGATCACAGTGTTTAGGGATATTAATAATGGATTATCGAGAAAGTCAGCCCCAATGTTATGTATACACACCAGTAGGGTTTTTACAACTCATTACCCATATACATGACCAAACTTTTAAATGTTTCTTACTTCTACTTCTCCTAAGAGCAAGAAAACAGTGACTCATACACCAAACTTAAGCTTCTCTGTCCAATAGGATACTTTCTGTTTCCCTTGGCTTCACTTAAACAGCTCAACTTAAATGGAACCAGTTCAGGACTGAGTATGGCATGTAATCTGGATCCTGCTCAAATGCACAGAACTAAACCTGTTAATAAATATAACACTTTACTTTGATTGATTCCGTTTTCTGTTAATCCCCCCAAAAATGGTTTGCTCCACTCAAATAGTGCGTGATATAGAGAGATTCAATTAAATGAGTTGAGGCATAAAACTCTCAAATTCTTAAAGATTTACTCAGTCTCCATTAATAATTTCACCACGTTCTTTCCATTATTTCAGGACCTTAGTCAGTAGTGAACTGTAAATTAAAATTAGTCAAGTAATGTAGTTAAATAAAACAGTAGGTACACGTAGTTCAGTTTGTTTACATTGTTCACTATAATAATTACTTCTTCCAAGAAGGATTCGTTTTCATGTGTGTTTGTTTGTTAGTTTTCAGGATAACACAAAAACTACTCGACAGATTTCCATGAAACTTGGTTGAAGGATGTGGTATGGGTCAGGGAATAAACCATTAAACCAATTAAATCATTGGTACTGATCTGGATCAGAACCAACTAAACCATTGGTACTGATCTTGATCAGAACCAATTAAACCATTGGTACTGATCTGGATCAGGGGTGGTTCCAGGATTCTTTATCTTTTTACATTTTTATTGATTTCTCAGAGAATAATGTATGGATCCTGATAAATGAAAGTATGAATATTTAGGAGAGTGATAGCAATGAGTGTGTGCAATTTGGTGCAGATCCAAATAAAAATCTGAATCTTTATAAAATTTGACCTTGGCGGAGATTCACTCTACTGGGTGCAATTCTAGTGAACTCTTTATTAACATGGGTCATTATTATGGATTAAACTACCAGTGGATTTAACTACCAGTGCGTTAAGTTTTAATTATAACATTAAATTGACTCTTAATGCACTTACATGTCAGTGATACTGATTCATTAAAACAATAAATAACAATCTCACACTGGGGTCTTTTCCTGCACCATAATTTTGATAAATTTTGCAATTTGAAAGCAGGACTTTTAATTGAAGTTTACCAGAAAGGATTATTTTTACACTGAGTTATCTCTATTTTAAGCTCATTTTTTGGAAAAGAGCTGACTGTTCTCTGCTTTATTGAAAAACAATAACAAAATCAAAACAAAGTAAAAGAAGAAAACCCAGTCAACAGTCTTTTGTATTCGGGTTAAATGACGGTTTTGTGGAGTGGAAATACAGGCGGCACTCGAGTTTCTAAGAAAACTGTAATCCTCTTTATTCCCACCCTAGGCTCAGCTGGAGCCAATCTAGCTATATCACCTTATCTGGCCCTGACCCTATGGACTAACAGAGTTGATATCCCATTCGCCACGCCGTATACACAGCCGCCTCGATGCCAGAAGGGAGTGGTTGTCATTGCACTCACCTTTCACAGTTATTACATGCTTAGAGGTAGAAATCTCCTTCCTTAATAGCACTTTCTGTCTCTGTCTCTCTCTCCCTCCCTCTCTCTCTCCCTTGGTGTTTTTCTCCTTGTATCTCTCTCCTTCTCCTTCCCTCTGCCACTCCATTCGAAAGCCTTCTCCCCCCCGATAATGCTTCAATGTCAAATCCGGTAAGAACCCTGCAATTCTCAGCGGGACGCATCTCTGGCAGGCGGCGGTGCTGGAGGAGCTCCCTGTGTTTGTGAGATAATGCTGCATCTGGCTGCTGGGAACTTTCGCGGTTCTTTAGTGTTACACCAACAGGGACAAGTCGTCCCAGGAGAGGAGTAAGTGGCATATATAAGTACACATGTGTGCAGGGTTGCGTGCTCAAGATCAAGCTAGTGTGAGAGTTTGTGCGACAAGTGTGCGTAGTTGCCTCATGTTAGTGCCTTTGTCATTACACACAAAGACTCCTTTGGGGGGGTTAAAAAAAGAGTTTGGCCACAAAGACAGAAAGCAAGCTTTTGACAGGTAGCCATGGCAACAGAGGAAAGATAAAGGACTGCCAAGAAAAAGCCACGTTTAGATTACAGCGTAAAAAACATTCCCATTTAATCTTGCACGGTTGTCATTTGCAGTCTCGGCCATGATAACAGTGAGGCAAAAATAAAAAAATGATTGTGGGGTGAATCATTAGAAGTTGGCTTCTGTGGCACAAAAACAGCCACAGGTATGTGTGTGTATCTGTGACTGAAAATGAGAATGAAAACCAGAGGGTGTGAGAGAGAGAGGGAGAGGAAGAGGAAGAGAGCAAGATAAAATCTAGGATGCCATTTAGGTGCGTGCCCGGAGTGACAGCAAGAGGAAGAACAGAGACAACACATTTTGCCAGGTGCTAGAAGGCATGTCGATATGTTGCTGGATGTGAGAAAGACAAATGGAGAGGAGAAAAAGGACGTATACACACATATAAATATACATATATAATCAAATTAATTAGATGTAATGGCATTACATATTTATATATATATATATATATGTTTATGTGTATCTGAAGCACGCTGAATGGTAGGCAACAGTGTTCAAGGACACTTGGTGCACTCATCTGTGCGATAACATCTCGCTGCTGGCCATGTTATGTATGTGTGTGTGAGTGTGTGTGTGTGTGTGTGTGTGTGTGTGTGTGTGTGTGTGTGTGTGTGTGTGTGTTTGTGTGTGTGTGTGTGTGTGTGTGTGTGTGTGTGTGTGTGTGTGTGTGTGTGTGTGTGTGTGTGTGTGTGTGTGTGTGTGTGTGTAAAAGAGGCAGCAAAAGAGAGAGCATGTAATCTTGAATGAGCACATGCATGTGTGTAAAAGCATCTTATGTACTCACAGGATATTTTTCCAGAGGCTCTGTAAGCAATGCATCTCCAAATATTGACCGGCAGTACTCGGCCATCTTGGCCTGCTGCTTTGGCCTGGAAGTCATCACACACACACACACACACAGACACAGACACAGACACAGACACACACACACACACACACACACAAACACACACAAATATGTATGTTACCAATGTTAAGAATCCCCTTCCGGACATTTACAAAGATAAAGCTAAATAGCTAATTGGGCTTGAACTGACGTTCATCAATGAACCATCCATTGATGAGACCATACCCATCAATAAGGTCGAGAGTCACTCTGTAGCCTTTACACCCCTGACATTAATGATCTGTTGACTTACGAGTCCACGTGGTTCTCAAAAGACAGGATGATAGGGAAGGGCGAGGTCTTGAAAGCACACTCTGCGATAGCCTCAATCACCTCCTAGAAGATGAACAGAAAGAAAAAATGATGGATAGTAAAGATTTAAACTAGACTGGTTATCAGTAGAGCACAAACCTCTGCAGAGGCTGAACAGTCCCCTTATAAAACCACATTTAAATCCACTAGATCTGGATTTTTATTTGGATCAGCACCAAATTGCACACACTCACAAATATTGATCCCCTAAATGTGCTTGACTTTTGAAAATCAAGACCCACACATTAAATCCAGGGAAATTGGTCTTTATCTCACAATTCTTAAGACAGATCTACTCCCTAAATGTAATCACGTCTTTCTTGGCCCATTTCCCATCTTTCCACAGAGTTTTGTAGAAATGCAACCAACAGACGGGCGCAAAAACATATCCTCTTTATGCAGAGGCAGATTGTCATGATTTGTTATATCGGTGACATTAAAAGCAATGTTTGTCACTGTTGGTTAATGTGTATGGATGTGCTGTAGAGTCACAGCAAAAACAAACAACAATATCCCCCAGCTTGTATTCCAGCAACCATGAATACAATTACAATTTTATGATTCCCTACATTTTGCAGAGTGCCTGAGAGCCTCCCCCAGAAAACCTCCCCAAACCTGGTGAAATCAATAACAGCAGGAGAACGCATACACCAATAGTCAGGATGATTCATTCCAAAGCCAACATGTCCTCTGGATACATGGCACTTTGTCTGATTGTGCACACCATTGCTGGAATAATTATCTTTGTGGGTGTGCATACCAAATGTGTTTATCAGTGGAAGTCAGTGTATTGGATTTCCTATGTAACGCTTTATTGTGAGAGTGCAGGGCGTCAACATGTTGGTCAATCTTCTTGATAAAATGGTCTGTATTTGGTAAATGCTCTGTATTTATCTGAGTTTTTTTAGTCCTGATGGCCACTCAAAGTGCTTTCCAGTTCAGTTTATTGCCATTCATCCATTCATACACACTTTAATACAGTGCATCTGTGAGAAGCGCTTTTTCCTGAGGGGCAATTCGGGGTTCGGTTTCTTGCCCAAGGACACTTTAGCATGCAGATGGAGAAGACTGGGATCAAACCGCCGACCTTCTGGTTAGAGGACGACAGCTCCACCATAGACGTAGACAACTAATTCCTCATTAATTCATATCACACAAATTCCAGCATGAAATCATCCACAGAATCAAGAGCTGAGCCATGAGGTGGTGTCTGATATCCGATTTCCAAGCCACTCATTGTCTAAGTCAATTACACCATCATTAACAGTGGTGTCAGTTCAGTTAATGCTTTCATCTCCTCCAATAAATAAATTTTTCTCCAACTCACCCCCTAAATCTGTAGCTTTCTTCTATCCTCTCTCCTCCATGTCTCCTATACACAGCTCTGTTTTTCACTCTCAAACTAATTCCATTAGGCTTGCTCTACTTCTTCTGTTACTCTCATTAGATCTAAATATCCTCTAACAATCGATCCACCCACATGTTTCTTACTTCTCTCATGACACCTTCTCTGCCCAGAGAATTTCACACGTCTTCCTGCACAAGGAATATCTGCGATTATTCAATAATGCGATGATGATGTGACTTCAGTACCTCTAGATTTTCTGGAAGGAATGACGTCACGGGTGGTAACTCTTAACTGGCTCTAATAGACCAGGTTGTAGAACCCACTCCCTCCATGGTGGAACAGGTGGGAGACAGGAATTTAATTCCTCCATGTTACACTTGTAGGATGTGTGCAGGTCCACTGCTGTTAAGATCAAAATCCAATGAAGTCAGCGTGTTGCTTGCATTACAGCGGGAGAAAGCTGCCCAATGTAAAGAGGACAGAAATACAACGTCTGAGGATTTTCCTGAATTGCTGGAGGAATTTGTTGTCTCTTGGAGAAACAAACCAATCGGAGAGAAGCATCAGGTGGTGGGAAGTTCCTTGCTTGACTGAGAGGAGAGTCAGGTTCCCAATCAGTGGAGCATGAGGTGGTACGCTAGGATTTTATGTCAAAGTTCCTCCCTTAGGTCATATTTACCCAGCAGAGTCAGTATTTTCTGATGTGAGACCCAAACAGATGTCATGAGATGAGTGTAGGTTACTTGAGTGGCTCCTGTTCCCTGAGTGTCTCAACAGACCCCTGTGTGCTCCTTGGTGAGGAGTGGGTGAGTGTTTTTGATGATGTCAAGCCCCTTCACAGGGGAGGGCCTCCACCCTAGAGACACTGATACCGGCAGAATGAAATAGCAGCTTCTGAAGAGGTCACACTGTGGGTGTTTTCCAATGTCAGAAAGTCACTTCTCACCAATCAGAGAACTGAGGTTATGTTAGTAACCGCAAGTTTGTTCTCTTGTTCATGTGGTTCAGGATCTGCACTTCACTTCATAATGAAGTTGAAATCCCTTGGGGAATGCATCGTGAGTTTATACAATAACAATTTCCAATACACAGTGTTACAGGGAGTATTCTGCTCTGTGTTTATTGCACATTCATATTGTGTTAAACAATGAAACCATGATTTATAGATTAGCGGTACTCCTGCTACAAAAGACAATTTTCTCTTTGTCTTGTAATCTTCAGCACCGCTCAGCACTTCTTTTTAGGATCTTTCAGTGTGTGCGTGTCTCTACAATTTGCTCTCTGCTGAATGCATGTCCCACTTTTTATCTCCCACTTCTGCCTACCAAAGCATGAAGGATTCATACGAAAACAATGCATGCATGAAATTCAATGCATTTTGTATTTCTCCGATAACAGATATCTGTTTATTGTTTGCTCTGTTTATGTATCAAAGCTGAGTTGAGTCACTATTGCTATACCTTGACATTTAAAGCATGTTACTGTTGAAACATGGGGCGGTTTTAATTTGATTAATTTGATTTTTGAAAAGGAGAAAGAAGGTGATACAACGAGGAGCGACCAAAGGTAATTGTTGGATTAAGAGCTGCACAACTCACCTGCATGATAGCCATTTTTTAATGTCCTGTTGTTGTGTAGCACATGCAGCATGAAAACTGGTTGACTAACGTTTAAAAAATTCTGTCTGGTCTTATTACTGGACTTCCGACAAAGTAGCTGCTCAAGGAGAGTTTTTTGTGATATTAAACTGCACTAATACAAGTCATAACTGTAAGTCGATTTGTAGCATGAAGATGGAAATGATGTTACATGCATCTCAGCTACTGAACTTGCTCAAACAATTAGTGTTCCTAATTAAGCAATTAGCTAACCCATCTCATTAACTCCAAAAAGCTGCAGATTTTTTACTGAGAAAAATTATGTTTTTCTAAATTAACGAGATAATTTTTTTCAAAAAACAATTCATTCTTCTCTGATTTTCTGAATTAACAAAATAGTCTAGTGCATAATCCAGCAAGAGGTTCTCACTTTCATGGAGGCAAACATGTCCGGTTTTAATTTGGTTTAGGCTTGAGACATTTGATGATACTTGTGTCTTTAAGTGTCTTACCTCTGTGGACATCGTACTTGTAACAACACAGCACTGTTAGAAGGTTGTGTCTCTGGGTTGGGGCTGATATGCATAAACAAACGTAGCTTCTCTGCCGGTGAGAGCCTCTCGCCGGACTTTGAGGTATACGATTTTTATTTCTACACGTACACAGAAAAACAGCCCTGTTTTTCTAAATTAACTTGATAATATTCCTAGAGAAAAAAATTATCCACTATCTAGTTTGAATTAACGAGATAATTAAGCTCATTTTGAAAAGTGAGTAGTAAAAAACAGTAGAGCCAACACGCACCAATTAAGAGCACTCACCCCTTAATCCAACGCTTTATCTCACCTTGTTAAAGAAAGTAAAAAAAGATCCGTGGGTCGTGCCTCACCGCCCCACAAATTTCATGGAGATTAGTTCCATGGTGTTAAATAAACCCTACAGACAGGCAGATAAACAACCAAACAAACAACAATGGAAGCAGAACCTCCTTGGCGGAGGTGATCATCATTTGATGCCGCATGTGGATTACATCATCTGTACGTGATTTCTGTTTACCCTCAACCCCCCTCTCTCTGTCCGTAGACAAAGACATTAAAATGAGTCTTCAGAGAAAAAAATGTCTCATCTCCTTCTCCTTCGTCCTCTGCTCCCCTCTTCCCCCACCCTGCCCCTCTCCTAACGTTGCTATTACCCCGCTCTCCTTGTGTTACCTTGAAGGAGATTTCAGTTGTCATGGTGAAGCCGTGGGTGATGACGGGCTCTTCCTCCGTGGTGCGACCCTTCCAGCAGTCCAGTTCGATGCAGCGGCATCCAGACAGGAGAACCTGCTTGTACATCTCAACCGAGGAACTCCCTGCGAGCTGGCCAGCTGCAACAAACAAACACACGTACACAAAACAAACACACACACACTTCAGGTAACTGTTATATTGATTCTCAAAGTAACATGATGCCTGCAAAAGCACGTCCTCTCGCTTTCCAAGAGCTCATTAACCTCATTAGTTGCTAGCATGCAGCAAAAACAATGTAGCCGTCGTTATCTGGAGCTGGCAAATCTCATCGCCCTGTCACCATTAGCGAAGCAATTATCTCGTCACATTAGCACCATGCTCTCCTGCAACGGTGTCAAAGTGAGAGGCAGCTCCGTGTTGTCACTCTTCAGGTGGGTTCATTCATTTCCTGATACCTTTTTTCACATTCTTTTCCTCACTTTTTTTTTTGTTTTGTTTTCCTCTGATAGATATCCTTATCCGCCTCCCCATCAGAGATAGATTTTCTCGACTGAATTAGTCACAGTGTTGAACACGGTATGAAACACTGCTCTAATTTGCCAGAGATCAACAGGATCAACATGAATGAATAAGTTGCACAAGCTCTTGTTAGCATAATTATCATGGATCTTTACAAATACTGCAAGGGCAGAAACACATTCCGCTGAAAATACCTTTAGTAAAATTGTGTTTGTGAGAAGAGGAGTTCCTGTTTGTTTTTCTCATCTCCCAGGCTATGAGGCTGTGTCCATTAAAGATATTCAATTTTTTTTGATTGCCGGAGAAATTTGATCCACTTGAAAGATTCAGTGCTCTCCAGTTCCCACCAGAATAGATTTGAATAGATGAATTCTAATATCCATTGAAGGGAAAACGGTCTGTGTATTGTGCCTGCCATGGAGCCAGTTACTGTGACTACCAGTCTAAAGAAATATTTAACTCATGAATATCAATGAATTGAGTCCCATGGCATGACTTGATTGGATAACCTCTGGAGAGGTAATGCAGGAAAAGGGGGTCTGATATGCACCGGCGCATTTGATTGACTGACCTGCGAGGCATAAAGCAGGGAGTATTCACTCGTGCAACCGTAATTGTATTTCTAAATGAACAAATGATCTGTTCATGTGGAGACGAATAGAGGATGCTTGTGTGCAATAAATCAGGGGTAAAATTGTGTTGTGTGTGAATATGTAAATACAAACCTGACAGAGACAGACAGAGCTGCTTACATAAAAGATTTTTGGGACTTTGTGTTTGCTTTTACCTGTGAGGTATGTGTTGTGTGAAGAGTTGATGAAATAGTGGGAGAGGGGAAACGTCATGTCCTCACTCTGGTCCAGCTTCTCATGGGGGATGATACAGTTCTCCTCCCCGTTCAGATACTTGGCAAAGCCTTCGACTGAGATCTGACCTGCGTGAACACAACACAGCACACAAAACATTAAGTCTGATGTATTTTTTCTTTTAGGTCCAGACTTAAGGAATGAGTCTGGTGATGTTTAAAGGCAGTGAGGCAGCATTAAACAATAGAAGATGAAAAAGTAGCGGAAGCCTTACTGATCTCTCCACAACCAGACTTGATCAGGCTCTTAAGATTGCTGACAGTCTGTCAACACTGTTTTCATGTAAGGATTGTGATGAATGCTGTGCCTGACCTTGGTGCCCTGTCATTAATACAATCATGATATTACATTGGGAACGAAATTGACAAAATGTCAAACAAAAAGTATTTAGTGCGAAATCAAAACTAACCACATCAAATGTAAACAACGTAACAGAGACAGGAACCTTTTGAACTTGGTCCAGACTTGCAGGTGTAAAAAACGCCTTTTGCCATAAATAATAGATGAGTTGACAAACAAGTGTCTTAGTGTCCAGTAACTAATTTCCTATGACGAAGGATAGGAGCTACAATGCTATCAAATAAAAAAAAGTTTCACTCGGTCGTACAGGGTGACACAGTACAATGAAAACTGTCACTGTTATCTGTTTATTTTAAGTTGAACCCACATACATCGTGCTCCTGCACCATTTGCTTTTGTTTGGGTTGTGAGAAATGCGGTGGCAAGCAGCTTCTTTTCCAAGATTAAGATCTGCAGCACATATATAAATGGGCCTGGGGCTGAGTGCACGGACAGAGTCAGGAACTTGCCAGAAAGAAACTTTTTAAGTCTTGAACTTGTAATAGGATTTGCTGACAGTAACAAACGTTTAAAATATTGCCCGCCTTATCCTATAACTGAATGAAACATATGGTGCACCGTATCTGGTACCTGACTATGCGTGCAACTTTCCGAATACAGATCCTGAATATCCTTTGAGACATGTTCCCTCTTTAATACTTTATATATAATATATAACAAGAGAACCCACGAGTAAGTGTATAAGTGTGTGCACTGAGCTGTGTGAATGTACCGCATGTGCTGTCAGATAAGCAGGCGGAAGATTGTGTTCAATCCCTTTCAAAGGTTACATTACTAAAAATGTTCATAATCCCTAATTAAAGCGGCACTGAGCTTACATCTGTAGCTTGATTTAGTACAAAGCCTAAATCACCGTTTGCTAAAAGTTGTTCTGTCCTTGTTTTGATTCTACGTCAAGGTCACTTGTGTAAAGCGTCGCCTTTCTGCTGTCGTCAATGAGCTCATGTCTACTGAAAGTACTAGAGAAAAGGTAATTCGCTGACTAAATGAGTAAATCTCACATTTCCAACCAGACGGACACAAAATAAAACTGCCCATACCGGTGCACATCACCCAACACACCTGAGTGCACATCATCTAGCAGATGCCTCCACGTGAAACCAAAACAGCCCCTCACACAACCTCCTCCGCTCACATGCACGCACACACTCACTTGACGTCGTGCTAAATATGCGAAGTGATGCAAGCTCGAACGGGTGCAGCAGGTCCCTCCGGCCACGTTATGCTAATTCATGCGGCGCCGCCCTCTGCAGAGTTGTCGGACTAATTAACGCTGGCTGCTGTCTGACATCTGAGCTCAGTTGCACTCAGCGGGTTGCTCCCCGGTGACTACCTACGACCTCCCTTTACCAGGCGGAGGCCTAACCTCTGCAATAAAGACAGAGACGCAGCGTTTCCACGGTTTTCCCAGATGTTTGTAGGTCAAACAGAGGTGTTAACAAGCCGGGGATTTGGAGGTGTTATTCTAAAGGTGACATTTGTAAGGTGAATGTACATCCGACAGGAAGGGAATATGAAATATATGAATATGACACATTCAAGTGAAATAAAGAATTGGGTTTCGGTGACAGTAAGGAAACTGCAGTTGAAATGCAGAGCTTCCCGTCTAAAGTCACTTGAGATGAAAATGCAATGATGTGGTGTCATATTCTCTGGATGAATGTGTCTTGTTTGATTTTGCATTTTATTCATCTGCCTTCAAACAATGTCAGAATGCTTGAGTGAGCGTAGAATAAAGGCGTCAAAGACAATGACAGAGCACTGGAGAGATTAATGACAGGTGTAATAATGAATGATGGAAAACAGAGAAAAGAAGAATGAGTGTCAGACCTAAGGATTGTGCCTGTAGTCCACGTAAGGCTTCTTCAGTGAAATATAAAATCACATGTTTAGCATGCACAGAGCTACCATACATCTCTGCATATACAGTAAGACGAGTGTCCTTGAGAGAAGGCAAACGTGTGTGAATGTGATTGTTAATGTATGTGTGTGTGAAGGTAGCATGTGGAGCTCTGGACCACTCTGCAGAGCAGATGGCAGCACTTCCTCCGGCTAGATAAATACTTCACATGGGAGAATCTGTCACTGGGACAGAGAAGGGCACGCTTCCAGAAAGCCTGGGACAGGATGAACACACAGCATCACAGTGTGAGCACATCGCTGAAATCAGAGTCAAAACACTCAGCGATCAAACGGGACATCTGATCGGCTTTCAGTATAAAAAAGACTGAAACTACTTCAGGAACCTGCTGTTACTCATTCTGTCATACATTTGAGGAGAAGTAGGTGCTTCATTCAGAGGAGCAGCACTCAAGATCTGCTGCAGTCAGTTCGGGTCAATTTAGTTTCAGTGTAGCCAGTACTAAAATGTGCAAATGTGATCTGCATATTGATGATGCTCTGGGCAGTTTTTTGTTACAGAAACTGTCTCTTGCTGCACCAAAGATTAGCTTTCTATACTAAATAGCTAGTTCGCCATACAGTGATACATATATTAATCCATACACTGATGTGGGCAACACAGTGGTGGGGTGAGAAACACTGTCACATCAAGGAAGAATCCCAGTTCGGCCGGGTCCTTCCCATTGTAGTTTGTTCCTGTTGGGGTTTTCCCCGATTACGCCGGCTTCCTCCCACAGTCCAAAGACATGCAAATAGGGGTAAGGTTCATTGGAGTGTGAATATTGGTCTCTGATTCCCTATCCAAGGTCTTCACTGCCTTTAGCTGATTGTCAACTAGGACAGGCCCACGTAAAGTAATGCACTTCAGATCTACAGCACAGTTATGATGGTTTTGATGAACAGCTCAGTGCAGGTCAATCATCTCATGATCGACTGTCAGGCAATTGCTTCTGAAACAGACGCAAAGTGCTAATATTTTCCAAATCATATATTGTAGAGCACAGATGAAATATTGATCGAGAAGCTGAAGACATACAGTTTGCCATGTTATCAATAAAGCACAGATCTGTTTTGAATTACATTATTTTGGTGCTTTCTAGTCCATGATGAAGGCAATGAACTGACACAGTGTAACTAGCTATAAATTATATAGTTAGAAGTAGTATTGTCAACTTCATTACTATATTTTTTAAATGGTTTGGTCCAATATAATGGCAAAATTACTACCCAGCCATTTGTTAAGTTAATAAACATAATATGGTGTAAAGTAAGTAACCCCTTTTTGGCACATGTGTGTAGCAGGCTTTCCAGCAGAGATACAATTGGAATTGGCACATGCCAGACATTGATGTCTGATATGTGCAAAGTAATGTTCTCCAGTTTTGGAAGCTTCCAGTCTCCTGACAGTTCAGACAACATGAAAACACAAGATGTCCTGCAGTGTTGGATTCCCTTTCCTCCCCCATCCAGGTGGTTCATTAATTTGTCTGTTCCACTCCTGAGTCTCTAACACTGCAGCTAAAACTCTCTCTTTATTTACTTGTACACAAGTGCAGTTTATGTGAAGTTGTTTTAATTTGTATTCATATTGTTAGCTTGGAGTTTTAAGAGGTAGCTCGATGGTCTTAACAGCAAACACTGATGACTGCTACCTATGGTGACATCCCCCATTGGTTTGTGTGTCGACTTTGGCATTGTATCCATGCACCAATACATACTGATCTTTATTGTCTATTTTATTCTAAATGGGACCATAATTTACCACTATCATGCTGTATTGAATAAAACTTGAAAGGAAAAATGTTTACTGACGTTTTAAATCAAGCGAGAAGTTGCGTCATTTTCTCATAGAATTCTGTGCTGCTCATTTTCGAGATACTAGATGACAGTCACCATTACACATGCAAATGGACAAAGCACGAGCAAATATAAATTAAAAAAAATAATGCCGCCGCTTGAATTGCACATATGTCACAAATGCACTATTCAGAGAGGAGTCATGACTCAATGACAGCAACTACAGAAACAGTACAAGTTGCCAAACTTCTACTAGTTGCCTGGCAACTGCTCCCGCTGCTGTAGCCTTACATGACATATACAGAAATGAGAGTTATATCATTATATATATATGTGTGTGTGTGTGTGTGTGTGTGTGTGTGTGTGTCTGTGTGTTTGTGTGTGTGTGTCTGTCTGTGTGTGTGTGTGTGTTTGTCTAAATGTACAATCGTGTGCAGATAAGTTCATATACGGTCTTTGCTATATTTCCTATAAACCTATAAAACTGACCTTGCTGTGCCAGCGAAGCATTAGGTTCATATTTGTCCACCAGCTGCTGGACCTGTTCTGGTTTCAGAGGAGGATAGAGAATCTCATTCAGACGAGGGTCTCGCTGTTTATTGTTGATGAACTCTGTCATTTGCTCCACCGACAGGTATGGACGGTTCTTAGCCCCCCTGAGGAGAAGAGTAAAGATGAGAGAGAGTAGCGTGACTGGTGGGAATACAAATGAGTAATTAAAATGGAAAAGAGTTGTGGAGAGGAAAAGCGACTAACACGCAAAGGAGCAGAGGATAAAATGTTGTCTTGAGTAAATCATACAATTTGATTTAAACGTCTTTCATATCTCTGCCCGTTCCACTAAATTATCATCCCCATATCCTTATGGCTTTCTTGCCTTCTCACTTAACTGTGATTAAAATCTAGATTTATGACTCGGAGTGGTCAGAGTCGAGCTGGCATGCAGGCTCGGCTGATGGTCTGAGTCCCTCTAGGCCAAGGAGCAGCTCTGCTAACCCTGCAGCACATGGGGCCGTACAGTCAGACTCGAGGAGTGACGACCAGGGCCAATACAACACACTTCCCTGATCTAATTAACTACTTATAATTACTCTTAAGTGTCTTAAGCTTGCAAAGCCATATTGCTCCATCAAGGCTGGCAGCCATTATCTAGCTGCTGGTCTGAAAATAGCAACAGATGGTTGGAAGGTGTTATCAAATTAATCACTCTCACATTGATTCAAGTTTTTGACACAACTTGTAAAACTCTTGAGTTGGAATTTACATATTCTTTGGAAATTGTTAAAATTATTATCTCCGGGAAAGATTCCTAAATGGCAACTAAAGCCGTGTTCACACAACTTAACTTTCAAAGTTGTGTAGTTCACACTAAAACTAGACTTCCTTACGAGTGTTGCAGTCTGGCTTCACCCCGTTCTGTGCTCTGATTGGCTGGAAATGGCTGGAGATGTTGCCAAATCTGACTAGATGTCTAGCAAATTGAATATCTGATTGAAGTCTGCCACTTGTCTGGGACGCGTTGGTGAGCCTCTCTCATTGCATACGTAACACAACGATGCCAATCACGCAACAATCGTTGGCTTTTGTCTGCGACTTGCAAAAATTGTCGTAGAACGAAAATCGTTAAGTGTGAACTAGTCTAGTCTATAGAGAAACTTGGTTCTTACACATCAGAGAAGATGTGGTCCAGCTCAGATCGAGAGCAGATGTTGCTTAGGAACATGTCATACACCTCTGGAGTGAAGTCTTCCTGGGGGATGGAGTCATTCTACAGAAGAAGAAGAACAACAACATGGTGAGAACCACTGCACTGCATAGTAATGGGTAGAGACGTTGTGGAGGAACGACAAATATATAGTACATCTGCAATGCTGTGCTATCGAATACGATCACTAGTTCTCTATGGTATTGTTGCATCGTCGCTGTTTGTAATTTTAATTATTGTAAAAACTGTTTTCAGCATGATCTATGAGTGCTGAACCTTTAAAACAGGCAACTGAAGAGTTTTGCAAAGATAATTGGGTCTTGTGTGGAAATAAAATCTTTTTATTACAGTATCATACAAGACAGATCTGAAAACGGGATTCAATTTTTGTTTGAACTAGTTAGCCAACAACAATTAACAACAATGATAAAAACAACAACATGCGATATAATAATTATAATTATATAATTATTTCAACACTTTGGGGGCTTCGTTCTTGTATGAATCCGACTGACATTATTATTGAAATTATATTTCAGGTTGAGCCTTCCTTCAGATTGTTAATTGGGACATTCACTCCACAAACCTGAGTAAAGTTCCCTTCTGTTTAACCAGCATATGTCTACCCTACTTGCGTTTCTGGAGTAAAGATACATCTTTAATGCCGTGTTATGGGGCCTTCTGGGGGCTATTATACAGACATTCAGTTCAAACACAAATAATTAACAGGAGGCGACTTCCTGCAATTTGCACTTGGACTTGCATAAAAAAAAACTCTGGCCGCGAGGGCCTCTTGTGGAGCTATCAGAGCCAAACAGCCCTGATGAATTCCCAGTGAGTGTGCAGCACTGCAGCAGGCAATAGCTTTGTGTCGGCAAGGAACAAAAGCAGAACCAAGTGTTCTTCGAAGGAGGTGGGAGGGAAGAAGATCAGGAAGGATGCCCTAGGGAGGATGGAGGTCAAGCCCCGCTGAGACTCAAGGACTCATTCTGAAGAACCTTGGTGCGAGCTACCATGTGTATATGCACTGTTCCCCTCGTGAGTTTGAGGGATTAACAGCGGCACCATTTAGCTGTAATCACTTGCGCATCGGAACAACAGCAAATCCCAGCGGGCCTTTATACAGAGACATGTTTTTAAATCCTGCTCTTTGCCTGTGCTAATTACGTACAGTTTGGTCTGTGTGACAGCGTGTGTGTGTGTGTGTGTGTGTGTGCATTTCATTATGTATTAAATCTGTTTGTATTAAGAGGCCATTTAATACAGCTAAGGTGTGTGGGTGTGTGACTATATGTGCAGATGTTTTACTATGCACTCAGAACTGCATTAAACTGCATTTCCCACTACCCAAGATGTAAATTGCTTGCTACTGCTGGAATACAGAGACTTTTTGCTCTATTGGAGGGACTGCTGACACCTCTATGCATGAGGGGGCAGCTTCTCTCTAGTGATAGCTGAGAGAGGTACAGATAAAACTGCTTTTGTCATCTCTATTGCTCCCTCCGGGTCTATTTGTTTCATTACAACCAAAGCTAAATCAGTTCTGAGTGGGAAGTCATGCAGGCATCCAGAAAATAAGACTCCAAACAAATGAGCAAAAGCAGCAATCATCTGCTGTGTCAGGAGAGTAGAGAGCGAGGCGAAGGAAGAGGTGACATACTGATGGATGGATGGAGAAGATGAAAGAGCTGGGCGATAAGACAGAGGAGGAGGTACGCGAATGGGGGTGGGTTCGGCGACAAGAGGAAACACAAGGAGACGGCAACACTGAAAAAAGACATTTAGTATTTTCGGTTACTCACTCTGCCAGCAGGGAGGTTGCAGTTTTCCAGGGCTGTCTCCACTCGCTTCCTGTCTGCTGAGAACACCCTGAAGATACTGCGGGGACACAAAAACAAACTTGGATGAGCAATCACAGAAAAACCACACAGGCAGAGGAAGGTTTCCCGCTGAGTCTCTGTGTCAAACTGTTGAATTTACCGCAGCTTTTAATGGACACTTATTAAGGATATTCTTAATAAGAAGAAAACTCATGAGCCGCAAACTCAAATGACAGGTGGGTGAGGAGAGAATGCAACCACTAACTTCAGAGAGGAAATAAAGGCCTTTTACGGAAAAAGGGTGCAAGAAGAATAAGAGGGTAGCTGTTCAAAAAGGCAAACATAACAAACACTAATGCAGTCTGTGGCCCCTGCATTACCATCCGTCCTGAGAGATCCGATTACAAGAGGACAGCGTGAAGTTAAACGCTTGACACCTGGTATTAAAATACATCCTGAATGTGTCTCTTGTGACCACTTGGGATTCTGCAATCAGTCTGTGGGTGAAGAGAGAACGCCACCAAAAATGCCTATTTGAAAAAGTGATATCTGCAGAATAAGAAGGTAGATGTACAGGAAGGAGCAATTATAGTCTGAGAGAATCGATCAGAAGTGGACAGCGCTGAGTTCGTCTGGTCACACCTGCTATTAAAATGTGTTGCCTGTGATCAGAGACCACTTACCCGCTGAAGATGCATATCAATGCATACATACCTTTGTGTTTACAGCTGAGTTTGCTAATGTTTGTGTGTGTTGGTGCGGGCGAGAGATAGCGAGAGAGAGGTGGAGAGAGGGCGCAGTCAGGAGGGGCTGCATGCAGCTCAACTATAGAATAAGCTTCTACCCAATCGGGTAAAAAAAATAAAGAAATCATGTGTCGATCAGTGTTGATATTGTGATAATACTTTTGATTAATTGTGAAACTGCAGCGAGTTCTAGGATATCCTTCACATTTAGATCTGGTCCTCTTAGTGGAAGACGGAGGCAAAGCTATCCATCAACCTTACCTAGCCGGGTTGAACGGCTACCATCTTATCATATTTGAGGAAAAGGGAGGCCGCATAAAACTTGTTGAAACTGTTATGGAAAGGTGTTGTTTTCACTTTAAGTGCAGTTCAAAGGCTGCTACTGTGTCATACTGAGAGCACTTCAAATATTGGGAGCACACACTAAGTAAATGAGTGAGATAAACGCATCTCAGCAAAGGTGAGTCATGTGTGCACGCACACACTGTGAAACATAATCACTGCAGGAACATTTCATTATCAAATATGAATGGTATGTGTAATATATGCAGAATGAACAGCTTGGATTACTTCTGCTCACAAACATCTTAACTCCAGATGGCACATACATAAAAAATGTATGATGTTTGCAATTTTCCAGATACACAATATACCCCCAAACGCACATATGGAAATGAGCTCATAAAGTTGCATCCACAATCTTGTCATTTATTATCATCATTGTCGTTATAACATAAGCGTGTCTTAGATGGTACTTGTAATTCCACAAATCGAATTTCATCAGTCGTAAAATTTGTGTTTACTTAATATATTTCCAACTTCAGGATTCATGCGGCGCAGCCATCAAATGATTGCTGCTCTGTGAAAGCTGTGCATCTCCAGTGTCACATTTTCAAGAGGAAAGAAAAACTGCCTTGTTTACAGGTTTTTGACAATACATTTTTCATATAATCCTCTGGGTTTTTGAATGATTTATTTTTCTTTTGAAGATACGTGGACGGTGAAAACTCGGCTGTCCTAACTCATCTGTCATGAGTGTCTACGTGTGGTTGGGGTGGCTATTCTCTGTTTTTTTCCAGTGTATATAGACAATAAATGCGATTTATGGCGATAAACTCCTGTGCTGTTGCGGCTACCGCGGGTTGTTTAGGTCGGTTCCCACCGGCCATATAGCCTGTTGTAATTACATGCAGGGGTATCCATGAGCACATATTGTATGCTCGGTGGGAGGGCAGAGTCAAGCTGACATTAGTCAAGCTGACATGTCCTCCCAGCTAGGAGGTTAATTCCCTAAACGGCAAGGAGTGTCTCTCTGCCTCTCAGCGCAGACACCCACTGCTTTCCTCTGCCGCTCGGAGGGGAGGTTATCGCCCAAGTTCACTGTTGCCTGCCCGAAAGCTCAACCTGACTAATGGAGATGGAGGGAGTACGAGCTGATGACAAACTCCCGGATAAGTCAAACGGAAACTTATATTCACAAAACACACACACAAGGAAAGTCCTCACACACGCTGGCACATTTGGAGATGAAGCTAGTGACTAGTCTGCATCTGGGAACTGTGGGAAAGTGTTTGTCTGTGACGAGAAGGGAAACATGGAAACATCAGCTGTCAAACAACCAGCTGTTTTTGTTGCCAGCTGTCGCACGCATGCATGCACTCACACAAACACACACACACACACTCTGAGAGTCTCTCACAGTGTCCCGTAACTTCAGAGGACATTACACTGACTTACATTGATTTCCTGGAGACCTACCTGACCTCTAACATAAACCATAGTCACTACTTGCCTAACCCTAACCTTCACCTAAACCTTAAATGTGCCTTCACTTTAAAATTCAATGATTTGTGTTATGGGGACTACTTGCTTTTTGTGAAAATAAGGGCGACAAGTCTTCATAATGAAACTGTGTAAACAGATTTACATTATCTGGAAAAACCCACCCACATACACACAAGCACCCACACCCACACCCACACACACACCCACATACACATTTTGCTGCAGAGCTGAAGAGCTGTGGGAAGACTACCAGAGGGATATTGTGACAACAAAAGGGAGGGGTAATGTATTCTAATAAATGCACACACGTAGACACAGAGAATGTGTGTAGACTGAAGCGTACACACACACACTGAGAGTGACGAGGGAAGGCAGAGGGAGCTATGTGTTGATCAAAAGAGCAGCGCGGGTGGCAGGGGAGAGGAGGATGATTCACACACTTACTTCTTGACGGGGATTCGCCCCTCTGGGTTGAGCTGCAGCTTCAGCCGAGTGTATCTGCATTGGACAGAGCACATACGTCACACAACATGTAATCAGCAGTTTGTAATACTTGTTTGTGTGTGTGTGTGTTTATGCTTGAGTTTACAAGTGTGATTTATGCAGAGAACTATGTGCCATGTGTGTATATGGGTTTGAAGTACATGTATCCCTGTAATAAAAATTACAATCACACCCAGCGACTGACTGCATGTGTCTTCTTCTCTACGCATACCATGCATATTCGGCCATGTTCACATTGCATGTCGATTTGTGGCTTAACCCTGGAAGTCTTGCATTTGCAGCAGCGAGCCATGCAGCAGCAGCAACACAGGCAGCGCAGCCCGGGCTATAAATAGCTTAGCTGCAACAGGAGCCATCATTACAGGCTGGGGCTTTAAGTGGCTGCTGGCTAATAATTAATATCCATTACAGCGGCCACTTCATAGGCCATGGGCAAAGTCAACGATGACTGTAATGGTTAACGGGGCCAGAGTGGGCTTTCGTCTGGAGCATTTCTTTTCTCCAAAAAGAGAGAGAGACGAAGAGAGAGCTAGTTGACCACAGATGACATCACTAAAGCTGCACGTGGGAGTAAAGAACTTGAGGTTGAAAGCAAGGTAAGGAAAGAGGAAAAGCATGGGGGATAAGAAAAAAAGGGAGTGAGCTAAGTGTTTCTTCATACCCTCATCCAACTTACAAGTGCCTGTATTATTCATTTAGACGAGAGGGGGGTAAAACCGATTACTTACATCAGTCTCCTTTCCTAGTTATCTCACTGCTTCCTCTGTCTCTGCTCTCCCTCTCTGGTTAATTCTTACCAAGAAGGTCAGTTTCCATTTCAACTATAATTATAGGAAAACTTATTTGTGCACATCTACAAACCTAGCATGAGATGAAATGCAAAACATGTACATGTTCATCCTGATATATGCAGAGCAATTCCAAATGCAATCACTGATGCTCAAGGCTATGTAATTTAAGGAGTGTCCATATTCCTGCTGCATTGATCTTTTGTATCAAGCAGCCATTCTCAGACACACTGGGTTCTGCTTTGTTTCCTGCTGCTGGGAACAGTGCCAGTTTACGCCGCTTCCCGTCCTCTCCCCAAAAAAATTGAATCATGGCCTTAAGAGCCAGCGATGAGAATTAACCACATGCAGAGGAACATCAACATCACTTCAGGGACGAGGCCTCCTCATGCTGTGGTGGTGGTCCGACATAGAAGAGCCTTATTTGTAAGCAGCTAGCGCACAGCCACCGCTGCTGTGAGCAACCAGCGTGACTGCGAAAACCTGCCCTATTCAATTCCATCCAACTCTCCGTGTACCGTGTGGTCGATGGCCACTTTTATTGTCTCATAACTCAATTAGGCTCCTCAGGGTGTGACTTAATGGCTTCTGTTCGCTGATAAACATCAGACAGCTCGGCTCCGATTTGTTACCAGACAGAGCAGATTCTCGAAAATTCATATTTGTGGTCCCTCTACATCAGCTTCGCTCACTGCACATATAGATAATCGGCTGTGGACCACAGAAAAGTGTGTTTGCTACAATTAAAGAAGCTGGTACTGGACAAAGAACCATTCATGAGAGCTAGGCATGATTTACATACAGTAATAGGCTGGGATGGAGGAATGTCGCTCCAATGAGCTACAGCAGCATATGCATGCACATAATGTGCATACACCCTTGCACTGGGAGGCAGATAAGCGTGAACAGAGTCCAGTTCACAAACTAATACATGTTTCTAGCTGTTTTGTTTATCCTCCCCCTCCTTCATTCCTTCCTGCTTGTTTTTCTCCCCTAACTCTCTCCATCGATGTGAGGTGAAGTGACCTTTATAAAGTCGAACCCTCGGGCTGCTCGGCGGAGATGCGAAAAGCAACTTCAATTCTTACCTCCTGTACAGTACATGTTTACTGGGGTGTATATGTAAAGGTTACTGTGTGCATATTTATAATGTTTTATAACGTTTATAACTTTATAACTTATGTGCGTGTTGCATAGAGGGGGGGGGTTGGAAGCACTCATCTGGCTTATCAGTCAGTCATACGTCTCTTTTACATAGCACGTCTCAATTCCTCTTATGTAAATTATAATACAAAACTGTCGCGATGCTGGTGATTGCTGCCATTTTTTTTTTGGTGTGTAGCAGATCTGATTTTCATATTCATATCAGGGTTTGGTGATTTACATTTTTCATATGACTGTGTGTGTATGTGTGTGTGTGTGTGTGTGTGTGTGTGTGTGTGTGTGTGTGTGTGTGTGTGTGTGTGTGTGTGTGTGTGTGTGTGTGTGTGTGTGTGTGTGGAAAACATACGCTTTCTCAAGGCAGGCCTCCCTGGACATGTTCTGTACCAAAAGGTTAGATGCCAGGTTGAATAGCTCCTCCGCCCATTCCTGCAGTAAATAAAACAAATAAAGACACACACACACACTCACAGTACTTAGTCCTCATCTAATTAGATGTTGATAACTGCTGAGAGGCTAAATGTGTTACTACTGTCATATGTCGAGAACGAATAAAGACCTTAGCTCATACACGTAGGTATGCAGGTCATTTTTATTTGAACACAGAAAACATGGTAGCTTTCATGTTGAGTCTCATCTCTATCAAAGTCTATCAAAACTATGGAAGACTCAAGGAATAAATGAGAAAGTCTTACGTCATGTATGTTCATGATCTTTAATATAGGGAAGTTTAGACAATTTGTGTTCTGCAGCCTTTTCTCCTTTTCTGTTTTGTATACAAAAAGATCCTTTTTATTTAGTTGAAACCCCGTCAAAGTATTTTCGGGGGGAATGTTACTGAATTGATCAAAGAGTAACAAGGTTTTCATCCAGTATCAGATATTGTCTTAAATAGCTCATTATACAGGGTGGTTTCGGTGTGTGTTTTTTAAGCAGGGTTTTTACCTTAGCTATCTCCTCTTGGAACGCCATGAAGTTCAGGTAGGTGATGTTGACCATGTCGGGGCCACTCACCACCGTCAGCATCCTGTTCTCCATCTTCCCCGCCATGGTGCTGACATCCAGTAGCTCACGCAGCTTGGCTTCCTTTAACAATGAAAACACACACACACACACTTTTAAAACCGTGGATGATACCTCAGCCAACCTGCATCTCGAACCTAGCAGTCCAAACAAAACCTCCATCTGTTGAATGGAAAATGACATTAAACAGACCATGGAAAAGACAAGCTCTGCTTTTTTTGAGGAAGTCAGAGTCAGTACTGCTTTGTGTCACAGCAGTTTGGTCTCATGTTGTTTCAAAACAAAAAATACCCTCTGAATTCACTGAGGTGAAACAAAACCTGTCAGGATTTTGGAGTTCGAACCCCTTGTCTGGCTGCTGATGCGAGTGATTAATGAGAGGTCAGCAGATGTGAGAGGAGCAAGGTGAGCGGCTTCAGTCCCTGTGGATTTTAATGTGACTTGCAAGTTTCATATCGGAGGAGGACACATGGAAGGTTAAGCAGCAGTATGATGGGAGTTATTTAACAGGGGTTGGGGGCTTAGAACTGATAATAAAAGAATGATACTGGCGGTAGAAAATTTAGTTTTTTAGTACAACTTAACAAATCCTGAGAGATAACACTTTCCAAATTTTCTTTTTCAACTTGTTTCAGTGAGAAAATCCTCCAATCTTATTACACTTTCATTTTAACTGTGGAAAATGGTACAGAGGAATGGGAGACAGATGGACGGATGGATGAAGTACAACCAGGAAACATAATGCTTCGGGCCACTGGATTCACTGAGCTGAAGATCTGTCATGCAGATATTCTTCTTGCTCAGAAAGAGTTTTAATCACAAATCCTGAGAATCCTGAGCAGAATGGGTCTCCAACCTAAGCAATGCATTTTTCTGATCTAAGTCCCCCTGAAACCTTTAAAGGGACTCTTACCTTTGTTGCATTTGAGAATTACAGCACATTCAAATCATCCCGCCTTCCTCCAGTGCCCCACCCCCTCGTTCCCATCCGCGGTGTTTTTTTGAAGAAACTTTATTTACAAGCAGACTTACAATCTACTGCCTCCGCGCACGCACGTGAGTTTTTGTTTACCAAAGCAATGGATTCGGTAAGTTATATACATTTACATTCACATGCCTTGATGACGCGGGCCCGAATGCGCCACAAGAAGCAGACGGAAAACCTGCATTTCCATGCAGCAAACAGACAGGTCTGTAGGCCAATAAGGTCCTTCGGTCCGAAGAATTTTATTGGTTGAAGTTTTCACTAAATATTATGAGAGTGAAATAATTGTTTGTTTTTACTCCTGGTGGGTCTGTCTTGCATTTTAGAGTGTCATTACCTTATTAATACCAATTTAACCTTATCCAAAAAAAGTGTAAAAATGCAACAAAGGTAAGAGTCCCTTTAATGCTGCAGATTCAGCAGTTTGAAAGTCTGCTGTAAGAACTCTGTTGTCTGTTGTTACCAAACACTCGGTGCTGGCAACATTCCAGTTTACACAGAGATACAAAAAAAAACTATTTGTACACAGGGGAGGTATTGTCTGAGGAAAACTAAACCAAACAAATTTTAGCAAATATACATTTAAGCAGCACTTCTTTGGTGCGAACCATATAAAAAAAAAATACAGTGCCTTCGAGCTGTAAGAGAGGAATAATAATGATCCTTTTCTCTCCTTTGCTGCCCAGTATGCTGGAAGCATACAAAATGGTTGCTCTGGCTTAATTAACACAACAAAAAAATCCCTGTAAAGGATTTTGCAGCGAAAGCAAATGAGCTCCCGCTAATTTAACCGATCAAACAAAGAGCATTGTGTCCTGTGTCACGCTGATAAATGTCCTCTACACGTCCCTCACGCCCCCCAATCAAATTGTGCAGCTTAGTGGCGCCCATTAATATCATGCTGAACTTTTCTGAGGCAATACATTTCCCTTATTATCCCGTATTGAAGGATCTGTCCCTTCTGACAGTCTGTCTCTGTGACCCCCTTTTACACAAGCGTTCACAATTTTTACGTGGGAGCTAGGATAGCTAAAAAGGAGCGATAACTACCTGCACAATCTTCATACTGAAATATTACAAGTTTTCACTCAGTGAGAGATTTCCAGTTTAGTTTAAAACTGCTTTCAGATATGTCCTGAACTCCAGATAATAAGATGCGCTATGCGAAAACACAAATGTCTGTGTGCCGCGGACATTCCCTGAGGTTCCTCCTGTCAGCCCCCTAGTAAAAGTAATGGATAATGTCCGAGTGAGAGAACAGCAGGAGATTATCTGTAAGATTTGGATGCAAAACGGAAAAAAAAAAATACATATTTATATATATCACGGGATGAAAAAGAGAGGCCATTCATGTAGAAGACCCCAACGAAGATGTCAACTTGGAATGACAACGAAATCTCGATTGTGCAGATATTTTCCAGAGGTCATGTCTGGCTTTACAAGGTCCAAGGCTTGACCATCAACCCGTTTTATACAAATGACATATTTATGGGAATCCATCACTGTCCACTTATGTATTCAGAATGCCACCGGTTCCATCAATCATAGCATAAAAAGCCACTTTCAATTTGCTACCACACAATGTGCAAGTAGCCCTTGAGGGATGTCTTGGCAGTTTGCCGAAGATGAAAGCCATCTGAGAACAGAGGAGATGACAGTAAGATGCATATTTCATTCATTACAATGCCGGAACGTCAGAACAATTTGATAATGTTTTGATGCTACTTGTAGCTATTAGCCAAACATACAGCTCTGCTCCTCGTAAGCCGTCAGAGCGCAGGGCCGATCCCAGGAGGAAGCTGCAGGCACTCTCAGAAATATAAACCTGAGAGAGATCAGCAGGTTTATGTTGGAAAAGGACTTTGTTGGAAGCGAAACGAGGAGAGTAGAGGAGAGGAGAAAAGTCAAAAGGAAAACCGTGAAAAGAGAGGCACAGAGGAGAGGGCTGCTCAGCCATGTGAGTGAAATGTAATTTGTGCTGGTGCATTGTGGGAGCTGTTGGAGGCACGCCTGATGTCCCAGTTACCACAAACATGGGTGAAGTAGAGCCAAACAAGTGAAGGGTTGGATGGTGTTTGGAAATGATGGTGTGGTTGAAGGGAGAGGATGTTTTCTTTAAAAGTTCATTTAGATTTTAGTTTCATGCTTTTGAACTTGTGTATTAGCTTTCACATTTCCGTCTTGTTTTCATCAGGAACATGTTAATCTCATTTTGTCTACATTCTGCAGTGCATTTTGATGTTTCTAAGTCTGCCACCATCTTTGTGTGCAGTTACCGTGGTTACCGGCGTCTCTCCCATGGCGTCCATGTCCCTGCTCTGCGGTAGCACACACTGAATCACCTCAGTAAATCCAGTTAGCATTTCCAAACTGTCGGTTTCAACAGAACCACTCTCGCTAATGTAATTTAGTACAGTTCTTCCTGCTAGCCCAGCATCACTGCAGCTACGTTCTGTTCACTGCAGAGCAGTTAGTCATCGGGCAACTGGATTTTGTAGGATTTTTTATCTGTTTCTTCAAAGAACAATTCATGTCCAAGACAGAAAAAATCATTGACAAACACTAATCATTAGGTGTGTCTTATTAATAGTAATGTGGAAACTGTTTGAGGCTACTAATCAGACCATATAATGTGGGATGCCACTGTTGCATGAAGCTTGTTGAATAAGGCCTTGCACTAAAACATGTCTATTGGACCGCCGTTGCCATTATTCTTCAAATACTTTAACGATTTCCATTAACTTGCTGGAAGGATAGGAAACAGTCCAAGAAAGAACCCAATTTTTTAATGTCCACGTCAGACTTCCCAGGGAATTCATGGATCTTGATGAAAAAAAATCTGGCACAGAATGTGTAAAACCTTGTGTGTAATTTGATTGAATTTAAGCGGACAGGGTATTCCTCTTCTGAGTGCCATTCTAGTATTAGTCTTTTTTTTTGTGTGAAAAAAGTTGTCTAAAATATCATTCTAGTTTTCATAAGAAATGTATTCACAACAAACTTCACTTCACAAGTTCAGAGCCCTTCGACAACATAGCTGTGGACCGCTGATGTGAATGTCAACTGTTTCCACATAGTGTATACAAAGTGTGTCACGTAGTGTGTATCCAGGCTTGTGAGCATGTGTTTGCTCAGGCATGCCAGCAGCTGCACTGTGTCAGTACGAGAACTCTCCTCGGACACTTAGCATTCAGGTGGAGCCGCAGCCTGAAGTAATACAGACTTCCTCTTCCTGCTTTTAAGTTTGTCACAAGGCTGTATCTGTCACCAGCCATGCACTCAAACCGTGTCACACTCTGCTGGGCACAAGGAAAGGGATTCAGATTGGCAGAGAGAGGCAAGACACACCTCAAGTCTTTAACACCTGCAGCGGGTATCTGTCTTAACTCAAACACCCTCTCGCATAAACCTTGGACCTGGTCACACAATCGTAAATACACACGCATGCACATACAAACAAACACACACACACACACACACACACACACAAATCACAGCAGAGTACATAATATTGCACAAACAGTCATATGTGTGCATAAACACACAGCAGAGGGACATCAGATCAAGGGGAATGTCAACATGAATGATTGATGATGAACCAACTACCTACACAGAGGCCACTCAACGCTTGCCTTTAATATACTGCATCACAGATTTCTAACTATAAATCTAAAACTGTGCTCAATGCACGCAAAGCTGAGATGCTGTGATGATGGGAAATCATAAATCTGGAGTTCTCTCGCATTAACCACAGGGATCCAGCAGCAGAATTTGAAATATGCAAACTGTGCTTCTGCCGAACAGATGATGCTTCTTCACAAAAGGAGCCGATGATTCTTAGTTTGGACAAGTGGAAGAAGTAGTGGAAATATTTCATATTTTTTTGTATTATTAAGGGCCTCTCTTGGAATAAAACAAAATGTGCTGAGGCAGTTGAAATAATTGATTAGGTGTCATGGACAGTTACTTTAGTAAGCGAACAGTGCCGAGTTCAGAGAAGGTTCTGCTGGTGTACAAATGGATGTTGAGGTTTCTTCAGAGGTCGCATGTGAAGAGGTTTTGTTTTTTTCCCTCTTTAATGGACGAGCTCTCACAAGAATTACAGTTCACAGCACAGTGCGTTCAAAAAATAAATTTGCTTTGGTTTCTTCAGGAACGCTGCACTTGAGTTGACCTTGTCAGAGTGTGAAGCTTGTCTCAGTTCACACTACATATTTTCAGGCTTCTGCAGTTCTTAAACAAAGGGATGCTTGAGAAACATAGTAGAAGTGTGTTTTTAGCTATATAAGGGAATAGAAGAAATATTCAATTATACATATATTTATATGTTCATTTAGCAATTTCTATTCGCAACCTCATTCTATTAGTGACTACACAGAGCTGGTGATGACAGGTGAGGGTTGGAGCTTAGATCAACTGGTAAATCCAAAGCTTTGCCTTGCAGTTCAGCTCCAACTCGCCAGTCCATCCCATGCACCATCACCCCCTCATTTGAGAACATGACCCCGGCTTCTTCAACACTTGAAATGCCATCATCTACTATGTACTGCCCTCTCTGACCTCACATTTCTACACATTCCGCATGAATTCCTTCTTACTACACCCAATTATGGGCCTCTCAACCCCAGAGAACCACCGATAAAGCTACGCATAACCTCACATGAGCATGAGGGATTAAAAGCTATTGATCCAACTTTTAAAGCAGGATTCAGAGGAGAACATTTTAATGTGAGGAGCTATGATGCTGCAGAGCTGCAACGCAAGTTATGAGCAGGGCACCATTTCTTCTGCTGCTGGCTTGCCTTGTTAACTAACGGAGCAGTGAGAGGCTGCTGGTGGGGCAGTGCAAAGCCTCAGGCACTAGGCAGAAAATTATGGGATTTCAAGCTGGGGGTGATGTGCTCATTCTGCTACACAAATAGGTTTTGTCGTTAATATGCATCAAGAGTGTGTGTGGGAATAGAAGGGATAATGATGGCAGAATGATGATGTGATGCAACCGAATTGCCTTTATTTCTATTTATTGTTTTAGAAGGATTTGAGTAAATGTGTGTGTGTGTTTGTGTACGCATGCCTTTTGCTGCTAGACATCCTTTGTTGTCTATCAGCCTGTATGAGTCACACAAGAGCACGCCGAGCATTTCACCCCACAGCAAAGCTAATCCAGAGACGACTCCCTCGCCTGGCGATGCAGTCATTTATTTAAGAGGGTCAGGCTACATCCGCAGAGCATGTTTAAAACATTAGCCACATCATGACTTACACAGACAGAAAGCGACAAAAACACTGATCCCATTAGAACAAAGAGCCCCATCTTTCTCTTCGAGCCATTTCCTGCAAATGGCCTTTCTAATCATCGACACGCATGGATGCACAAATACGTTACTCTATCCAGTCACAGAACAGGACATCGTATTCTTCAAGCATATGGATACTGCAAGCAGCAACCTACATGCACAGCAGACACACCGAGGGCACTAAAGAAATAGGTGCTGTTTTATCTATACTCACACACAGGTTCTCTATCATTTGCCCTATAAAATGATATGCTATGCATGATGCATGGGCCTTAACAACTACATGAGCTATATAATAAGATGTCAGTAGAGTGTCACTATACAGTGCACCACCACTGCAATGAATACATATTTTAATGTAAGGCAAAAAAAAAAGAAACTCTGAAAAATGTGCAAGAGGATTTTTCAAAGGATAAGTTTTAGTTAAATCGCCCGGCAGCTAAAATGATTGTAGTAGCTGGCACAAACTCACACACACACACTGATACACACAACAGACATACAAACAAAGACATCTTCAATTCTGCAGGGAAGGAAAAGAAATGTTGCACTTCACACCCTCACAGTGGGGGAACAACAGTATGGAGCATTTCTGCTACGGGGGGGGGGGGGGCGACACCATGTAGTTCAGTTCTTTAAAGCTTATCTGCTGATCAAACAGTCTGTTTGATTTAGCCTCGATAACTGAAGCCTTTCATACGAGGACGGGAGAGCTGTCTGCTCCCATTACAGCTGTACAGTTTAAAATGGTAAACTTCCACAGCTTTTAAAGTGCCTCACAAACTTTCCAAGCCGGCGGTGAACCTGGATGTTGACAAAGAATAATCCACAGGTAAACAAGTGCATTGTAAACACGATCAAAGATAATGCATGGGAGTAGGAGAAGGTGCGAGGGAATCAGAGAGGGATCAAGTGATATAGTCTGTGATGGTGGGGGCATCGACTGCCTCATTCTACCTCCGTCTGCATCCTCCTCTCATCCCCTCATCTGCAAGGCTCACTGTCTCTCTGCTGCTTTTTATTATTCTCCCACATAGTCATAATTCATTTGAACAGCCAAGTGTCAGTGCATGCAGACTGCACAGTTTCATGAAGCAGAGAATTGCCCACAAGGCTGGGAGTAAAAGGTCAGCGCTTCATCAGTCAGCTGTCAGGTGATGCATCACTGACCACAGTGTGTGCATGTCTTGCAATCGTAAAAAAAATCATGGGCAAGTGTTTTCTACTGGTTAAAAGAAATGCACCTGATGCAATTACATCCCTGCAGTACAGGCCTGTGATACTGGCAACTGTCCATCAGTGAGGCTTCAGTAAGCACAGCCATGTTGGTTCAAGAGTGTGAGAGCTGAAACATGATTTATGGTCTATTATTTTGAGAAGATGTTCAACGTCTTTAACTGAATATTTCCTTTTCATATTGCATGTGTTTGATTGAACGGTATAATCGTTAAGACGGGAATTGAAGTAACAAATAACATCCCGATTAGTGGGAAAGGATTTCAGAGCTTTAGCTCATCATTAGCTCCTCAGTGGAATACATCTGCCAGCGGTGCATCAAGGCACAGGTTGAGGAAATGCGCAGCAGGAGGCTGAAAGCTGGTATAGACTTTAACAATCCCTCATTCCAGCTCCTCAAAAGGGGCATTTCATTAACCCCCCAAAGCAGTGAGACATGAAATGAGGGGATGGAGGGATGGACGGAGTGGAGATGGAGAGCACATACCACACCATTTCCAAAATGCCAACACTTCAGCCATAACTTGTGCTGACAGGGCCCCATTTTAATGTCTCCAGGAAGTGGCCTAACATTCACACCCGATGCTAATAATCTCCTGACACACAGTGGAAGTGACTTTAAGGGGACGAAAGGACAAAGTGCGTTTTTTGAAAGAACACTATATGTCTCATTTTGTCATGAAAAATCTAATCATGGAATGAACAAACTTCTTCTTACTGATGAGACTTTTATTAAATCTGAGTTTTGCCTGCAGGGCAGCTGGACTCATACGCACTTCAGGCAAAAATGTAGGAGGAAGAATATTCATAAATGTAGGTGTGTCTGATGTATCCCTACAGAAATCAGATTATGTCCAGTGTGAAGATCCTGCTGACAATAACATAATAACAATAATAACAAAAACATTTGTACACTTTACTTAATTTTGAATTCAAGAACAAAGATTCTTGGAGCAAAACATATGCAACTACACATGATTTTGAAGAAGTCTGAAAAGTAGACACCTGCTTACTATCACAGCATTACAGTTAAATAAAACTGCTGTCTGACAGCTGATGACAGCTGTGCTTTGCAGCCCGGGCAAGAAAACGGAAGAAAATCCCAATTTAATCTGCCACGCTGTATATAAAAAACTCTTGACATCTCATTGAGGTTGCTGTGCTTTTGAGGGGAAAAAATAAGGAATGCTTGAAAGACTTAGACTGCAAATGTGCGGCCCCCTCGAAAACTAAGTCATCCGATTTAAGTGTCACTCAATGGACGCTGTCACAAAGAATCGGCCACGGAGGAGCTCTCACTGTTTCTCATGCCATGTGTTTTCTTTTCCCAGTAATGTATCCCCAAGCTGAAATAAGTCTGTGTTCCTCTGTGTTTGCACGTGTGTGTGAACCACCTACAATAAAATACCTCATCAATTACCAAAACATGACCGGAATATATATATCTTCAGTGCTTCAAAATGGCTATATTATCATTTCACATCACTTCATTGTTTTGGAGTAGTGTCCACATACCAGACAAGCATTCTTCATTTAATGGTCAAGATGAATACAATCTTTCCGTAAGACAAATAACAAAACAAACTATATTGACTGCACATCTTGACGGTATGCATTTCATGAGAAGGACGCTCCAGAAACAGGATAAAATTAGATAATCTTCTCGACAAATCTGTTCGGGCAGCAGGGTAACATGAGAACCATATGAGGAGCAGGGACTCTACTACAGTTGTGATAATATGACCCTCATACACCAGCAAATTTGAGTCAGCTAGTACAATGCATTAGAAGACAAATATAGTAAATTTTATCCACTGCAACTGCATTTATATGTATTTTTCTTTATTTAGCTGGTTAGTGTGATTTTTAACACAAGTTTGTTGTTCTCGATGTATTGTTCTTCGTCCCTGACACGCATGGATAATGAATTTACTCCACCCTTTTGGATTTGAACGTATCAGGGACGTAGGACACTTACTTAGCAACATCACTGCTTTTATAATTTATCATGATTTAGAAATAACGGCCCTTGTCACGATAGCAGGTTTCAACCGAGTGTTTTATTTTAGTTTTCAAGCCACATGAAGGGCACAAGGTTGTTATCCTCTGCAGAATGACTTCTATATAGAAAATAGAGTTATTTAACGGCTGACTGAATCTTACAGAGCTTGTTCAGAGACACCAAATGATCACTCACCCTAACACCTTGACATGCCATCAGAGAATACAAGATTATTCTGCCATTAATGGCCAAAAGCAGACTTTGATAACAGATGGATCAGTAACGGAAGGGATGGGAGAAGTGGAAGGAAGCAGACATGCCAGCATGGATTAACAGGGAACATAAAAGCTTGGAGGGCAGGACACAAGGATAATTATACAGAGTCACAGAGTCCCTTTGCACCTCAACTCCTGGTAAGGTAAGCTGCATAATAATCTCGTACAAGGGCACGTGTCCTGAGTAAAGCGGCAAAACGGTGTTGTACATTTTTCATTCACTTGAGCGTGCGGACACATATGTTGTGGTAGGTCCGCGTCTGGGGGAAGAGACGGTCAGGAGAAAAAAAAGAAGCAAGAGGACGATTCACGCTGTGTGTGAACCACCGTGAAGGAAAGACAGGGAGACCGAAGCGGCAAGGGGCAGGTTTGATGAGATGGAAGAAGTCTACCTGGCATGCACTCACATTGGGCAGAGAGAGGCAGTCTGAGGCACCGACAGAAGGGAGCTGACCTCAGATACACTTCAGCAGGAGAAAAATAATCAACCGCTGTGACGCACCAGCTCAGCACTTCTCATTAGAACAAGGACCCAACAATACTGGGGTCTAAGGAGCACACAAGCCAAATAGCTGAGCTGGCAATCAAATCAAAGACACGGCTCGTTGGGTTGAAGGTAAAGCATGACAAGTGCGTTGTGTAATACAATGATTTACAACAACAAATAATAGAATGGCACTCACTAGAGCTCATACATCTGCCAAGGTCCAAAAAATCCCCCTCAACTTCTATCAGGCTGCACCAAATTACAAACACTTTTAGATATCTCTCTTTCCTTAAAATAAATGATTATGATTATGCTCTGAGAAATCTGTGAAAATGTCTTTTGTCCAATATTTAGAGTTCTTTCTTAACCCATGTCCCGTACTTCCACCAAGCTTTGTGGAAATCTGTTCAGTAGATTTGTGCAATCCATCTGACAAACGAAAACACCATCCAAACAACAGACAAAGAAACGGACAGAGATGAAAACATAACCATGGTTTGGTCCAAATGTTGAGAGCTTTTAAGATAAATCCCTCAAGGTTTCATCCAAAGTACCCACTCAAAATTTGCTGGATATTTCCTCCTTGTGCGAAATAAAATTAATTTTTCCATCTCAGCGTGCCACAGGTATTCTGGTCATTACTCCCACCCACACTTACTGTGACTCATTTGCATCAATTTGTGAGGTGGATGAACCCCATTCAGCTGAAGCTGTCCATCAAGTGGCAGTCTTTCACAGGTGGCACTAAAAACAGCCCCTGGGCACCGGAAACCGGCAGGTACATAACTACAGTAATTATCCTGTAGTCATATAGAGGTCGTAATTTAGTGTGAACAGACTCCTGGAAATGCGGAGAAAAAGCTTACTGCCCAGAAGAGCAATCAGTACAGTACATCCACACATGGAGGCTGCATAACAATGTGTCCAGGAAGGCACAGATGCAAAGACATGGAAACAAAGATAGACATGGAACAGAATCGGTAAATACTGGTGCAACGTGCATCCAAATTTCTAACGATTCCTGAGACAAGACACAGAATTTTCAACCTGATGAATTCTCTACGTGACCTTGAGCTTGTACCTCCTTTACCATCAATAACGCATTCAGTTTTCAGTTATAGTAAAACAAAAAAGTTGACACATTCTCAATTGGAGAAAGACATCTGAATCAAACGATTCCTAACCTTGGTGGAACAATGGATGATACAGCCCTCTACCGTGAAAATCGGATGTGTGACTTTCCAAAGAACCTGAGAAAAGAAACACAACTTCCAAAGAGACAAATGATTTATCGAATCGGACATCACACGAAGAACAATCACTTTGAAGCCAACAGGCTTTTCAGGGAGAGGACTTTTTCTCCTTCCCACTGTTTCTAAGATGAAGACCAATTTCGCTTTCTGCACCCCTTTCAAAACCAACCTCTCGTCCAAACAGCCCGCAGAGACACACAATGCATCAAGCTGTTTGGAAAGAAGGCTACTTCCAGCCCCAGGTCCTTCCTCTGGCACCCTGCACCGGCCCCCAAGAGCCATGAGCCCAATGGAGAGATGCCCTGCAGGGGAAATGTCCACAATGAGGACCAGAAGTAAATAATTTATACAAGTCCCTGTTGGCACAGTGTATTCAGGCTGTAGATCCTCTGCCACTACTGTTGCTGTAAGAAGCCAGCATATACCCTCCCCCTCTAGCTGTTTCCATTCGTGCCATCTCTTGCTCAAAACCCCCTTCCTTTCCTCCCTCCCTCCCTCCCTCCAAAACACTCAAATTTGCAGGGCTCCTCACTGCGTAGAGGACATGAAGCAGATTCCAGTCCCAATGACATCTTTAATAATTCTGACCAGAACCAATTGAGTTTATTGGGGGACATTCCTGGAATACTGAAGGGGAGGGCTGTGTAGCATCAGAAGTAGTCGACGTGGTGTATAAAATAAAAGTGAAGCTGTGCTCTGTCTTTTTACTGATGGAGACATACACAAAGACCTGGCTTTCTCCATCCAGAGACAACGGTTTGTCCGATTCACTACGATTGATGCACAGGAGTGGAGGTGTATCGACTAAAACAATACAGTACAGAAACAAGATGAGTATAGCCAGTGTCCTGCAGGCAAGTTAACCCATACATTATGAGCTTTTCTTGTTTCAACATTGTCTAATACTTATATAAAGGCAGCATGGTCTTTGGACCACTTAAGATGGCTTTATACATCTCAAACTGGAAACTCTTTCTTCATAAAATCAATTACACTCATGAAGCATTCATGCATGCCTTTAAGGGAAGTGTCCTAGGAAATACCCACTGTAACAACACAGCACTGTGTTGTTGTGCCATCGTTCTTTGAAATCACAGCAGAACAATTTCTTTAGAATGTTATCACAGTGAGAAGGTTAAAACAAAACAAAAGAAGAAAAAGAAAACAGCTTTTTAGCACCATGCTGTCAGCTCACACACTGTTTCACATATAGAGTAACATTGTACTAGGTGACATAATGGTGTGCATAAACAGCCTTAATTGGGTCTCCAAGTCCCTGTGCAAACATTTAAGGATACTTGTTAAGCATCATGGAGTGATAATTGTGATTTATCCTCTGTCTATAGTCATCATTTAGCCTTTTGCCATTATTAGCTTTGCCGTGACACAGGGGGCCTGCTTTCCCGACATCCCCAGACCATCTGCCAGGCTGGACCATGCCAGCCACCAACCAACCAGCCACCTACCACCCTCGCAAAACGCCCCATTTGGTATGGCATCTGTGTACTCAAACGATCTGCCAACAAAGGATTACCAAATGTTTAAACAAGTCCTTGGATATTTAACATATTCAAATGGCCATCTAATCCCATGGTTGATGTTTGAGCTAGCACCGAGCTGACAGTGATCTGGGGACAGCCCATTGCAAGATCCCACTATGTTGATGAAACATATGAGAGACGTGTACACTCCAAACAGAACCAGCCTCCGAATCTGATTGGTTTCTTTGATCTGTTCCCGATTGCTCAATGAACCAGGCAACAGACACATACTGCACCTCTAAGCTTAATAAGCTCAGTGTCAATTTCTAATGGTAGAACAGACGATGTGTGTGAACATAACGCCTTTCGTCTGTAAACACGAAAGATGACCTTACGTAAATCAGGGTAACCTTTGACTTGCCATTCTTGCCCAACAGTGCTTAACATTTTGGGGTTTTGTTGTGTTTGAGCCAGAAAAAAGAGGAACAGATTAATTTATCAGCTTCCACTGCCACTTTTTCTTGATCGTCCTTTACAAAAAGAAAATTGTGTTTCTCTTATTCAGTCAATAAACTTGACAACATAATGTAATAGGAACATGGAGAAACATATGTGTTAATTTGTGTCAGCTCAGTAACCGCACACACATTTTGCTGGCACATTAATCTAATCAAAAGGGACATAGTAAATGTTTGCTGTCACAACAGATACTTGCAAGAAGCAGGCCAAACATAATCTTGCCTTTTCTTTCTCCAACAATGTCAGTCTACCATGCTGAGCCAAACTATTTCAACCAAATTCGGCAAGACATCTATCCTCTTAGATATCCTCCACTGTTTTGCACCCTGAAGTAGAGTGTGTATAAAAAACGGCATCATGTTTTTATGAACTTAATTACTAGTGCTTCACATTCTATGAGTGTGCATGAAAAAAAAACATTAATATACAGACAACCAATGGGAACACGGAACACATGGCGGTATTTACTGACCTTGCCCATTATATTGTACTCAAGGTCAATACCTGCCAGATGCTTCACATAATGTAATGCTTCCTACGGCACAGTGTGTAGGTGTTTGAGCTGAGTAGCTTGTGCTTAGACAAGTCTCTCCATAGTTCCATTACATTACATCAGTAGCATAAAATTATTCCATCTGTTTTATTCAGAAGGCTATTTATTCAGAAGGCCTTTGCCGGAGTTTATTCTGAATTAATCATGGTCTCCCTGATGCTAATGGCTTGGCTGAATTTAACACCAAATGTTAACAAAGGCCAATGTTTGAAAGGCAATGAAATGCAGTTAAAAGCTGGTACAGTTAAGTTTGTTATCAGCAATGGAAGCAGCACATCCACAGAATTTTCACTTGCTTTTAAGAAAATAGGAATTTACAATGGACGACAATAACTGATTAGTGTGTTGTCGGCCTCTCTAGTAAGTGTTCATCTTGTGGGGTCTGTCAGCTACCAAACAATGTGGTGTCCAGACTGAAGGCTGGTTTTAGGGCCAAAGAAAAATGGCGATAACAAACGCAAAACAACTTCTAAAGAAATTAATCTCACGAAAAAAAAGCACCCATTTTCTTAGTTAATCCCCAACATCATTCATTGGAGAAAAACAAGTGAAGGAGAAGAGATACAAATGAATATGCCACCTCCATTAGCTAAGTCTTTTGGACAATAAATAGTTTGGGAGAGCTTGGTGGTTTCTGTAGCTGCAGCATTTACAATCAGACATTTTCTTAACTAACCCTCCCAAGATTTACTATCGAAAACCAATTAAGTCTTTGGCGTGCGTGCATGGTCAGAGGGGATTTTTGCAGGGAGTGAGAAAGGTCAGCTGTCTCTTTACCTCTTTGCCTTTGGAAGGGCCCCTTAAATACACACACACACACACACACACACACACACTCACCCAACCACTCACAAATCTATCGCACAGATCTACAGAAGCTCCAGCCGCACAATCACACAAGCTAACCCATGTGCAGCCCGTCCACCAGTCTCACCTATGTGATTAATAGTGTTAGGAGCTGACTAGTGTGACCGAGGTGGCAATTAACCGAATTACCGAGAGCTACTCTCATAAGTCCTCCACACCGTGTTTTATGTTATGAACAGATGGATGATAACAGGAAGGTGGGAAACTTGGAGGAGATATCGATCACCCCAATTAAAGCTGAACAAATTAGAGATGAAAGAGGAGACACTCACTGTCGCCTGCAGCCATGTCTGGAAGTTTATTTAACTCAGCAATTGCAGAGTCTGTTTCCAAAATTAAATATCTGGAGTTTGAAATGATCAATGATCGTTAGCATTGGTTCATTAGCGCTGCTTCATTAGCATCCAGATCATTAGGATAGTAAGGCAAATTAGAGTTTTCAATTAAAGATATGAGTCATTTGAGATACTTGCTTCCAAAATCATCAACTTTTTGAAGGCAGATTGATTTCTCCACAAATCTTGTACTATGAAAATGGTTCTGAAGCTGTGCCAGTGGAGCTTCAAATCGCCCCCTCCATCAAATGGCTTACTGCAGGTTGAGGAATATTTGGAGAACAAGCCTTTAAGTATCACATTCGTTGGAACAGAATAAAGTGTTCAGTCTTGCAGAGAAAATGTATCTCTTGTTCCTCAATCACTTTGAGAAAAAGGCAGAACAGATTTCTACAAATGCAGCTCTAATTAATGCAGATTAACAAACTCCCTTGAAGGACAGACTGATGCTTTTTAGCCAAGAGACAGAGAAGAGCAGAGAAGAGAAGAGAAGAGAAGAGAAGAGAAGAGAAGAGAAGAGAAGAGAAGAGAAGAGAAGAGAAGAGAAGAGAAGAGAAGAGAAGAGAAGAGAAGAGAAGAGAAGAGAAGAGAAGAGAAGAGAAGAGAGTTAATCAGTGGCTGGTGTGATCGTTCCTATGCTCGCCTGTCAAATGGCAAGAAGATACCATGTGTCAGAGCACCTTTAGCTCTGTGTACATCATCTTCTCCGTGTGGTTTCCATGGAAACAGACCCCTCAGACCACTCATTACACTTTCATACTCACCTGCAAGGTGGGGAGTATATATTGGTGAGCAAGTTTGTTCGCATGTGTCCAGAGAGAGTGTGAAAGCCACTGAATCTCTCCACATAATATAATTCCATATTTGCAAAGCATGTTTTTTACTGGAAAATATATTTCCACTGATATGCAGGGATTTACAGATATGCTGGAACTACTTAATACATACAAGGTCATTTTACACACAAAAAAGACAACAAACCAGTCCTTCACAGGGAGTCTTCAATAGTCTACTCAAGGAAGTCAAACGTCAGCCTGCCTTGATGTCATTGATTGGGATTCATGCTTGATAGAAGGAAAAGAGCAACTGGTTCATCGACAGAGACTCACTGATTGTACTGCATGGAAGGAGAGCTAAATTTACCACCACCATTTACCACCTTTCAGTGGCTTATTCAGCAACCCACCATGACGTCACCCATGGTTTGTTAACTGTAAAGCTTAGGTTTGGCACTTTGGCCAGCGTGATCTCTTTTTTTTTAAACCAGAAATACCCATATTTGGATGAGTCGGGGGATGAGCCTGACAGAGCTTGAGGAAGCTAAAGATACACAATATCTAAGCCCCAACGCATACTGTGCTTTATCATCTATTTAATTACAAATGGGAGCCTTATTTACAAAATTAATATCATGCTGTAATGGAGAACACTTAAAACTAATGATTGTTTACTGATGTTATAAATCAAGTGAGAAGTGAAGTCAATCTCTATAGATTTAGATTGAACCTTCCTTTTTGAAACAAGCAGAGTCTGCAATTTGGCAACATTGGCTTTCTGTCTCTACGACCTTTCCTCTCCCCAACCAAAGCTATACAGAGGTCCTTTCTGATTTGAAAATAATCCACACATCAGTGTTGAGTAGGAAAACAACAACCCTAATTAAATGACAAAGTGGTGTCACAATAACTCTTAGGTACCAATTACTGTAGGTTGACTCTACAGTAAACACCTGTCCACCTTCACCAACAAACGGTACAATGGTTGGTGGTAAAAAAACAATTAATTAATATAAACTAATCCTCTTTTGAAACATCCATTTAAAATCAGCTTAAAGATGTGTGGGTACACATCTACTTATCTGTACATTTAAGTGTGGAATGACCTTTCTCTGCCTGGAGCAATGAAAATGGGTGTCTGTGTTAGCACCAATTTCTCTTCACAGACTAAACACAAAGTGACTTTCTGCTGGCAGCAGCCCTCTTCTCACGTCTGTGAGCTCTCGCCTTGACCCGTTCTTATTTGATCAGCTCCAGTTCCAGTGGGACGACCTTTGCTGGGTTAACAAAATGTCACATCTGATTTCACTGGGGGCATCAAGTGACTTGGAGACAAGTGCCAAGTGCTGAAACCGGCGCAGTGACTAAAGAAAAGGGGGGGCATCCCGAGGCAGCAGTCTAGCAATTCATTGTTTACCACATGGATATGTTTTGGTATTTTTGTATTTCAGGAAGAAGGCAGCAAAATTGTGATATTCTTTCCCATGGTACAACTCTGGCATCCATCGATCTGTATATGTGCAGTATATTGTCAGATTCACCTTTTTAATGGCTTTCGGTCACTTTCTATCTAATCCACCTTTAATACTTCTCCCATTGTGTTTGCTGGTCTGTGAAACGCTGCTTTGTCTTCCTCTCCTGTTCGTGGATATCTGAAATGCTCCATAATTGAATGAGAATTTGTAACCAATTTACATGTAACCAATGATCTTCTCTTTCAATTTATTTGACACGATGCACAGTGCACTGAGTTGACTTAACGTAATACAATAAACGGGGACAACTGTGAAACAGATACAATCTTGTGAATGTCATATATTATTGGATGTAACAGCTTGTTTATGAAGCTTTTGGCTGATCCATAAAGAAGGAAATCAAATTCATATCCTTTGTTCTGTCTTTTGTTCTCATCACTTCAAAGACAAAGTATCCACTTATTCAGGAAGAACTTCTCCTTTCCTGGGTACATTCTTTGAGACATTACATCTAGGGTCCTGCTAAAGGTAGGGGCTTTACCTGCACAGGTGCACCATTGTGCTCCTTTTGGCCTTCTCACCAAGATAGTGATCTCTGGACCCATTCTGGTAATTCTCCCTCTGTGCGGACACAGCCAGCTCTGTTCATCACTGCCCAGTTTCCATTTCATCTGTTTGTTCATTCATTCTCTTCCCCATCCATCTTAGCCACAGCAGCTCGGTCTTGTGTTAGCACGGAACCGGCGCAGCTTCTGAGGTAGTCCAGAGAGAGAGAGAGTGGGCATCACCTTCGATTTCTCCATGAGCGGTAATGAGATGGCCTGCTTTGCACCAGGGGAATTCATCTGTGTGCAGGGAGAGCCTAAGTAATTGACTGAAGAATCAAACCCAAACCCATCAGGTATCATCAAGCTAACCTTCTCCTTTCTCCTCTTTTTTTGTCTCTGCAACCTTTCTCGTTCTCTACCTCCGCTGCTCGCCAGGAGGTTACATCAATGGGTGACACTGATCAATTGCTCGTCTGTGATAACAAACGGTGCTGAAGTTTCTTTTATGAAAATCAATGAGTCCATATAACCGTTTACTATAATCACCTCCTACTGCATGCTGCCATTTGCCCTGCAGCCAATCCTGCTGATGAAAACGATAGTCAGTCGCTGCAGTATCCAATCTCTTCTTCACATATTGGCACTGACTGAATGGATTATTTGATTGAGAGTGCCAGACTGAAGAAGAGGGGGAGTCTAGCAGGGAGGGAGATGGTACAATTCTAGATGTTGTGATGGCATGTTTATTTCAGAGGCCACCATAACATAAAGAGTGATGAGCATTATTGTGTTTGAGTGTTGTGTGCATGTGTGCGTGAATCCTGTCTAAAACGGGAGCGTGTGGGAGTTCTCTCTCCAGACCTGTCAAGTGACAAAGTTTCATGCCTCTGTGCACTAAAATGTCTCTAAGCAGAGCTCGCTGGGGAAGACAAGAGGAGCCATATTTTACAACCTCCACTCATCCACAATGACTTCGAATAAATATCTCCCTGTTTTCATTTAGTTAGGTACACTGTAGAGGTTTACTCTACTCTACCACGTGAATTGTTGTCTCAAATGTGAATATTTACTGGTTACCTTATTCTTCTGTAATAGCAAACTGGATATCCTTGGGTTTTGAGATAGGCTTTCATTCCGTTATGGGCTGAAACTAATTACTAGAATCAGTATTGATTGATCTTCTCAATTAGGTGATTAATCATTAGAAAACATTAACCCGTTAACTCTTGATGCTTAAAAGATGCTGAGGATATATGGTATTTCAATGAATTAGAATTTTGTCTATTTATTAGCTAGGGTTGGTCATCCTGGAAAAGCTAGCAAGAACAGCCCACACTTTCAAAAAATGCTACTGATGTCTGGTAAAACGTTCCGCCCTCAAAACACATAAACACATCCTGTCTGACATCTGCTACAGAATGACTTTTCCGTGACCCACTCACTAGCTTCTGGATATCATTTCTGCTTCAGCGGTGTATGTCTCGCGGCTGAAGGTCATACGCACCACGTCTCTCTATAGTTGCGGACACAATCCATTCCCAAACCCTCACCGTAACCCTAACCTAAACCAGATTATAAACCTAACCCTAAAACCAAGTCTTAACCCTCAAACAGCCCATTGAATTTGTGAAGACCATCAAAAGGATGATATTGAAGCAAAAAGCGGAGCATGCAAGCACACACACAAACACACACACAGTCCCTAACATGCGACAAGAATCTACAGGCCATCAGTATGAACAAGATGTGCTGCCAATACGCATCTGTCTAAATATCATAGGTTAGTTCTAATCCCTGAATGTCGGCTTCTAAGCAAGGCTCAACTATTATTTCTCTTTGACCGCAGGGGATGGAATTCAGCAGGTGAGACCACGGCTTGAATTACAATTCGTCTCCCTGGGACGTGGGCGAGCCGATGGTTGTAGGGGTTTGCACATATATTACAGGGCTGTGTCTACAACACACACTCGTGCAGACACTATTACATCACTGTGAAAGAGTAAAAACACACACACACAGACACAAACACACATTGTGAAAATCAATCTTTAACTCCGCTGAAACAAGGCACAACTCAACTTGCTATAAATATTGCGAGTCAAAATGTCAACAACAGCTGAGGCGGTTAGATGCATCTCATTACATATCAAAGCTATTATTAGGTTATAGTTGGTGGGTAATATTATAATGATATTTGAACTTTTGTTGCTTTTAAAGAATTTCTCACGCTTTAAAGCAAAACCCTGAATAACAGACACCACAGACCGTGCAGAAAAGTTTCACACATCAGCAGAGGTCATATATCTTGACTGTCTGTCAATCATTCTTCAACAAGTGCAGACACGTGTATCGCAGCGCACAGAATACCAAGCATATTGAACTCATGTTACCTCATATTTCGATGCTTTCTCAGCTTTCCATCTTGTATCGCTGGGTCAGACGATCTTACATCGATTCATCTGAAGAGCTGTCTCGCAGCTGGAGCCCTTACTGTGACCCAGTCCTTCCTCAAATGCTGATAGAACAGATGATGCACGAAATGTTTTTTAAAAATCGGTTACTATTGAATTTATTTTCATATTTGAATTGTTTTTCCCAAGCTTGTGCCTTGCGTTCCAAACACTGTAATGTATTTTAACGATGTGGCATCAACAACTTTTCAAAGGCACTTGTTCACAAAGCCAGAAATAAACGCCAGGACATTGATAGTGCATAATCTGCTTCATTGTTACTATCTACGTAATCACAGCGGTAAACAAGCTGATAACATAGCTGATTTCAATGTGCATAGAAAAGGGTATTAACAGAGGGCAGATCTAAACCCTTCAGTAGCTTTCTGTGAACTTGGAGGAGCGGTTAAGCACTTAATGCTTTGGGAGATAGAGCTTTAGCTGACTTTGTTGGCCAGACAGAACGGTGGTGATAATGGTCCGCTGGCCTCTCCCAGATCCTGTTACACTGCTGGGGACACACAGGCGGCTCTGTATTTAGCAGCAGCTCGCTCCGCTGCAACCCAGGCTGTAACGGCCGTTTGCTGCTTCCTCTCACCTCACAATAAACAATGTAGTATTGATTCTACTCTCTACATTTCCACAAATCTATCACATGTTAATTCACTATCTAAACAACACGGCTGGGGGTTTTGAGTCTTAAGGGCCCACAATAGAGCCATTCTGCAACACTCGGGCACAGGACCCATAAAATGTACCATGCTCAAGCTCTAATAAACTTTCAAATGACTCATGTCCTTCATTTGGTGTTTCAACTGCCTACTGTTGCTGCACAGTTGTGGTTACCATGCAGTTGTGAGTGATAATCATATGTCTCCGCTGATAACAGTGTCTCAATCTGTCGAGACAGTCTACCTTTGTAAACCATCCACTGGGACGACACTCCAGAAATCAGTTTTCTCCCGTCTCAATAGATTGAGATGAAACCTTTTGTGAAAGCCTCCACGAGCACACAAACAGGTGAATGTGAGAAATTCAGCGATATGCTACAACTGTGAACATTTTCTCTGCCAGTGTGTGACCATGTGAAATCACTACAGTCACTTCCCTCAGTCTAGCATCAAGCGATGGATAAACTATGCATTCCTCGTGTCTTGTTTAACAAACACAACAACATAATCAGCGGCACATGCTAGAGCCGAACTGGATTAAGTTACCGCAGTCTGCCCTTCTACAGTGTAACCAGCAGCTGTGCTTGATGTCTTATTTCTAATACTAAAAAAATAAAAAGATTAGAGAATAAAGTCTGCTGTACACAACACAGAATCATTTTTCAATTCACGATGTGCATTGCAGCCTGAACAACACAGGCAGTGTGCAGACGCAGGGCATTTCACAGACAGATATCCGTTTGGCAGTCTGAGAGTCACAGACAATTTGTCTGTCAGACACCTATTGTAAGCAACATGATGAGATGCTGATTACATTTTCCCCTTACCCGCTCCGCTAAGGACAGAGAAGCAGACAGACAGAGATATAGTCTTAAATGACGCCCTTTCGCAGTGTGTGGAGAGGCAGAGTGATGCTCTGGAGTTTATCTGAACATGCAGTATATGTTATAGTAGTCGCTCTGCAAACGTGCCGAGATGTTGTTGGTTGTGCTGTTTGGTTGGTGGAGAGCAGAGGGAACATGCTGTGCAGGAACAAGCTAATCGGCTAATTTAAGAGACAACATTAAAGGTTGGTTTGGAACAGTGGGGCCGGCTACAGGAGCCAGGGGCTTTAACACATGTAAAACAGTACACTTAAGTGTATTTAAAAGAACATGAACTGTTGATTAAAGTTTAAGGTCTGCCTTCTGGTTGCCTTTTTCTACAGTTCCATTCCCAGGGAGTGTACAAAATACACTTGCTGCCTGTATTGTATACAATGAACAATACATTTGCAGTTAAATGATGACTCTTTTGAATTAAATGAAATGATTCTAGATCAAGAACTGTTCAGCATCATAACAATCCAAGTTTTAAAGTACCGTTTGTTTTTTCTGACTTAATTTTACAAGCTATAAGTATTGAGGTGGAGCATATCAGCATAAATCAGTGGAATGTTTATTAGGTTTTGATTGTTAAGTATTTAAAATCAGGAAGGTGTCGTATTCTGTCTGGAAACTCGCATTTCAATAAGTGATATTGTCTGTTTCTAACAATTAATGATGAATTACTAAATACTAAACATTCTAAATGAAAATAGAGAAAAGAAAAAAACAAATCCATGTGCATCCCCCTGGAAACAGACACCAGGACCAAATAGACACAGATAAACACTTCCTGGTTACCAATGTTTATCACAGATTAGGTAGCAACGTGTTTTGTGGATTCTACATCCCTTTTCCTCTGCTTTGAATATGGAAAACTGTCCAGCTATTCGTGGACATATGAAGAGGTTGATTATTAGAGCTGCACTTTGCACAACAGACCTGAAGGTGTGGGATCTGTTTCTGGAGCCACCCGTCAAAACGAAGGATGCCAGTCTAATCAGCCTGAATGATGATGAGGTGGACACATGCTAATTAGCAACATTAGCCTGAACAGTCTAGAACAAAGGGCTCTGCTCATGTTGTGCTTTCTCATCCTCAGCAGCGTATGTGTGTTAAAGTCTCTGTGGGGGATTTGCATATATGCAGTGTGCATATATTGTGCGCTCAATGTGCACACAGTCATGAGTATTGCTCTCTAATAAAAGCATTTGTGTTTTGTGTGTATATGTGTGTCCTAACAGGGAAAATGCATGAATCATAACTGGGTAGCTGGAGCCTGTGGGCAGGATGGTGTAAGTTCATCACAGGTCAGACAAACCGCCCCCACACGCTGCACTGAGCCAGAGTCGGAGCACAGCGGCGTGCTCCAATTCTCAATGACGCTCAAAACACACATTTTAATACCACTCAAAGACAATGTGAAGTAACCCGAGCTGCAGAGGCCAGTCAAACCAGCCTTTTCATCTGGAGCCCATCTCAATCCGAGGAGGAGGACATTACTCGGCCGAGACGCAGGACCCTGGAGTGCCACAGTGAAAGCACTTCCGAGGCTTTTCAAGCAACTTGTCATTGCGGGTCCACCATGTCATCTCATCTTGGCAAGTCAGTGTGATGGTTTTCCTTAACTTGCTTGAATGAATTAAAGCTGCTGAGAGCCCTCGAGTCGGAGCAGCGGGAGCAGTACAAGCTTTAAACAGTCAAGGGCTTATAAATATAAATAGAAATGGTTCCACATGCAGAGTCAAAGTTTGAACTATGGTAGAAAAAGATAATTTGTTTTTGAATCTGCTTCCTCCTTATGTTACCCTGTCATATACTTTGATGCAACCCTGAACAGAGTAAACTGATCCAACCTAATATTGATCATTTTCATTGATTTTCACCACTTTTAATCAGGCTGCTTAAAATGCTACTTTACCATGATATACACATTATTGTGTATATTAAAGCACTTACAGTACACTTACTGCACATGGCACACACCAAAACAGTTGTGTTTTGGAATTTCTTTTGTTTTTCAACAGTTTCAACAGGGCGGCTATAGCTCAGGTGAGCAGGCTGTCCAACAACCAGAAGAGTTGGCGGTTCGATCCCAGTTGGGCACGAAACTGAACATCAAATTGCCACCGTGTGTATGAATGGGAGAATGGCAGAAGAAGAACTCTGCAAAAATGTTTCAGCTTTTCTGGATTTCTATGAAGCTAAAGTTAACAAGTGCAGCGACCACTCAGACAAGTTCCTTCAGGCATATGAAGGAGAAATGCTTGAAGAGGAAGCCTCCAAAAGTGCCGTCCACTTCAAGCTACAAACCCCTGCTATAATCTGTGCTTCCCACCTGACATCTTCCTTTGACCTCACGTTTTATCTCTCTCCTTTCATTCCTCTCATCCTTTTCTCACCTCCTGCAGTCCTGCAAAAGAAACACCTCTCCTTGCCTTTTCCTTCTCATCTCCCTCTGCTTTCTTTCCTCTCCCCTCCACATTGTCTGCAACCCCCACGCCTTCCCTCCTTCCCCGCTTCTCCTCATCTCATCAACTCCTCAGACACTGTGTCTCACTGGTGCTCCCATTACAATGCCCAGGATGCATCACCGCTCCATCTCCCAGTAATGGATTTCCAATGCTTCGACCATCTTACCTGTCACGTGCCCATGTCTCCTCCCTGGGTAGCATCACTCTGCAAAGCTGTTTAGAAATGCATGAATCCTCTCAGTGTTATTGTGCTCATTCCATCATTACTCACTCCCCAGACAGAGCAGCAGTGCGCGACCCCCACCTGCTTCTCCTGCGGCACCGTGTCAAACTTACTGCTGCTGTAGCAACATCACAAGATTGACTGGGTCCGCACGCTATATAGAACATTATTATGTGGGGCTGAATTATACGAATGCAGATTATTTTAATAATAATCATGGGATATTAAATGTGGGAAAATAATTTGTTTTTGTAATTGTACCAGGATGTGCAAAATTCCTTGACAGTAAGTGTTCCAGATAGAAACAAAAAAGTGTTTACAAATTCTTTGTTCATTGCTCACGATCACCAACATTTTAATGAGCTGTGAAAACGCAATTTGGAAACCCTGCACTGGTGTATTTTCTTGGGAAATATCCATGTACTGTTACTGTGTGGGTTTGTATTCAGTCTTGAGTGTCACTGGAGCTTTACTTTTGTCTTCACATCCCTATGTAAAAACTAAACATGCAGATGGGCTGCGAGGAGTTTCACACACACACATACACACGGCTGCACACAAATCATGTCAATCAATTGGTTAAATGTCAGTCATTACAACCACCTGAACCAATTTCAATTCTACACCACCGCAAAGTTCTTGGCTCAATGGCGGCAGACTGTGTCTGATTCATGGTCGGCTCCCGCCCACTCATGCCTTTCATTTATGTGCAAAAATAAACACCTGCAAAACATATCATCACCCAAAGTGGCCCTAGTGCCCCCCTCGTCTCTTTCATTACGCATTTGGTTTGCAGAGCTTCAAGAGACAAACAAGGGGAGACTGTTGTTCGTGAATCCATACATCTAAATAAGTACGATTTCATATTCATACACAAGTACAGAGGCAGGGCAACCAACTCAGATAATTAAATTGAGAGCTTACCTTTGGCGATTTGGTAGCCTTTCCATTTCGGGCATCTTTTATGTACGCTATATCCAGTAGGTCTGTATCCTGTAAAAAAGAAGATGCACATATCAGTTAGTGTCAATAAAAGCTGTGTCCTAATTCAGGGGCTACCACTTTTGGTCTATGCGGTCTATGTTGCCCATGGAGGCGGCGGTCTTTGTGAGCCGCGAGGGTCTAACTGAAATGAAACAGTTTAACGGGATTTCATTGATCCTGCCATTACTGATGTCACTTGGCAACAGAGCTGCAGTTAGACATGACAAGGAAGTTTTAAAGGCCTTTTGTTAATTGTTTAGGTAAGTTGAGGCTTTCATGTTCAAAAGGAAGCACAATAAATCCTGAGATACGTTCGCCCAAGATGGATCCACCTGTTGGAGCCTTCGTTTTTTCTTTTGGAGGAGTCTGCCAAGCCACGTCGCGTTAACAAGTGCTAATTGCCCCTGGGAGTGGCTCTCTCCCTATCCAAACAAGCACCACCATACACCTGTGTCTGAAAGCATTGTTTGTTGTGCATGTGTAAAAGACTACAAGTGTATAGGGACAACATTAGCCTCAATAGCACACAACACGTGGGAGTCATTCAGTTCAGACTGATGCAATGCTACTGACAATGTTCCCTGCAAAAATGTTATTGTTATAAAATTCACATGTTGCCTCATGATCTGGCAAAATGAGCACTTTGCTCCCCACAGCACAAATACTGAAAAATAGTTTTCAAACACTTCCTCATAAAATCAGGTACTGTATTGAAAGAACATGGTGCTAATTGTGCTTCGTGACAGATGACAGCCTCATCTGCAACACGTCACTGGAACCAGTCTTGGCAATGAATAAAAAAAACTGTACACGATGTTCCGCTGCTGCAGGGTGCTCCGATTTAACACCTCGCCCCAGCTTGGCCAAGCTCAGCTGTTTGCATGGTTGTCAAATAGCAGTGAGACCTCACAAGGCTGTTTGATGAAGTCAAATGAAATGAGAGCAACATGAATATCTTCATTAGGATTTAACCAAAAAGTTAAGTAAGGCATTTTACACAAATGGAAACCTTGGCTCCATTGTTGATTCATTATTGATACAGCAGTGTGGGAAGCATTGCCAGTACTTCTTATTCCATCTCACAGCTCCAACGATTGACAACACAATATAGTGGTGCAAAGTGGGACAGAATCCAAATCAATTGGATTGAAGTACTCACATTAATGTGCAGAGAGCCTCACCCCTTTCATCTCTTCTTTCTGAATCTCAGAAATCTTTTTATTTTTGTCTTTTAATCAAAAGTCCAATCGGGATTTTGTCAAACTTCCTTTCAGTGATCTGCAGTATAATACTCCCTGTAACCTGCATGCCAATGTAACCATGCAAATTATACAGCAGCATTATCATGTGTCACTGAGTCCAACATACATTCAAATGTATGTCATTGTATAGTTATTAGAGACGTGTATAGGCCTGCCTTGTCGATGTGAAACGTTTGATGAGGTCCTGTACCCCTATGTCCACTTTCGGGGAGATCATAAGGGTGTGTCTCCCACTTCACTTGTCCCCTTTCTATTGCACTCCCGTGGTATGGTACGTGTCATTGTGGTCAATCAAGCTTATGTATGTTAGCGTATGTTTCCGATTTTATGTGGACAACCTCTACATAATATACAGAACAAATCCATGCTGTCCAAATCCATCAACCGACTGTCGTCCTTTTTTTGCATCTGGTTGCCCATCCAATAGTCAGTAATGCAGTTAGCAGTAAATATATACAAAATGCAATTGCACAGGAGGCCAGTGCTGTCTCCCTTCAGTCACCACATCCCTTTATCAGTCTGGAATATCTCTCTCTCCATCGCTCTGATGGAGCCAGGACATGATGTGGAAAATTAACCAGAGTGAACTGTGTGTCCACTCAGCATTATCTGGAGAGACAAGGAGCTCAGGGGCTTGACTCAATCTCCAAATGCCGCTATCTGACAATCCATGAGGCTGCTGGAAAACTGCAGCAGAAAATGTTCTCCTTATCCACAAATCCATACACCCTGACCTTAGTGGACACCCGAGATTATTTCAGAATAAAGTTTTCATGGTTGTTCTATTTTTGCTTTTGTCTTCTTTGAATTCAACTACCTGTGAAAGTTGAAAACTTATTTATAGGTGTGAGGACGATAATTGTATATTTAAATCAAGAAAATCTGAATAAGAAGGAAATGGGATCAGCACTTACTGCAGTCATAAACGTAAATATTAGCAATAAATATTGGCAGAAAGGGGTCATGCAAATGTTGCCAGATCGCTGCAGTAGATGCAGAGACACGGTGTTCATGGCAGAAATTAAAGCCATTTATTTCATGGCTGTTGTGCACAAGGTCGCTGTTTGCAAAGAGAAAGCCTCTGAGTCAAAGGTCAACGCCTACATCGGGTCTGCAAATGCCTGCTTTTGAAGTAACTTTAGAGAGATGGGACGCCACATGGGGGCCTGGAGGAACAGCAGGGCTTCAGGAAGCTGCTCGCTGGTGCGGTCTCTTTCCTCTGTGCCCTCTGGCCCCGCACAGTTAACGCAGCTCGAAGCTCGTTCAACGTCATCGGTTAAGTGTTAACCTACAGAGCCTCTTTAAAGGTAGAGGAAACAGCGTGCTTGGTTGACAGGCTGCTTGCACAGTGTGTGGCTAAGGCGAGACACATGTAGCCATTACTGTAACCTCCAAATGACTGAGTCAGCATATGCACCGGGGAGCATTGGCTAACTCATTGTGCCGGTGTAAATAAAAGTTGATGGCAATGACATTTCATTCATCTTGACTTGGATTTATGATCGCCAACTCTGCAGAGTTACTTGATTAAAGGACTTTCTCTCAGTCAAGCAGTCCCATCATTATTTCTCCTGATTAATTTATCTCCTTTATTTCGTATGAGATGTAACGTTCTTTATCTGTTCATGTCTGTCATCTTTTATTATTGATCACAGTCCATCCTGTTCTGTCTTTCCCTCTTTTATTTCCCCTCTTCTGTGTGCATCACAACCGCAAGTGGGGATTGTCCACTTTGCTAAAGCCTATCAAGATCTACTGCACGTCCAGGAAGCAGGCAGAGCCGGCGGGAGAGATACAGAAATTAATGAACGTGCTTAACTCACGCTTGCCCCGGGCCCTTTTTTCTTTGCCTGTTTGTCCGTGGAGCCGCTGTTCGCACAACATCTGCAATGTGCTGCCTTGCTTTTAAAATTAAACCCATTCATTTTCCACGAATCAAGTAAGGAGGGCAGTTGAAAGTTCAGGAAATTCATCCTTGATCTGAGGATCCTTTGTTGTAAAATGTGCCTCTGCTTTGTGCATTTAAAAAAAAATCTGACATACGCCATTTTGTCAGCTCAATAGGAAAAAATAACCTGTTAAAAGGTGGTTTGTTTGTACAATGGGGTAAAATAAATTCAGCTGTTGGTTTTACAACAAAGGTACAAGCAAAAGAGGGATGTGCTGGTGAAAGGAAAGGGAGATCGAAGGTTAAGGAAACGTTGAATGAAAGGAATAATCGAAGAAAGGAATAAGTGGCGCCGGGGGAGACTGGCAGTCGCAGGTAGGCTTGTTTAATTTACCAACCTCTGCGTTCAAAGTGGATGTGTTCTCCACGGGGGGCTGAGAAATGTAGAGGAACACAGAAGGTAAAGGCAAGAAACAATAGATGTCTTTGAGAGAGGACTGCCTCATCTATTGTACCAGAGCCAGAGCGGGGAAAACATACGGTTTGTTGACAGATACAATTTTCAGGAACGCTCCATTTTGACAATAATAAAAATGTAGAGAGGAATAATTTTGTTTATTTGTATAATGAAAAAGGAGAGATGATTTGTTTCTACCTGCATGTCCGTGTCTTGAAACAGGCCGTGGCCAGTCAGAGGCGGTTTGCTTACTAGACAACTGACTAGCTGCCGCTTCGTGTCACAAGGTCACACACACTATACTGGTATAACATGTCAGAGTGGCCTACTAAACCCTGCACGCCCTCCCCCCCCCCCCGCACCAAAATAAGCAGTTGTAAATACAGAACTGTTTTGGAAGCCAGGACTGACTCTATCTATGCGTGCAGCAACACAAGTTAAAAATAAAACGGAGGGGAAATGGGTTTTATGTGGTGCAGGGCTAAATAAAACCACTACATAACCAATCAAACGGCTGCGTTCTCTATGCACAGGAGCATTCGAAAGCCCACTGCCTCAGGGTCAGACCATTCTGGGCATGGATGTGTCCCCCTAATCATAAACAGAGCTATTACTTATGTGGACAAAAAACGCTCCAGCTGCACAGGTGCTGTGCCTGCGCCTGTAAGTGGCCCTCCAGTAACACCCGGCTGCCAGGAAACACGCACTGTTACGGGGGGGGGGGGTGGTTCGTGGAGAGCTGTGCTTGAACTCGCCTGAGAGTCACATCCACTCGGCTGCTCCACTCATTGGTTCCTATGGAGCGACTCTAGCGGCCCCTCAGTGACAAAGTCGCAAACCTCCTCACCTAAAGAGGCTGAACTAAAGAGAAAGTGAGCACAATGGTCGTGTGTAGCAGGAAAGTAGATTTTGCATGAGCATTTGTGCAGATAAATTTGTATGTAGTGCAACCTCTAAAGACCTTGCACTGAGGGTTTAGGCTCTGGTTTCTCTACCACTTGCCTCAGATGACTTGGTATCTAACAGTACATGTTATATTTTCAATTATTTCCATGGATTTAAACACTATTACACAGTGTGAAGCGGAGAGCGTCAGTAAAAGTGGGAGAGAAATGAGCTGTGGCGTGCAACAAAAGCCCTGATCCCAATTGGAGACCCTGGCATTGCCACAAGGCTGCCTGAGGGTCTATTTAAACTGAGCAACTAATTCACTGGTTTTCATCCATCCCCTCGTCCCATGTATCCACTTCTCTCCCTGTTCCTCTGTTCCTCTGCAACATCAAAAACTAGAATTAAATCTTTAAATTATTCAGTGCTGTCATGAGCAACCAATAAAGGAGAATTTCTACCCACAATGTGAATAATATTAACTTAAAGAGGATATTCTCCAGCGTAGTTATATTTTCTTACTCTCATGTGAACTAAGGGAACAAGAAAATGGATCTTAATAAAATTACAGTTGTGTAGCGTTGTTCTGAAATGCCAACCTTGAAGAAAATCTTGTAGATTCAATTAATAGGCTGCTTGCTTATCCCAATGACTGATATCATTAGCAGTTAAAATTCAAAAGGATGTGGAGGCATGGCAAATTCTCCAAGTAACCTTCTAGGAACTTCTAAAATGTATTCACCATCTCAATTTTTCGCATCCCCTCCAGGCCATTTTAATTTTTGTTAAGAAACTTTGAAGGGGACTGGGAAATACAAGATCAAGGTCAAAAAGTGTTGCTGTGGATTTGCTGTGCCAAGCGACTGTCTCTTGAAATGACATGATACATTCATCAATTTACCGGTTGCAAATTTGTTTTCGGAAAGTGCACGGGTGAAGGTGAGTGGAACGACTCTGGCACTCTGATAAATCAAACTTCTTCTGCTTCAGCATTTTGGCAGAATAGATGGTTGTTGACTGCAAATTCACACAGCATCTCCAGGTTTTTGTGAATTTACACTGATAAATTGTACCACCGTACTCTGCTGTCAGAATGCATACCTGCTATGTACCTGTTACCCAAATCTTTACTGCTATACAAAATTTGAATTCTCGCAAGGGTACAGTCCTCTACCTCAGCCATTTCTCAAACCTGCCATCATGTTGGAGCTAAACAGATTTTTTCCCAAGTGTGTCTGTTTAATGGCAAATTCTGCTGAAATGTCCCCAGCTTTTCTCAAGCTTTGACAAACTCATCTCCTCCACCAAGTGACTGCCACCAAGCATCTTAAAGCAGCGATGCATAATACTCCAGCTGAATCTGCTCAGAATGTCACGGACACATTTAACATTTAATGGATACGAATGCAAGCGGAGATGTGTCACAAGAGAGCTTGAATGATAATTTGGTCAACACAGTGTTGTAGAGTTTAATGTACTGTATAAGGGAAGATGTTTTAGGTGCTTTTGCAATTTCTGTTTTTATGTCCCTTGCACCAGTTGCCCCCGGCCCCCCACGCTTGTCTTTCCAGGTCTGACTTAAACAGTAAAAATGTGGGACATGATCATCCTAGAAGTATATTTTTTCCACTTCATCTTGCAAAAAGCTTTCTTTTGGAACAAGAAGTTCTTTCCCTGTTTGTTCTTTTGGCCTCCATCCTTCCATCCACCCATCCATTTATTATCAATACCACTTATCCTTGGCTTTAAGGGTCCCAGGGGGGCTGGAGCCAATCCCAGCTGACATTGGAACACCATTTACCGGTCACCAGCATATCACAGGACCAACATACAGGGACCAACAACCATTCACACTTAAAGACAATTTTCAATTGGCCTGTGCAGGTTTATTTAGATTGTGGTGATATTTGGTCATTCTCACTTTATCAGACGAGGGACAGTATAGAGGTGATAGAAATCAAGGGAAGACAGAGATGGGGGAGGACGTGCAACAAAAGGTCTCCAGCCTGACAAATGAGGGATGGTGTCATTACACGGTCAGCATCTTAAATCTCCTAAGGTGTCAGCAGGGCCCCAGTCTATGTAGGTTTGAAAAGCTCTGCTTTATTTTGCTTAAAAAAATGCCTCTGTAACTACTTCAAAATGTAACTCTTCTCTATGTAAATTATTGGGGAGAGAGCAACGGATGATTTGTGCATATTTGCTACCATCTTGCCACAAATTGGGATCAAGCCAGTCTTGCATACCCAGTAATTAATTCATTTTGCTTGGTTTATCAGCAGGACCACTCAAAAATTACTGAACTGATTTACATGAACCGTGTGGAAGGGGCATGATGATCGACTGCATAAGAAGCAGTGTTGGGAAGGATACTTTCAAAATGTATTTCGTTACAGAATACAGAATACATGCCCAAAAATGTAATCTGTAACGTATTCCATTACATTAACTAATCTGAGTAACGTATTCTGAATACTTGGAATACTTCCGGTTTGTATTGCATTTTTTTAAGTGTATGATTGCGGCGTTGTTATAGTCAGTGGAGCAGCAGCAGTTTAAACTCTCTCTCCGCCGATGCGGCGGGCCAGCTGGATGTCCGGCTCCCATCCACTCCCACCTCTGTGCCGGTCCCAACGGAGGCTGAAGTGCAGCGCCACAGCAAGGCTGCCTCGCGTCGTGCAGCGATCGTTTCGGCGTCGAGTCTATTTTTGTTTGCGCTTGACGCGACCGTATCGCTCCAGGAAACACACGGAAAAATGATTTTAAACGATATTGATGACATATTTTATATGATATAAATGATAAAGTATGGATCCCATAGTTTAAATTCCCCTTCTGTTGTCCTGGAGTTTTAATTTTACCAATATTACCAATCACATTATTACATGCCCCCCTCTGCCCCTCCATACAGACACACAAGCAGTCATAAAGATAAAAAGAGAGGGGGGGGCCTCCCCATTGGCTTGAGTGGAGAATACGTAATTTACCCTCGACACCCGACATTGAACGGAGCAAACAGCGGAGAAGTTCTTGAAGATGGATGACATTAAATTGGGACGCTGTTGCAGTTAATGTTGGAGCAACAAGTGAACATATGCTTTTATACTACTTGGTCAACGGGTGATATTATCAGCGCTGCCCGGCGCTTCAGCGTCCGGTGTGAACCCGGCGTGCCTCGCTGGCCTCCTGCAGAGCCATGACAGCGGAGCTCTGGGAGCGCAGGTCGGTCTTCTCTCACCAGGCGCTGGAAGGGCAGCTTGCGGATCAGCAGCTCCGTAGATTTCTGGTAGCGACGGAACTCTCTCAGAGCCTCGGTCCCGGGCCTGAAACGGTCCCGAGCCGGTCGCGGTGAGGCTTCTTCACGCCGCCGGGGGCCGGGCGCTCTTACGGCAGCCCCGGTCTCCAGCTGCTTCCTGGGGGCTTTGCCTCCGGTGGATTTACGAGAGAGTGAATAAACTCGTGAAACAGAGAAGTACCGTCATGTAATCCACTGATTTCAACAATGTAACTGTATTCTGAATACCATCTATTTAATTTGTAACTGTAACGGAATACAGTTACTCATAATTTGTATTCTAAATACGTAACGCCGTTACATGTATTCCGTTACTCCCCAACACTGATAAGAAGATACACGTCCACTTCCTCCTACTGACAGACATGAAGCCAAAATACCTTGGACAGTCTCATTTTGTGCATTTGGGGCCTAAACTGCAGCCAGACACCAGGAAGTGATCCAAATGATTTGGCTGCACTTTTGGGGAGAAGTAATGTCGTCCATTTTTATTTACGGTCTTAGAGGCATGACCCAAGGGAGAACCCATTACATTTTTGTGTTGGTAAATAAATGGATCCAGGACTTTGTTTACTTTCTTTAACCTGGCAAGGTAGTACGTACTTTCCAAGAACTCTTCTGGTTTCCTTTGCACTGGCTTTGGTCTTATTCCCTCCCTCATCATTTGTGTGCATCCTGTCACTCTGCATTGTAAACAAACACTTCATTGGTCCTTTAGTCACTTGTTCACTGGGACAAACCTTCCCGTGTTGCAACCTTCACATCAAGTCCCATTACTGTAAAACCTCACTGCTTGTTAGCGAGCAGAGTCTGTCCCCTTTGACAGCAATTACTACACAGGCCGCTCAGCCAGCAACAATTTGGGTGTGCAGGCTTTTTAAAATAGAGGTAGGGAGAACACAGCAGAGAATGTAGTGAGGATAACATCGAAGCAAGTTGTGGAGAGATTATTATTCAGAATGTAAGATTTAATTTGAATGATTCAGGGATTGTCTACAAATGTATATTGTTAGATTTACAGCTACACTGATTCCTATATGCTTTATTTGTGTTGGAACAGGCCTGTAGAAATGCATGCATGAAAAAAACACGAGTTGAGTAACAAATATGTGGCATCACCTGACGTTGGTAATCTGTTTTCATAATGGAACAGATGGGGAAGAGGACACAGGGAGTAGAGGTCACTAGGAATGAAGGGGAAACAAGGAGAAAAGGCAGCAGGGAAGAGGTGAAGGGACGAAAGAAGGGACATGTAGAGAAAAACACGGAGTGCGAGGACTGGAGAAGCATGGTTGCGGCTGATAGTGGCTATCAGCAGAGGACACGCTTCGCAAAACAGCCAACACAGAGATAAAGGCTGCAGGGTTCTTTGTTCTATAGTACGGTATAGTGACTATAGAGGTTACTGTTACTCCACATTGAGTCGAAATTCATTCAGTTTAGACTTGGGTGCTGCATCAGGTGGGCCCTGCCTTGGCAGCATCGATTACTGCATTACTCCACTGGTCAAAAACAGATTCTGCTGCTCTGATGGTTTCTAATCCCCCACACTTAGAACTGATCTTTATAAAAAAAATTCTGCTGAATTAACATTTACGTTCCTGGATAAAGGGGGTGCCACTTCGTCTGCAAAATGGAAGTTAAAAAAAAACTCTGTGATGTGTGATAATCTGTGGGAAGTACGTGCCTCATGAACTCTGAAGGGAATCAACAAACACAAAGTAAACGTCAGTCTGTTCTTGTTCTTATAACTTTGGATTTATGTGTGTGTTTATTTTAAAAATTTAAAGTGAGCACATGTCAGCGGGAGAGTGGAGGGAGGACGACTGGAACTTGAATGTGCGTCTGTCCTGATTCCGAAGCAGCAGTGGTTATAATTATGCAGCGCCAGGACGTTGCAAACAAATTACGGTTGCGAGAAACATGAACCGATTACGTTCCGTCTCTGCATCGATGCAGAATCGTCTGGTCCGGATCGCGATGATCAAAAACCAATTAATATCTCCTCATCGAGTACGGTAGAGCACACATTCACACTCACACACACACAAACGCTTATAATCATAACTCTATGGGCATAAACACACACGTCTGTGTACATAAACACACAAACTCCAAACTGTCGTCACTATCATCTATCTGCAGTGTCTGCTGTGCTCAGTCAGTCTAAACACTCGGGGACTGAGAGCGATGATGTGACTGGTTCGTCAGCTCACACTGGTCACCATTTTCCTTGGAGCGTGCTGGACCAATTTAAATCGCAGACACACACACACACACACAGACACACACACAGACACACAGACACAGACACACATTCACACGCAGTGACTGATGGAGTGCAGTGAGGGATACTGGAGGGAGTGCACTCCTCTCTGATAGATAACAGAACTTAGTGGGATGACAGAGAAAGCAAAGCTGCTTCCCTCATCTGCCTATCATCCTCCGTTCTCTCTCTCTCTCTGTCTTTGTTATGCCTCTGGCTGGATTTTTACCCTCCCCCTCCTCCCTCCGTCCCTCCCTCACTCCGTCCGCTCTGATCCATCTCTGCCTGCGCTGCCTCGGACAGCCACCCCTCTTTCCTGCTCGTCTCACCTCTGCCTCCTCTATTTTCCCTCATCCTCCTCTCGTCCATCCTTTGCTTCCCATCTGCCTGCATCTCAACAGCAGCTCTGTGGTTGATGGATGACGGTTCACATCTTGTCTGGTCGGATCCCCTGCCGACATGCAGGCACGCAAACACACCACCCCCCATCCCTTCCACCGTCCTCTTCCGTCCTTCCACCTCCAGTTCATTTAACTCTGCTCCTCTATGCGTGTGCCTTCCTTCAGGCAAACTGGGAATAGCTCTTATCTGCTGCAGTGGAACATCTGAGATCAAACTCGCACGCATGCAGGAATGCATAATCACACACAAACTACAATAGCATTCAGTAGGGTGAGTACCTACACCAAGGCCCAACAGTCTCTTTAAATGCAATCAAGTTGCACCAAATTTCACACCCTCACAGAAATCAGTCCATGTATTTATCTGATTTTTTTCATCAAGATCTATGACTTATTCCCTGGGAAATTGTAAAAAAAATGTTACAAAAATTCTGGATCAGCCACTTTGTCCAGATCCTCCTGAAAATGTACTGAGTTCTTGCTTGGCCCATGTTCAAACCTTCCAAAAAGATTCATGGACTTCCCTTCAGTGGTTTTTCTGTAGTTCTACTGACAAAGGAATAAACCAACCACTTGTGTTATAATGCTGATTTTCTTTTTCTTGTAAAAAAAATATTGATTTCAGTTGAAAATGTTCTCTGGTTGACTACAGCCTGACAGAATCCTTTACAATATCACAAGAATTTAATTCCTGGTGCTCAAGCAATGGATAAAAGGCACATCTGACCACATCCCATCTCAGTGTTCTGGGCTGAAAGTGATCAGTGTGCCTGTGTGGGCTTGTGCTGGAGCTCTCCACTGAAGTCCTTTGAGAATCACTGCCAGCGGCACATACAGCGGCTGCTCTGGCTCTCATCTTTCACATCACCTCATTTAGACACCTCCTAAGAGCAAGTCATGGGCCCTTTGAAGTCAAGACAAAGTGGTTAAGAGAAATGCACTTTTCCCATTCTGTGCGGAGGCAGAGCTCTTTGTGTCTGTGTCTCCTCTTCTGCAAGATCCTTCCTCAAACACTCTCTGGTTATCCTCCCTTAGCCCTCACCACTTTAGATTTCCTCTTAAATTTCGACAGGATAAGAACAAGTACAAGTAAACACTCAATACACCAGTAGGAGGGTGAGATTACATAGACGACAGATAAATGGCAAAACTAGAAACACATGACTTGCTCAATCACAAGCATAAACAGAGAAAATATCTTTAATTTAAGCAGCTTTTAGCCAAAATATGTCCAAGATCCTCTGTAGATCTTGTTACATGTAAGAAATATGATTGCTGCAATTTGAATAAAAAATGTAACAGATACTCTCAGTTTGTCCAAATGGTTTAGAGGGCTGGATATCTTTTTCTTCTGCATTTTATTAGTGCCGCTAACCACTGTTCCAACGATAGGAACAGGGATCAAAGACAGATGTTCTTGTTTGTCATTTTTAATTGACTGCCAAGAGATACTGACGGCTGCTATTCGGAAACACTTTTTGTTAAGACTGTAGAACTGTGAATGACAGAACCCTCCAAGCTGAAGTATTTAGGGTACAGACCGTATAAGGCTGAGTGGTAACTAGTTCCTCCTGGACATAAGAACCAAACAATTCACCGTACTGCTTGTACCACACACTTCTTGTTACATATGGTCTTTCCACTCATGAGGCATAACTGCAAGAGCACAGACTATCACGTCTGTCACAGGAGACGATCGCCAACTGGTAAATCCAAAACAAAACCACATAAATCAGCCAGCCAATTAGTGTATTGCATCAGACAGGTCGATTCATCTGCCAGGCTCTACTCACAACCCACAGTTACTATAGAGCCATTTGCCTTTTTATTCTCTTTCCTGTCAAAGAAACCAACGGCAATTAAGCGTGTTTGTCAACAGGTCCTAAAAGCGTTTGACACAAATTACAGGCCACAGACGTAGAGAGAGCGAAGAGCAAACCACGAAGCCGGGAAGTGGAGGCACGGCTCCGTCTAAAAGGTTTAACTTGCACCTCGACTCCACATTATCTGCTAATGTACTGACGAAAAGTAATATTCTCCCCGTCCGTCTCATCCTCTCTTCTAATAGCCAAGATGTCTGTGCTCTCTCTTGAGGAAGACTTTGGAGAGAAGCTGGTGTTTTAAGTGAGGCAGACTGCTGTGACTCCTCTTGCCCCAGAGCACCTCCGAGCTGCTTAAATTTGATACCTTCTTATCACTCCACCAAATTGAATTGACTTTAGAGAGGGGGAAGGAAAGTTGACTGACCCACATTTGTGACACACTTAGTTGCTTGAGCGGAACTGGAACATTGAGGAAGAGGGGAGTCGGAGAGGAAAATTTGGGTGATGGACAACAGAGTGACGGCTTGGCAGAAAACTTTCTAAATTCACTTCAACTCTATATATTTCCCAATGAAGAAACATTGAGGTCATGTCTGCCTCTGCCAAGGCCCAACAGTCCCCTAGGATTCAATCAAGCTGCAACACACACTCGTAGGTATCAGCTCCCTAAATGTGCATGATTTTTTTAAATAATGAAACATAAATTACTCTTTGGGAAAATGTACGAAATGTAGAAAAACTTCCTATCACAATGTCAAAGAATGTGAGAATAAACTCCTGGATCCCCATCAAAATGTTATACTTATCCTAATCGAATTCCAAATTACATAGAAATCCATGTAATCCATTCAGTTGTTTTTGTTTATTCTTGCTAACTAACTAAGAGACAGGTGAAAACATAACCTCCATTGTGCAGGTAACAACACTGTGGAAGTGGATCAAAAAACCTGAGTAAAGACTTTACTGAGGCTAAACAAGTCTGTCAGAGGCTCTTCTGTTTGAAATGTAATGTCTTCTGTTGAGGAACATGTTCTTTCCTGCCCTTTTATATTCGGTTTTGACAAGATTTCTTTGATTTATTCCAACTTTTATTCGCTTTGCTCGTGTTTCTGTGTAGAGATGTTAACAATCTACAATAAAGGCCAAAATCACTCCCCTCAGAGCGTTGTTAAAACGCTCCGTGACACGAACATTTGGAAATGGAAAGACAGGAGCAAGATAATTGCGCCGAGAGTACAAAGGAATGCGGCTTAAAATGAGAAGCAGCAGGGCGGCATGAAAACCCCAAACCCCTCGCTGGTGGGAATTACAGGCCTCTTAAATATCAGAAGCAAATCTAATGTAATTATTTAGATTAGTCTGCATCAAAGCAATCAATGATACAAAGTGAAATCTGTCTGAGAGAGCTGTCGGAACCTGAGACAAGTCTAACTCAGGGTTTTGTGGGAGTGAACACAATATACAGACCTCTGTTACACTCATGTAGCTGCAAATGATTAACAAAGGGGGAAAAAACATCCGCTTTGTTCACTGTGATTATCTACTTACTATCTACATCTGTCTGTTTTTTAAGTCTTTAACGTCGGTCATTTTCGTTCAGCAGCAAGATATAATGGGAAATGTTCGGGAAAGCAAAAAGCCTGTAATTGCCAGATCAGCAAATGGGACTCGAGTGTAAGCCCTGATTCCTCCAGCAAAACGAATTGAATAAAATTTATTGAGGTCTCTCGATGAGGATGGAAAAACCCGAAGCATTAGTTGAGATGAATAGAGAGGAAGAGCGCAGAGAGACAAATGGCAGCTCTTTATATAATAACAGGGCAAAAAAATTAATGTAGTGCACACATGCTCAGTGTTATAATAAGCATGGCACACACTTATGGACGGAGTGAAAAAACGATGAGCTTGAAGAAGCTCATCATGTTGATCTTTAATCTAACGCTGAGACATTCAAGTTTTTTGTGAGCTTTTCTTTCTCAGTATTAACAGAGTGGAATTATCTCTACTGTATTCTACATAGCTACACCACAGAGTGTAAATAAATATGGAGTAAGTAATTATTAATTTTTGAAACAGGACAAGTTGCAGGGAAACGCAGTGTTTCGCACTTTGACATTTTATACCTGGATTCATATCTCAGCTTGGTTATCTGTGGAGTTTGATCCTGGTTTTACTACAACACAGGCAAGACCAGTGCTGTCAGACAAGTGCACTGGGGATTATGTAAGTCTTATTCAGATATGAGCTCATGAAAATGTCCAGCTGATTAGATATGGAGTTTACCTTTCACATATGAGGAATGCAGCAGGCAATTGTCTGGGTCAGAGCCGTTCACAGCAACAGGAAAATGTCCGGAGCATTCAGAGTAGAGCATGCAGGACGCTGGACATGACGTATATATTCCACTGCGATAAGCACAGTGTTTTTGTTCGACGCCAACAACCGTATCACCTGAAGTTGTCAAATATTTTCTTCTTTCCACGTTGACATCTTAATCTGCAACTTATACGAGTAAATTCCATTTCATCCTGTGATATTTGTATTCTTTTTTGGGAGTTTTACATCCGTTGTGCCATCAGACTCTCCAGAGAATCTCCTGCTGTTTTCTCACATGGACTCACTCTACTGACATTCTACTAGGGGGCTGGCAGGAAAACCTCCAGAGATTGTGTACAATACATTACTCTTAGACGTGATTGAGAAATTTAAACATGTTTGTCTCCTGCATCCAATTTGTGATTAAAAATCTCCTTATTGCCTTTGTTCTGGTTTCCTTCTGGTCCTTTAATTTAAAAACCAAAAAGCTGCAGTATATTTTTTGGAGAAGAAACAAATCAGTCTGAGGATTTGTTATTTTTTGCAGCATTTGCACAATAACAAAGTGATGAGCAACAAGATGCTCTCTGACATAGAGCATGTCTACACTGGGACTTCAAAGTCTGTTGGCTGAATGTCGCCTCTTTCTGCCACCTGGCCTGGCACAGCAATGGCAGTCACATCCCATCAGCAGGGGGGTTTTAAGTACTTTGCAGCATCAAAAAAACAAGCCGCATGGATTGGATTGTCATGGCAACTGGGCTGGGTTATAGCGTTTGAAGTGGAAGGGATGGGATGGGAGAAGAAGAAGTGAGGGAGTCGGCCTCTGTGTGAGCCAGGTGACTCATCGCAACTCCTCGCAAATTTCAAATGTCATACAAGCATCAGTGCTTACATGTCTGAGCTAGAAAGCCTCTGCTATAATTGATTAGGAATAATATCAAAGGAGAGATTGAATTCATTCTTTCTGAGCCGTGACCGAAGCCCTCAATCAGAGAAACTGCTATCAGAGCTGCTGCCGTGAAAGACTGTAACCTATGAGTGCTGACCCACAGTGCAAATGTCAGGTAATGCAATTGCAACAAATACCAACCACAGCTAATCTACCCGTTTTATTGACTGGTGACCATATTCCCAAGTGAGGGCAGCAAAATCATTCACATGGGTGTTAATCAGGGACAAGAGATAATATTGACCAACAAATTATGTTCATGTGACAATCTCATACATTATCTAGGTGTATATTTGTATTCGTTTGAATGTGTAATGCAGGCACCGACAGACGTGTGCAAAAACAAGCACAGACGCAAACTGAGTGATTTGACTGTTGTTGTGATAAATAGCTCAACCAAGCTCTGTTTCCCAGTCATGCAAATATACAATTGACAGCTACAACAGTCGACAGGACGCCGCTGCACATTTAAATCTATTCAAATCATGACTGTGTCAGAACAGCAAATCCCACCTGCTGCTGCTGCTGCCCGGGGCGTATAAGCTACAGATCCTTAAGGCCAATTTATGCCTCTCCGTTTCTTCTATTACGGACAGATAAGACCGCCCTATCCGTCGTGAAACGCCCTCTCCGAATGCTTCGTACAGCTTTTCGTACACGTCTGATTTTTCTAACTATCCGTCTTCATGTTGGAGACCCGACCGACCGCTCTTGGCTGTGATTGGTCCGCGAACGACATCATTTCCGTATGACGTCATTTCCGTATTTCCGGACCTCAAACTTCCTGTTTACTTCCATGTAGCATCAAACCCAAACACAACTATGATTCTACGATTAATGTGACGTGTGTGTTAAGCCAGCGGAGTTGTCCGGCTGACGGTGGCTCGTTAGAGCACTGAGGGCATGTGTGCACGGTCACAGACGGTTATAACGAGCTTTCAAAACGGCGCTAGCAGGCTAGGCTAGCGGGCTAGGCTAGCCACCATGCTAATTGCGGTGGTAACAGTGCAAGAACCCGCCGTCACGACTTTAATTCCACTTCTATCATGACACTGTTTCTATAATACCGTCAGGTTAGAAGCAAACACTGGATAGTAGTAGTTAGTGTCGGGAGTCCCTGCTGACTGTGTGTGGAAGCTGGGGGGAGCTAGGTCCGTGTAGCTTCTAGCTACATGTAGCCTCAAGCAGATTCAAGCTGTGGAATCAGCAACACAGTTCGGAAACAAGACCGGGGAACCGCTGCGCTAAGAAACGATTACATCAGCATTTTGACCCGCTGGGTGTCACTTTATTTAGTTCTGTTAGTTGCCATGGTTCAGTGTGTGGGACGCAAGCTAACATGTCAACAGAGACACGTGGACTTCTTCTTCCCAAATGGGGTAGGCTTCTCTGAGCTCGTCTTCCGTTGCGCCACCTATGGGTTTGGCGGTGAATTTTTTCCGGACGTAGACTGACGGAGAAGTAAAAATCAAAAAGAGTCTTTGCCCCCTGCTGAGAACTCTCCGAGAAACGGACACGTAGTAGTATATAAGAGCCTTTACTCCTGGCATATCAGGATAAAGGTTCAAATGTTCAAGGTTCACCTTTAGTTGAGGTTCTTTACAGCGTTGCGATAAAATGACTTGCAGTCGCCTATGGGAGATTTAGTCACTTCAGCTGTTTTCAGCAATGAAAAGTGTACCAAAAAAAAGGATTCGCACATTTTCCAGAGTTTGTTTTTTACATGTTAATATTCATAACAACAGGAAAATGTCCAAAGCTGTCAGGTGTGGGGGTGGCGTATAGGCAGAGCATGCAAGAGGCAGGATATGATGCATACATTTGTGTGTTTTGTTCAACAACAGAGTCTGACCTTATCACCAAAAGCTTGCAAATGATGTTGTCCTTCCAAGTTGACACCTTTGCCGGCGTCTTCTATGTGTATGGCTCCTCTATTTCATCCTGATATACATAAGTTTTACAATCCGTCACGTGTCAGAAACATCAATCCGTCCACTCACTTGCTGAGAATTTTCCATATGCTTTCCCGCTGTACTCTCACATGGGCTCACTGTGACATTTTACTAGGGGCTTGGCAGTGAAAGTTACTGAATGTCTAGAAAAACGGACTCTGGCATTTGCCTTCTCACATACTATAGCCCCTCCAGACAATTTCAGAAAACTGTCTGGAGTTCTGTGACACACCTGGAAGTCGCTTTAGTGTGAAGAAAATATGATTATATGAGTTGTATTCCTTGCACGCAGCAGGGTATAGTAGCAGTAAACAAAATCTAGTTGGCACCGGCCAAGATGAGCTATTTATCTGCTTTTAACAACACTTGTTAAAACTGGAGTGCAGCAACTGTCATTTCATCAAGAAAATAATTACTGGCGTGAAATGGGGGCAGCTACCCTTATTATTGCACGAAAACCAATATACGAGTGCAGGCAGGTTGTAATGAAGAAGTAATCAGCATGTCCAGAGACAGTAATGACAGACAGACAGAAGGAGAGACGGCGACAGAGACAGAATGGAGAGTGAGACTGAAGCCGACATCTCAGCTCACTGCAGCCTACTGAGTGGAGATAAAGTCAATTTACCGCCATCACTGTTAACCACATATCTCCGTGCTCCATATCAAAATTTCATTAAGCCCTTTCTTCATCTATCAATGTTTCACGCTTGAAATAAGTTTTTTGAACAATGGTCAAGTGAGACGAGCACCTAAAGAGAAAAGCAAGGGTAATTATTTAAGTCATCCACGTCCAAGGTAAGCCTCTCTTTTGCACCTCTGCCATACTGAGCACTCAATGTCAAAGTGTGAATGGAGTCAGATGAATCAACACAATGAACCAGTGGAGCAGTAATTAGGGCAGAATGAATGTAATAAATACCTGGACCCATAAGAAACTAGAAGCTTAATTATCCTCTTCGCTCTGCAGTCAGACCGAGCATCTTTGATTTGAACAAGACGAGCTTTCTGTTGGCAGTAACTCACACTGTGTTACAGAGTTTTCATGAAAAATGTTTTGTTGTACATTCTATAATAAAATCTGTGTCAATTTATTAAAAAAAACTGTTCTAATGATGGTTCACAATGTAAATTCACAGGAGTACTTTATGGAGTATTCTAACTGGGTTTCTGAAAGAATGATCCAATCTATGGTGGTAAGAGAGGTGCATGTACACGCCCACGTAGATCACTCTCACAACCAAACTGTGAATGAAAGCTGAAGTCAGCAAGTCTTTCTGCCAGTGAGGCTTTCTGGCAGAAAGCCCTCAAGGCAAACGTCTCCCAACAACACGTCAGCAACATGAAACATGTGATTTATACCAAACGATGACAAGTTTGAACCCATAATGAGTTCTGGTGGAGTATAAGACAAATATACAGTGGAGGAGACGGCAGTAGCTTCTGACTGGTAAGCACATGACACGTTTACTATGAGAACTAATAACGGTGACAGGAGGACACTATAATTGCACTGGTGTGTCCTTTAAACATCCGTTTGTGCAAAGTCAACAGTTTGTTTAGGCGATGATTGCTACACTGAAGGAGTAAGTATATGGGTGAACTTAATAAGAGAAATGTCTCTCTGTGCAAAACAATATGGATTTAAATCAGTGCTCTTTCACGGTCTCACAAAGTTATCTAGTTGCTAAGATTTGAGACCCCTTTTTTTTCACATAGTAAAATCATTTTTTACTTTATACAGGAAGAAAACAAAAAAAAATCACATTGACAGTAAGTATTCAGAACCTCTATTTTAACATTACAACTTAAGCTCTGGTACCTCCAACTCCTCTTGATCATTTTTTCTATTTCATTCTTTTTAATATGCATCACACCAAAACCTAAACCATGAGATCAAATGAATTGGCTACACAGCTCAAAGACATGGTTATGTCAAAGCACAGATGAGGGGAAAACTACAAAAATATTTTGGTGCATTGCAGATTCCCAAGAGCCACAGTGGCCTCCATAATTCTTCAATGAAAGAACTTTGGAACAACCAGGACCCTGCCAAGCAAAAGTAGAAAGGTCTTGGTACGAGAGGTGCCCAAGAACCTGCTGGTCACTCTGACTGAGCCCCAGAAGTCAGGTGAGGAGATGAGTGAAACTTCCAAATGGACCATAACTACAGCACACTTCCCATCTCAGTGAAAGACACATTCAAATCACCCAAATAACTCTCAGACCATGAGAAACAAGATTCCCTGGTCTAATGAAACTAAGACTGGATTGTTTAGCCTAAATTCTAGGCATCTTGTCTGGAAGGAAACCGGGCACTACTCATCCCTTGACCATTTCCCTATGGTGAAGCATGATGTTGCTTGTTGATGCAGAATCAGAGGTAGTGACAGGAGAGAGTTATCAGGGTCGAGGCAAAGCTTAATCGAGAGCAGTACAGAGATGTCCTTACTGAATGGTCCAGTGAACTCAGGACCTCTACTGGGCTGAAGTTTCACCTTTAGGCAGGACAATGGCCACATTATGGCTAACAGCCAGGAAAATGCAGGAGTAGCTTCAGGAAAACACATCCCAGCAAAAGCAATGGCTTGAACTTCTCACTGATGAGCCCCATCCATCCTGACAGAGCTCCAGAGCTACAGAGAGGAATGAAAGAAAAATCCCCAAATCCAGGTGTGAAAAGGTTGTTGTGTCATAGCCAAGAAAATCAGAGTTCTTACTTTGTCAATATGGAGTTAGAGTGTTTATTGATGAAAACATTGAACAACATATGAAAAAAGAAAGGGGTTTGAATATTTTGAATGTTTTTATTTCATGGTCTTCCTGCTTTTTTATCTTACGCCTGTCCATCCCCATAGTTACAGACTGTGGGCTTGTATTAACTGTTACCCTTTAGTTGCCGCTGCACCATCAACATTATTTACAAGCCGTTTGATTGGTTGAGCTTATCACTTGAATTCAGAAGGCGTAAGCTTCACTTCTGAGCTGGCCAGTCAGAGCCAGTCACTTCAATTACCTTGGCAGGCTTACATTTAGATTCATGCCGAACAACGTTGGCAGCAACAGAGCCTGTAAGCAGCCAAGAGGCTCTAAATGGACACAAAAACCCTCTTTCCGGATCCGCAGCTCCAACGCTTGTGAGTGGACTCTAGTTGTTCAGGGGAGGAAATAAACAGAACCAAATCCCTCCTCCTTCACCTCCTCCAATGTGTTACATTCTGTGTTTTCCGTGAAGGTTTGAGCGTGTTTTTGTTTACGCACAGACCAGCACAGAGCACTGGAAAAGAAGTTCTAATCAGAATTCAGAGAGAAATCCAGGACTGACTCAAGCGCAAACAAAGCCTTCTGAGGTCACCCAGGAAATACTAATCCAAAAAGAGATTGGCAACGCTTTTCTTCTTTTAACACCTCTCTTTTTCTGCCTCTGACACTCGAACAAAGAGCTATTTACTTTACAACATCAAGTCCTCACATATAGATATAGGCCGGTGTTACATTTAAGTTCTGCTCGGCTAAACAGCAGGTCAACAGTTTACATTTTCTTGTTTTAGAGTTGGTGCTCTGAGCCAAGCTTTTTTGAATGCCACCTAATAAAAACTGCAAGACTGAAAAAAGCGATCCTTGTTGTACACACGTTTTCCGTTCCCAAATAACATTACATAGAGTGTCTGGTTTGACTGTCATAATATTTAAATGCTTCACTGACAACATATTTCTCCTGCTCCAGACTACCAATAAATAACATCTATAAGGATCCTGTACAGAGACAGTTAAGACTGATATCAATAACGCTGCCCCTGACCTTTTACTTAAGTGCTAGCTATTCAGTGTTCACTGTAAAGACTGAACCTCACCTGTGAGGCTGATATCCACTGCAGATAATAGTACTGTCTGAGCACCTTACTGAGCAATTTCACTGTCTGGATTTTTTTTTTCCGTTGTACTCATGGGGAAAAAGATTGGCGCAAAATTTGAGAGAGACTTAAAAGAAAAGCACTCACAGAGAAGCTAGATTTCCCTATTTTTAGAGGATAAATGAAAACTGTAATTTCTAATGTCATAGTTGTTCATGTCATGTGCTCTATATTTTGCCTATCCAGACATTCTTTGTTCAATACTTTGCGACCTTGTAGACTAGGCCTGACTCAAAGGCTTTGAAGCTTTGAATTTTGCCATGGTAATAAACGTCCAAATCCATATTTGAGAACGACCTTTTTATAAATTATTCAAAAAAACATAATAGCCCTTGAAATAAGAAGTAGTAAGGCAACATCATTCATCAACATTAATTATAATTAGTTATTCTTAGACAGGGCTGTTTAATCTTCATGATAATTTGGTGTGTCACAGCTTTCATCTGACATAAGCAGCACTAAAACTGGGACAGTGACAGGGAACATTGGGGAAATTTGAACAATTGCATCAAGATGTCAAAGTGGTATAAGGTTTAGTGGATTTTTGAAAATAACTATTGCCAATATCCTCATGTTTGGTGACTTTGAAAGCTTGTTATTATAAAAAAAATGGTACAGACATACTACATCAGCAGGTCCCATCTCCTTAAAGCCAATGAAAATGCAATGACGATCGCTATTATGTCAGCAGAATGCTAATGCACATTGAAAGTGATTAATTCAAGTAAAACCATACCCCAGATCGAAATTGTAAATTTTCTTTGCAGTGATCATCATTGTATAATTCTCTGTTTCTCCATCTGTCTCCCTCCATTTTTTTTTTCTCACTCACAGCACAGATGAAATAAGGCCCATCAAGCTATGACTTGGCAAAGGTCACAATTCACTTTTAGTAGATTGGCTGCAGATTTATGCTTTGTCTCTCCCTCCTATATAGTGCTGACGGAGGTGGAGGTGCGTTCAGCCGGTAATCACAGAAAATTGCTGTGTTGGAGAAAACAGATGTGTGAACTCCACCACGACAGAGCATAGGAAGGGTGTGTGTTTTTGCTTGTGCACGTGAATCAATTGTGTGTTAGGTTTACGTTTAACACCAAAACAGCCTTAGTCATGTTCTGCATTAGGTCCAGGCTCATTCAGAAATGTCCCACTCACAGCAGCTGAGTCTGGTTTGGGCCTGGGGTGAGCTGTCTTTCACCTCTGAACATCATTCAAGGCCATATGCTTACTGCTCACAGCTCAAAAGTAAATCCCCCAAGGGAACGCATTTAACCTTTTGTTATAACCACAGCCTCGGGAGGAACACGCACAAATGGGCAAACAAATGAACACACACACACACACACACACACACACACACACACACACACACACACACACACACACACACACACACACACACACACACACACACACACACACACACACACACACACACACACACACGAGGACACAATGATATCAGTTTGAAAGTAGCAACAATCTACGGAATAAAAGCGGAGCCTGAGAGACAATGTGACATTTCCAAGGTGTGTGCTGTCTCATGGCAACCAACGCAACTAAACCAAAAGGCTGTGAATTTGACCAGAGTCAGTCCACCTCTCAGTATTTCATGGCTCTTCCCATTGAAAGCGGACTCCACCAACAGGAGGAGAAGTTATTTTTAAAGTATGACAGAAGCACCTGTTCCTGGTTGGTCATTATAGGAATGTGAGTGTGTGTGTAGGTGCTGATACGTGTGTCTGTGTGTGGGTGTCTGGGTGTGATGAGTTGGGTGCTGGTACAAATGTTGAAGCATGTTTGTTACTTGAAACATTACAAATTCCATACTTGTATGTAAATGCTGATGATCATTTCATCATAATGGATCAAAATATCCTGATATTTAATTTTTAAACTATATATTCTACCGTAAATTACTATAAATAAAAAGAAAACACAAAAACAACCAAATATATGTACCTTGAATTAAAAAAATATACATTTTGTTACTTTTTTAACTAAAATATAAACATAAATGCAATTTTTTTGTTGCATTGTTAATCCTGTAAAATATAAATTTTCGTATCAGTGAATATCTGCAGACACAGATACCTATAGATATAAAAAGGATCATATCGGCCGACAGATATATATATGCGAGGCTCTTCTAAATACCTCAGGCTAATCTCTGGTAAGCAATGCACTGTAACTGAGATACGTGAAGTTGTCAACAACAGTTGTGGGCACACATAGCGATTACTGATCACGTCATGTAAACCAGTCAGGCTGGTTACTGCTGCCTCATTTCACCAGTTCATGGCAAACAGGAGTGAATATTTTAAATTAGAAGATTTGCAAATCAACCAATCTGTCACTGACAGAATGTTATGAAAGCTATTTAAATGCCCATTTCAGATCCTCTGATCCTGAACTGTTCCAAAACTGGACAAAGGAGCGTTATTTGAAAACTATGAATAAGGAACCTAGAAATGTATTCAAGTTCCTGGTTCATAAATGCAGTGTACTTTCCTTGAATAAGGGAAAGCACCCCACCAGGATTCTTTCTCCACCTAAAAGGGTTGTTATGCAATAGCTGTGGGAAATGTGCCTTCTTTTGAATTTAAATTATGCTTCACTCACAATGATTCGACCTGTGCTGACTTTTTCTACAATATATGATGCTGTTGAAAATGTATTCCTAATGTCGGAGGAGAATATGTCAGAAAAAAGCTCACACGTCGTAACACACGCATTGAAACACACTCTAACCATTTCATTGTTATTGATGGTGTAATGTTCATCTACATTATTATCAACAGCATCTTTGCTCTCAGTGTCATTATTGTTGTTTTTGTCAAATATGTTGCTCCTCCATCTGTGTTTGTACATTGTGTGTGTGTGTGTGTGTGTGTGTGTGTGTGTGTGTGTGTGTGTGTGTTTGTGTGTGTGTGTGTTGGGGGGGGGGGGGGTATTTTAATGTGAAGGAGAGAGAATGCAGAAACATGAAAAGCCAGCCAAATGGACTCTGAACCAAACAAATGCAAACACGGGAGAGTTATGATTGTGGGAGTTTACATAGCAGTGCCCTGTTTAAAAATACAGCAGTGGGCAGACATGGAGGTGGAGCTCACAGTCAAATCCACACTGTTTGCACCTGTTTCTATCCACAGGGGGGAATGAGGGACTGTGAAATCCCTAGTCACTGTTTCAGACTGTATCAACTTCAACAACTTCTTATCTCCAACAAGTGTAGCATTGTTTAAGCTGCTCTTTTGGCAAGCGTCCACCATTTGTAAGGAAGTGAAAAATCCAATGAAGCTTATCTCTTGATCAAGAATGTCGTCGTTCATCTCCCAAGCTGCTGCCAGGTTAAGTAATCTCGATTACTCTGAGAGGCAATCAGGAATCAATAGAAGTATCTTGTCAGAGTTCTGACAGGTCCTCAACAGAATACCACCTTTCTGAAGCAGAGGCCGTATTGTCAGCACAGCCTACTGCAACGTCAACAAAAAAATCAGGATGAAAGTACAGGACTCTTAAAGACTTGAGTCATCATCTTACAGGCGAGCCAGAAAGTAACAGCAATGAGCAGGAGACCTAAACAGATCTGACATCACATTTCTGCTTCCATCAAAACTAAACTTTGTCTTTCTGACCTTTAAACATGGCTGAAATCCACAGCTGGATCAGACTCTGACAGAAGAACGCATCACAAGATGGAAAAGAAAAATCTTTGGATAAACAACATAGCCCTTATATCACCTTTCCCATCTATGTCTAATACCTGTTATAAAAATAATGGTATTCAGTTGCATTAAAAAGTGTTTATGCTTGCTTGACGTTGTTTTTCACCTCTTTTTTTTGTCTCACACACATGCCAACATAGTCCCTGCCTTGCAAGTTACAAATACGTCTAAAGTCTTGACTATAAAGAAGGCAAATCCTAACACAAGTCCAAGAGCTAAAGTCCCTAAAAATGTAAATGTTTAAAGTTTGGGTTGGTAATCCTGGAAAAGCTAGCAAGAGCAGGCTACACTTTGAAAAAATGCACCCGCTATGTCCCACCCCTTCCCAGCGTCCGTCTCGTCAGAGCTACGGCCCCAAAACACATGAACGCACACTTCCTGACAACTGCGAGACGAAGACTTTTCCATGACTCACTCGCTATCGTCTCTACCTCAGTTGTGTATGTCTCCTAGGTTGAAGACGCTGGTCAAGCGCAGGAACAGAACACAGAGGGTGCGTGCAAGCAGGCCAGTTGGTTAGTGACAGAAAGGTGCGCCGGCGAATCATGTGATTCAGTCTGAATGAAGTTAATTGACCTGTGATGGCCAACAAATAAGATTAGGAACAACTAACCAACCCACCCTTTAGTCAATGGAAACTAGACACAGAGGAAACGTTAGGCTAATTTTTCAGCTGGCTACCCATCACTGACAGACAGAATATCTTAGACATCGCTAATTGTTTATTGATTCTACAGGGTGATATTTAAGCTCAAAAAACCTGTTACTATGTCACAGACTGTGTCAAGGACTCATTGATTTCATGTTTTCATAGAGATTGATTTAAAGTTACAAATGACTGCTGATGTGCACGGCTAACCACACCTTTCCATCCTGCTTGTGCAACGTAACTGAATGTGTTGTCACGAAACAAGATGTAGATTTGATACATGTTTGAACAAGAATTGTATAAAACCTGTATATTGTCATTCCAAGTCAATCAGCAAACCAAAAAAATCTGAATAATGACCTGGCATGTTTTACAGCATGAGTCATTAAAACATTGATTCTGGATAAAGAATATATAATAATGAATAAAAAGTGGATCGGGGAGAAACCGTGCTCATGCAAGGTCTCCAGGAAATAGTCAAACTGACAACACAGTGAACTGTACAAACTGTGTCCATCAGTGACCATGTCTGTTTGAAAGTTAGCGCAGCGGGCACACTGGCTACAGTTCTGCTGTGCTCCTGAAGAATCTGAGGAATGCTTTTACTCTGCAGGCCATCAGGCCCAGTCTCCAACAAACACACACATAACAACTGGACAGAGCATCGTAGCTTGTTTAAATTGGTCTGCTGAACAGATGTGCGGCACCGCCATGAATAAATGTGCACAAAGACACGGGGCAAGACATCTTCATAAACACACACACTTTTCTGTTGATCGTGGCACTGAGGAATATAGCCGGTGCCTTCCTCTATGCCCTAATAGAGTTTTGTCCGGGGCTGTGCTCGGTATTAATTTGAGTTATTATGTGTGCAGCAGCACTGCTCCCGATGCTGAGAGACAGAACAGGCACCCACACGCATAAACACACACACACAGACAAAACCGTCATCCTTCAAAATCCTCGCTATATGAATGAGACACAGGAAATAATGACAAATTGATGCCAAAGGGCCTCTTTCAATTCTCTCTGTGGATAATCACACTGGATGCTGGATGCCTCTGACCACAGAGATACACTTTTCCACATACACCGACAGCAAGCAAAAGTGTTCATTGAATTCTGTCTCTGTCTTTCTGGCTAAATTCAGCACCTCTTTTTTCCACGTACAGTGTATTAATTTATAGTGGGGTGCCAACATAAGAAGCTCTTTTCTTTCTCACCAAACAGGAGAAGTTGTACACTCATAAATGATGAGTGTGTGTGTGTGTGTCTGTGTGTGTGTGTGTGTGTGTGTGTGTGTGTGTGTGTGTGTGTGTGCAGAGGTAAAGTCTCGGTCAGCACTCCTGTCTCTGCTCTCGCATGGCTCCAGTGAAATACCCTCATCTAGGCAAACATAAAATCAATGGTAGCTATTAATTAGTCTACCTCTGACTGCCGGTGCTGATACAGTTATACACACAAATAGAACAGAAGCACATTACGGCCGTCAAAGCTGTTTGGGGTTGGATTGGTTTTTGAAGAATAGAGGCGCACTGGAGAGGCAGAGATGTACTCAAGCTTTAAACACATACAAGAAAAGGAGAAAACAATGACGACCAAACGGAAATCTGCAAATCTACACAATTTCAAGGTTAAACTCCTGGGAAGTGCTTGATTTACCGAGCCTGATCGTATCACGTTACCAAAATTTCATAACCTGGTTCCTTGTTATTATGAGACCCATAACTCGAGCAAAGAAAAAAAACAACGCACTATGGAATATTCTCACAGGTGTCAAATGAAGTGCTGGTGCAGGTGGGGCAGTTCAGATGTCTGTCTCTTTTTTTCAGCACTGCTTTTTCAGTAGATTAATGCAGATCGGATAGAAGGGAAGATTAGTCAGTGTTGTGAAGCACAGATTTACAAACAATGTAACTGTAAGGCAAACCGAAACTCAAAGTATGTCAACGTAAAAGTGCAAAGACACGAGACAATCCATCTGTCAAGCATCATGTGGGAAATACCAAATGAAAATATCTTTGATCTTTTTATAAGTCTGTTTGTTCTCATCATGTCAGTACATCTACAAAGGCAAAGTGTGTGAACAAACTCCATTTGGGCTCAATTAATACCAGGTTGCAGTGGATTCAATGTTAAGTCATGCATAGATTACATTATTCCAAGAAAAATTATTATAATGTGTCCTAATGTATCTGATATATGTGACAAAAAGGCACTCTAGGCCACACCTTTTGGCTTTGTCCTAGGATGGTCCCCTTCTGGCAGGATATTTTTAAATGCTATTCTAAAATGTATGATTTACAGATTGAAGCTGACGCACTGGTTGCCCTGTTTGGCTGCTCTGTGGCCTCTCTTGCACTGCCACATTCTGTACAGCAGACACTTATAATAATACTCAGCGAATGGAAAGCTACCAGTGCTCCTTGTTTCTCCAGATGGTTAATGGAATTAGTTTCAGGGATACGTCTTGAGAGGCTTCAGAGCAACACGCAAGGTTTTCATGAAACATTTGAGAGCACCTGGGGCCCAATTTATAGGCGCCCTAACTTTCCCAAAAGTTTGTGTGATACCCATTCTGGCTATTCTTGCCATATGCTTTATTTGTTTACTGATTGATTGATTAGTAAAGGCTGCAACGCTGTCGCATATCTCTGTACAGTCTGGCTTTTTTGGTAATTTGTGATTATTGTCTTTTTATGTTTGTATTGTATGTTTTGTTTTGATCTGGGTGATGAAAGTTAAATATAATTTTTAAAAAATTAAAAAGTGCCTGTAGACCCTTCCCAGGTTACTTTACAATCCTTATCTAACAATCCTAAGTGTGATTATTGTAATGTGCACCTAATGTGGCCAGAACAGAACTGTATGGTGTTGCCATGGAAATCAGTAGAAGATCAGATGACAGCAGTAGAGGATAAAGTTGGATAGTTTTAAACAATGCTCTGAGGAACATGACAACACAATTCAATACTGTGGAACTGACACCTGCTCAGGTTCACACAAAACAAAATAGAAGGTTGGGTCGTTTTACATTGTCTTTAAATCATTCAAAAAAGAAAGTACTTTGTATCTTTCTTGCTTTCCCCCAGTGAATCATCGGGGTTAACAAGTCGGATGGCACTAAAGCTCCTTGCACTTAAATTTATTCTGGGATTTACTTCCTTCATGATTCACTTAAAGTCCTCAGACCAACAAAACCACTGTGGAAGAATAAAAAATTCAAGTGTCCTCGATGATTTCAGTAAGAAGACTTTTTGATGCATCAAGTGCGCAGGCTTCAAAGGACTTAGGGATACAAATTTATGGAGAGCAGTTCTGTCTTAACTTCATTTAACCACAGTGCAATGCAAACCATGTGAGGACGCACTGTGTTCAGTAATCTCATACATGCAAGCAAACAGTTTAGGTGAAATACCTTGTGGTGTTTACCTCATTGCATTTTTTAATTGTTTTTTTAACCTTTCAGAACTGACATGTGCTTAATTAAGAATGTTAACTTCCTTGTGGTGGGGTTTTCTGATCAATACGTTTCCTGAATTGTATCCTTAATGTCTCAGCAGCCAGTTGTGTTATTAAGTTGTAGCAGCTGTTGCTCGAATTTGTTGCTCAGAATTTAATAGTCAGGAGGGCAAAGACAGTTTCGAGTGACCTTTGTGTTCGAGGCCAAAACATGCGAGTTGGTCTTGTTGGTTTGATGTCTCACCTTGTTCTGGTCTGTCCAGTACAGGAAGTAACCTTTGGGGTCAACTGTCAGAGTCACCGGGGTCACAGTGGTAGAATCCTGCAGGAAAACAAGAAAAAAGACATCTGGAGTCAATGTGTGTGCTTGCGTCTGTGTTTTAACATGAACACATGATGTTACGATCAAGTAATTAATTTCTTAGGATTATTTTTCTCATTCTTGTTTTTCTAATACTGCATGCATACCAGAGTGTGCAATGACATTGTAAGTGCTGTTTATGTTGTAAGCATGCACACAATCCTTTCCTTCTATGGTACTTTCCCCCACCATGACCTGGCATCACCACAAATGACCAAGCAGCCTGGTGTGCGAGTGTGTGCGTATGCGTGTGTGTGTGTGTGTGAGCGCTTGTTACTGCAAACATGAGCATGCCGGTTGCTTCACAGCTGATGTTTCAATCTTTCCCGTCTTGAAACAGACAAATGCTTTCCCACCGCTCCCACATGCAGACAGCTCAAAGCCACGCACATCCAGGCGCGCAAGCACAGCTTGACCCTGAGGCATTACATGGCAATGCCAGATATTATTGGACGCTTCTATAAAAAGAAAGAGCCTTTGCTTTTTTTTCTTTCTCTGTGTCCACGGTGGCTGTGGTGCAGCTGAACAGAAGCATATTGTGCTCCTCAATCAGCCATGGCTCTGGGATCAAAGCGATGTAAACTGCATTCGCTGTACAGAGCAAGAAAATCTTCAAAGTGACCTCACAAGGCTTCTAATGATCACAGCGTTTAGAGACGGCGCTAATGGTCTGCATCTGCAACATGCCTGTCAGATTTAGGCGCGACCCAATGCGTCTCGCAGTGCAGGAAATCATGAAAGGGTTGAGCTGCGAGCTGGCAGACAGCAGAGGAGTCGGTGCCGGGCTGCAGAGAACCATTAGGGCTCTGAAATCATTTCCCACTGTCTAAATAAGACAAGGGCGGTTTATAGAGCCTGACACACCTGCTCCACACTGAACTCCACCTCTTTATGAGCCCATGGAGAAAAAAGAAGAAATAAATTTAAAAAAGGGAAACGAGAGGAAAGTTAACGACTCATTTGCCGGCCGGCCGGCGGTGCATCAGAGGCATTTGCTATAGTGACCCTTGCTATGGCAACCCACCATTCCCATGAAATCTATTAGAGACTCGAGAGGAATCGTTTTGGTTCTGTTCACATGACTGCACAATCTTTACAGGCTTGGTTGAATGACAAAAGACACAGCTCAAACCATCGAACGCGTGCAGCGTACACACACACACACACACACACAAACACACACACACACAAGACTAAGAGCCCGAGGGCAAGAAGAAAAAATTCTCATGTTCGCAGTTCTTAGATACAGCATGTCATAAGAGTTGACGCTTCATATTGCGGGTCTCTCCTTGAGTCACAATCCATGGCCCGATGTTTTCAGTTTAGATTTGAACAGATAAATATCTCTCTGAATATTGTGTGTACTCTTATAAATATCTAATGGGCTGTTTGTTTATGCTGGTTGCAGCTTTCTTTCTGAAACTGTAAAAAGCTGGCTGCAGTAATTGAGGGAGGAAAGACCGACTGCAGGACTCAGTCCACAGAACCCTGAAGCTGTTTCTGCACAAAGAGACGTTCACCTGTTTATTCAAAGTTCTCATAAATGCGATTTTGTATGCAGAGCCCTGAGCTGGAGAATCAGCTGTTGTTGACATTGTTGTGAATGCGCTGTTGTAGTAATCAACAACCTACAATACGTAGATGACTCCCTGGCCACCTATTTATTCAAAGATTGTTAATATTAAAACGTATTGCATGTCCAAAATTGCAAATTCGACAGTGTAGTTTAATTACCTTAATCATACACATGCAAAGTTTGAGGCAGTTAAGAGGAACGTTTCTCAAGATATGCATTCCACAAAGAGACAGAAAGACAGACAGAGATTTATGGAATGGATGGATATATTAGTTGGATGACGTGATGTCACAAAGTTTATATTTCCGATAAACCAAGTCAAGGATCCACTAAGTGGGCGAGCTGCAGCGATTGATGGATTATCTGCTGCTTCAGAGGGACGGGAAGGAGGCTTGAGAGCACCGGGAATCTGCCTAATGATGCGAGAGCAGTTACTTTCACCAGCTTTCTTTCTTAATGAGCTAACTCTCTAAGACCACCACTACAACCACATTAAGCCATTATGGACTCCAAGATCTCCTCATGGGTCTGCATTTACAAAGAAACCACGCAACGCTGTGGATTAGACTGCAGAGTGATGAGATTACAACCGCTGGAGTCGTAATGCTCACGCTTTTTATTGTCATTCGACTACTTTGAGGCTTTGTCATTAATGGCAAGACATTAGGCGGTGATGGCCTCCTCTTTATTTGAAGTTAGAAACTGACTCCCTGAGGAGAAGGAATCCGGGGTAGAAGATGCTCACATTTTCAGTGAAGTGTATGTACCATTAGCCATCACCTGAGGGAGACATGTTAGAGAGGAGATTTGAGCTCAGCACATTTCTTGCTCTCACTGCTAATGACGCATCTCTTAACTTTAAGGGATTTAATGCTCCCCTGTGGCGCTTGATAATATCCTATTCACCGCACATCACACCAGAGGGGCCTGATACGAGATTTAAAAAATCTGCTCAGGCGTACTCAGCATCGCCTTTCACACATTTCGGAAGACACATGTCTGTCTCCTCGAGGGATCTTCAACACGAAAGCTCTAAGGATTTCAGATGTCTGCCCGTCCTTCACTCTGATAACAGAGAGCAGCCGCAGTGCTGAATGTGTCGTTTCTTCAGGCTGACAAATAATAACACGACTCAGGCGATAGTTTAAACCACAGCCTGGTATTTTACGGGTTAGAGCGGCAGCGGGGTCTGCAAGTGGCAGCGGCAGAAGTACAAAGTATGTACGTGCATGTCTGTGTGAGGAAGGTCGGGGAACGTCTGCGGCTCTGACACTTTCAGAAAACATTTCAAGAGGTTTTCTGATTGCTCTTCTATTCTATTTCAACAGGGAACCGCCGAGCGCTGCGTGCTGAAGTGCTGGCAGCGCTCTTTACCATTTAGACACTCAGCTCCTGAAAACTCGTGACTGCTGTTCGTGCAGTATGTTATGCCAACCTCGCTGGGTAGAGACAACTTTTTGACTCTACTGAATGTTCGGCAGTGTGACAATACGTGTAGTCTTCACTCTGTCGTTGTTGCAGGAAATATGGTCACAATCTGCCCTTTTGTTCCTGAGTTATGGTGTTGGAAAATGGCCAGAAAAGTGCTTTTTAACGAATAAAATGAGATTATACACAATTAAGTTGCACTTTCATCTCAGATATAAAAAGTCATTTTTGTATCCCATAATTTGCACATCAATTCCGGAGTTATGGCCAAAAATGTTTTTTTGGAGGTCAAAAAGACTGTGACCTTTGATCACCAAAATCTAATCAGTTCATTCTTGAGTTCAAGTGAACACTTTGTGCCAAATTTGAAAAATGATCTTTAACGCATTTGTGAAATATCCTTTTCCTCAGAATGAGACTGACAGATGGACAAGCCACTCGAATAGAAAATGCCTGCGGCCACCGCGTCTGCCAGAGAAACCAAAGCACCCTCTGGAGTGCAGAAAAAAAAAATCAACATCTTACTGACTTCCTATAAGTGTCTGTTGCATGTGCAGTTTTTGGTTGAGAGAGGTCAGAGTGGACCGCAACACTTCTACCAATAGGTGGAAAATGCGGTCCCTTGTTTTTAATGACAACGTATTTCATTGTCTATCTCTGTGATTCTTTCCATGAAATGATACAGAGGCGAGAGGAAGGAAGGAGCTTGTGGGAAATGAAACAGAGAAAGTATCTGTGCATGCGTCTGTGTTTGGACGCTGTGTTTTTGCAGGAAAGGCCTGGTGGGCAGTTGGTTCTGGAGATATGGCCCCTGTGTCCAAACTGCAGTACACAAACACGGCTGTTAGGGGAAACAGACACACACACACACACACACACACACACACACACACACACACACACACACACACACACACACACACACACACACACACACACACACACACACACACACACACACACACACACACACACACACAACACACACACACACACTGAGCCCACCCCTTCTCACAGCACGCCTACCTTAGAGCTGAAAAGGTGAGCGCACGTTAGTAATTACAAGTTAAGGAAACACTTAAGCTCTCTTCTTTAAGCTGAAGATTGATGATTGACAGAGTGGTTGGGTTTGCAAGTGTGAATTATTTCCTTTCTGCCATCTGTACTGGCCACACTCACACTTCTCTAACACTGCTCCTAATGCCATCTGTGCTGCGCTTGAATAACCTGAGCTCAGTGAATATTCATATTTCTCGCATGTGTGTGTTTCTTAGGATGATCTCATAAAATTATACTTCAAAATGCCACTTACATAAACAGCACAGATTCCAATGATCAAAACAGGACTTCCTGTGGTGATCAACACGTATGATTTGATCTTTATGAAACAACGCTTCATCTTTCACAGGCGACGGTGAAGCAAACAGACACAGGTGGACACACCTCTGCGCTGTTCTCTCATCGCAAATGAAAGCAATCGCTAGCGTGCTCCTATTCAAATGCTCCCACAGTAAACATGCACGAGACAACAGAGGAATGCCAGCAGTTATTCAAATGAGATGGGCTGTGTGGAGATGAGGAAAGATAAATTGCCGAAGGTCCCGGTCAGAACATAAAGAGCTGTTATTGTAACAGAATATGAGATAAAGGAAACCATTAAACAAAATGCTTTTACACTGAATTTGTAGGGCAAGAGCTGTACGTCCATTCTCCATCCTAGGTGGTGTTTGCAGGTGCAGTAGCAGCCATGGCTGTCTGTTTAAGGGGCTACTACTATTATGTTTTCACTGGCTACTCAGCAGCAGTGTGCATTCAATTTTAATCAAGGTCATTTCACTACATCAAGTATAGAATATGAAGAGAAGGGAGGGAAAAAAAGAAACCAGTGGTTATTCGAGTTACACTGGGAGCAGCGTGTTCAGCCCTCGTACAATAATTAATTGGACCTAATTGATAAAAGGTTCCCAGTTGAAGGGGGAGGGGCGCTCAGATGTTTAATACACACTCTCCCAGTGGCACACGCGCGCGCGCCCCAAACTCTCACCCACGCGCACACATGTACACACCAGGCCCGCCGCCCCCCGTGGGTCGGTGAAGCGCGCACATGTCAGCAGAGACGCTCCAGCTGTTGCGTGTGAAACCTGCAGCCAGTCCCTGTCAGTCAACTTACTGTTGCAGGAGCAGCCTATAGATGTCTCTAATGCATGCCGGTGCAAATAAATCGTGCACAAGCGATCCAGAGAGACAAATAGAGAGAATCCCCCCCCACACACACACACTCTTGCTGTTTACTCACATCATCCCATTTCATGAATTTGGTGCCCGCTCGGAGGCTCTCGGGCACGGACACTGGCTTGAGCTGCAGCGCATGAACTCCAGGCTGTGCCCCTGCCATTGGCTCATCTGCTCCTGGCGACGCACGGCAGCGGTGGGAATGAGTCACTTCTTGTCCTTCTTCTTCTTCTTCTTCTTCTTCTTGGTCCCTGGCTTCTTCTCTTTACTTGTCTCCCTCTCCCTGGTGTGATCTGCTCAGAAGCGGGCGGACGGAAGCCCACAACTGCTGCTGCTGCCAGGATCTGTCATGCCCACACTCACTGTGGCGCGTCTCGGCTGTGGAGAGAGAGGCGGCGGCGGCGGAGGAGGAGGCGGACGCAGGCGCAGCAGCAGAACCCGGGGCCACTGACTGACTGACTGAGAGACATGCAGCTAAAGCAGAGGAGGGGGGTATTTGAATGAGTAGCACGTCTGGTTGAAAATGGTCCAAGTCGATGCAGGGACGGGATCGATGCTTGAAGTGATCTAGCGCCTCCGTGCGTCCCAGGCCAGAAGGTGGTCACTAGTGGCCCCAAGTCTGCGCGCAGAGGAGACCACACCAGGGGATGTGGGAGAACTTGGGAGTGATGTCATACACAGAGCAGGTGCATGCAACAGTTTGGTTTGGCCAGTGCTTTAGTGTAAAAGGAATAAATGCAAAAGATAATGGTTGAATGCACCTATTGTAAGTCGCTTTAGATTAAAACATCAGCTAAATGAAATGGAAAGTAATGGAATAATGGAAAAAACATGTCATACATGTTGTATTATATGTACTTCTGCTGCATGGGGTAGGCTGGCTGGGGTAGGGGTATAACCATTAGATTTGTGATGTGTAATTGTATAATTGTATTGATTACCCCAAAAAAAACAATTAAAAAGTGTTAAATATACATGTTGTATTATGCCGGGTAGGATCACCCTTCCATCTCATCATTACCTCTGCCATGGAGGTTATGATACTTGGTGGAGGAATGTGACATGGGCCAATCCATTAAATTCTATAAAAGTTTGGTGCAGATCCACTTAAAGGGGCTGATTCAGGGATTTTCTATCACTTCCTTTAAGATTGAGAGATATATTGTTCAACATTTTGATTGCATTAATATATTTGTGTGAACGTTGATGAAAAAATGCAGACTTGTTTAGGGGTTTGGTATCGATGAGTGTCTGCTATTTGGTGGAGAGCCAATACAAAAGATCTAGTGGGTTTAAAGGTGTAGTTTCATAAAGGTGTAGGTTTTTTTTCAGCCTCTCTATGCAAACAAATGGGACTAAAAACCTGTAACTTTATCACCGATGTGTAGCTGAGAAATGTAGTGTGGCCACAGCTATAAGGCTGTTATTACTGTAAGAGGACTTTTGGAGGTATACGATCTACTGAGTGTATAAGACCATCAGCCTTTTTCTTTTGATGACAGTTCTTCCTCAACCCAGAAGCGCTCACAGTCAAGGGGCTGGGGCCTTGTGATAACTTCCTGTCTGGAGGGGAGGCTCAGAGCATCGACTCTGGTGGACACAGGGTAGAGGTATTGCTTTCACTATATTATCAGCAGTCGCCTAGTATCTATGTGGGAGTTCAGCCATCATCTGGAACCGACACTGATTTCTGTTTCAGTGCGCCTACAAGGCTGTGGGCCTTTTTACTTCTTCATGACTAAACTTCTTCAAAGTTCCATGAGTCAAGAGTACGTCACTGCCTTAAGGATTCTTCTTAGTTTAACTTCCATATTAAATAAAACATAGAAGCCTTTGGGGCTTTGCACCACCCACACTATTTTCTGCCATATCCAAAAAAGGACTACAGACGATCCGAGCCCTCCTAGCGTTTTTTTGAATCTGTGTGTCTCTGTGGTCAGTCACTGGCCGGTGCTGACAGTCCAACATGTCAGACTAGTCAAACCTGTCAAATTCTGACTGGCACGTCTCATGTCAGTGGTAATAGGGAGTCTGTTTGAGTTTGCCTCCTGTCATTAATGATTGATTAACAGTGACAGTTTGGGGACCAGGCCCCAAATAGTATCTCAGATACCAGAGCTTGGGGAAGTGAGAGAAAAGCAGAGAGTAGAGAAGAGAAAACAAATGTATGTGGATTGAAGAAAATCCTATTTGAAAGCCAATATTTTTATGATGAGTAACAATTCCAAAGTAGAAGCACGTAGTTCAGCAAGAACAACAAACGTACAGGACGCTGTTACACCACCGCAGGGACACACTTTATGAGTCATTGTTATCCTCCATGCCACAGACTTTGATATCCGTCATCTGTCTTCCTATATCAGCCCCGAGGTTCCAGCTAAGTCTAAAATCAGCCACAGCACTCTCACGGGCAACGGCCTACAGTGAGGACAACGGATTGGATTGTCAGTATATAAAAGCACTTAAGACTACAAATCCCCATTCACTTCATTCCGAGAGAGACTGAGCTTTTAAAACAAAGTCCTCCAAGTTGTCAATAGTGTTTCTCTTTTTCCTTTTTTGGAAACTGATTATGTGGATTATTGCTCTAGGAGGACAAATTGATAGAGATTCAAAACTACACATACAATATAATTATGTTTTACAATATTCTTATACACTGGAAAGCAGCACAGTAGTGAGTAGAGGGACCAATCTCATCTTTCAGAAAGGTTGCTTGTCCCTCAGAAGCAGTCGTATGGATTCATTTAATTTAAGCAAGTGCAACATTCTCTTAAACGGATTTTATCCAGGGCAGGGCTAGATTTACCAGTGAGACGACTCAGGGCAACATTGAGCCTCCAGGTTGAGTCCACAAAACACTTTTGGAGTTTGTAGGATAAAGAGCAATCAAGTCCAATCCAATTTAAATAAAACAGGTGTTTAGTCCACTGTTTTCCTCGGCCAGGAGACACGTTTACGTTCGCGTGCACAAACCGCGCCCAAGCTCTTGCCAAAAAGGTGCGTGAGACGAGTTTAGCAAGAACTCACGATAAGTATGTACCGGAAGCATTGCTAGTTCCAGTCGCAGTGTTTCGTGGAGTAAAACACTTCGCCCACCCCTCCAACGGTATAGTGGTGAGTAGATAATGAGTGAATTTACATTTTTGGGGGAACTCTCCCCTTTATTGTGAGTTGTCAGACAACAGTTGTAATTAACCAAACACCAAAAACTTGTATTGCCACTCGGATGACCTGAGGCATGCAAAACCCAGAAGAGTTTGGGGCTGCCTGGCAGTTGCCCATTTGCATTTGGTAGGTTTGGCCCTGTGATCAGAGATCAACACTTTCCCAGCTTCCTCAAAACTGTTTTGTTCTTTGAAAATATATGTATTGGTCCAATAAGGCCTAATGGTCAAGGGTTTCAGGGATGTGATGGACATTTTTTGGCCTGTTCAGTTGGTGCTATATTGTTGATGAGAGGGCTTTAGTGTTTTCTGCTAGAACAACAGCATCAAAAAACGATTTCCTCTATTCGTCCCGCATCAATCATGCACACACACGGAGAGCTATATATTGGAAAGCACCGTGGGAGTAGTAGGGGGGTAGGGAGAGGAGTGTCCATCTGTCGCTCCTCTTGGACTTGAACGGTTCCATTGTCTGGTGATGGACCAAGTATCATGTTTTGCCAGACCGTGGCCTCGAACCAGTGACCTTCCAGTCCGACATCACTCTTCTGTAACCACTAGTCCTCCGCCGCTCCTACCATATATCCATGTGTTCTTAGCATATATATGCTTAAATTAATCTTTTGAAGGCACAAATGGCACAAGTCAGACAATAAAAGATCCCTGAGTTGATGTGGCCTATACATTATTACCCAAGCCAACATTGTGAGTCACATGTTTGCATATCATGTTCAAGGTTTATTATCCTTTTTAGCGTCGGGCAAGAGCACTGGTTGGCTGACTACTTGCTAATGCAGTAAGTTGTTTGTATTCAAGACCCCAGGCTCTGTAGAACTCAATATGTGATTGAGGTCAATGGTGTTGTTATCTGAACTCTGAACATCTATTATGCTGCACTGACCTATATGTCACTGTCTGACCCGCAGAAGAACCTGCCATACTGAACCCCCCATCAGGATCTTACACTGGCTTCGTTGTGGAGGTGAGATGAGCCTTTTGCCTCATGTGCAGTCACAAGAGAGAACGAACAGCGTTTCGGTGCAGCAGTGTTTTTCTATGAGCACATGATGAGGATGAGGTTTTCTGAAATCGGTTCCATGCCGGAGCTTTCATTATCGAGATTAACACCAGATCTCTCCCAAGCAACACACTCAGCATCCCATTAACTAAGCTGGAGAAAGTCCAACACTTCAGTCCTGCATGCTGTTCCACCCTCTTGTCTTCAGACATCAACTGTTGCTCGCATCATTTAGCTTTAGATTTTGTTAAGACTAGCTGGAATATAAAACGGTATTATCATGTAATACCGAACTTCACACAAACTAGCACTTCATCATTAACATTAGTACGGCTAATTGGCTGTTTTGTCTCAGTCTAACAAAATGCAAAGAAATATTTATGTTTCTGCCACATTTCAAATGAAAAGATCTGTTATGGTTCATGATTTTTGAATTGTTGTTTTGAAATCAGCTGTCTGGTCCTTCAGATGTGACGGGGCTAAAGTGTTCAGAACTGGAGTATATGACGACCTCTGGGAATGGCAAAGGGGTCGTTCAAAGCTGATGCCCACATTGTCCTCTCTATGAACCCCAAAAGAATCCTGCAGTATAAAGAACATTAGCAGCCTCCTCTGGAACTTTCCTGCCAGTGCACCTATAGCACATGTCACAGAGGGCTGAATACACCATGCGCATGGGATGTGAACAGGTTTCTGGAAGGTTTAAAGAAAATAAAGTATGAAATAGAATGACTGATATTGTATTTTAAAACTCAATTTTCATGATGTGATTAAAGTTGTATTGGAAATTTGTAGCAGGAAAATCTGCCATCACAGACAAATCCTGTGTAAGAGAGAATTGAATTAAAAGGGAGTGGGTAATATGAATTAATTACTCATTAGTTACATATGTATATATGTATTGAGAAGTAATGATATAACATAAAATAGAACATTTTATGAGATATATATAGTGAGCATTAATTGGATACATTCAATTACCAGACAGGAATATTAGCTGGTTTAAGCTTTATTCCATAACAGTAAAAGAAATACCAGTCAAATAAAAAAACTTCACTACAACTATCAGTTTGATTTGAAATCATACAAAGACTCCCACACTCAAATACAATCAAAGGTTGTTATTAGTTTTTATAAAGACATGTCAGAATCCTGCATGTAATTTTTTAAATAATTTGTTTAACATTAATTGGAGAAAAGTGCTAAAGCGTTGCTTTACTATATATTGCAAAACGAGTTGCCTTGATCCAATCACCTGTAAACTGTCAAACTTTAAAACGCTCTTTCTCCCTCCTGTCATTCAGCTTTCAGTTTATTACTGCAATCACTGACCAATCTCCACCCCTGCACCATCTCAACTCTGGATACTGGGTCATCTCTCTTAAACCATCCAGCCAGGAACACTTCATCAGACACCTCATCTTTATGCTGCGTTTACTTGTGCTGCATTTATTTTATAGGACTGCTTCCATGGTATCATACTTCCTGCTGGAGTCTGACCACCAACGTCTATTCTTCTGTTAATATTAAATCTAATTTGATTCTAATTCACTCTTTATTTGTTTTGCTACAAGTCTATCGTGATTGAAGTATATGAAACAATAATGTCTGAAGCTTCTAGTGCACATCCTGAACTGGTGGTGTGTGTCACGCTACAAATAAGGGTGTAGGCATACAGTCATGTGTGTGTTTGTGTGTTAAGTACCAATTGCAGAGGCGGGGGTTAAATATGAAGCTAAGTGGTTTTGACTATATTTCTCTCATCCACCTGTGCAAGGGAAAACACTCAACAGTAATTCATGGGCATCCCTGCTAATTATGTGAGTATAGTGTATTTACTTCTGTATTATGAGACCATCAGCCTTGGGATTCTAAATGGGTACAGTTCAAAGGGATTCTCTACCACTCGTACTTATAAAATGGTGAGTAAGTACTGGCAAGCTTAACTACTACTTAGTGAATACGAGCTCTTCAAAGGCACCAGGGATGTGGTTTCTTGCCTATAAAAAGACCAAAGACAAACCGGGACTTCCAAGGCTTCTAATGGGAAAGTGCAGGAAGTCCACCAACAGAGTGCGCTGTGGCCTAACTTTACGTCACCGGTGGCTTCTCCTCTGCTTACGATTAAAAATAATCCTTCTCTCAAGGTTCAGGAACTTCATTGTCCATTCAGTCCAAATTCCTGGTAACTAACATAACACAGAACATGTGCAGTGAAAAATGATATGTTAAAAACTTAACAGCTTGCAGAGGGGGCCCAGGGCATGTGGTTCAGGTCAAATTATGAGTATAAAGCAAAATGCACAAGCTCTTTTTGCACTCCAACCTGACTCTACTGACACAAAAATGTGTTTCTTTCACATTATTCACACCTGGAGAGTTGCAGTGGCCTTGTGGGCGAGACAGCGGAGGTTCTAATACGTCTCATTCCATGCTCTGTGACGGTAACCAAACTCCTCTACTACTTCTATTGTCTTATCTGAGATTGAGGAGGGAAAAAAACTGGCAGGTGTTCTTCCCCTCGGGCTACAGACTTCAGAAATGAGGAAAATAGAGGGTGGGAGATGGAATGAAAGGGAACGCGCAGACATGAATGTATGCATACACATGCACACAACAATACACACCCTCATATACACGCACACATGCATAAGCATATACTTTGACACACATGTCTGAGTGTGTTGTAAGATCACACAGGCAGTGCTTTTACATGTAGTGTAAACATGTCTGAGGGTGTGTATTAGATACTCATTACAGAGGACTGGGTAAGCTCTGGGAGAGACTGGGAAAGAAAACAAACAAACCCTACGGGGTGGCTGAGAAGGGTGGTGAGAGGCCGAGGGAGGCCTCTCCCAGTGTAATTCAAGTTCAATAACTGACCCCTAACCTCACTCTAACTCAGGTTACACAGTTCTAGTGAGACAGATTAGAGGCACAGTTACCTCACAGCTGTGGATACTATATACCTTGACAGAAGCCTTACACCCACACACACACGCACATTCACATGGTACCAAAAACAAAAAAAGGTCAGTTGGTAATGTCAACAATCAACTAAGTATTCTTGAATATCGAATGGCAACACGTATGACAAGCTCCCAATCTGCGCACCTTTTGGTATGATGTAAAGAAACTGGGACCACACAGAGCCCTTTCACAGCCAGGAAGCAGAAGACATCTTTCACCTGCAGAACCGCAGCTGGGCCAGTTTCTCTCTGTCAGAAAGAACTCATTAACTGCACGTCAGAATGATCACAGAAGAAAAACACTGCCACTTCAAAACACTGACAAATACCAGTAAGTGTTTACACTTACGCAGATATGGCGTAACTGCCAGCGTTTCAATGGACTCATTATTCTGAAAGGATCCTGCAGTAAATCCGACCTCAGTGTCTAGAATTCAGACCAAAGTAATGAAAAGGAGAAAGGAGCTGCATTTTGTCTGTTTTTGTGTCTTTAAGTATTGGTTGCAGTTTTCATGATGTTATTTTATCTAAATTATTGCGCTAACAAGCAAAGAAACTAAATACACAGTCATTACAGTTGGCATGACATTTATATATTTCAGGTTTGCAACAAACAAAACAGCTTTTTTGTGTTTGAATTAATATTTACTTAAATATATCCATCCGCCACATGAATCCAGATTTTGCAACTTCCAGATGAGGCCAGTGGAAGGGTTGCAGATGCCACGGTTGTGGCCACAGACTAAAAATGGTTCACATCTCATGCTGTGTTAGCATAACCACGGTCACATGTTTGAGGCACAGACGGAGCGAGTGAGGGAGAAAGAGCAAATGAAATTCTCCTTTTTCACAGTGCAGCTCTGAACCATAACAACACATCACAAACAAAAAAGAAATACCCCCGACAAAATTGATTGCCATTTCATTTGACCACTTCCCTCCCAGCGGGGCATTACTTTGGGTTAAGAGACATGCTCACCCCAGACATCTGTGCTTCTGAGCTACTTAGGTTCCTATTGTGTGGCGCAACAGTAGATGGGGCTGCAGGTCTGTAACACTTCCACAGAACAGAGTCTAACTATTTAACCCAATCTTCTTGTTTCAAGCCATTTTTCTTTTCTTTTCACTAGTCCCTGTGGACTGAATATTTATGGTTCGGTAAAACCAACATGGAACAGGAAGTTGACCAACATATCAATTGTCAAGGTCTTGTCAGAAAGGCCCTAAATTTGCAGCATTACAGTGCATCCTCTGGGGAGTTGGTGGGACTAATTCAAACCATCTCCACACTGCTGGAAGAGAGAAGTGGGAAGAAATAAAAGGGAGAGAAACATGTTTTATGTCTCCTCAGCTATTTAATATTTTCACAGTTTGCCTATATGGCATTCCCCTAATTATGATTATGTTACACAATGTCCAATTGTCATTTCAAAACTGACATCTTGAGACGAAGCAACAGACATCATTGTGTCTAAATGAAAGCCAGGATTTATCAGACCATTGCGCCTTCCACTGTGACTTTACCATTTAGTGTGTTTGTTATGAGTAGATCTGCCAATCAGCAATGCACAAAGGGTCTATTGTCCATGGTCCGCTATGGCACAGTTCCAGAGAGGGTGTAAAACTCCTGTCTGCTCTGATAGCAATCTGTAGCTAAAGCCCTTCTCCCAATCCCTACACGCAGCAACAACCCAGTGTTGACAAAGCCTAGGCCACACTAAGATGCTGATCTAAGGTCAGTTTTGTGCCCCACAAATGGTTTTAAATGAAGGATTAGGAGGAGGTAAGCTGGCTATAGGTCTGTGCCTTGGGCCAGGTGTGGAGTTAGGGATCAGGCTTTGTGCTGTGGTAGAGCTTTTTCCCTTAAAGTGTGCCTAAATCCTTTTAAGAAAGAAAATGTTGATGTTTACATCCTAGCTGTGACCCCCTCTTGGCCTCTCCGCTCGAGCATTCCTGCCATAGCTGTGACATCTAGCTAAGCTTTAGGACACCAGAGGGATAGTGAAAACATCGCTTAATCACAGCCACAGGGCACCTGCATGATAACAAGAAAACCCCTTAACCCCTCTGTGTTTGTGTGTGTTCCTTAATGTGTGTGTGTGTGTGTGTGTGAGTGTGTGTGCGTGTGTGTGTGCGTGTGTGTGTGCGTGTGTGTGTGTGTGTGTGACACAGGGATTCAGGGTCCACGAACACATACATTCTGAATGAGTCCCCCACTTAGTCTTCTAAGAATAAGAGCTGGGCCAGGTGAGAAATCCTGTTCATATAATCAGGTGTAATTCCACACAAATCGGGCTTGTTGACTGTACACCTTGAGGGGGATTCCTGAAACGTTTATCTAATGGCATTGTCAAAAACCATTGTGCCCCAAAGGTCATACGAAAGCCAGGATCATCAGGGCATACAGCTGTGGCAGGTTAATCTGATGGGGTTCCAAATCTGACGAATCTTGCCTCTACCTTTGAAAAAAGTAGTCATACGACACTGGATATAGGTCAAATACAAGGAGACCAACTTCAAACATAATGTTGCTTCAACAGTACTCGTGTTTCAGAAGATGTAATTGATATGTGCATATTCCCTGTCAGTGCCATAGAAAATCACCAGTTTGGATAGTGTTTTCATTTATGCACTGAGTGTTGAAAAGCAGTGTAATACATTGTGTGTTGTTGGTGGATGGCTCTGGGTGCTAGGCAGGGCTCTGGCTGCGGACTGCTGAGCTTGAGGAGATAGGTCAACACAGGTCAACTGTGGCCAGCTAAACAAACATGCGCTATCAAAGAGGAAATTTCCTGTCCAATCTCAAGTTGTCTCTTCAGTGTACATTCACCAGATGATCCCAATGGAGGAGAAAACAGGTGTGAGTGAGTGACCGTTGGTACACAGGCACTCTGTTGATTGGTCACCTTAATGCATATGCAATGATTATCATGAGATCATCATAGAAAAGAGTAGAAGAAATAAAAAAATGTCTTCAAACCTTTAAATCCCAGTTTTACTTTTCTATGAGACCTTTGAGGAATGCATGTTTTCTAAAAAGATTGGCTTGTTACAATATGGAACTTTATTCTTAGATATAAGCGTTACATTTTCATCTCACACCAGGTCAGACCCAACAAAGGGACAGCATGCAGCTGTATCACACAGCAATCAACCACCAGTGAGGGTTTGGCTCGTAAGCCTTGCAACGTTTCAAATTGCTTCCCAACCATAATTCCTCCATCCTCTTTGACTCAATTACCTGTCACCTCACCAGACAATGGACACACTATGGAGGGCGATTTTTTTATGCAGTCGTACACATACGTAGACACATGCATTCACACCACGTGCACACTTGCGCACACAAACGCAGACACACAACGAGGGACAATACAATAGCTCTTATGGTTGCTAGGTGCTGTTGTAATTTATGGCAGGATAGGGTTACAGGCTTAGCCCTACATCAGTGACTTTCAACCAGGTGAGGAGTTGGCAGACAGGGCTTTAATGCTTCTCTTCTAACTAGTGGAGGGATTCGGCACAATACACACATTGCCCAATGTTTCGAATATAAACAAGACAGTGAATTTTTCCAAGTAAGTTAGTGAGTTGTGTATTTCTATCAAGGCTAGCACAATGTTTGGGGGATGAACTCAAATTCTGAATAGAATTTAATATACATTTTAAGGAGAAAGCTGCCATACATACGTAAATACTCACTGATTATTAAAATAGTCACAAGGAATCGCCCCTTATCGGTTACAGCCGGAAGGTTACTTAAGGAAAGCTGACACCACTTCATGGGAAGCAATAGCACTGACCCCTTAAAAAAATGGGCAAAGGTGCATAGTGTAGCCTGGGAGGCCTCAGCTACCGTCATAGCACTGCTCGGGAAGAACAGATACTCCTGGTGGAGTGGCCCCCGATGTTAAGAGGCAAGGGCATTCCTCTTGACCTGTATGCCTCCTCAATCACCTCAACAATCCACTGGAAAGCCTCTGTTTAGACAGGGCATGTCCTTTTCTTTGGCCCCCACAGGTATATGCTGATGTCAACATACTGAACAGCCTGAGAAAAAGGCGATACTTCAACCTCCTGTTCTTCTTACAATGAAGTTAGATGGGTCAACATTTGGGAGGAGTCCAAGGTTAAACCAATGATCATGATAACATTTGGCATCTTTGACAGCTCTGCCCATTGTGCTGGCACAGATCCTCATCTAAATATGGGAGGACCTACATACCATTGGCTTGCATTAGTACCTTGTGAGACTTTGAGCGATCATTATTAGTTTCCACTGAAAAACAGATCTGCATTGTATGTTGTACCACTCTTAGGTCTGTAGTGCAGTTAGCATTTAGATTCTGACCCTGGGCCCTCAGGACTAGATCCCCGGAGTGCTTGTTGTGGGATCCTCATCACCAAAGCACGTCAGCGTCATTTGGACCAGTAGTTTATCCAAGGCTAGGGAAGCGTATGAGGACACGCTTACCGTCCGCTGTCAACAGGTGTCAGAAGCATGGATGGAAGCCTAGCCTCATCTAATTCTGAGGCCTGTGAGTGGACCATAGCTGCCAATCCCTTTCTTGGCCCTTTTCCTGAGTTGAATACCATCATATGAGGAGTGGCTTGGCTTCAAAGCTATGCCAGATGGCGCAGCTACTGTCAAACTACTGTCCTTCCACCTCAGCCAGTTACGGTAGTTTTTGCTTTGTGCAGCATGAAACTGCAATTAATGCATTGATTATCAGACAGCCTCTCCCTCAGGTGAACAACACCTAGGCATGAATTATAAGAAATCAGAATGAGCTCCTTCTGAAACACATGTCAAAAACCTCCCCCAATAATAAAGCACAAGTCAAGCAGTATTGTTTATGTGATAACTGAACTCACAAATTAGGGATTGAAAAACTTGCTTCTTCTATACAGCAACACAGCAACAAGGCACCTCTACAGCAATCGCATAATAGTTAGTATAGTTAATACGTTTTAACTACTCAGACACAAGCTTGCTGCTCACTGTGAGCACAAACTTCACACACCGAATCTGAAATGGAAAACCAAAAACAGATTGATTTTCCGAAAAGAGTGACTTATTTTAAAGCTAACGAAGGGAAACACACTTAGAGTATCAGCAAAAATCAGTGGCTAAGAGAGGGAGTTAGAAGTGTAGCCGTGATTGTATAATTGCAGGCCTTGGAGGAGGATTGTAAGTCCAGCCATGAGGTTGCAGGGCTTCTAGCAAAAAATAAGCAGACTATCTTCCTTCTTTGAGTCAACCTGCATTTGTGTATTACCTGCAAGAAGATTTAAGGGGGCGTCTTTAGTGATGACCTGCAACTGTGTTGTTATTAAATACAAGACCTGGAGTGAATGCCTTAGACTGATATCATTTATTTTTAAGAATTGTCTCTGGCAGTCACAAAAAAGGTAACTGAAAGAACTGATTTGACATAAAGGGTAAAATCCCTTTTTCTCTCAATAAAATCCAACATATCCTCCACAGTGTTGGTGTGTATATGTTTGTGTGTGTTGTGTTTCTGTCTCTGTTGTGTACAGTACTTACTGAATATATAAGATCATGTGCGTTTGTCAATGTGTGTTCATGCTGTAATAATGTGTGTGTGTGTGCGTGTAAGGTTTATGTGTGTATTACAGAGTAGACCTCCCCCGCCATACTGCAGAGATTTTTCATCACATGAAAGCCAACAGGGGGTGGTATGCATGCAGGGCGAGTCGCTTCCATCTGCCCTGTCCACTTAAATTAGTGGGGCCTCGCATCCAACAGCATCTGGTTCCAATATGGAGCCAGGCGGAAGGGTGGGTGCCTCACTGTGCGGCGGAAAATACAGCCTACTGTACCTTTAAATAGCCCTCAGGAGGCTAGGGACGGATGCTGGCCCTATCGCCCTATCCTAAGATTCTTTGTATCTGGCCTAACACTTCTTCCCTTTGAAAGAGGACAAATGTACAATTAGGCAGGAATGCCTGCAAAGCTGTTTTCCAAGCGTGTGTTCGCAGAGCTGGCTGGAGCAAATGGAGGATTGACTGGTGAGAGGTTACGCGCCGTCAACCTCCCTCACTGTTCGGCGGTGAGTTGCACCGTCTGACCCTGCCCAGGCTGGGTTTCTCCGGTTCTACTGGTCCGTGTTGGGGTTAGCCTCTTGTTGTTCTGGTTCTGCTGCAGATTGCCGAGCCAGGTCTCTGTCAGCAATCCTCTGTGGCACAAGTGTGTAAAGGTCCCTCCTCCTCTTCGTCTTTCCCTGGACGAGAGGCACTTCAGAGCTTACCCATAATTCAAAGGTTTCCATCTCAACCATAATTCACACTGCGCACTACCCTAACTAAAGGGGCTGTCTCTAACTACGGTGATTGCATGTTTGTCAGGCGAATTGTCAGTGCAGCAGACTTAAGAGGAGGAAGAGAGTAGGGACGGAAACATGATGATGACACGCTTACACACAGGAACGTGCACAGGAGTATGATCCTATAGTCCTGTAAGATCTGTAGGTTGAACATAAAACATCCTACAGATCTTACAGGACTAAAGGATTGAACTAAAAGAACAATACAGACACCCCTATACATCTCATACTGTATATAAACACATCGCAAAGAGATGGCAAACAGGAGGTAAACGGCCACCGCCGGTGGGCTGAGCAGAGAAGAAGACACAATAGATGGCGGTAATGCACCTTGATTTTGGTTGCCACCCACCAATAAACCAAACAAAGAAGAAGAAGAAGCGGTGAATTGTTGCTACATGGGTGGTAGTTTATCACTTACACAATTTATAGAATGCTGAATTCCTCCTGACTAGACTGCTATTTTTATATGTAATATGCCATAATATGAGGATGCAAGAGAACCAGAACAACAAGAGGCTAACCCTTAGTACTGAATGTAAATTGTAAGTAGAATATTGTTTTGTTTCCCAAAGTCTTGCAAAACAGTTTGACCCAATTTAATTAATCCACAAAAGAACGATAGTCTGTTATCCAGACGTTGTATCTATGCTTCAACAACTTTGTCTGAAGATTTACTCACAGTTTGAATCTCTTTTTGCATGCATCGCACCTTTTAAAATGTTTATGATATAAAAAAAAGTTGATTTGAGGTTGGTGTCCAGAAATCCCAGGGGGATATTTTAGAAAAAAATAAAGCTACTATACAGAAACCTACAAATTGTTAAAAAGGCCCTATGAAGGCCCTCCCCTGAATTTCCTGAGCACAGGGAGTCTGTGTTTCCATTAGCTGTGAGGGAGGAGAACATGCTGCGAGAAACACTGTGCCATCAGATAAGACTGATGACAAGGCAGAGAGAATCGATGACAAACTTTTGACAGCTTTGGCTCATGTCTTCAGACCTAGCCTGCGTGCTGAAATATAGATCTCAGTGTGTCTGACACACACAGAACAGACTCTCACACAGACACACACAGACATGTCTGAGAACACTTTTGTAATGTGTGAGTGAATAGGATAGGCAAACCACAGAAGAGCAGGGATAGCGACTTGAAATATTTGGATTTTTATTTTTGAATATGTGAAATATTACCCCTGTGTATCCCAGTGTTCTCATGCAGTGTTCACACTCACTGCTGTTACAAAGTCCCCGACCTGCAGGAGGTTAAACTTTGTCTTGCTTCTTCTCAGTCCGAATATTGAGACGTTGTCACCAAGACATATTACTTGTGTCCAACAGTCCACCACCCAAAGACAATTGCCATACCAAAACAAGCGCTAACCACTAGGTCATTTTATTAAGTTGTGACTTCCTTTCTTTTCCTTCCTTACATCAGCAGTTCAGAGGTCAAGAGGATCTGTCAGCGTTGACAGAGAGGATTATGGGTGTAGGCATTCCATTGGCAGTCATTACTGCTCTCAGTCAGCACCCGGTACTCTCTCTCCCCCTCTTTTCTCATCCTCTGTCTGTCTGTCTGTTTCTTCCTCTGACAGACTAAGAAGTAATTTGTGTCACATTAGGGATAAACAAGGTATAATTCTGATCCATCACATCCAGGCCAAAGCTTATGTTGTTGTTATCCATCTTTTTAAATCAACAGATGATTTCTTTGATGTTTTTTATCTATATTTCCCAACGTTTTTTATATCTTAACATTATTAGTCTCCATCTGCTAGCAGCTATCCCTAGAACTGTTACTCTACATTCCTGCTACATTACAATCACCTATCCAAATACAATACGAAAAGAGAGGGAAAAATGAGTGTGAGCAGTAATGTGAGGTTTGGACCCCTGCACTAGAACCCCAGCCCAGTAGGATTCCTCACATTCCAGCCTGTGCTGGAGCTGGAGCTCGTAATAGATCTGAGCAGGCCTGCTGGGCTCAGCGCATTGTGGCCTGTCCTCCCTTCCTCAGTTTTCTGCTTTGGAACAAGTCAGAGTTTTTCCTTGTAGGACACCTTCCTGCGAACAGCCTCAGGTACTGACTTTCCCTCCCTCTGTCATCAAAAGAGCACACATGAATACATTTATTTCCCTTACCCCTCTACCATCCCTATAGTCTCCCCACATGCAACGGTAACAGGATAGCAGGAGTTTACATCACGGCGGAGTGAGGGGCTGGATCTTTTTGACAGTAATGCAAGGGACATTTGTTTACATAACCTTATGGGTCACGGTGCAGTTTAGCAGGGAATGAATGACTTCATTTTTAGGGTTTAAATTAAAGGGTTCCTCCTCGCTTGAACTTAAAACAGATTTGTGCATGCCTTGGAATGAACAAAGTACTCACTCATTCAGTGCACAGACCTTTCTACGCTGGGCATAACAATACGACAAAAAAGCCGAAGAATAACAGTGATTGCTACTAAAGTACAGTTCCTGAGGTTTCACATATAAAGTTATAGCATTCCTTAATACTACCAAATCTTAGATGTAGCTAATACATCATACATGTTGTAAAAAAAATTCTTTCATTCGCCTTGACATGGTGTCAGTTACTTCAACAGTTATTGGGCTACGCCATATTTGAGGGAAATTGCTACCTTATGTGCCTTTTAAAAAAAAACCACTGTGTTTTGAATGGGACCTTTTAAAAAGGGGGTAGTGTTTCATTTAGAGTTGGTGGTCATTTTGGCAATGTGATTTTTACCACCAGGGAGCCTTGGAACCATTTACACTCACACATGGCATCAAGGCCTGCTGTGGTGGCTATCAAGTGCTTTGGAGATGCCTGGACACCATGAGAACACAAATTAGAGCCCATCTCTCCCGTACTTCCCCCACACCAAACTGTTCAGAGCTATAGGAGCACGCTCGCTCCCTCTCACTGCAGCCTTTCCTGCCGCTCACCCGTCAAAGAAGAATTGATTAAAGGCCCTTTTAAATGACTTCCTTTTCAGAGCTATTATTTGCCAATAACCAAAGGCGAGCAGATTGAGATCAGTAGTCTAATCTGTTGTTTCCCGCTCCTTCTTATTGGTGTTTTTGTTACAGCCCTGCAAAAGAGCAAACCCCATTTTTCCTGTCAGTCATCGGGTTGTAATACTGAGGATCATGGCTGTAACTTAAGACTGCTCAAGCACTCACGCGCGGGCCTTTTTCAGAGAACAGAGTGAAACAAGTCACTCTCCAAACCCTCTGACAAATAACCCATGCCACAAAGAGCCTGCAACTCTGCCACCCAAGGAAAAATGCTTTGAAGCTGCAATAGAAAGGAGGACTTCTTCGCTGCGGCCGGTGCAGCAGTGGGTGCAACAAGGAGAGGCATCAGCAATCTCTGGAACAATAGAAATCCTCTTCATTCAACCAACAGAAACATGGCTCCTGACCTGGAGGCTGTAGTGATGGATTTGTTTCCCAGGCGCCAAACAGCAGCTATTACGTTGTCACTAGTAGTTTAAAAAGGCACAGCAAGAATATGTTTGGAATGGCAATATGTCATGCTACGCTGGTGCCAAATTGAGTTGAAAGTCAAGCTTAGCTATAAAAACACAAAGCAGATGGGAAGAAGAAATGAAAAGATAAGAAGGGATAAGGACTTTTCATTCTGTGTCAGCAGAAACACCTACAGTGTCCGTCATCCTCAGGGCTCTAATCAGAACACACCATCTCCCTTCAAACTTCAAACATTCCTGTAAACACCTGCTTGTATCTCACCTCTGCATCTGTGTGGGTAAATACCGCCCATTCATGTTCGCCTGTGTACAGACAAGACCTCCACTAGCTACCTCTGGACAGTTATTTCTTCTGTAGCCATGCATCACATCTCCTCTCAAGATGAAGAGCTTGCGAAGATGAAAAGCCGACTCTCAGAGGGGGGAAACCCATTGTAAAGAGGAGACCTTCAGGTGATAAATGTGTGGTTTTGCCGAACAAAAGTTACATTCATCCAGGTGGGTCCCAGACGCCCTATCCAAACAGAGGTCTCGGGTCCAGCGGCATCAAGATTGTGTAAACACAATTTTTGCGGTATGCTCATATCTTGCACTTGAATGATTAATCTGATCAAGCCAACTTTTCATCTGTCGACAGCGACGCCAATGCTCTCGGAGCTCTTTTGACTTGTCATCTGGACAAGTAATAACAAGAAGTGTTGTGTCTCACAGCAGGCTCACCATCACCCTTCAAAAAGTGAGACGCCGGCATCTCAGACAGTTGTAATATACTGTAGAGCATGATATTAACAGTTAATCTACTTCAGGATCATCATCGTGTTAAGTTGAGCGTGTAAAGCTCTAGCATATGAGGAACTGAGGAGGTTTACATTTTAACGAGGATTCCCCTCTCCACTGCTTTAACATTATAATTAGTCTAAGGAGCTGTGAGTCAACTCAACGCAGACAGTTTCAGGCATTTCACACACAGATCCAACAGCTGCCTCTAATACTCTGCATTTTTTAACGTACACTCCTTCATTATGGCGTGGATTGGAGGATTAGCACTCACTTTTCACTTATTCCAGTACAGGCTCTGTGCCTGCTCTCTCTCACCTTTGCCTGTTCCACGCAAACTCCGCCTGACATGCTCTGCTTGCTCCACAAGTCGCCAATCGACCAAATATAAACGTAAAAGCCCTCGCATCCTGCACAGCCGAGGCGCGAGATGTTACTTTTCTCCACAAAATGCTGCTTTCAGCATCAATTCCAAGCGTCAAAGCACCGGCAAGCTTTCAACCAGGAACCACAGATGACTTTTCTATTGGTGAAACAAAGCTGGCTTTTGTGCCTTGGTTCTGGGAGGCCGCTCACTCTTGTCATGTACATGTGAAATTAATTAGGAGGAAATACAAAAACACTTGGGTGGAAATTGCTTTTCACCAGATGTTCTACATATGAGGATCGATTTAGTATTCTTAGCATAGCAGAATGACTATATAACTTCTTTGCTTGCCTCTTTGATGAAAGCCTATCTGTCACTCAAGGGACATTAAAATAACTCGGGGTTATATGCTACTGTTTGTTCCACTTTATGGAGTCTTAGGTAATGTGATTACTTAACCAGGTTAGGAAAATAGAATGTTTCATTCTGGGGTAATATTCGGCGCACTGACAAGAGGCCCAGTGTTCTTCAGTGATCCGTGTGTTAAATGAACGACTGTTTTTTTTCCTTGTCCCTTGCCCTTAACACAGGGAGGCCACATAATAAGAGATAAATCACTGTCGGATGTGAGATAACCATCATAACAGAGGTGTTTAGGTATGTCAGCAGCTGACATCTCATATGTCATGCATATGTTTTTTAGTGTGCTTTGGAAAAGAACCAGCTCTCACACATGTCTGTTTGCGGTGCTATGGTGAAACTCCACCATACGGATATAAAAAGCACAGCGTGCAATGACAAGGCACGAGCCAAGATGAATCGGGAAATCAGAAACTCTTAATTTATTGCCTTCCGTTTACATTGCCAGCTCCACTGCACAATGTCAAAGATGTGTATGTAACAAGGGAGCTACTTTCATAAAGGAGAAACAGTGCACACTAATCTCCAATTCCCAAACCTTTATTAATCAATTTTTCAAGCTGTCGACTTTACATAATTCAATGTTTCACTGATTCTGAAATTAAATCCTTGAATAAATAAACTATAGGAGATTTTAAATACAAGGAATTTTCTTGTTGAACTAAATTGAATTTACATTTTTGAACCATCCAACAGCCAAACTTTGATCAAACACTACTGTATAAGTTCCCACAAATGTGGTGCTTTCTTTCTCTGTCACTTCCTTCCAAACCAGCTCCATGAAGTTTAAGCTGGGAGACTGTGCTGCTCTTCCATCATTTGAAGCCGCTGTCTAGTTCTTTTCTCTTTATATTATCTTACCAGTCTGTCTTTCTTTGTTACCTTTTTTTCTTCACCATTCTGATCTCAATCATGCATCAGAGGGTGTAGTAGCACCGTTTATTCTAACTCCACCTTTGTACAGACAATTTGTGAGCAACATAAAAAGTTGGTGCACTTTTAGGAACTATTTGTATTAACTTTCAAGGCTTGACTTCCTCATATTGCTTTAAAAAGCTGCAGGTTAACACATTTCTTATAATCTGAAAAGGCGTGTTTCATATTCAATTTAAGTCAGAAGAGTTGTTGTGCTTAAATTGTTAGCTATTTAAGCACAAAAGCTGTTTAAGCACACAATTTAAGGACTTGAACCGCTGCTGAGATATAAAAAAAACAACTTGTATGACCTTATAAGCGTATGAGTCTGATTAAGCAAGTTTTTCAGTACAATTTCCCAGCCACTGAAGGAGACCCGACCTGGCCATCTGAGGCAAAGGGACTCCACAGCAAAATGCAGCAGCGCTCTCCATAGCTTCTGTTGCTCTGTATATATTTAAGAGAATCCAAGCCATCTGGAGTCTGTTTATTGTATTACAAATGACACATAATGGTAATCTGGCATGTGATGAGAGAGCGTGAATTACAGACAGGGGCACGAAACGGGTATTAACCTTCATTGGATTTCCTTTAAGGAGGACGTTTAATTTGAGGCCACATTTTATCTACCTGATTATTCATTACAATAAGCTCACCCATAACCATATGAAACAGGATAAACAGAGGAAACCGCCAATTAAATCACATTCCAGGGAAGATTGGGGGCTTACTGTATACAGAACAGTTAGTTTAGTGACATAAATATTTACACAAACTGCCACGAATTAAGACAAATGTTACCAGGAAATAGGCTACACTGTGAGGGGCCGGGAGCAAGGGTTTTTCTAAATTTACTGGCCTCTTTTGAGTCCCTGTTTTTTTTTTATAAACTGTTTCCCAGTTGTTTTTTTCAGAGTGAATGAAACAAGACAACTGTTGCAGATCTGTGCGAGCGCACACAATAAATCCCCTCGCCTAGCGTATCCTCGTGACATGATGTGCTTTTCTTTCAGATGTTGAAAGCTTAATATGATGTGAACATTTGTTTCATTGACATTTACAGCAAATACCAACATGAATAGTGTATCTCAAGCAGACAGAGAGAGAGAGAGAGAGAGAGAGAGAGAGAGAGAGAGAGAGAGAGAGAGAGAGAGAGAGAGAGAGAGAGAGAGAGAGAGAGAGAGAGAGAGAGAGAGAGAGAGAGAGAGAGAGAGAGAGAGAGAGAGAGAGGGAGGGAGATAGAGAGAGAAATGGAGAAAGAGAGAGAAATGGAGAAAGAGAGAGAGAGAAATGGAGAAAGAAAGAGAGAGAGGGAGAGATGGGCGGAGATATGAATAGTTGCATCAGACTGGCCCTAGTAGAAGTTAAAGATACATACTGCATGTCCAGGGAGTGGATGTCAGTTAAATGTTTATACAGCTGCTCTGAAGATTATTATTATCATGAAACCACACTGCTATAATGTCATTCTGTGGATGCCAGAGTACAATCAGGTCCTCCCTATAGCCTACTAGCGTCGTCTCTCCCCCTGTAAGACAGGACTGCCGTTCTGCTCACTGAAGGCCGTATGGCTGGACGTGGACTTAGCGCGACACCATAATAATGCGATGTGACAACAAAATGGGTTTGATTCAGTACTTTTTTGACACCACAGTTAGTAAGCGTTTTTAATCTATAGTGTATGATATTGCTATGTTAATTAATGTAGCTTAGCCGCTGTTAACTGCTTGATTGCACTATAGCTTTGTATGACGTGTTGTGTGTGTATTTTATGTACTTTTATTGTATTTTACGAGAGGTCACTGAGGTGTACAATAAAGTCAATCTAATCTTACATTGCTAACACCACCGGTTTATCGTAGTTGAGAACAACCAATTTCTCGCCCCTCATTACTCGCAGCGAAATACATTTGTTGGCCACTTGGAGGCAGTAGAAACAAACCAACATCGATATACACCTTCTAAAAGCATATGAACATAAGCATTAATTAGCTTCTTTCAGAGCAACATTAGCATTCATTTGTAATCAAGTTTCTGGATACCTGGTCAATGAAAATCCAAAACTCACTCTTTTAGCTCTGTTTTGGTCTCAGCCAGCTCCTCAGACAAAATATACTACTATTCAGAATTGAAATGCATGACTATAATCACAAGCCACTTGCTGACATAAAGCTGTGGTCCATAAAATCATCACAAAACATAAAAGATCATGACGATGCTATTATTGCCATCTAAATATAGTCTAGAATTACAGCACTGTGGTTGTATGCCTCCGCCAACTGGTACAGTTTCTGTAAGTTTGTACCAAATTTGAAGACATTTTCCTCAAACTGGGCTTAAGATATCATGTTCAAGAAAAAACATAACCATACTTTGTGAGGCCACCGTGGCCTTGACCTTTGACTTTTGGCTAACAAAATCAAGTGAGTTAATCATTGAGTCCAACGGAATGTTTTGTGTCAATGTGAAAGGGTTCCACGATGGCGTTCCAGAGATATCATCTTCACAAGTATATTGCTGAATATTTGCTTTGAGCGGTCACCTTAACCTTTAACCTTTGCCCACCAAAATCAAATCAGTGCATCAATGAGTAGGAGAGAATATATGTACCAAATTTTAGCAAATTCTGTCAAGCCGTTCTTGAGAAATAGCTTTCAGGGGAACGGGCCGGACAGACAGACAATCCGAAAACAAGGCCTCCGGCCACTGGATTTCTCCGGCACGAATATAATCATTATAAGCGTTTCACGAATTTTGACTCTGTCGGCAAATTAACTACACATACCATTCAGTGTAGGGAGCTGGGGATAGACTCTATATCTGTGCTTTAAAATCCACCATCTCAACATTTCTTAAGTACGTCATGTCTTCTGCTATGAAGTAGGCCAATGATTTAGTTATGGCTTCATCCTGACCTGCTCGCCATGTTTGTTTTTCCTTTCTTATCCACTGACTCAAACAGTGTTAACTGACCTGAATCCCTGTCGGAATCTCTCTCGCTTCTTAAGACACTGCCTCACATAGAAAAGGAGAGAAGACATTATCAACTCCAATGCTATGATAAATTGACTTTAGCGACACAACTTAGACCTTAATGTAGCATTTCCTGTTTCTAGTATTTGATGTGTTTTGTGTATATTTACCCTGTGACATTGTGATACACTGGCCTTGCACTGCTTGATATGAGATGCTCAGCTTTATCTAACCTTCTTACTATCTCACAAGCGATAAAACCTATTCAGTCAGCGTCATGGTTTAATCTTGTCTTGTGTTGTTGAAATGGTTTTGGTGAAAGTGAAGAACACTTGAAGTTACTGTATGTGTAGTTTTTTTATGGTTTCACACTACAGATGAAATAAACAGTATATAAAGAGTGTTGCTCTTTGAGTTTGCCTGTGAAGGTCACAACACTTCTATCCCAGTATTCCTATTTGTCTTTTTGGTTTCCTGAACATTTAACGAACCTGCAATTACAACAAATGAAACAAGCTGAATTTCACACCGCAGTTAAACTCAGCTACATATTAACATGTATAAAACTCAGAATCATTAGTAGTAAGGGAATAAAAGCTATTAGCTACTCCAGCCAAATACTGCTTATAAATAACTATTAATTGAAACCATCTTCCCTGGAGATGTGTCAGCTCCCGGGTTCCTTCTCGTGTATAGATACTTGCTAAGTGTTTTCCTTCCTTCCCCGGCCTGTAAACAGCTGCTTGTGCTTAAGCAGTAAGATGTAAATCTTGACGCTGGCTGTTTACGTAGCCCAACCTTCTAATCAGGCAGACGTATAATTGAGTGACGCGTGGTGTCTTTATGAGTGGAGCTGCATTCAAAGGGCAGATCCCTGTATTTATGTCTCTCTTTCTCTCTAAAATGGAAGTAGCTGCCTCTCATCCCGGTTAGTTCGCCAAATGGAGCATGTGTTTATACGATTTCTATTGTAAGTTGTTTAAGTGTGAGGTCCGCACAGAGCTAAACGTTTCCTACTGGTAAACTGATTTTTATAGCTGAGCGGAGCATCAGGCATCAAACGGTTTTCGCTTTGTTCCGTTTGTGTAAGAAAAAGTTATAATGACATGGTATTGGCTTTAAAACAAAAGCATCTTGTAAATAAAGTCATTGTGCACATTCTTCTGATATGAGACAAGTGATAGACTTAGAAACTTAAATATAGACATCTCCTTTTTTGGGTTTTAACCAAAACCTAACAAAAGTAATTTCCCAATTTGATAATAACCCCCTTTCCTAATGATGATGGTAATTATAAACTGCGTATCTGGATCAAGGACCAACCCTCACTGTCTGATCAAAGCTTCCGTGTCCCCTATTTACACAGGAAATTAAAACAAAAACAAATAAACACTGTGCCAATCATGTGCAGCTTCTAGTCAGAGACCAACCTCAACATATTTCTTCAATATTTGAAACACGCGAGCAAGGTTTGGACCCTCTCTTGTGATCTCTGAGATGCCATATAATCTGGAGGTGGACTTGTTGCTCAAATTAGTGGGTAGAGAAGTGTGCCACATGTTCAGTATCCATAAATATTGACTCTGGCTTTCTAGCTGGCCGTCTCTGACCTTGGTGGGTTTCCATTTCGGGACCAACCGACCAAGCAGTCGTGCTTCTGCTGTCAAACACATGTGAATTGATGAAGATTTTATTGGTTTCCAAATTAAAAAGACAACATTGCCCGAGCATGGAATTAGAGGTGAGTCACTACAACAAATCGTTCCCTGGTTTTTCGAGCACCATCTCTGAAGATTATCTCCTCATAGGCATGTTACTGTATGTTAGGACTACAGCTGGCTCAAGACGGAGGAATGCGAGCTCTGTGTCTAGCCAAGTTGCTGTTAACAGCAGGTGAAAGGCTAATAGTTGGATCTGCAGTGTCATCTCAGGGCTTTGTCTGCCCCCTGACTCCTGGAATGTACATGATGACAAGAGAAGGCCGCACCATCCACATTCAGCACAACATGTGTGCACGCATACACACACACACAGGGTGCATAAACATACTGCAGCATGCACAAATATTGAGCATGAACAGGACCCTGGTGAGCAGGGGACAATAAACAGTGTCTTCTTGTCCTCCTCCTCAGGATGTACGTATTAAAACAACGAAACACATACTATCCTGATCTCCCTCCAATAACCTCAAACATTCCCCATTGAATAGATTCATTATGTGTTTTCCTAAGTGTTATGTTTTGCACATTGTTCTCCCTTAAGGGAGTTTCCATACAAGAAGAAGATACATCTATTAGCTGAAGCAAAAGTACACATTAGTGGTCATGATAGTGCATATTCTTCTTTTGGTTAGTGAAGATGGGGGATGAATGGAAGACACTGTACCACTGAAGAAAATCTGACTTTGATATGATTAGTACAGGTGGGTGTGTGAGCTGCGTGTTTCATAAGACAAAACCTACTCTCACTAACCTAAATTTTAGGCCTATTTTGTCTTCCACTCGTCAAAGAGGGGAAATAAATTATGATGACATGGGTCAGAGTATAACATAAAGAAAAAAGAGAGAGTCGGACAGTAACTACAGATGGGACAGAGTCGAGTGATTCATGACAGAGGGTTCAGTGGTCTGAGAAATTTCAGTTTTGTTGTTCCTGAGCGCAGACCTCGAGGCCTCAGGGGGTCGGATTTAAAGACTAGTCTTATTAGTCTTTGCCGCTTTGGACAAAATGATTCCCAAGAATTCCAGTTTAAGCTGATAACTACAGGCTGAGGCTAAATAATTATTGTGAGGATGTACACATGCTCTAATGAATTGTTTTTAAACCCACCTGTGGCTCACAGGGAGACTTTAAACGAATTGCTAAGAACCGCAAAAATATTTAGCTCAAGTCAGCTAAGGATTATCATAATAAAACTGATAACCTTTCATTGAGTTTTCCTGCGGTTGCATTGTGGTTATTTTCCTCTAATAGAGCGTAACAGTGACTGCCCACGGCTCGGGTCCCGGAAGTAAAAATCCCACTCATTTTCTCTATTGATGTTTTCAGAAAATCCTTGTAAAATGTGTTCGGCCGGAACCAGGCCGACAGGCTATGCAATTAATTGTGACCATGAAACATTTGATTCTGAGCAAAATAGATATTGGAAAGTGGAAAAAACAAGACTATGTATATAATTATTTTAAGAGTGAAGACTCTATCGCGAATGACCCCTTTCCAAAGACTTGCACTGCTTCTTGAATGTAGCAATTTCATTTTCACCTCTTTGGACTCTTTTCCTCATCTCATGTGCCTTGGTTTATTTCCTTTTTTTGTATCAAAACTTGGAAAAGCCTTTTGGGATTTTTTATCACAGACATGCTCCTTTTTTGCCTTAAAAAATGACAACTTGCTTCTTGCCTGCAGAAAGTAAAGAAAGTACAATGTTACTTATGAATAAAGAGTCATTATCTCTTCTTCAAGTTCCAGTCCATAAATACTTTACTAAAAACTAGTTCTTATTAGGGAAATATTCTGGAATGGACGTTAAATGTGAGTGTGGGAAAACTGCACCTTGAATGTTCTTGTTCTGACAAAACTGCATTTTCACTTGAATAATGTTTCCTCTTCCTCTTCCAAGCTATGACTCATTGCTCTATAAAGCATCTAAAAATATTGCCGGAAGAAAAAGTTGGTAAACTTGTGTCCCGATGTGGCCGAATGGTGCACAGTGTTACAGTATTATCAAATGCCTTGACCTTGAGTTTCACGCTGCGACATTCGGAGACTATTTGCTGCTATCAGGAACAAACAAATGCATGCTAGAAGGAAATAATGACACTGGAGATGACCACGGTCGCACTGGGGTTAATGCTGTCTGGCTGAGTCACTTTAACCCCTCAGAGCCCTCATCAGCAGGTCGTTCATTTCGGATTCAGATAGCATATCTTGACCTTCCCCTGTTGGGCTGCCAGGGTTTGGCCCTGTGATGTTGTTCTTTCAATCAGAATATAATCGGATCAGTAGCAGGCGATTAGATAAGCGCGATGCATCTGGCTCAAAACAATGATATATATGGTATCAAAGCTGCGTGATCTTCTCAAAACCACTGGAACCGTCACTGATCAAGTCCCTCAATGGCCTCGGCTAGACACATTCCCCAGTGTTGGCCTGACACAGGCAGTGCCAGCACACACACCTTCACATGCCCACTAGTACTAATCACACGCTTTATATACAGGGAAAAAGAGGGAGAAAGCGTTACATAAAGTCGTCTCTTTCTAATCCTCTCCCTCAGGTAATTAAAGAGACTCACTGCAAACGGACTGAGGCCTCATCCCCCCCGATCTACAGCTTCTAACTGAAGCCGAGCAGCGTTTACCTCCTGGGTTTGAGTTTAGAGCACTAGGTTCACCAAGTGGTGTTTTGACAACAGCCGAGACTCAACATTCACTGCCGACAGATAAGCACACAACAAGAGAACAAATCCGAGCAGCATGAATGAATTAACAAATTCTCCCACACCCTGAGTTTATGAATGACCAGAAGATATTAATGACCAAATGAGGAGTGGAACAGATTTATTGGGGAAATTGGAATAAACTTTATGACACTAAGAGTTAATTGATTTTATTGATTAAATAAAAAGCAAAAAAAAGAACGAAAGATATTCACAAAAACTGTACACAATGACATGTTTTTGGATCCATGTCTAGAAGACCGAGGAACTTGCACACTGGCAGTCAGGTAATGACACGCACCTACGGGCCACTCTGTATTTGAATTGCTAAGTGGGTGATCTGGGATTATCCCTCATAAAATGTAACTGTCCTGAAAAGAAACAAAGGTATCTTGTGATCTCTGCAGGATTTAATCTATTGCCATCTCTGCAAAGAAAACAGGCCCGGTGCTTTGCCTATAAACACAACCGCCTGCCCCACCATCATCACCTAATGGAAGTCACTAGAGGGAATCAGAGGGGGCCTTTCTTATGGAGATGACCCGACCATTAATGCTTTTGACTACACCCCGCAGGCTAAAAACAACCGAGCAAAGTTTCTCTCACCCCTCTGAGAGCTTGCACTGGACACATGCGGCAGGGACTCTCCCAAGCATGTATGAATCATTCTGCATAAATGAAAATCGTTTTACACATGTTAAAAAAATATCATATGTATCTGGCCAAGGTGGATCTTCAGGCATGATTTAGTGAGCACAGAGTTTAAGAGCAGGCCTATGGAGTTTCAAGAGGATACAAAAGTATTGTCTTCCTGGGAAATTGATGGGGATGTGACAACCTCACTTTGCTCACACGCAGTATTACAGATATAAGACACCGACACGTGTTGCCAAAATCTGCCACTGATCTTTTGATAAAGTGCCGTGAATTTGGAATGCAATGAAAAGATTAATCCAGCCAGGAGGAAGCGTGAATAAATCAACTCTGATGTCAGACACACACGAACAAGCACCCACACACAGTGAATTTCAGCAGCAGGATGTGATAGTTCCTTCGCTGGCTCCGATCTAAAACCACAAAAGCAAGAAAGAGCAATGACGTTATCTATGAGCCTCATTCCAAAATCGACATTTGTTTGATCCTGATATTAACACCACATGATGAATTACCTGTTCATTGAAAAAAAAGCAGTGGTGGTGTTTTTTGCTGTGTGGTCAAATTTGGAGGATCTTTATGTTATTTTAAGTTATTTAAAAGTATGAAGCAACAGCTACACCTATAAATGGAAAAATCACCCCAAAACAAACAACTAACAGCAACAGTATGGGTTTTGCATGTTGACTTAACAACTATTTTTAGGGTGTGAATTTCCAGGAAATGCACTGACACCAGAGAAACAGAGTAGACGTATTGCGGATACATTTTCTTATTTTAAATATATGTACTTAAAGAGTTACTGGGATAGGGGATGGTGGGTTGGGCATGAGATTGTAAAAGTGACTTTTCCAATAGATCTCACTCTTATGACCCAGGCTATGCAAAGAAACTTCATGTGAGAATCTTATCAAAAATGGGGTTCCCTGGCTCTAATGTGTGCGTATTTGGCACGCGTTAAAGTCTGGAGCTTCTGGGCTAGTGGTCCGCAGGAGGTGCTTCATAGTGGACGAATGATTGACAGCCCCTCGGTGACATCACTGTACGACAAAAAGAGTCGCTGGGGGAAGAGAAGGCACCAATCAATTGAACCAGTGCAGTGTGGCGCACTGAGCAGAGGCGACGCAGCTCCACGCACCAGCAGCAACCCACGTCCCACGGAGCGACTCTTGGAGTGGAGGGCGCGTATCTCTCTCCAGAAACCTTTTTACGCGAGCGACTCGTTCTCTGTGTGAAGATGTTCAGCCAAGATGCTTTCTACTTAGATCGCTCCTGTCTTCGCGAGCCCGCTTCCTCATAGAGCTCACATAACTTTTCTCCTCCTTCGTTCCGTACTGACGGGAGAGACCGATAACCCGAACTTGCATCTGGTGAGAAGTATGTGCGAGAGGCGATCGGCGACGGGCACGGACTCTCTTCGGTCCCCCAGGAAGGAGCAGCGTGGATTAAACACGAATTCATGTGGAATTTAGCGGAGCCCAAAGGTGGTACGACGACCAGACACAGCGCTTCCTCGTCAGGTAAAAATACGGCTGATGTTTTATTGAAACTATTAAAAGTATCCCTCAGAAGCTGAATCTGAATATCAGCATGTATAACATAACTTTGTCTGTGGGGGGAAAATGTATTTTAAAGATGCAAACTGTCACTTCTTCTCCTATGTGGCTTCTGGGGTGTGTGCGTAAAAGTTAAAGCGTTCCCAATTTAAACCTCGGGGAATACGCTAAGAAAGTTGTGTCTTTGGAGATTGTGATAGTCAGATGATATACTTGGGTTTATTGATGTCCCCTGTCCCGGGCTACATCTGGCCCTGGTACGCACGTCAGATCTAACACCTGCGAGCCTCTTGAAGTAACTCTATCCCTTATGATTATACATGACCGTCAAAGCCTCTGCAAATAGAGGCTTGCAGCAGCAGCGTCTGTGCGCCTGCTCCTCCTGCCGCGGTGTGCCCCTGCTCCTTCTCCTCCTCACCGCATTCTTTCATGCTCCTTCTTGTAATCTTCACAGCTATGCAGACTCGAATTCCCCTTCCTTTCATTTCATTTCTCCGAACATCATTTTCTTTTCCTTTCTAACCGGATACCTGTTTTTTTTTTTTTTTTTACTTAATCTGAACTCCTCTTTGATTTGTCATTCCCATCTGCTTTTTTTTAAATTGATTTGTTCTTCTCTTCCACTGCCTCCTCACCTTGATATTTCCATGTTTCTGCTCATGTTAAGATCAATCCTCTGCTTCACCTACAGACGCGCTGTGTTGCCGACGGGCTTACTGTCCACAGCCCCCCCCCCCCCTTTTCCCTCCCTCCCTCTTTTTTTGTTCTACTTCAAAGTGAAGAGGTGTCTTCCCTTTTTAACCTGCTCTCCTTCAATCATTCCTACTGTATGGAGGGATCACACACAGCTCTGGGGCATGCCGCAGTGAAGCCTCCGCCGTGTCTGCCTCATGTCAATACCTCAGCGCCAGTGTATTGACAGAAACCAACTTCTCTCCCCAGGGACTGACTGATCATGGTCGCCGTGGTCCGCTCTCTCATGGTACTGCTGATCGCTCAGGTGCTGCTGGAAGGTGCTACGGGACTTATCCCCGAGGTGGGCCGGAGGAGGTACAGCGAGTCCGGGAAGCAGAGCCCCGAGCGGACGGAGAGCTTCCTCCACGAGTTCGAGCTGCGGCTGCTCAACATGTTTGGACTGAGGCGCAGGCCGACGCCGAGCAAGCAGGCGGTGGTGCCGCAGTACATGGTGGACCTCTACCGCATGCACTCAGCGAACGGAGACCACAGCACGAAGCGGCCCAAGAGCATGGGGAAGCACGCAGATAGAGCCGCCAGCAAGGCCAACACGATTAGAAGCTTTCACCATGAAGGTATGTATTAGTGACATACCTTTACCTGTCAGCCGGAGAGCTCATAGCTCTCTCAGACAACCCTAACCTATATTTAAGCCTGACTCAGTGCCTCAACACTGAACCCAGTCTTCTCACTGTTTTATGTAGGGTTAGTCATTTACAGGTGACACGCGTCCAAGTTATTTGTGACTCTTAAATAAGTTTCGGGGGGCAGCGGAAAAAAAGTCACTGATAGGATTTACAAACAAGCATCTCCTGCGTAATCAGCCGAAATTAACTCTCATTTGAAGTGATGCAACCTTTACGCAAACATTGCCCCTGCGGAGCTGTCACTGGCTTCAGGAACATCAAGGCGCGGTGGTTTCCCTGGGGTAATTTGTTTCTTAATAATTGATGGTGTTTGCGTGGGCTCTGAAAACAGTTTTTCCAGACACGCACCGCAGGAGCAGGATAAAGGGCGGTGTGCCTTCGCACAGGTGATAGTCATCACCCCGTAACTTCAATAACACACGACGTGACATTATACTAACACGCATTATGACAAAGTTATCCTGTCAGACTGAATTCTGAGTCATTTTTTAACAGGGCTGAAATTAGTGCGTGGTGAAGGAGGAGAAGGAGGAGGGCTTGCGCTCCTTATTCTTTCCAAATCACTCCTCTCTCCGCGCTGTGCGCCATTACGCACGTTCCAATAACACCATAATTGCTCACTTAGTTTATATGCTGGGTACCCGCTGATTGTTGAATTCAGTGTTTCAGTTTAATTGCATCTTACGTCCATGGCAACACATGCTGCTCAGATGAATAAGGATCACACACAAAGTTTACAGGGCTTGGGTTAAGTGCATTATAGTTCACCAGTCATAGTATACGTGTTCATACAAGGTCATTTGTTTGGGACAGTGCACGTTAATAAACAGTGCTGTTAAATGCACCACAGTTAGCCAACAGGCTATTTCTCATGTGCAAGTGGGTAATTCTAAACTGTCTTAAATAATCCAACCGGTGACATTTAAATACCACTAATGCTTTATTTATATACTATTAAGTTCAAGGAAACAGAGCTGTTCGACTATTCATAGTGTTATAATGATTTATGTATGATTAAAAAAGATCAGAGCATCTGCTGCTAAACATAAACTGACTGTATTAACCATCCAATCTCCTGCAGCCTATGTTCTGGTTTTTACAATATGCAAGTTACTGCGTCCATAGGGGCTCTACACAAAGTTCTTATACAGAGTCTTAAGTGTTTGAGTGGGGAAGTTTCCATCAGGGGTGAGTCAGAGGGGTGGCTGAGTGGTTGCTTGGGTGCTCTCCAGAGGCCGAGTGCAATGACACCCAGTGGCTACATTGACACACTACAAACAAGCCTGGCCTGGGCAGCAGGCCCGAGTGAGTGCTCCCCTGCCCACTACTGGAAACGTCTGCCCGTGGCCAGCACACACCTTGACACCACTAGCCATTACAAATGTGTTCAAACTGCGTCAACATGCGCCCCCCCACCCCCTGGCTCTTTCATCCTATGCTAACAGAGCTGGAGAATTGTTAGTCTTTGTCAAGCGCTGTTAAATTATTGGCTCTAGTCCAAGCATGTATCTACAGATGTAAGTTCAGCACGCCAGAGCTCTAATCATTCATCACATCTCACTGCTGATATTAATTTCACTCAGATAATTAGTTTCACTGCTATCAGTTTTCAAAAATGAGCATTTTTCCGTGCCAAATTGAACATTTCTACTATTACACAGGAAGTGGCTGCCAGAAACAGGTCTGTGATGAATGACCCAACATTAGCCTTTATCTTTTTGTTTTGGCATGGAGGGCAAAAAGAAATTAGGAATGTTGATACACTCATATCTGTGGTTCACACGTTTTTGTCAAGCCTAAACTTGTTCACACAGCCGTTCATATAAAGAGAGACAGACAGGGGGAAGAGTGAGAGCACTCCTGCAGAAAGAGACAGAGAAACAAGGGACAGAGGAGACAGAAGGAAAAGAGGATTTGGGGCTAAGAGAACAGAGGGAGAAGGAGATTTGGGAAGCTGGGGAAAGGAAGAAAGAGGGGGATTGGGGACAGACCAGAGGGAACGGGAGACGGGGGGCTTTCCCACACCAAATGAGGAGTGAGATGCCTAATTGAGGTCTTTGTACCTCTGGAGAGAGGTTTAGGATGAGATGGTGGAATTTCCTAAATGCCTCCTTTGAAAAGGCTCAGAGTTCAAAGTTTGTGTTTATGTTAGCTCACCAAAAAATAATTAAAAAGTGCGTTTACACATCATCTATGATCTTCATAAAGTGAGAGTTCAAAGTGGCACTGCATTAAAGAAAATTGCAGCTTTTACTAAGATTTCTATCATTCACAGTACAGTTAGGACAGATGTCTTGAATGCACTTTCAGGGATGATAGCCTTTCCTGACTTTGAACTGTGTCGGCTTCAAACTGTTGATATCAAACATTGTGCAGCCACAGTTTCCTTTGGGGTCTATTCATTTTTCTCTGGATCATAATATATATTACCAGCTTTTAACAATACCATATTTACAAGTGGTATTAGAGCTGGCTCTTCCAGTATATTAGCCTTAATTTAATCAATACTAAACAGGTTTCCATATACATTTTTTGTCTATAGAGATTTTTTGATTTCCATGTGCACTTATGGGAATTGTATGCAGCAGTCAGTTCACATCAGGCATGTTTGATCTTATAAATAGGAGGAAGCACACTGCTTTCATCGTCTGACATGTAAGTAGGTAAATTTATGAGCATTACACTAATGCTGTTATTACATCGCCATGATAATTTGTCCGCTAATACTCAGACAAACATGCAATGTGTTGTGCCTGCATGACAATGCCCCACACCCACTATAACCATGTGGCAGCTTGGCTGACTGCACAAAAAGAAGGCTGCAAGTTGTAAGTGGGAGTGGGAGAGGGAGCAAAAGAAATCATGTGAGAAACCATCCTTTGATACTTTCATAGATCGTTCATGCTCACAGGGGAACCATAAAACTGACACGGCCTTAATCCTAGATGTTGCTTCCCATTATTGTAGCATGCATAAATGCTTTGTTTCATCTTTGGCATGCATTTCACACCCCGATCGTCTTACAATATGTTCGCCTCTCTTTTGTCTTTTGTAGAGTCTATGGAGGCCCTGGCCAGCCTGAAAGGCAAAACAACCCAGCAGTTCTACTTCAACCTCACTTCTATCCCTGATGAGGAGCTAATCACTTCTGCGGAGCTACGCATCTACAGGGATCAGGTCATGGGAGCAGCAGCCCCCAACATCAGCTCCAGAAACACCACTACCAGCGATAGTGGTCCTGCTGGTGGCTCCCATCGAATCAACATTTATGAGATATTCAGAGTTCCTGGCACTCATGGCAGGGAACCTCTAGCACGTCTGCTGGACACTCGGCTAGTGCAGGACTCTTTAAGCCGCTGGGAGAGCTTTGATGTCAGCCCCGCTGTATCTCAGTGGACCTCCGGCAAAGGCCACAACCATGGCTTCATGGTGGAGGTACATCACCCAGAGCAAGGGGCGATGGATGGGGAGCATGCTAAGAAGCGTAGTAAGCATGTCAGGGTGAGCCGGTCCCTGCACCAGGACCAGGACTCTTGGCCACAGGCTCGGCCCTTGCTGGTGACGTATGGCCACGACGGCCGCGGGGACTCAGTGCTCCACACACGAGAAAAACGTCAAGCAGCCCTCCGCAAACAACGCAGAAAGCAACAGCACAAGGCAAGCTGCAAGAGGCATGCCCTGTATGTGGACTTCAGTGATGTTGGCTGGAATGAGTGGATAGTGGCACCACCTGGGTACCACGCCTTTTATTGCCAAGGGGAATGTCCATTCCCCCTTGCAGACCACCTCAATTCTACCAATCATGCCATCGTGCAGACGCTGGTCAACTCAGTCAACTCAAACATCCCCAGAGCCTGTTGTGTGCCCACGGACCTCAGCCCCATCTCCCTGCTCTACCTGGATGAATATGAGAAGGTCATCCTGAAAAACTACCAGGACATGGTTGTGGAGGGATGTGGCTGCCGGTGAGCAACGGACAGTGGGATGGAGAGAAAGCGGGAGTGGGAAAGAAAGACTGAAAGGTTATTATGGACACCCGGTTTCCCAATGAAGACGTTTATTTATATGAAAGATAGACAAAAAAGAGCTATTGTGGAAGAAGAAAAAAAAACTATATATGAATATATTTATGTCTACGTAAAGTTGGGAAAAATAAATATTTTAATCAGAGGAATATTCCTTTACTGGTTTTGAAAATGTATTTCTGATGTACATTTCGAAATGGGTGCAATACCACATGAAGTATAATGCTCAGATTTTTATTTTGTATTTATTTCTATTATAACCACTTTATTTGTAAATAAATGTGTATTTATCATGAAAAAAACACATGGTCATTCCGATTTTACCACATCAGCTACAGGGAACCTCCCTGGTGTTGATGTATCTGTGACAGGGGCCAACATGAGCGACTGACATGGACAGGAGAGAGTTTCGAATTCCGACAGAAATTAGCTGCAAAAATATAACACATGGCAAGAGGCTCACACTGCACTGATTGCAAACTAAGCATTGGACTCTTTTGGTAAATGTAACTGGAAACCAACAACAACAGAAGCGAAACGAGGAAAGTGACGGGGGCAGGTCAGGGTGCCACTGGTGTAATGAACTGTAGTAGGGCGTAGGGTCACGAGACGGGAGTGACAAGTTACAAGCTCACAAATGTGATAGACTCCCAGGGGAGGATTAGAAAAACACCAGAGCATGTTTTCCTGCAGTACATCTCACTGCAAAGATCCATGGGAAGGAACTTCCAGAAGCTAGCTTGTTTTTTCAGTTCCTAACCAATATTACAGATTTGTCTTTTTAAAGAAAAACTCTTTCAGACCTCTTTCAGCATGTCTGAAAGAGGTCTGACAGGGCACATGGTTTATTTATCAAGAGATTTGAGGATGAAAGATTGTGAACTATGGCAGCCAGACAACAGGCCTTCAGCAATAACAGAGCCTACTGACATTTTAATTATTTAAGACAAACAAACACACACCTGCACCTGTCCACACGCTGCACATGCTCAAACAGATTCTGCTCCACTTGGCCTGCCTTCCTTTGTCATTTCTGAGTCATAAGGCGTTGATGTGTTTTGGGCTGAAAGATAAAAAAAAAAAAAAAAAAGTATATTTTAGTTAAGCAGCAGATAATGAATTGCAACAGAAACAATACCAAAGATTGACACAAAAAAGCTAAAGTCACGTTTTAGTCACTAAGACAGTTGGAATAGCTGGCTGGCTAAAACAAAACATATGACATGTGATAAGACAGTTTGAAGGGTGAACACCTGAGTCAATATCATTATTCTGCAGTGTTTTCAGTGGAAACAATGTAATGGGTAGACCCAAACTGCCCTAGAAAAAGACATCAAAATTCATAATTCAGCCACAATAGCAGATCAGATAATGATAGGGAGAAGAGAAACATAGACGGAGAGTTCTGTCTGACTGCGTTTTCTGCTGTGTTTGCATTAGAAAGGACTTGGAGGGATCACAAGGCAGCTCAAAATGCTCTAAATAGAATGTTTTTTATGTGAGCGCACATTGGGACCGTGGAATGTTGGTTTTCAATCTCAGACACATGCATACGCTTGCATGGAAAACCAACATGGTTGTTTTTTCAATCATCTATTCAAGGGTTTCCTGGTGGGCTTTTTCTCTTCAAAAACAAATGTGCATTGAACAAAGATACGCTTGTTACTTATATAGGAAATGTAAATCAAAACATTTCGAAGGAGCCATGAGTCTTTATTCACGGGCAGTAAAAACACTGAAATGTCCCATTTTTTTCACGGGCCTCAGATCCGGTCTGTTTACTCATTCTTATCCTCCAAGGGTCTGCAGCACCAGTTTACTCCGGATGATGCAACTATCCAATTATTTCATTCTCTCCCAACATGCACACATAAGATCCACATACACACATGCACCGCCTCCTTTCCGACCACAGCTCAGTTTCAATCTTCTGCATGTGTTATTTTATTCTACCTTGCATCTCCACCCCCCTTGGTCCCATCTGGTGTCCATTTCTCCTCTGCGGATCCCACCATACCACAGCCCCGCATATGGGCTGCACATACCTCTGTCAGTAGCAGCACCGTTTTAATGGACTTCAGGAGGAAGTCACTTCACTGGCCGACTTAATTAACATTTGATAAAAAAAACAACCTCCCCCGCCCCCCTATACGCAAAAAAATAAGAAATTGCCAAGAGTTTCTGGAGTGGGGTGGGGGATATATTTCGCATTAAAAAAAGTGTGAGATTTAGTGGTTTTCCTTTATAGTTCCAGTCCATAAACCTTTTCATTGGGTTGGGTGGAAATACTGCTCACTGGGAGGGTGACACATGGGTAGCATGGCTGAAACGCCCCTCCCGCATCCCATCCAAGCTGAACTGGGTTCCAGTTGTACTGTCAGTTGGCCAGTGTTCTTCCAAAAAACTTGGGTTTCTTGTTTTAGAGCCACATTACTATCAGGCAGCTCCTCAGGGACCACTCCTTAACTTCTCACTAAGAACAGAGGTCAGGGGTCAAAGTAATAAGGACCTATTATCTCCACCATTACTGACTGACTTCCAGGCTCATCACGTCATCACAGACTAGTGGCTTCAAGTGTGGTCAACCACTGGTTGGGAAAGAGAACATATTTGCTTTGCAGGATCCATTCTGTTTATCCTACGTGCACAAAATGGATTGTAAAACATTATTTAAAGACATGAAAGAATTCACGATGAGCTAAAAAAAACGAGTCTGTGTGTGACTGTGTTCTCCACGGTTTTGTTATAAAAGCACAATTGAGAGATATGTGCTCTTGGCAAAGTCCTCTTCACCTGCTACACAGACCTCTGCAGAGTCACTCTCCGAAAACAGATTCCCCCCTTCCTTCTCCGTGAACATCTGGTAAATCAGTTAAAGGTGTCCTTCGCTCTTTGTTTACGCACAAACACACAACAGAGCAGCCGCATGGCTGATGAGCATAACACTGGAAGCTGGGCTCGACTAGCGTGGTAAGGCGCATTCCTTTTGTTTGGTGCACAGAAAACCACACCAAAACTATCTGCAGCTCCAAACAACCCAAATCATAAGGGTTGTAAAATCATATTTCCAGATTTCTGGCTGGCCCAGAATTGGAAAGTATGTGGCATTCCGTGTATCTTTGATGAAACAGAGGTCTTGGTCGCTATGGGAGATCTCAGTTTGCTCGGTGCCAAAGTGGGACACGAAAATGTAGAGGAGTGAGGAGAGACAGGGGCCACTTTAGAGTCTTTTCTAACTTCGGATCTTTTCTCCTTCATGTGCGGCACACGCTAATTTTAGAGGTGGTGCACATGGTGTTTTTTCTGTATTCCGAGAACAGCCAGCGAGATGACGTCCAGCATAGCTATGACTGTGGCATCTGTGCTGCAGCTCTGAACACATCAAACAGTCGGGCGTCCACAGATTCAGGAGCCGAGCAAATATGGAAATAACTTTTCCAGAATGACTGCGAATTCGATAGTACTTTTACATATATACAGTCTTAGCCTTTCATTTGTCCACATGCACATGTCTGCAAGGCAGTACAGACACAAATTAAAGCATACCTGTGAGCACAGAAGTTTGGACCTTTTTAATGTTGGTTCATTAAGACAACAAAATGCAACATTACTAAATACAATTAGTACCTTGCTTTTTAAATATGCACTGCTACTACCATTAGTGTAACAACTAATCATCCATGCAATCACAGTGGAGTTGGCCTGGAGTGACATGCTGAAATCATTACGTCTGGCTCGGGCTCAATGGAAGAGACCATAATATGTCCTTATATTCACAGCAGAATAGTCTTACTGTTAAGCTATGGAAGGGTTAAAAAGTTGTCTTATAATACTCTCCAGAACAAGGCAATGTAACATTAGAGGATGGACAAGAGCTTAGGCCGAACACTTTTTATTGATGAGCGATGGGGGGGCAGCAGCAGGGGGAACAACCTCATGACATGAGAGCTTTTCACAGTGACACAGTGGATAATACACTGCGCAGCTCTCGCCCTATGCTGTTCTCTCTCGCTGATTTGATTGCAGTAAATAACATGAAATACAGTGAGAGAAAATACTGGAGGATTTCGGAACATTTGCCTTTCCACTGATTTTCGCTGTTAATCTGTAATCAAAAAGTAATGGAGCTCAGGATGTGTACCTTGCACTTTGTGGACTAACACATTTCCAAAGAGGGTACAGGAAGGAGTTCCATGTGGACCACATATGGGCTTTTCTAAAACCGGCTTGAGGATGGATTTGCCTCTAGACACTGATCTAAGGTCAGTGTCATGTTTACTCCTCTGATGGTTACAGTTTGGTTTGGGTGGGGGGGCAGGGGGAACCGAACTGATCCTGGAACCTTGCCGAAGGGCGTCTTCTACACCCTGAGCATGAAAGGGGCTGTGTGGTTATGGGAGCGGCCTCCATCTTTGTAGCAGGAAGTGAAGAGATCAATCAAAGGGAGCTACATGACATCTCCCAGCATGCCTGTTAAATAAATGTCAATCTCTGCCACAGTAAATCTCACGCATTACCACGCATATGACTTCAAATCAGCAGTCTTCTCTTGGGGCTGGCAGTGATAAAGATTCCCTCATTTATTTTGTCTGATGACAGATCGTAGACAAAAGCTCATAATACACAGCTAATAATGTCAAATAGCTACTATATTTCACACACACACTCCATTTCTCTTATGCATACACACATACCAATATCTGTTTTTCTATACATAAATTTACATCTGGAATACATGTAGACCTAGATCACAATTATCTTCTTTATCACCTGGTTTACAAAACTCACTGAATATTTGACTAAAATTGGATGACCACTGTCTACATTAATAAATATTTTTCGTTTTCTAATGCAAGTATAAAATGTTTATGTTTACAGGATCTTTTAATCATCAGTAACCAGTAGGTGGCAACAACCTATCTCTAAAGAGGTCTGGATGACACTGGGAAGCCCCTTGAGGTGCTCCAGGTGTGGAACCCAGTCCACCAGGCATCAGTAGATCTTCAAATATAAAAAGAGACCTGTTATTGAGTTGGGGGCCTCACTCGGTGGTCTATGAGAACAAGCTGGTGCTGAATCTTTTGTACTTACAGCAGATTACCAGGAGGCTGCTTCCAGATGCAGTGCACCAGGGAAAAACAGACTGTCCTTCCCTGGGTGGTACAGGACAAATCCACTCCCCACACTTTTCTCATTAGCGTAATAAGCTTTGTATAAACCACTGGGTTGCCATTGTCAAGGACACACGCACCTTCTATCTATCCATCCGTCCATCCAGTACATCTGTCATACATCTCTGTCCTGATGTGGCGCAGGTTGGAAAATGTTGAAATGTGATGCTTGCAAAAATTTTTGGTCCAAATTGTATGTTGACAGTATGTGCTTTGTTTTAAATGTAAAGGTACAATTCTTTGCAGTGCACATCTCTGTACAAGAAAGAGATATGCTCAAAATAAAATGGGGAGACCGGAAAAGCAAACTATTATGTATTGTTTTGTAACACTAAACAGTATGTATAATGGCACAAGGGGAAAATAATTTTCCATTTGCAGCACTTATATTCAAAGCAGGCTTCATCAAGCTGATTGCAGAGGGAGATGAGAGAAGCCTGTTTATGTAAAGAGCAGGTCCACAACCTGAGGGCCCGAGCCAGCTCTGCTACGGGGTGTAACTCACACTCCTTCACCCCGCTCTCCCACAGCCTGTCAGTGGCATGGCAAAGTCTGCCTCACCATGCTTCCTGTGACTCACTTCCTGTCCCAGCCCTGCACCTGCACTCCCCTGGGTGATGTCATGGCAGGTTTTCCTTTCGGTGTCGCACTGCTAAGCACACTCCCCATCTGGCATAATGCGCGTATGCATGCGCGTATGTTTGTGTGTGTACATCTATTAGCATTATATAGCACAGACATCAGTCAATGGAGGTGCAGTGAATGTGGCCCTTCAAAGATTTAATGATGACCTCTTCACTGATCTAAAGACTTTGACTGCAAAGAAGACACATCAAAACAGACAGGTGAGGACGAGGATAGAGGTAGATGAAACATTGACTCATTCCCAAAGCAGAATAATTATGATTCTTTTTCTCCTTTTCTTCTTTCTTCTGTGACATATAAATATGTCCTTTTGTTTCCTCCTTGTGTTTATGCATTCAATTACTTGAATCCCACTGAAAATCCTTTCTGAGCTTCACGTAATGAAAACTTGACCTTTGTGAGAAAGGAGTAGTTCTGTTTTCCATTGAGGAGAAACCACCTCTAGATGTCCTCAATATCTGTAGGAATAATTACAGTAGGCCTTTCTACCATTGGTGACCGCAGTGAAAATGATAGATGGAGGGGAACACACTACTTGGACAGACCCATGAGTAAATGGAAATATTGTATGAGAATGAGTGCATACTTTTTTCCCTTATCCTGGGCCGTAAGAAGTCATGTTTTTTTAACCAAACCAACCTTTTTTTTTTTCTCTTTTCCCCTCAGATTGAAGTACAAGTATGTACGTGAACAGGCAGGAACAGCTTACAGGTCCGGTCAGCAGAGGAGAAGCCCGTTAAAGGTCAAGGGTCGCAAGAAGAAGGCAGCAGCTATATATCAATTGTCATTTCCTTTTCTGGTACAGTCACAGACCTCTTGCTAGTTTCACTCCTTTATAGAGTGTGTTGTAGATCATTCGTTTTTGCTAGCTCCCTGTTGACAACATTGGTTGCTGTAATGGTTTACTGTGAGAAACTTAGCGCCGTGTCCTCTGGTTTGGTGTCTGTGACACATCCATTCAGCTCTGATCCTGATAGATGGTAAAGACAAAAAAGAGGCAAGAGTGCAAGAGTAAAGAAAGACTCAGACCTGATCTGGTTTTCTTTGATATCCACATAACTCCCTCATGACTGGATTCATATAAAGTATATTCATTGCCGGGGAGGGACAAAGCCGTCTTGGTGAAAGTTTAGTTGTCATGCACTGTGGTTATCTAGTATCCACAGTCATGACAGTGGAAATTGATAAAGTATACTTAGAAATGTTTTTTCCTCATTAGAATGGGCAGCATTTACAGAGCCACAGTTTACCAACATTCAGGGGTTGACTGAAACTCTGTACTGTCACTGTGCAAACAGCGGGCGTTCTGTTGACTGGGACATAAAATAGTGCTGTTGGGTTTTGGGTTTCCAGAGTGGGATCAGGGCTGCAGTATATTGAGTCCATGTGGGGAGTGCGTTTTTAATCTGAGCCTTACCCACAGTCCTTCCTGTTTCTAATTTGGTGCTGCAGTGGTTTTGTCCCGAGGCCAAAAGCCTCTCTTCCACAGAGTGTCTATTTCCTCTGAAGTGAATAGTAGCAGGTGTGCTGGCCTGAGATCCCTTGGAGAAGTCTGCTTATGAATAGCCCACATCTCAGTCTTTCTCACCTGTCTTTGTTTTCTTTTTTCTTCCTTTCATTCTTATTTTCCATTCTGTCTCCCATTCTTTCCCTCTTCTTCACATACTTTCTTTCTTTCCTTGTTGTTATGTCTTCACCACTGTGCGGCCACTCCTTTGTCTCGCTCATCTCTCCTGTTTTTCTTTTATTCATACCCTTTGCTCTCTTTTCTTCCTTCAAGATCAAGGTGTAGTACTTTGATAAGTCATAAAGCAGAAGCTTATGCTGATGAAAACAATAAAATACCACACCAAGAACAAGGGCAACGCAATCACTTATCAACCCAGCCAGACATCGGACATAACAAATCACATACAACAGTGAAACTGTCAAAACATCCAAATTAGGTTTAGAACTCGGTTTATTGAAATTGCCTTTGTTCCGCCAGACATAATACCACAAATCCTTTTGCAGGAAGAACCATTACTACACTGAGTAAATTGAACTTAGACAATTAGCAAATGTATACTCCCTTAAATAATGAATACAGACATATGCAGAAAGAGGAGCAGGACAATGTGTCTGTGTGAGTGAAAGACTTAATCTTCCCCATGCTATCATGAGGCCAGTCTGATAGCCGAGAACTCATCCAATCTGTGAGCAGAGGAGACATGCTGTCACGCTGTTTCAAGGAGGCACTGCGATTGGAATTAACCTATAGTGACCTTCACTCCTCCTCCCCCCTTCCCCAAAACACACTCCCTAATGAGTTGGGCTTGAAAGGGTGCAGCCTTTGTTGTAAGGCAAATAAATCCTATCAGAGCAAAGTCATATTCTCACTCATCTCTGAGAAAAACAAGGCAAAAGAAATCATGCTGGTTGCCAATGATTTGTGATTTAGCACAGGGGTGAAATGCAGCTGCAAGGCCATTAAGAAAATGAGAGTCTAACAAAGGGGTTGCTTAACTGAAACACATGAACTCTTAATGATGTTTGTGTTCGTTCAACTTTGCTTCCACATCATTTGCCAAAGAACACTTTGGTGTAAAGATAATGTGCTTGCAGATTCTTTTCCCAGATTCTGGGAGTCTGGTGAGACCATTGTCCATTCTGGTTGTATTTTCCTTAATGACAATCATAATCAAAATCAATATGGGATTTTAACTTTCAAATTATAGAAATGATCTAAATTCTTGTCATTGTCACCCACAGTCAACGTGCCTATTCAATTTACTAATTTCTCCATCAAATAAATAGCATTTGACCCTTTAGTAACAATAGAGGTTCTCCAGCCTCTGTTCAGGGCTCCTTCTCCCTCCTGCTTTTCTGATTCTGTGCCAAAGTCAACCATTGGCATTTACATTTCCAGACATGGTGTTTCCGGCATCTGCACACGCTTGTGTTTACACAGGATGTTCAAACTTGATGCAGATTAAACAAATCCAATTTGGAGGCTGAGTTCAATCACCTCCTTTATTTCAACATTTAGTAGATGAAGCTGGGGGCCAGATCACCACGAACATTTCCAAGAGCATTGGGTGGGGGGAATGATCTGTAGACCAATAAGTCCAGAGAGTATTTTGAGAGTATTTATATGCGGATAGATGTCATCCGCTAGTTCCCACAGGCCTGCATGTGGTTGGTTTTGCTCAGTGTGGTATATATATTTTTTTAAATCCAGTTCTCTCTGGCAAGTATTGTGGGCCTTCTAAGGGCCAATGGGTAGTTTGGCATTGGTGCTGTTCCCACACTTATGGTGTAAACGGAGGCCTGGCTTTGTGCTCACATGCCCAGACCAGGCACACGTAGCACAATTTTTGTTATGAACACTGAATTATGGCAGAACCTTTTACATCTTGCATCAGATAATCACTGATTACTTAAACTCAGGAAACACAGTATAGGTCAGACGCCAATCGTGCCAAGTTCACGTTCTCATATGGGAGAGTGGACAGCTTCCAAGTTTTGGCTGATGGCAGTCTACAGGCTTCCTAGCCCAGTCCGCTTGAGACAGACTTCAACTCCACGGGATCAGGATTGAGAACAGAAATGCTACAGAACTCTGACCTTTTCACGAGTAGAAAGGGACTTTTTTGGATTCAGAACAGCAGTCATTTGTTCAACAGGAACTTTTAATTGCAAGTTTGACTGGTGTTTGTGTCCACACCTGGGTCGTCTTTCGCATTTGTGAGGGGTTTTGAAGTTCACTGGCACCTGTTTGGCTATTGTCCAACTGCCCATCTGCTCGTAGCCAATGCTGCCATCCCGCTTCTACAGACCAACTCCTTTCAGAATGGCTAGCCGTCCACCTAATTGTATCACATTCTACAGGCTTTATCCTGGCATTCTCTTGCCAGCTAAAGGTTGCCGAAATCTCATCCGCCACATCAGAGGAGCCCTATTAACCCCTGACCCCTGGTTGGTGTGTGTGGACAAGGTCGCTCCTCACACCCAACGTCGGGCCCATTAACACGTCGCCCAACAGCAGAAAACTATTTTGACGGGCTGTAATTGGCGCTAAGTGATGGTGGACAAAGGCCCCCTCTGTGCTGCCCGCTGGACTGAGCTGTACTGACCACTCTTGGAGCTTCACGCTTGACATTTCCTTTCTGAGTCCAATGTGAGAAGAGAGGAAATGGGGAAGCCCCTTCCTGCACCACCACCTCCTTCCATTTCTCCATCCCTTCAGCCCCTTATGCTATTTGCCATGTTGCTTCTTTGAAAACGTGAGATAATGAGGTTCTAGGGAGAGAGCTGGCCAGAGCAGAATTGCACAGTCCAGATCTGTGGAGGATGATTAATCCAATGGCAGGCCATTCCTTTCAGAGCCAGCCTAATTAGTTTATGTTAGCTGGACAAGGTCAGGGGGCGTGTTTGACTGAGGCCTTTTCCTAAAATGCCACAATGGTGTGATGATCTGTGACTGCAGGTGCAGCAGTCGGCTGCTTTAATGTTGGTTTCATTGGGTATTGGCTCGATGGTTTAGCTGCAAATTGGCAAAGACACTGATGTCTTCTGATAATATGTCACTTTAAAACAAATCTACTGCCATCTGGATTTGTACATTCATTATTCATGAACTAAAAAGTTAAACTAGACTACAAATAACCAGGGAAAACCCCTCAGTATTGTATGTGGGTTGTATGATGGCAAGCAAGGACTTCAAATAACTAAAAAAATATGTAGAATAATTCAACTGGTAGTCTTGGCCCACATTATTGTATTGCTAACCCAGAGTGCACCCAGTGAATTACAAACCACGTAGAGTGAGTCATTACGCTAGTATATGAAAGTCCCTCCTTCTTCAGTCATATCACCATTTACCTTGACTGAATTCATACTTATGGCAGATGTGGATCCCTTTAATGATTGACTGTAATCCCAAATTCCCCCTTGCTGTGTACAGCTTGTGTCCTTAGCAACACTCAATGAAATCCAGCCAGGCCTCTCTCACACAAAGATGTATACTTAAGACAGGTCTAACTCCCTTCCCCATAGGCCATGCCATGCTCTCATCCCCATATTTAACAGCCTGACGTCAGACAGGAGCATAGCAGGCAGCAGAAGAGACTTTAATACTAAATCTCTCCCCCTGTCATTACCGGCCTGTGTGACCGCCTATCAGAGGCCCTTGAGTGATGTGGGAAACCCAGGGCCCTGTCCTCCCAACCCCTGTAGGCCAGGCCGCCTGTTCTGTCCAAACCAAACTGAAAACTACAGGACAGGCACAGTTAGGGTTGACATCAATGAGGGACTGGGCTCTTTATGCCCACTCTGTGGTCAGGAGGGGAGAAGCCTGGATATTAATCTCTCTCTCGTCTTTACTCAAATGCTTTTTTCCCTCTTTCCACTTCTCAACACGCAGGCCGTATTTCTGGGCTCTCCATCCCATTAAGGCTAAATCAAACGAAGGCAAAGACTGTTCCTTTTGATAGCTGTTGTAACTGCAGTTGCATAAGCATCCTCTACCTAACAGCGATGTTAGGTTGAATGAAAATAATGATCTGGCTGGTCCAGAGGGATGGATTGTACCAGCAGCTCAAGCTGAGGTCTGTGTTATTTTTAAAGACAATCTCTCAATTAATAATTGCCAGGATTGTGTTGATTTAATCTGAATGAGTCCACCTAACCTACATTGACAGCCAAGACCACTGAATCCCACCTAGATCCACACAGAATTCAAGTGCTGGCTCTTATTTGCATACCTTGAAAATATGAAGATACAAAAATTGTTATTCCAACTAATAACCCAAACTATGCTTGCACAGGATATATGGCTCCTTTTTTCCAACACCTGTGAGGCAAATAAATAACCCAAACATGCCAGCTCAATCAGTGCACCAGCCCATGTGATGTGGGTCATTATGAGAGGACACCTGCAGCACCCAGCGTCCCCAGTTGACTTTGTAAAAGCCTCATAACTGGGTGGGGGACAGAGGGGAGAGCTACAGGGCCAGAACCAGGTTTGGCCCCAAAGGCCTTAACTATCACTCCAGTCCAAGGGTTGCCTTTGGCCTTGCTAACTCTTCCATGAAATGGGCCCCAGGAACAGTGCAACAGGCCGCTCACTGTTAGCCAACAGTGCTCCCTTTGTGTGAAAATTGTCAAAGCTGGCCCTTTTCTGCACTGGTCCTGTCCTTCTTTTGAGCCTCAGCTGTGAGCAAACAAAGCTGGCTTAAAGTTTTGCATGATGGTTAACTAGCTAGCTGGCTAGCCACATTCGTGTTTGTGTGAATGGAGCAATGGAGTTTGTGTTTCCTGTGTTCTGCAGGTGCAGCTTCAATTGCTAATGAGAGAGGGCCCAGTCAATGACACACTGATAAAACCGATAACTGTATTTTTCATGGTTTGTGCAAAAAGGAGCTCAAGAATACATGATGTGATCCAAATTCTACATTCAATGCATTTGAAGTCCAGTTATTGAAATGTTCATGGTTTAGAAAAAAAACTCCTGTTTAAATTTCTTGTATTTGTTAGATGTAATCGAAAAACATACCGGTCTCAGAATTATCACTTTTTAATGGCTCAAACTTTTGTGGTAAATAACAGTGATGCATTCAAATAAATGGGGTGACAAGCACTGTATAATATTCATATAAGGACTTAATGATAAACATTTTATCTTTTCAGATTTATTGGTTTTGCAGGGACAACATCTTGGGTATTCTACATAATTCCTTACTATATAATGCATACATATACATATAAACATTTGTATTAATTCCAAATGTGTCCACACAATACTGTCAGAGAGATTAATATGTACAATATTGAGATATCAATGTTGTATTCTACTATATGTCTGGACTTAATCCAAATGTATAAGTACAGTGTTGTTAATTTACATAACATAATATATATCATGTTTTCCTCTTCTCTGTATTCAACTGCTCATCTGAGTGTTTATTAGATTTTTAATATGTTATCAATATCATTTTATAGTCCCTATTTAATTTGTATAGTTTGGTATGGCTTCTACTGTAGTTTGTTTTTGCACTCAGTCTTTCCAGAGAATGACAAGATTGTTGTTTGGCTGTAACTATAAATATATTATTCAAACTTGAGGACTGTCAACAAAGGTGTTCAACAGTATATTACATTGCATATGACACAAGAATATGAGCTATAGCTACAATGCCGTATTATATTATTCATATTATATTTTTCCTTATATATTGAAAAAAATCTATGTTGTGATTAGGCATTATACAAACAATGTTTTATTGAATTAAAAAAAGTGTTGGCTTACAAAATCACACAGCCACAGCAAAGTTGCCAACAAGTGATTCAAAAACGAAGCACAATGATGGATTCTATTAGCCAATTCAGTCTTCGTTATCATAAACCTGGGATTCATTTATTCCTCTACCATACTTGTACAAAAGCATAAATTATCCTCTATTCATTTAATTGTAGGCGCAGACATCATTGCTGTTTATCTCAAATGAAATTTATTGTGTTGTTACTGCATAAAATGTTTTCCTGAAACAGAAGAAACATCTATTAACTGCTATTTGTTACGGGGTTTTATCTGTGGTTGAAATGGACCATCAAGTTACCACAGAGCTGGGTTCACATGAATGAATTTCAGAGAAACTGTGTTCAATTTTAAAAGCCACATGTAATATCAAGAAGCTATAGAACACGACAAAAAATTGCTATAGATACAACTGCCATGGTATAGATAAATGCTTCACTATAGATAAACTTTACCAAAGCACCTTTTTCTCTATTTCCCCCATTTGGATGGAAAGGAAACCAGTAGCACTTGGTTTAACCACGTTTAGTTTTTCATAATTGTTCCCAAGGTTGCTGTTTTTTATTTCTGGGCTTTCTGTGCCAATATAATTCAATTTCTGCGGCCAAGCTAAATATTTGCAGCATGGCTTATGCTTCTAAACTGAGCTGTAGTTTGGGCAAAAAAAGAGGTTTGCCTTGCAAGCAGTGCTGTGTAGACAAGGCAAGTAACAGATTCACTGCTCATCAACAACAACTCTAGTTCTAGTCACACCATCATTGTCATTAATTGCTCTGTTGTGCAATCATCCTTGGCATTAAAGTCTTAATGCTCTTCAATCCGCCCCTTGTGTCTTTGGGCTACGTGCTACAAGGTTTGATGGTAAACTGACTGTTTACAACTTCTTAGGAACACATGACACAAACTGAAGGGAGTGAGAGTCATTTACAGTCAGTTAAATTCCCTGCTGAGAGGCCCTGCTAAATGCTTCTTCCACAGACGCTGCTGGGAAATATTTGCAATGGTTTCCATCCAGATTTGGGTCACTTGGTTCCACATTCACTGCACAGGTGAGCTGGAGCAGGTTTGTTTGGCATTGGTCATTGGCGGTCCTTTCCTTTCAACAGGGCTGGGAAAGCAGCACCACAAACAGCTTGCGACGACAAGAGATGTTTTTGTCCGTAGCTCACCGAGGCGAAAGGACACAGCTAAGCCGCCTGCTGCCAAAGCAGTCCAGGTCTCCCAGGACAGTCCCTGGGGGCTACGAGACCTGCTGCAGTCCAGTCCAACAGAGGCAGAAGGAGAGTGAGAACTCTCAGGAGAAAAGGTAACTCTGTCAGCCAGCCGAGCTGCTGCAGCATGCCGATGAAAACAACCTCTTTCACATGAAGTGTGTTTTGGCTTCCAAGGCTGTAATCATGGATGATTAGCCTAAGAACTCAATTCTGAAAGGGGACTATTCCTTATTCCTGTCACAGTGTCATAAATTATATTTACCTACCACCTTTCCCAGCTGTCCTGAGACATAAAGGGAGACTTGACTGATCAGTGGAAATCAGGCAGGTGTGTAATATTAATTTAAATATTAAAAAGTGAAATACACCTCATTTCAGAATGTGTCTGGTCCAGGTACAAACACATGATCTCATGAGGTTTCATTTTAGTTTAAGATGTCGGGAAGAAAGATTTATTGAAAAGCCTCTAAGCTAGTTCAGCTGTTCTGTTTTTACTTCATAATTTAATGAATACAATAACAAAAGTAAACTTTCGTAAAGGGTTTCGGCAAAGTTAAATGTCAGACTTTTTAAGAAAGAAATTTAAAGCCTATGTGAGGTAAGACAGAATCCCAGGAGACCCAGAATTACTTACAATTCCCTATAATTGAAGATAAGGCAGAGTGGCCAAGTAGAGGATAACCCTCAACACGCATGTTATATTGCTAACTACAGGCAGGGATAGTAGGAATCTTATAGGAATATCTTTATTACCACCAAGTGGAGTATACTGTTATAAAATAAGACTAGGGTGTTTGTAAGCAATTAGTTATCAGTTTCACCTCAGTCTTGTTTGTAGTTTTACTATAGCAAGCTCATATCTGTATAGTTGAGAAATAACTGCAACACATCATTACAAGGTATGCTTTCCCCAAATATTTTCTTAAAAACTCAAAGAAAGTAGGTTTAAATGAACAATAACGTATTCAAGACCTACCTCAACGACTTTAAGACCTAGTATGTATTACTTTAACATATTTAACAATTTCTAAGATTGACAAGAGATTATTAAATTGAAGCCTTTTTAAAACCAAGCAGAAACCTGTGTCTCTGTATTTAGGTTTTACATATTTCTTGAAATACTTTTTTTCCCTTTAAATCCATTTGGACATATCAAGTTATTTTCATTAAGTAATTTTATAGCTTTAAAAAAAAAATCCTGTTTGAATTCGTTTTTCACTTAACGTTAAAAATACTATACACATCTAGTCTTAAAATGTTGATATTACAACAAAGTGAAGTGGGGACATATGAAATACATTCAAAGAAGTATTTTTGGCTTGTAGTCGGTTAATGACTCAAGCAGCATGACATGTTACGAGGACTGATGTCAACCCTGGCCAAATCGTCACCCCACAACAGGTGCAGCCTTCCCTCTTCCCGTTCCTCATTCTCATCCTACTACAGTTTGTTTTCCCTCTAACATGTGGAAAACATCTGCATAGGTGGTCCCTCTGACCCCCCGCCCCCCCTCCCAATTTCCACCCTACTCATTTACTCCCACCCCTCAATTCTCTGTCTCTCTCTCTCTCTCTTTCTCTGTCCACTTGAGTCTTTCTCTTTTTCGTTAGAGAAGGGAAGCACTGATTGTAAATATGGAGAGGTGTCAGTGCCAGAAGAAACGAACCGCGTATTTCTGGATCCAAGCTGCGAGGTTTACCGAAGCATATTTTTATCATGAAAAGCCAACATGGAATGGGACGGCCGTGCGCAGCTGCTGGTCTAATTTGCTCTAAGCATGTACAAATAGGACGGCCCACACAGACCATAAAAGTGGAGTGGAGGTTTTGCTCAACGCGGCACTTTTGTCTGACCAGAGGCACAAGGATGCCTTCCAAAGAACAAACAGATCACAAAAGAAAAGAGAAGATATAACACACAGGCACACTCACATGATAGTTTAAAATACAGTGGAATAACTCAGAGGAGGACAGACTCTGCTGCCTCAGTGTTATTCCATAAGTGAAGTGTTTCAAGCACTGTTTACTAGTATCAATTCTTTTTCATATTTAAGTGCTAAAGTTATGTAATATGACCTGTACTTAAACATTTCAAACTTCCTATCCTCCTATTTTTTTTTTATTGTATCAATGTCTATCATATATGTATGTATGTATGTATCTGTATCGATATATACTGTATATATAGATAGATCTATATATATACATACATGTATATATACATACTCACACTTACACTTTGGTATTGTATGTTGCACTATTGCATGTTTGTATGTGTGTTGTGTATGTACTTTTTCATAACGGTGTTTCCCATCTTCAGAGCAGCACCAGTGTCTCTGTACATGTTTGATCTCCATACATTTTATTGCACCATGGGAAGTTTATTTGCTCTTCAGCAATTTGCTCTGGAAACCCCCAGCAGATGCTGTGAGCCCTTTACGTTTGAACACGTACACGTAACATGCCCGTGCATGAATACACAGGTATACTCACATTTACATGTGTCTGAATGGGGTTCCCCTTTAGATACCGGATAAATAACGAACTTCAAACAGTAAACTAGGTGCTAATGAACTGGATCCTGACAGGGTTTGCTTTCCGCGAGCAGAGACCCACCCCACAATGGATCCATTCACAGGATCTCAGCCATGGAAAGTGTTGGTAAAGTAATCCCGCTAGAGTTTATGCAACCTTTTCTAACTCTCAGTACGTCTTTCTACCCTAAGGCCTTTAAGGCCCGGCCAAAAACAACACTGACCTGCATCAGCTGATACAGGCAAAGGCTACCCACATTTGCATGTTTCAAAATGGCACCCATTCACAAACAGTTGGCAAATTGATGTTGGGAGGAAAGGAACACAACGCCCTGCTTCCTCTTACACTGTACCTGTGAAATCAGTTACTGCAACTTCAAAGCCAGTGTCTAGGGTCGTTGCTTCCATGTCGCTCTGCGGCACAGGACGTGGCGGGTTGGAATCTGAACGCCTCCGTGCACATGTGGCCACATCGCCCGACATCCTCTGCATGCAAGAAAAGGTGTTATTTTATCTTTGAGAGAATATGGGCAGTGTTCCCACTCTGTGTGCACTGACAAATCGAATAAAAGTCAAAGCTGTGCATATGGCTTTATTCAACACATTTGATAGTCACACAGGAACAAAAATGTCAGCTGCTCAAAAACTTTCAAGCGCACCTGCTGAAACTGACAAAGAAGGATAGAGAGAGTTGGACGTGAGCGGCGGCACTTCATCATAAATTCTGCCAACAAAAAGAACAGTGAACTCCTCGGGCTTAATATCTGAAGAAAGCCTGATTATCTGTCTTTCTTTCTTTCTTTCTTCCTTTCAATTTTGGACAAGCAGAGTATTCCTGAGGTGAACGATTTCAAACTATGCATAAGGGCTGTGTTCCTCTATATCTTTTATGCATCTGGGCAGCGAAGGGATGAAATACTGCCGGTGACAGGTAAAGCGATACTCTGTGATGGAAGTTGTTTTACAGTAGCCACTTTTCAGAAAGAAGTGCAATATTCAAACATGTGATATCCTGTTCCAAACCACAGCTCAGAGCCGCCTCTCCTCTCCATGTGAGGGTCACACTGTGCTGACAACCTGTATTTATGGCTATCTGACCTGACACCATGAAAAGTTTTATTTCTATCAGATGTTTCCACGCAAGGAGAGGTGAACAGAAAAAAAAGGGATATCAGTCCTGGCAGTGTTGTACGGAAAGTTCAAATGTAATTGAAAATGCATGGACTTTTTTGCAAGTTTTACTTCTTTTGCACTTATTAAAAACCTTTTCTTTTTTTTATATATTTTGAATTTTTTTATAGCATTGGCTGCGGCTTGGTAACACTTTTTTAAAGCTTTCAATGGAAACATCAACAAGCAACGACGTAAGATGCCACTGAAGCTCCTATGGCTCCACCCATATAAATAAACAATTAATTTTAGAAATAAAAGAGCCTTTGTACTGAGCTTCCACTGCAGTGCAACGGTTACACAGTCTATCTGAGGAGGGTAAATAGAGATACTTTTATCAACAAAGACTCTATATTTAGTCAACCACACAGCTCTGAGACATAGAGCCCGTCTTCACACCATCACACCTGGGCTCTGCTTGATTCTCATCATGACAGAATTTTATATTATTCTGACATTTGTAAAACAAATAACCTGCCAGGTGCAGGCTGTCCATTCTTGACTTTTCATGACAGCTACGGAGGTCAGTGGCTTATAAATGAATCACGCTGAAAAAGAAACGAAGAAACGGAGCGAAGATGTGATTTTAACAGCCACGAAGAGACCGAAAAAGAATCTGCGCTGTAACACTCCGTAGGCCAAGGGGCAGAGTAGCGTTTATTCCCCAGAGCCCTGTGCTGTCAAGAGACTCTCTGCCAGTGCCGTTTCTCATGCCTCCTGACCCCCTCAGCCCCGGTCCCACAGGATAACAGCCGTGGTTGTGTTGGGATATAGGGGCTGAGGTGAAGGGGATGCGGAACACCAAGGTGAGCGGCGGTTGGTAACCTTATGAAAACAACACCTTTGAACAGTGTTTACCTCTGAAACCGTGTATGAGGTCTTCATTGACACGTCAAAGACGGCGGTGAGGTAAGTTAGGGTTCTTGTTGCATTCATTACTCCCCTCTCATCTATCCCACCTCCTCACACACATCCTAAGACGAACAACCCCCCCCTCGCTCCATCTCACCCCAAAAGCATGGGGCTCAGCAGCATGAATGGGGCATTGTGATGCGTCTCCGTCACGGCAGTGAATGTTTTCACTTCCATTTGATCCGTCGGCGAGGCTGCTAATTGGGTAAGCGTGTTCCCAGGTCACCAGGAGGTTTCTCTTTCCATAAATACAGAAAGCCGGCAAAGGCTTCTACAGATGTTGTTTCCCACCAGCTTCCAAGTAGGTTCAGACCAGCTTCAGGCAGTAGATGTAATTTATTGTGTCTAAAACCACAGTCCAAAATTTTTCCTTCTCTCTCTCCTCATCACTCTAAAAGCTGCATTTTATCATTCTCCCTGGCACTGCAGTCGAGCTGATATTTGTCCTGTGCTTTAGCTTGGACGGTGTGTACCATGTTGCCATTAGAACCACAGGTGTCATGATGACATGGACGTGGTGTTACTTTGTCTGTACTCCATCCAGGCCTGACAGCTCCAGATGATGTTATTTTCCATGTGTCTGTCCACCAGTGACACAGTTTATGAGGCTCAGGGTTTATTTGTTTGTTTTTGTCATGGAACTTACATTGCCTCTCCTACACAAGGACTCAGGACAACCTTGTTTGCCAGCACTAAACTCGCAGCTGGAACAGGGAGTTTAGACAGACTCACGGCAGTGTTTGCTGCACTTGATCGGTGAGGTGTGGTAAAAAAATTGGTCACATGTTTGAAGAAACTGTCCTTTAACTGGAGAGTCTAGGTTGAAGTCCTTGTATTGGCAAAGACCCATCACGCTGAAATGTCCGTGAATACTCACGAGTTCTAGGGCGGTCCTCCTGCAGCCGACTGTGACAGATTTTCTCCCTGGATAGGACAAATAAAAAGTCAAGTTCATCACTTAGTAAATAAGTATGACAGCCAGGTCAGCTACTGTTAATACATGAACAGAGTTACTCAAAAATATTCTATTTGTATAAATATGCTCATCGAAATTGCTATTTCATACCATGATATGAGTTGTTAATTTCAATATACAAATACAAATAACAAAAAGCAACTGGGAGGATCCTAGAAAACATTGCTTTCTTCCAGTAGTAAAATATTATATAATGAGATGAAGGGGATGATAAATAATCTTATTGTTAGTACAGATTGGAATGTGTCTCTCCAAACTGGTTCTTAAACTCTCTTCACTCCCCTGCTCCTACAACTCTGACATGGTCTGATGGCGCCACTATGTGGCAGCATCTGAGCTCTGTTTGTATATTTTGAGAAGGTTGGATTGGATGACAGAAAGTCTCAGTCTACTAAGCACCATAAGACTTCTTCTCCTAACCAATTATTATTATTGCCTTACCTTTATTAATTTCAAATTACTTATTTTCTTTCTGAAAATAAAAGCATTTGTGCAGAAGGCTCCCTGCAACACTATTTAAGACTGTGTGAATATTACTGTGATGCTAGATTAAACTATTCTAGTAACAGCAAGACAAACTACTCAGTGCTTTTTGTCCTTCAAAAGACCATGAAAATGATGAATCACCTAAAATTGTCAAAAAACAATAACAGATTTTTTGACATCACGTGGATTTATCGCATTACAAATATTCTGTTTAGATCTGTTTGCTTTTAGTAATTTCAATATTAAATTGAGCATTTCGTTATCTACACCTGGATGACACATGCATTGGAGAATTAATCATGTACAAGGCAGTTATTTATGTAATTACTTTCCCCGAGGCTTTCATTTCTTTCTTTTGCAAGATAGAGATTGTCATTCGTCAAAAACACTTATATGATATGACCTAACATAACATGTTCCGGCTTAGCTTGGGCTGCCCAATTGCCCCCTACAGGCTAATCTATTTTTTACCCCCATTTGAAACATGTATTCAAGTATGCCTTTTCTTTAAGTACAAGCAGGGCAAAATATACTGTATGATCGTACCAATAGAAACCAGAAGGTGGCAGGCTTCACACATGGGCTCACCTCATGACCAAGTCACTGAGAGTCCACATCATACACAAACTGCTGAAGAAACCCACCTACATAATTGGCTGTAACTCAGTGTGTTAGGCTGATTATCAATATAACACAATTTGTCCAAATAGGAGAAATGCCAGTCATCCATTTTACTGACGTGTATTGTAGTTTCATAAGCTCATAATGGGCAAAAGCCACATTCTGGTGATTCATCTTGAATTACTCATTGGGTAGGATGTGGGAATTAAGGAAGGTGTGGGCTGATTCATCTGGGGTAAATATTCATCATGCGGTGGGTCTGTCTCCTGAATCCACATGAACTGAAGAAACAACCCTGATATGATTTCCTCATTTTCATCATAGAGAAAGAATGACAACAAAGTGAAACATTAAAAACTGTACACGTCACCAAAACACATCTAAATGAACATTAGCATAACCAAGACACACCTTAGCATATTTAAGATAATATTCAACTTACTGATCTACAGACAGTGGGATATTTATTTGTTACAGCAGCAGGCAGGTCAGAATGAGGTAGTCAAGAGAATAAAAATATACAAAAGGCAATAGAATAAGAAACAAAAAAAATACTAGATTAAATAGAGTACTTTCTACGACTTAGACTGTTCGGTATGAGCACCGACATCTTGTCCATATTTTATTCTGCTGTGCTTGAAGCTTGATTAGATATGGAATGGCTGCATGGTTCGGTACTCTCACGATCCAGCAAAAATCTTAAATTCAGAGCATAGTAAAAACGGCTATGAAGGCGATGGGAATAAAGGACCATCCTTCCCTCCAGACAATCTACGAAGGTTCTGTGGTCAGACTGGCTCACAGGATCCTTAATGACCCGTCACACATTCTGTTGCCTGAATTTGACCGGTTTCCATCAGGCAGACGTTAAAGAGCCTATAAGTGTTAAGCCTACCGCCTCAAGCTCTCGTTCATCCCAACGTCCATCATACTACTCAATAAGGAGACGTGTTGATTCGGTCGTGTATCTTAATAACCCTTGCACTGGTCTAGCACATTTCATACTTTGGTTTTTAAGTTTTAATGCCAGCTTCTGCTTTTCATCTTGCTTTATCCTTTTTGTGTTTAATCATTTTAATATGTTTTAGGGCAGCTGCAATACTCACTTTTATTCAGCATTATTATTTTGGGTCTATTGTGATATGTCCTTGTGTACTGTGTTTTGTTGTTGTTGTTTGTTGTGAAATGTACTATTCTGCAGCTGCTGTAGAATAGTACTTTGGACCGAGAAAAAAAAATCTGTGGAACAACAAAGTATATTGATTTGATGAACATTATATACACCACTAAAATAAACAGTTGTATCCTCCTCTTCTATTGTGCCATTGTTGATTAAGACAGGACAAACTGTACTGTATTGGTCTCAGGTTAATTAACTATTTATGAATATACCAGGTTAAAAGACACTGAACAAAAGTGAACACAGGTAAATGTAAACCCAAAGGTTAAAGTTTATTATTTGTTAATTTATCATTATTTTGTATTATTTATCAATTATCTGCCAAGGGACAACAGATGGAAATTCGCATTCTTGCTAACTCCAAAACAAATAGGTACACATATTTTCAAACTATATAAATGTTCTCTAAAATACAGTGTATTCACGCACTGTATTGCTATGTTACTACATTAATATATAAAGGACAATTAGTATAATAAGGACTGGTGAAGAGTGAGCTAACTGCTATTCTAGCTAATTCTGGTGTTTGCTTTGACCATAGTTCTCTGGTGCGGCTACTAGCTACGGTCAACGTCTGTGTGACGTCATATAGCTAGCTAGCCGTTTTTATTCGTGAACAATTTAGCTCGCAACGACTACGTAGCCTGAACGCGTTTGGTGAACATGAATGAAACTTGTGTTGTGATGTGTGACCACTGAACACACTCACCTCCACCTCCACCACTTCCGGTTCCCACCTCCTCCTCCTCCTCCACAGACAGACGCTGTCCTGACTCCTCCGGCTTTACCTGGTGTGTCCCTCCAGGAGCAAGCCTCAGTCCCGGGTCACCTCACTCCACAACACACCTCCAGGAAAACAGCTGACCGGCAGAAAACTTTAAATACAGGTAAGAACTGTTTCACACTTTTTATTGAGGCGAGTTTCTGAGCTTTTATCTATGTGGGTTTGAATAAAGCTGCAGCCTCATGTGCCTTGTGGAAAAACATGGAATGTGAAGTGTCTCTAATAGACGCGCAGGTCAATGTCTCATTTATATAGTGTTATTATACATAGTGTTTGTCTTTGGTGGCTGAACAGCATAAACCTGATCCTTAAGAATTCTTGTCACAGGGTTCAGTTTCTCTATTTCAGACCATTAGCATCATGTGAATGATTTTAACAATACAAAATAGTGCACAATGCTTTTAAACATTGTTTTGTATTTGGTGTGTGTTGCAAAGAAGCGTAGTTGTCTTTTTACAGCACTGGAATCCTCCACTTGTCACAGTGTAAGTCCGATCTATCAGCGTGGAAATGAGACATTCAAATACCTAACACATAAAGATTTAGAATAAAGAACACTTAACACGCTTTACGCCTCTTTCAAGCATTTTGCATTTTATTTTAATTTCAGTTTTTTACTTTCTCGTGAGCCCCAAATGCCCTCGGTGCACCTTCCATCACCTTTAATCGATATAGTTTAATATTTTAAGAGTGAGGTCATCCCACTTCTAACACACCTCAACAAGTATCCCCTACGCAGGCGTGCTAGCTCTTACCCTGCTCCCAGCAGCTGCAAAGGGAGGGAGCAGCACAAAGAGAAGTAGAGTGTGCTCTCAAAACCTTGCCCTCCAGCAACACAGTGTTACACAGTGTACACATTCAACAGGCCACCCAATAAATAATACAGGTATGTTAATAGCCCCAGTCTAAACGATTGTGTGCTTATGACTTTGCATCTCTTTGTTCGCCCGATTAACAGCGTTCAGGTGTGAAATGGAGAGAGAATGGTGCAGCGTGTGGAGATTGTTGTTTTGCATGGTCTCTCCTGCACCAGATTCGTGTCCCTGCTCGTCACACATTCCACGGCTCTACCCTCCCTGCTCCTCCTCCACACGGCTCCGCTTCCTAACCTGCCTGATTTCATCCGTTTCTCTCTTTCTCATTATTAAACTGCGACAAACATCCACGATACATGTGTCTTTTAAGTGCAGAGCTGCGTTGTGTCTGTTCCGTGTCCTTCGCAGTCTCATCTCCCTTTTCCTGCTGGCACCAGCCAGTACATCTGCCAGGCTGTGTGTTCACTGATATCTTATTCATAAATGTATGGGTTGAGAGGAGTACTTCGGGAGCTGCGGTGTAAACTTGCAGAGATACTGCAGGTTAAAAATCAGTTCCACTTAGAGCAGAGAGGCTTGTTTGTTAACTGCAGGCCAAGTTAAGTTGGAAGTTCCCGCAGGATGTTGAGAAACACTTAATCTGCCTACTCATGTTTTCAGATGTTTCCTAATCTGCCAAGGAAACGCGGCCTAATGACGTCCCTGGTGTGTTTCTAAAAGGGATCCTCCCGACACTCCTTGTGATGCAATATCTAAACCCCCATGCACGGTCTCCCCTCTTGTCTTTTCAGAACAGGGCGATGATCACAGCAGAGTATGGAGAGACCTCATGGGAGCTGTCCGTGCAGGTGGACCAAAAAGACGGAGACGAGTCCATGAAATTTAAGCTGAGGGTGAAGGGAGACTTGCACATCGGAGGCCTCATGCTGAAGTTAGTGGAAAAAATCAGTGAGTGTCTTTGAAAGGTTAAAAACCTCTTAATGTATTCTGCCTTCTGGGTCTTATTGTTTACATTGGGTAGAATGTGCTTTAAATACCACTGAGAAAAACGCCAAATGTGTATGCATGTGTAACTACAGAGGTCAGAGACATTAGAAATCAAGCTTTTCTTAATCTTACAATTGTGGCTTTGGTCCCTCGACGGCTGCAACAACAGCTCTGTTAGTCATGCCACACCCTTATTTGCCCTGCATTTCTCGACACTGCAGTGGCCCTGTTTAGTCACAGTGCACTGGATTGTCTAGCCTCAGGGGCTAAAGTTCAGCCGGGATCTGATATCTTGTCACAATGCTCTGTAACCGTGGAGCGTCTAACCTTAGCAAGGCGGTTTAAAGAGCATGAGACATAATAGATGACTAAGTAGCTTGTCATCGACAGACGGATTTCAGCCCAGCGCCATAACATGATGTCAGGTAGACTCATAGTGCCGCACTTTTATCATACTCAGCCACCTACGCAACAGTGGGAACAGGAAGTGATTGTTTTGCTAGCTGTAGTAGTGAGATTTCAAAGTCTCAAAGTCCATTTAAAATTGAACAATAAATGTGAACAATGCCCTTAGATTCCAACAACCCATTCAACTTGATATATGACAGAAGTATGGTACCAATAATGCCAGGACTATAAAAGTATCTTTTACTGTGTCTGCAGAGGCTCCTCAGGACTGGTCAGACCATGCCTTGTGGTGGGAGCAGAGGAAATGCTGGTTGCTTAAGACCCACTGGACCATGGACAAGTATGGAATTCAGGTAATATCTAATGTTAGTGTGTTACTCTCAAAAAAGAAATTCAAATATTCGCTTTAAATGTATTTCTACAAATCCATTTGAATGCCAATGGCACAGTTGTATATCCCTATATTTATTCAAAGCCATACATTAAATTATCTGTATCAAAGCTCCTTAAGGCAGGGAGGCCAATCAGAGGTTATATAGCCACCTGTGGAAGCTTCTGAAACAAAATCATAGCTTCTTACTCCCTCCATCCATTATCTATACAGATAGACGACCCTCAAAGGATATACAGCTTATCCTTTGAGGGTTTTGGGAGGGGAACCGGAGCCAATCCCAGCAGACTTTGGGCGGTGTGCCCTGGACAGGTCGCCAGTGTATTGCAGGGCCAACATACATAGAGACAAAAACTCTCATCTTTGGACAATTTTAGAGTCTCCAATTTAATAACTGCCTTTGAACTGTTTGGCAAAAGCTGGAGAACCCAGAGAAAACCCACACAGATAATGGGAGGACATGCAAACTCCACAGAGAAAGACACTGGCCGAAACAGGATTTGAACCCCGCTGTAACAAGCTCAATTTTACTAACCAAGTCAACATAGCCCATAGCCATTTGTCGGGTCAAAAATCTAACCTCATGTTGTATAGCTCAAAGAATCGTAGAACTCCTGTTGATAAAGTGATAACATAATGTTATTATGCAGAAAAACATCTGAAAACAGTTTGCAAATGAATTAAATCCAAAATTCCCCCTAAAAAATGGCCACCCTGCCGAATAGGTGTCCATTACATACACTGCATGTGCAAACATCATTTCATACCACACATACCTTGTTAATGTAATCTGCTCCACAGATATTTAAGGAATTACCTCTTGATGTTAGAATCCATGTATGGGGACGTTTTCATTAGCCCAGCCAAGGTTACAAAAACTTAAAATCTGCTCATTAAGGAAGGAGCGGGGATAAGTATTAATTTTGCTTGGGCGACTCATATGATTTCAAATATTTTACTCCCCAGTCTGATGCTTTCCTGCGCTACACACCCCAGCACAAACCCCTGCTGCTGCTGCTTCCCAACATGAAGACCATCATAATGACTGTCAGCTTCTCCAGTGTGGTCTTCAAGGCGGTGGGAGAGATCTGTCAAATGCTTGGTGAGTTTCTCCTTCTTTTTGGAGAACATTACCCCTCTCTTCTTTCTGCTTGTGTGATTATTAAGACTCACTTGTCTTCCCTCAACCTTCTGCGTTTTGCTCTATTCCAGGCCTCAGGAGGGCAGAGGAGCTATCCCTGCTGAAGCTCCCAGATGATCCCTCCAAGAAGAAGAAGAAGAAAGACAAGAACTCAGCAGAGCAGGACATCTGGGACATCGATTTACCCAGTGGGGGAGCAGGAGGCCAAGGTACCGTGAAAGACATGAATGTGTCTCACAAAAGGTCGGCAGCATCTCTGAAGAAATTATACACTAATACTCCTGTATTGAAAAGAGAAAGATGCACTCATCAGAAAACCTTTGAACCTTTGAGGGTTGTGGGACCCATCCATAACAATTTGACCGAATGTGGTCTGGCGTGATCGGATCTATATCTGAGCTAAGTGCGTTCACACCTGGACTTAAAGCTATACACTTGAGATTAGATTACAAAAAACACATGTTAATACCAGGTGTGTAAGGGGCCTTGGGCCTTGACAGAGGCGCTCTACTTTAAAGTTTAGATGGATTTGATGAATTTAGAACAAGGGGAGTGGTTCCTAACCTGGGTTATGGCCCCATGAGAGGAATGCAGCACGCTGGCAGGTTAAAGTTAAACTAAAAATGAATAAATCATTTTAAAGACAAAAACATATATTATCGGTGGCTGCTGCACTGCATTAATTCGCTGAAGCAGTGAATAATGTAAGAATATATAATAATAGAATAATAGAATAAAACAAAAGTGGGCTCCATCGCTAACGTCACTGTCAAGATTCAGTTTAAAGCAATACTATGTAACTTTTACCAAGCAGCAGCTCCCTCTGCAGCCACATGTGTTGATTACTTATGTTGGATGATAAAGTGGTTTTCATGTAGAGAAAAACAAAGCCTATGACTGTGTTGAGAGGAGCTCTGACTGAACTGAATGGTGAATATTACCCATGATCCCCGGCTTCCTGAACCAGAAGAGCTGCTGCTGTAACAAATCCACCAAATCAGAAATCTTTATATTTTATGTTTTAAGTTTCCTCCTTATATATTGAAGATATACTTGGAGTTTTTCAAGCATTACTCTTGAACTTGTTTAACCTGGAGAAGCAGAAAGTAATAATATCCATTTCCATTCCACTGCCTGCTACTGAGCTCTACAGTTTTCATCAGGGAGATCTGAAAGAATTGTTTAGTGTGCTGCCTTGTTCTTCCTCAGTCCGACGCTGAATATGCAGCTCAGACTTCACAACTGTAAAAATCTATCTAAGGAAGAACTTTATTCTCTGCTACTTTTAAGGTCAAACCAGGTTTTACCTTTCAAATTCCATCATCCTTTATTTAGTTTTTCTTGTCCTCCCTTTCAAAGTTTTATTACCTCCGCCCTGTAGGTTTTCTTTATTTGTTGGTTTGTTCCTTGGTCAGCAGAATTGTGCAAAAACTACTTAACATATTTCCACAAGTCTTTGTTGATGGGTGGAACCTGGGCCAAGAATGAAATCTGTTATGTTTTTGGATGGAGCCAGGGAAGTTATTGTGAGATAGGTTGCTTTTTATATTTTAACTGATTTTCCCTGGGAATAATGCATTGAACTTAATGTTGGCATACAGTGACAAATAGGGCTACAAACCTGTAACTACCACCAATGTTTAACTGAAATAATGTTGGTTCAATTGGGAATACAGTTTATATGTCTCTTCAGCAGTTTTAGAATCTAGGGGCGAATGCACTTGGCAGAGTTTTGTTGTGCTTTGGGAGAGCTATTCCCTCCCCTGAGTGTTATTCTAGTTTCTTTGTCTTTGAAAGTTAAAGTTGAAAATAATCTTTTGGTTTAATAAGTTCTTTTGACCTAACACTTATACTATCTGACAGCTTGTGGATTTTAAATGCTAATTCTTAGCAATTTATGCTGAACCATATATATATTTTTATCGCATGCATGCATTTATCAATCCTCTATTTTCCCCCAAAGGCTTCATGTACATGACAGCTACCTACGACTCAGAGAACAGGCTGCCTGTGTCTGCCACCAGCCAGTGTTTTGGAGAAAACCCTCTTGCTGACTCTCAGCCAAACTTGCCGCCCGCTGAGCTGGCCAAGATGTACCAGTCGCTCTCGCTAGTGGACAAAGCAGTCAACAACGCAGGGTAGAAACACTGTTGATTAAAATGTGGTGCTGTTACACAATTTGGATGATATTTTTTTATCCTCAGCTCATATGATTCATTATTGTTGTGAATGACAGGTGGTTGGACTCGTCTCGATCCCTCATGGAGCAAGATATTCAGGATGACGACAAGCTTTTACTTCGGTTTAAGTACAATGTTTTCTTTGACCTCAATCCCAAAGTAAGTGCCCCAGAATTTATCAGAATTTATTTGGGGGGGAAAAAACTGAAATAACGAGGACAGACTTTATTTGAAATTTGTGTCCGTGTGTGTGTGTTTTAGTACGACGCTGTTAGGATAACTCAGCTGTACGAACAGGCCCGCTGGTCCATCCTACTGGAGGAGATAGACTGCACTGAGGAGGAAATGCTCATGTTCGCTTCACTACAGGTAAACACCTCCTCGTCATAGTTGTGAAAATTATTTGAAGGTTATGTATTATTATTATTATTATGATTTCCTTGCATTGTTTTGTCAGGACTGGTCGCTGTATTAGCCAATACCAAATTTTAAGTACTCACATTTATGAATTTTACTGCTCATAACTGGAGACACAAGTTTCCAATGTCAATTTATTGTGTACAAAGGTAACTGATATCTGTAAAGTTTTAGCTGTGGCTCTCACTGTGTCTAAATCTCAGCCGGTCTCAGCTGTTATTTTGCAACTGTTGGGACAGTGATTCAGAAATCTCAGTGATTCAAAGGGAGATCAGTGTTGCGCTCACCTACACACTGATGCAGCGGCTGGCTCACAGGGCTGTGCTCCAACCTCCCTCTGACTCAAGGCAGCTTTGCATAACCTCTAAAGTCGTGTCTGAGAGACTCATAAAGGCTCATACTTTAAAAACTAAATGTTTTATCAATGTTCTAACAAGCAAAACGCCCCCTTTTTTCTCAGTATCATATTTGTAAACTGACCATGTCGAGTGAACCACTGGACATCTCCAACGAACCAGAGATAGACGAAGTGGAGGCGGCGCTGTCCAACCTGGAGGTGACGCTTGAAGGCGGACACTCGGACAGAATTCTGGTAAACATTTTTTTTTTAGAGCTGCGGTGAATAGTAACAGTAATTTCCAGGTTTTCTGGTCTGTAACAGTCGGACACCTGTTTTTAAGCTGAAGTTGATAGCTAGGCCTCTGATGATTGCATGTCTTAACACGGTGATGTAACGAGAAGACACAGGATGATTGACTGTTGTTTGACCCGCCCCCAGGAAGACATTACAGACATTCCAGAACTGGCAGATTCCCTCCGGCTATTTAGGTAAAACCACCTTTGGACACATTTTACTGTCTCACATGAACATAGCCATCTTTTTTATTCCGTTCCACTTTCAGCCTCATTCTTTTTTGTGTCTTAAATCAGGCCTAAAAGACTGACCCTGCGGCCTTACAAAGAATACTGGTTTGTGTTCAAGGACATCACCATTTCCTACTACAAGAACAAGGAGACTGCTAGTGGAGAACCCTTAGAGCAGTTTCACCTCCGAGGTTAGTGAGAAAAGACGATCTGGAAACCCTGTTTTAATATCTTTTGTGTTGTTGCGGATCAATAACCCTTGGTTAAAGCGATCTCATTACGTTTGATTATGTGAGTAATTCTTCTCATAAGGTACAAAACAAAGTTTTCTCATTTCCTCATAATGATTATAAAGTTGTATGAATTCACAGTTTGGATCAGAATCAGGTGGTGAGAAAATTAAATTAATTATATCCTCGTATTGAAATGACAAAGCACAAAATCTAAGATTGTGTGGTAATCACCATAATAACTGCAGTTGTATTATCTATAAGCAGCTCTACTGTATCCCACTGCTCTGTATCTGCAGCCTAAGTCAACACAACATATATTTACATATCTTCCTCCTCATTTGACAGGTTGTGAGGTTGTTCCTGATGTCAACGTCACAGACAAGAAGTTTGGCATCAAGCTTCTGCTCCCAGTCGCTGATGGCATGAACGAGGTCTACATCCGATGTGACAATGTAAGGTCCAGCTCCACATACGTCTGCTCCACATTTTATGAGATTGCTTTCTTTGGTAACTGGAAGTAGCAGATCATTTTGTCACTGTTGTACTGTGTGATGCTCTTCAGGAAACACAGTACGCCAAGTGGAAAGCTGCGTGCATCCTCGCCTCCAAGGGCAAGACCATGGCCTACAGCTCCTACAAGTCAGAAGTGAGAAACATCCAGTCCTTTTTGCAAATGAAGAGCCTGGCGCCCCCTCCTGGTCAGGCGGCTCCCGACCTCGACGCGATGGAGATGAACGCTGAGTGTTTCGTTTCGCCGCGCTACGCCAAAAAGCACAAGACCAAACATGTTCGTTTGAGGCTTAGACCAAACAGCTCGACTTTGACGACAGCCATCAGTGTTGCATCACTGTTATAGTTCGGAAAAATGTTTGCTAAATATGCCCCTCGTGATTTTGTTTCAAGCTGACAGCTCGTATCCTGGAGGCCCATCAGAACATAGGACGGCTGTCGCTAATGGATGCCAAGATGCGCTTCATTCAGGCATGGCAGTCACTTCCAGAGTTTGGTATCAACTACTACATTGTCAGGTACGGTGCGGTATTTACGTGTGTGTGTGTATATACATATATACATTATACTTCACTTGAATGATAACTTGAGGGATTATCCTTTTCTATGTGATTCAGATTCAGAGGCAGTAAGAAGGATGAGATGCTGGGGATCTCCTACAACCGTCTAATTCGTATTGACATGTCCTCTGGCCTTCCTGTCACCACGTGGAGGTTCGCCAACATGAAGCAGTGGAATGTCAACTGGGAGATTAGACAGGTGGGCGATCGTTTCACCTGACTCAGCGGTTTCTGGGTTATTGCACACAAACCGACTTATCTAAGAGACACGAATACCTAATCTACTTCATGTAATTCCAGGTGACCATAGAGTTTGACCAGAACGTGACAATAGCCTTCTGCTGTTTGAGCTGCGACTGCAAGGTGGTGCACGAGTTCATCGGCGGATACATCTTCCTGTCCACACGAGGCAAAGACCAGAACGAGTCCCTGGATGAAGAACTGTTCCATAAACTTACTGGAGGACAGGAATGAGATTCGATACGAGACTGTGCTGCTTCGAGTACAGCTGCTGTTTATTTACTTAGATGTTACAATGTGAGAGTTCCGTGTTGCAGTGTCAACTCACAGCCAAAGAAAACAGTCAGAGCTGATACATCGGCACTCAAAGAACAACAGCATGATTTTTTGTCATTTTATATCCTCTCTCAAACAGTGAGATGTACCCTGCACTAGAACAATAATGGTGTTGATGTAAATATGGAGTGAAGATTTGTCTTTCTCTCAAAACTTGGATGAACTTAAGATTTGTAAGAATTAAGCTTTTTTTTTTTTTTAAGGTGAAGCTATGTCCTCATTTCAACAGACACAATGTTTGTAAAAAAATATTAAAGGGTGTTTTTTTTAATTCACTGCTTGTTTTACATCTGTTCAACTGCTGAAATTCAAACTGAATTTAATTTTATTACATTTAAGGTGACAAAGAAATGTCATACTTTTATCTTCACATCTACTGCATGGATGAATATCCTAATATCCCTCTTGTTTTCTGGTACCACACAGCCTGAATACAAAAAAGCTCTGAGGATGTGTCGGATTCTTGAGTGATTTTATAAACAATTTGACTTAAAATGTTAATATGTTAAAATATACTTTTTAAGTATATTTTAACATATTACAATACTTGCTTTATTGCACATAACTTATCTCATAAATATGTGAATAAATGGAAAACGGGTTATGTGCATTAGTTCAATGGACATTTCTGCAAGTCGAGAATATTTGCTTTTCTATCATAATCTTATTTAACTTATTTTTTAACAACAACTACTTGGTATATTCCATCACTGTAAAACCCTAATCCTAACAGGAAAATACAAGTTGTGTAACCAATCAAGCAAGAAATTCGTGAAAACAGATACAATTTATGAAAAATACCCTGAGTGAATATACCCTAGATTTAATATAAAAACTAAACCATGCAACTAAGCTATATTCATACATTTCTATCAATTTATCTTAAAAATATATGAATATATGTTCAGTCCAGTCCTGGCTTATCGATGACTCTACTGTATCTACACCTTTTCCTGACCTCATCGCACTCCGCTCCTATTGGCCGCCGAGCTCAGCGACGCGTCTCCAGCGAATCACAGACGACGACACTGCAGCGCGGGCGCAGTCTCCACTCTGCAGTCGATTAGCCGTCCTGAGAAGCATTCAATGTACGCTAACACGTGGAAACAGTAACTCGTCGTGTTTTGCTCTCACTTCAGGGTCGTTTCGTGCCTTTCCCCCAGTGCCTTGTCTACGGAGACTCAGCGCGGTCAGCTGAAGGCTTCAGTTCGCTGGCAGCTCCGCAGTGAGTCGCTTTATCTGCCGGAACATGGCGGACAACGGGGACGACGATGCTCAGTACAGAATCAGAGAGGGAGACTACGTAGTGTTGAAGCGAGGCGACATCTTCAAAGCTATGCAAATACAACTCAGGAAGTAAGTTAAAAACTGTGGAATGTAAATATGTTAATACAAAAAGGAACCTCAGATTAGTATCATTTAAGATTTCTCGTCAGGCACAGTCCTGGTCCTAGCGAAACCAAAAGTGACATCCCAAACACTGAGGCCCTACACAGTGAACTGTCATGACGTGCCGTGCTCATCCCTGGTTTGATTCCCTCACAGGAAGGTGATATTTGAGAAGCAGTGGTTCTTCCTGGATAAAGCAGTGGGTCATTTATACAGCACCAAGTTTGAGATCCTGTCCGGAGGGAACCTGCAGCCCAAGAAGCCGAAGGAGGAAGAGAGTCCTGCTGGTGTGTAACAAACCTGTCTGCTGCCTCCAGTGGCATTTTCATCCATCTTATTTCCACACTGCATGGGCTGTGAGAGCCTTGACAACATGTTGTTCTTGCTTTTCACTCACAACCTATTTTCATGTGTCCTTTACAGATGCAAAGGAGGCAGGCACAGACAACAGACACATCGTGGATGATGGGACATCACAGAAACTGACCAGAGACGACATAGAGACGCTCAAGGAGCAAGGTCTGAAGGGACAGGTACATCAGCAACCCCGAGTTTACACACAAACAAAGAAATCATCTTAGCGCTGCTAGTTATCAGGAAGTTTTAATACAGCGTTTTCAATCCTTGAATTCTGAACCAAGATCTGAATGAAGGTTAATGTCTTTGTTACATTGTTTACAGTTAGCTTTCTATGTGACATTGTAATTCAGGGAGCACATGATAGACTTTTATATGACTTGCATACGTCCTTCCCTCACCTTTACTTGAGGTTGATTGGTTTGTAGACTGCCGTGCGTCTGACTAGTGTGTTATCAATTCTTTCTGCTTAACGGGAGAAAATCAATGAATTGAACATGAATTAACATTTCATGCATTTTGTCGCCACCTCCTCTTGGTTTTTACCATAAAACAATATCAGTATGGTATTTCTACCTGCATCACAAACGTCAGGGGCAGCTTAGTTCAAATGCACCAATTACAAATCCTCGCTCAAACATGATATTGTTGGAGGTGAAAACTGTGAGCCTCTAGCGCTTCTTTAACACTTCCCTTTTCTTCCAGCATTTGGTCCAAAAGTCTGATCTATTCACTACACACCTGTCACACACCTGTTGTTGTGGTTCAGGCTAAAGTAAAAAACTATGTTCTTTGGGCAAAGTACTTGAATTTGAGTCGATCCACATACTCAGTTGTAGTTATATTAATACAGGCTCTATAGTCAAATGTATAATATTCTGTAGCTGAGACTAGTTTCCAACAAATGCACTTTTAAATCCTGTTTTGAGAAATGTGTTCTAAAACCTACAATAAAGTTTTTTCAGGAGGATGTTTGTGAACGGTCGTTAAAGATGTGTCTGTTGCCGAAATGCCACAGGCAGAGAAAGGAAATCGAAAAGTATTAAGATGCGATCAAGCACACTGCTGGTTTTTGCCTCGTCTTTGGACACTTGTCTTTAAAACTATCAGATAAAATTAAGAAGTGTGTGTGTGTGTGTGTTTGTTCCACAGGAAATCGTTCAGCAGCTTATAGAGAACAGCACCACATTCCGAGATAAGACTGAGTATGCTCAGGCGAAGTACATCAAGAAGAAAAAGAAGAAGTGAGTCACTTCCAATTACCCAAACTCAAACTGTCTCGGACGAGGAATAATGCAGAGTGCTGTAATTAGTGTTATCAGCTGTTCCCGTCTTGTGTTCTTCCAGGTACGAAAACACTGTGACGATTCTAAAACCGTCCTGCCGCAGCCTGGCTATGATGTACCACGGCCGGGAGCCGGGGAAGATCTGGTGAGTCAGCACGCCGATCAACAGAATGTGTGAAAATAGCCTTTTAATGAGCAGGAAGATGTGGAAGTAAGATGTGTGCGTTTCTGTGTAACGCAGCCACCTGCGGTATGACTCACTCGCCCAGATGTTGACTCTGGCAAACATCCACGCTGGCAGCAAGGTTTTGGTGTTTGAGACGTGTGCCGGCCTCGTGCTGGGCTCCGTCATGGAAAGAATGGGAGGTAATTAAGTCCTTCTAACCTTCCTGCTGACTGACTCTGCCTTTTCTACTTATACTTTCTATTGTATTTTGTTCTGAACTTTATAAACAAAAGCCCTTACTTTGCCCTCTGTGTAATTACCCTCCATTGCCTCCTCATTCAGGCTACGGTTCAGTGATCCAAATGTACCCAGGAGGTGGGCCCGTTCGAGCGGGTGTGGAGAGCTTTGGCTTCCCTGCACATTTCCACGACACGCTGCATGACTTTCCCATCTGCCATGTCAATGCTCTGCTGGCAGGCAATCTGGACACTGCAGCCAAAGACCCATGTGCTGGTAGGACCTGCCTGTTTTAAAAAAAATCATCTCTCAAAGATGTTTATAGGTTTGTTTTCACATGAAACAGAGTCACTACGAGCAAGTTCTCAACGTTTCCTGGCATTTATGCTGCCATTCCGTGCGAAAACAGGACAAAGTAACATCATATAAAAAGATGTCTGTAGTTTTTTAACAAATTGTCTCAACAATTTCCACCATTGCTGGGCGTTTCATTTGGCCGTCTCTCTTCATCCATTTCTTTAAGCTTTTAGAAGACGTGTGTATATATGGAGAGAAGGCTCTGTCTGTTCTAGAGAATCTAACGTTGAGCATAAATGAGCCATAACAACTGATTTAAAAGATTTAAATGTGTTCCTCTGATAGCTATTTTACCATTATTTATAAACCAAAACATAGACTAGATTAATCTCCTGTTTTAGAGAATAATATATATAAAAGGTTAAGTGATTCATTGATCTGACTTGTATAATTCCAGATGAGAAGCAGTCCAACACGGCTGAGGGGCAAAACCAGCCTGAGGCAGAACCGAGGGGCAATCCGGAGGAACAGAGCATGGAGACCAATGCTGCTGATGACATCGCCGTGGACCAGGAGAAAAAAGAGAGGGAGAAACTCAAAGAGGCTAAAGTATGTCCAATATTTACTAAGCCCACTTTCATCCAAATACTTTACTTATTTACTTTTATGGTTATGATGAGGAGGAAGTAGTCACTGTGACCTCCTTCAGACTTGGAATTAACATCCGTCCTGAATGCGTCTTGATATGCGAGCACTCAGACCACATTTGAAGGTGGTCTGGGACACATGTACTTAATGCTGTCCACTTTATCAGATCTCTCAGGACAGACATTAATATCAGGTCTGAAAGACAGACTATCCATTGATGATTCCTACCTGATATAAAGTTGCGTTTTTTTCGGGATGATCAGGGTATCGCCAAGAAATAGAAATGTCAGAATTTGATGTGGCAAAAAGAGAGTTTGGGCACTGATTTGTTTGGTTTTCTTTCTTTTTTTAGGCTCAGGGAAAAAGGGTGAAGCTGGAGGAGAAGCGAAAGAAGCTGGCTGCCGCCGCCTCCCTGCTGGAAGGCCGAAATGCAGACGGGTTAGTGTCAAATTGTTTATTATTTTGTGCCTTTACCCTCCGCTGTTCGGCTCTTTTCAGCGTAAGCCTCTCTCTCTTCCGACTGTCTGGACTGCACCGTGCAGTGAACAACGGTAATTAAAACTGATCCGCAGAGATGACGATTTTATGAATGATAATTAAAAAAATGTTGATCATCTCCATAAAAGCTCACGCACACATTAGTGCACGGTGCCCTTACAGGGTGAACAGAGTGATTGCCTTGCAGTTTGCTGTCATGTTAAATGAAAAGGATTTGCTTCACAGCCTCTGTTTAATTGATGGATGTCGTGTTGTGAGGGTCAGATGAACAAGTATTGATCTGGTTAGGCTGTTAACTCGCCCCTCCTCTACATCACACCAGCCACATCATACACACCACAATCGATGTTCCTAAATCAGAGTCTCTTGTACTGACTGTCATCTCATTATAGGAAGTGAAATGAATGTCTGCAATAGGAAGGCACTAAATCCTGAAGCTTTCCAGTGATAAGTCACGTTGGGAGATATCCCCTACCTCCACGTTTCCGATAACATGTATTTCACATCAGACATGTTTGCGTGATCATCCATTTCTTTTGAATTACAGGTTGATAATCGCCAGCCGGTTCCACCCGTGTCCCGTCCTCATGGTCCTGCTCAAATTCCTCTCCCCCTCCAGGCCTTTCGTCGTCTACTCCCAGTACAAAGAGGTACGGTCGTCATGACTACTTGCATCTGCTCGAACCAACGCTATCGATGTCCTTCACAGAGTTTATTTTTCATTCAGCTGAGGGATCTCTCATTATCTGCCTCTGCACACGGGTTTTTATTGCTAAGAGTTCCAGCGGGAAATGTCCTTATTTCATTACTGCAGCGGACATCGCTATCCCTGCCAAGGAGTTACAATTCCTATCACGTCCCTGCACTTATTACCTCTATTGTGCTTATGTTGCTAAAAGTGGGTGTGGGTGTGGGTGGGGAGTAGTTGCATCCGCGGTCCTCGGTCCTCGTCCTTAATGCCTTTTTTTCATTCCCCCCCTCAATCTCTGCAGCCTCTCATCGAGTGCTACACGAAGCTCAAGGAACAAGGTGGTACGGTCAGCCTCCGACTCGCAGACACCTGGCTCAGACATTACCAGGTAAGTTTGTTTTTGCACCTCCATGCAAGGGAAGAAAACAAATATCTCAAGATAATAAAGCGGAGCCCTGCATTTTCGAAGACTCAGATAAAGTTGTTTAAAGAGCTTTGGGTGATAAGCGCAGACACCGGTGTCGACGTGCTTTGAAACACGTGCATCCTTCCCTCGGTCTGCTGTGCCCGCCCTCACATAAACACGCCAGAGATTTCTCTGTTGTTGTATAGGGTGAATCTCCTGCTGCGATGTTCATTTGTGAAAAGGCAAACTCTGCAGACATTCTCTAGAGTTCATGCATGGAAACGAAGTGCCCTCCGAAGCCACAAATGGTGATTTACTCTGTCAAACTAACAGGTGTAGCTTTTAGTTTAACATGTCTCTCCAGAAGAAGAAAATCATTTATCCAGTCCTTCAAGTGTGGCTTCACTGGAGTTACCCCTCAGGCCACATCTCAGTCAGTGCTATCAGGGCAAATAATCTACATTTGGCAGAATCAATTCTTTGGGATAAGATACTTGTCACTGCCTCGAACCCCATTATCACTGACCCTCCACAGCATTAACTCCAACTGCCCCTTTTTTGTACTTTCGTGTTTGCATACTCAAGAGTTTTTTCCCCTTCAGGACCAATGTGTTATTTCCTGCAGCTCTTCCTGTAGATTTAATGCATCCTGACTTTCTGTGCCGTGCTTTAGGTGTTGCCCAACAGGACCCATCCTCTGCTGCTGATGAGCGGGGGCGGAGGCTACATCCTCTCAGGGACAACGGTCGCCGCGGACCGCGCCAAACCCGCAAGCTCCCAGCGAGCTGATGAACCAGCACCAAAGAGACTGAAAGTGACAGACACTGAGGGATAAACAAACAAACACGAAGCATCAGATCTTCTGAGGGCACTTTTCTAACGGCCTACAGGGATTTTTCCTCCAGCGCTGACCTTCCTTTGTGCTGAACTGATTTGACACATCTGTGATAAGGGAGACGGAGTGTCTGCTTTGCACACATCAAGCCTCTTCTCCCGTCTTGTGTGTTCGGATCAGTGCAGAGGAAGGCGTCGTACTAAGGAGTCAATTTTAAGCCAGTTTAGGCTCTCGGAGCTCAGTGTATGTTTTATGGAAGAAACGGCAGAAATAATCATGTGCGTGCTGAGAGAAACCGACAGGTTTGTGTTTCACGCCTCAAGACCTGGTGTAAAGACAATAAGTCTTTCCAGCCTCTGGGTTCTAACTTTTTTTTTTTTTACTTTGTTATCCCTGCAGAAAGTGCCATTTGTTTTATAATCCTGTTACTTATGAAGCTTCACAGTGTGCTACATCTGTATCTGCACAGAATAAAAAAAGTACTAAAAGTAGTCCTGAAAGCTTTTTGTTTTTGTTTTTCATCAAAAAAATAGTCATAATAAAGAGAGATCTTTGTTTGGTCCAAGAATAACTGTCTTTTATTGAGCACAGACTGAGCAAACTTTTCAGAACACAATTATTCCAATAATCTGTTCCAGATATATATTATATATTATTTTCACATCAAACCATTCCCATGCGGATTAAATTGAGAACATCAAAATATCACAAATACAATGATAAACAAGTTGGTCTTTTTTGGCAAGGCTCCAGGTTTTGTTTATGTTGGTACACGGTAAGCACACTGAATTGGCAGACATGCGGCAACACGGCAGCTGTGATCCTCAGATGGCGTCTTTATATGCTGTCCGTCCTGGTTTATGCACCATTCTCATGCAGCTTGTTGGCGATTTTCTGGAACTCCACGTCCATGGCTGCTAGGTTTTCCAGATCTTTATCCTGAAAAAAACACAGCATTTATACATGAGCGATTAAAAGCCATCCATTTTGTTGTCATACAAAAAAGCATGTTTTTGATAATGTTTGGGACATAAATCTGGAGTGAATGAATTCACCCCTTTTCTCTAGGCCTGCTTCACATTTGCCTAATAAGCAGAATCTGTCATTTCAGTTGATAAAACCATTATCCCTTGAGCTGTAGTGCTCTTCATCATAAATAAGCACCCATGTGACGAGATGGGGAGGTATCCACGGCCTTTGCTCTCCTTTTAATGGGCACATTACAATTTGATTGCCCTGGGAGGCTTTGATCATGAGATTCCTAGTGTGATTATTGCAGCAGTCGTGAATGCTGGTGAGGGCAAAAAGTAAAAGTGGGACAAACAAGCCGAGTGAGAGTCGAGCACTTGTGAGTAATGCAGGATTCTGAGTATGACAGAGTTGGAACAAGTCACTGCCCATGATTTTCTCTGGTGTCTCTGGGACATGCTCATGAGGGACAGTTCTGGATGCCTATTTGCACAGATGCATATTCAGGGATGCTCTGTGGTTGTGAGGGCTGAATCCTGACATCTCCGTGTCAACTGGAGATTTCCATAATGAGCCCGTGGCTGCTTTTTCCCTCAGTGAAGCTGATTGGTGGAGGGATGAGCTTAATGTCTGCAAGGGGTCATTGGGATACATGGCGGAAACTGTTCATGGAAATGGCTCAGACTGAAAATTTATCCCTCTCTTTCGCCATTACTTTTAAAGTTTGTATCGTTTTATCTGCTGTCTTTGGATGTTTACACTATTAATTTGATTTGCTGTGATCTTTAAATTTGTATTTCCATTGTCCTCTTTGTGAAGCACTTTGTAACAGCTGTTGTTTTATTATCATTATTGATCAAATATATTATGCAACATGCAGGTGTTTCTTCAGGGTAGACTGTTTTATTATAAACTTTAATGATTTGCTTTTATACTAAAATTTTAAATTTCTGCCTGAACCCTTCCTGCTGCGTAGTGCTGCCATCAGCACAATCAGATCTGCCGTAGACATAACAAAGTATTCTTCATAGATTTCGGTACAGTGGCCTAGTTAGAGCTTTAGCAAAGTAAATATGACAGCGATTGCACCCCCACATCAGCCATAAAGGTCTTTTTTTTTCGCAGTTAGTGAGTGCAGTGTTTACCTCCTGCGGAGTGACGACTCTCTGGTGCGTGCTTCTCTTTGCAACCTCCTGATTAGAATGGCCGGGCAGCTGGTTTATCTTGTAGCTCAGCAACTTGGCCAGGTCGTCCATCTGAGCACATTCAATGCAAAAGTGGGGTCCATATAAGGATGCAAAGAAACAAGCAATTATATCGTTCCCGTTTCATACAAGCAGGCAGAGAGTGGAAGTCGTCTCATCACGCTCACCTTAGTTGCTGCGTGTTCATCTGAATCCCTTTTAAACAAGACGGGCTGGTAGAACCCTCTGTAAATCCAGGGATTACGCTTCTCTGCCAGATACCTGAAAAGCGGCCGCAGTTAGATGCTGAACTATTCATGCCAGCATATGCAGGGATTTGTTCACTTTCACTATGCAAAAGTTGATTTTGATTTGGCTGCTATTACTGAACACTGCAACGTTTTGTGCAGTGGGATTCAAAATACAGACATGCACAGTTTAAGAGACAAGACTGGAGTACCTCAGGGCTTCGTCCTCTTGAACACCCCTCTGTTCCTCCTCGTCCTCTGATGAGTCTCCACCACGTTTGTGAAGTTTCTTTTTGTGATGGTACCGGTGTGTCGGCTTCCAAATGCGCTTTTCCACCTCTCCCACTTCTTTTCCGTGTCTTTTGTCAAAGTCCCAGCTCTCCTGGCTGCGTTCTCCGTCCACCTCGTCTCGTCTGTCCTCTGAGAGCTCTTCATCACGTTTGCTTCTCGTCTGTTGGTACCTGCCAGGCCTCCATTTCCTCTTCTCTCTTCCTGTGTCAAAATCCCAGCTCTCCTGGCTGCGTTCTTCCTCTGGTTCTTCCCTGGCTACTTCTGAGAGCTCTTCATCTGGCTTGCTTCTTGTCTTTCGGTACCTGCCAGGCCTCCATTTCCTCTTTTCTCTTCCTGTGTCCCAGCTCTCCTGGCTGCGCTCTTCATCTGGTTCTTCCCTGGCTTCCTCTGAGAGCTCTTCATCACGTTTGCTTCTCGTCTGTTGGTACCTGCCAGGCCTCCATTTCCTCTTTTCTCTTCCTGTGTCAAAGTCCCAGCTCTCCTGGCTGCGGTCTTCATCTGGTTCTTCCCTGGCTTCTTCTGCAAGCTCTTCATCACGTTTGCTTCTTGACTGTTGGTACCTGCCAGGCCTCCATTTCCTCTTTTCTCTTCCTGTGTCAAAGTCCCAGCTCTCCTGGCTGCGTTCTTCATCTGGTTCTTCCCTGGCTTCTTCTGCAAGCTCTTCATCACGTTTGCTTCTCGACTGTTGGTACCTGCCAGGCCTCCACTTCCTCTTTTCTCTTCCTGTGTCAAGGTCCCAGCTCTCCTGGCTGCGTTCTTCATCTGGTTCTTCTCTGGCTTCTTCTGCAAGCTCTTCATCACGTTTGCTTCTCGACTGTTGGTACCTGCCAGGCCTCCACTTCCTCTTTTCTCTTCCTGTGTCAAGGTCCCAGCTCTCCTGGCTGCGTTCTTCATCTGGTTCTTCTCTGGCTTCTTCTGCAAGCTCTTCATCACGTTTGCTTCTCGTCTGTTGGTACCTGCCAGGCCTCCATTTCCTCTTTTCTCTTCCTGTGTCAAAGTCCCAGCTCTCCTGGCTGCGCTCTTCATCTGGTTCTTCCCTGGCTACTTCTGAGAGCTCTTCATCTGGCTTGCTTCTCGTCTTTCGGTACCTGCCAGGCCTCCATTTCCTCTTCTCTCTTCCAGAGTCAAAGTCCCAGCTCTCCTGGCTGCGTTCTTCGTCTGGTTCTTCCCTGGCTTCTTCTGCGAGCTCTTCATCACGTTTGCTTCTCGACTGTTGGTACCTGCCTGGCCTCCATTTCCTCTTTTCTCTTCCTGTGTCAAAGTCCCAGCTCTCCTGGCTGCGCTCTTCATCTGGTTCGTCCCTGGTTCTCCTCTGGTGGTACCTGCCAGGCCTCCAGTTCCTCTTGTCTCTCTCATTGTCAAGACCCCAATCCTCTTGGCTGCGCTCTTCTAAAGGCTCCTCATCTCGTTTGGCTTTCTTTTGGTGGTATCTCCCAGACTTCCATTTGCTTCTTTTCTCCCGCACTACTTCTTCTTCTGCGTTCTCATGTCTCTTTTCCTTCTCGTCACCCAGACTCCAGGACTCTTGGCTGCGCTCGTCCTCTGGGTTTTCCCTCTTCTCCTCTACGGATTTCAGGAGTGCCTCGATGTCTTTCACATCGGCTGCCTTTGTCTCTGTATCCTTGGGCTGAACCTCGACCACCTCCTCATGAGTTACGATCCCGTCCCCGCTCTTCTTGTCCAGCGGGACGTGTTTAACCCCTGTGACAGAGCAAAAGAAAGATCATGAGTGATGTATAGATCTTTTGTCCTTAGGGACACGTTATGATGGATTTGTCATTTAATTTCAGTCTAGATCAAATTGATTGTGACGGTGATTCACTTCTGTCATATAAGAGAAAATATTCACTTGAAGGTAGAAGTGGCATGAAAACTGTGATCATAATAATCTCAATTACTTGTTTTTAAGATAATCAGCGTCACTGTATTTTTATCAGCTTGAATCCACCAGCAGCTCAGTGTGCAGCGCATCAACAAACAGCACTCTCCTAAAATGACCGATTTTAAATCCATGTAGGGTACATATTACAATATTTTAATGTTCTATTCTGAAGCAACATAGGACATAACAGCGACCCATTCGCTACAGACCTGCTTGGAGAATGTCCCTGCATTCCTGATCCAGCTGAGAGTCCGGTTTGGAGAGAGCTTTGGACAGGACCTCAACCAGGCATCGTGTCACCTGCAAGTAATCAAACAAACTAAACATGCAGCTCCATGCTCCCATCCAGGATTCACTTTATAATCATTGAATTTTATCAGAAAAAAAACATACCACATCTTCTCTCCGACCTTCTTTCCCCACTGGAAGCGCTAGATTTTCTGCATAAGAGGAAAGAAAAAGTATTCAAATGTGACATAACAAGACTGGGTTTGCCTGCATGCATTCAAATAGAGGAGTCGTCTCTGCCTCTGTCCGTGGTCCTGATCTGACTTCCACTAACTTCAGCAGGGAAAAAGCAACAGCAATCCACCAACCTGTCAACAGAGCCGCCACCGCAACAACAAGAAGAAGAAGTCTCATGTTGGGGGCGAGGATGAGATCAGGGTAAATCCCACTTGGAAAAACAGCAGCCGTGCCTGGGAGTCCCCGTGTCTTCGCAGCAGCAGGAGAGAGCTGCGCTGCTCTGAAGCTCAGGAGCAGAGGGGAGCTCCTCTAATAGGCAGAGGAGTGGGCTGGGAGGAAAGCGTGGGAGGAAGCCTCCAGGCTCACGGCTCCCTTTAGTGTCATGACTCATTAGACCTGCAAGAGAGGGAGAGAGCGTGAGTGGACTGGAACTGCGCACGGCGTCGACATTTCGTGACAAGCTCGTTGGAAATCCTGTTAGTGTCACGTTTGGTTCAGGTGATGTGGTTTTAAACTGGTTTTCATCCCGTGTTGTGCGGTAAATGCCACAAGACGCTTGAGGAAAAACGAGGACGATTTGTTAATCCTGAAACATGACTTTGTAATTGGGAATAGTGTTTATTTATCATTCATCAATTGTTGCCTTTTAATCAAAACTGGAGGTTTGATTCTCACAGTTTTTCCCTGGATCCTGCTTGTTCTTGATTATCTTGATTTTCTTAACCATGTATTAATGAGGCTGTTAGTATAGTGCATTTCTTTTTGAAGTTAGAAAACTTTTTGTTCATCCTACCTGGTTTATCTGCAGTGAAGATGTTCTATTCTCATGTTAAAATTAGTACAAATGTGGTTTATACATAAGTTTGAATTATTTACTTTACTGCTGTTATATTTTCATACATTGCATGTCTGTGGCCATTCCGAGATCTGTTAAGTAATCCACACAATCTTCAGACCTAAGTTCACAAACTTTCAAAATAAATGCTCAAATACTTTGAAGACATACTTGATACGTGATTCTATGAATGTTGTTGCCATGACGAAGATCACATTTGTGGAATAAGTAGGTAGATACTGAAACGCTTCTGTGTCTTTGGTTTGACTGTCAGCATTTATGTTAGACAAAGAAAGATCCATGTTATATAAAAGAAAACTCTATTCACTGCTCTGAACATAGGTTACAGATCCAGACATCTTTCATTTGACATTTTTGTTTTTAATATTTTAATGTCATGACCTGATTCAGCTCAGTTATCTGTTGAAATGCTTAATTTCAAGTTATGTGGAAAGCCCTCTATAGTGCTGCTGCTGTGACATTAAATCAGATCGCAGACATATTCGCATTATAACACTGTAATAAATTCACTCAAAATAAGATCCGTATTTTCTCCTTTGTGTTTCATAACAGGCATAACAACGTCTCCCATTGAAGTTATGTAATACAGCTTTTTTGCCCTACTTGTATACTGGCATAAATTAATAAATATATGCTAATGTGCAATATATTAAACTGAGTAAATGTCACAACCTGTGCAGCTCAGGGGTTTGACAAACCCTGAGTCCGAATTAAGCCCAACTGACTCTTCGGTAATTCATTCAGCCAATTTCTCATCATATTCCTTATGAGGTCTATTGAGCTTCAGCATCAGCCGAGGGAAACTAGTTAATGAGACGTGGATCAATAGCGGTTGTGGTTAACAGTCCAGGGACATGGCCGTATTAGAGGAGTGCACTTTCTCTGCATATTTCTATTGCAGACCCAGTGATGCTCTGACCAGATTGACTGAATATCTTTTAAAATAAAGCATTGCTGCAGAGAAACATTAATAAGTTGTGTTTGTATATGTGAAAGGACAGTGATCTTATCCTCACTTTGCATTTCTTCTGTTTCTAATTCTCTGACACCGCTCAGACAGATCGCCGCTGTCTTCTTGGGATGAGCTGACATGTGCGGCGACAGAGCTCAAACGTTGTGGGCACAGCTCAGCGTGGCTCAGAACATTCAACCTGACAACCACTGGCATCTTCTTTTTGGAACTTTGCATGATATCTTTGTTCTCTTGCTTTCTTGTGTAGTGGCTCATGGTTGCAAATTATGTAAACTGTATTTGTAGATTAGTATAAGGAAACATGTATATGTATGTATATAAATAGGTATGAATTCACCATAGTATGCTACTATACTATACTACACTATACTATACAAATGTGTACAGTATGATAATGCACTATAAATAACTAGACTATACTGTAGTGTACTCTACATTATGCACTATCCATAACTATTCTATACTAAAGAGTACTAGTTTGATTTAAAATGGGGTTTTACATGTGGTTTTTCTACATCAGCCTTGACCTTAATGCATATGGCAAAGCACATTCAGTCACGTTTCAGGCACCATGAGCCCAGAAACTGCAACAGCTGCGAGGCGAGATGTGAATGTCCTGCTCTCTCATCTGTGCTCCTCGTGCCTGCACGACTGGTCGCTGACATCCATCTTTGTTCCTGCAGACGGCCGCGCACTGTGGTCGCTGAAACAATTACTGCTCAGAGCATAAAACAATAACGTCAGGCAGTGAAACTGAACATCCAGTGCAGCCAGTGAACCTGGTCTTTTGTGTGAAAGATAGAGGGATAACTTTCATTTTCTCATGCACTGTGCACAGTGAGAAGTAGCAGCAACAGCAGGATAACAGCACTCTGCAGTTTCCTCTTTGTTCCCAAGGGAGGAAGTCATGTCTGTGACCATGATCAGCGCTGCACTGGGAGCCATCCAGCCACTGGATATCAAACGCAGTGAACCACTAAATTATACTAGAATCTCGCTCGGAACAATGTGTGTGTGTGTGTTCCCTGTGAATGTTTGTGCACTCGCATGTGACACCGTGTATGTGTTTGTTTGTGTGGCCGTCACTGTTATTGCTCCTGGCCTGATTAATATTTTAGTGAGCCATGAAGACATAGGCGAAGGAGGGGGAAATTTCAGAGGGAAAGCTCAATGTGTTGGGATAGGTTCGGAGAGCACGACTCACAGATCAGTCCCTGTCTGCAACTACGCCACTCCTTTCATCACGACAATTTATATGCATGAACAAAAGGCGAGCGACAAAGTGCCACGCTGCATGAAAGCCTCAGCTAGGCCTTGATGTTTGGTGGGAACAAGCTTTATGTTGGGCTTTGATTATAGTCCAGGAACAATGGGGAGTAGTTCTGTGGTCCCCTTTGGTCAAATAAACACACTTTAAACAAGTCTGTTAATGTGGGATTATGGATTATTTTTTAACGTAGGAGGTTTTATTTATAGCACAGTCTCACAATTAAAGGTCTAACATAAAAGCAAAAATGCCTAGAAATTGCCCGACCAATCAGAATGAGCCGGACACTTGTAGGAACTTAACATTACAGCCAAAAAAAATGCCTAGAAATGTCTGGACCAATCAGAATGAGCCGGACACTTTTAGGCACTTAACATTACAGCAAAAATGGTAGAAATGTCTGGACCAATCAGAATGAGTCGAACACTTGTAGGCACTTAACATTATAGCAAAAATGCCTAGAAATGTCCCGACCAATCAGAATGAGCCGGACCCTTCTAGGCACTTATCATTGAGGCAAAATGCCTAGAAATGTCCCACTCTTGGTGTTAGTGAAGTACAATACGTGGGAAACTTGTAGGAAGTTATCATTATAGCAATATGACTTGTATTTTCCCACACTTGTGGTTAGGGATTCACAATATGTGGGACACTTGAATGCACTTAACATTAAAGCAAAAATGCCTAGAAATGTCCCGACCAATCAGAATGAGCCGGACACTTCCAGGCACTTATCATTGAGGCAAAAATGCCTAGAAATGTCCCACACTTGTGGTTAGGGAAGTACAATACATGGGTCACTTGAAGCACTTTACACTAAAGCAAAATTATTGGTTGCATATTTGTCCAATACTGAGGTTTCTGACCACACGTCTGCAAAACTAATGACAGTCCCATCAACCTCAGCTGAGCAAACATTGGCATGTTAGCTTTACGTTAAATGTGGTAGGCATTAGCATGTTAGCTCAGCCATTGTGCACATGTTAGCATTTGTCTAAAATTAGAGTAGGCACTTAGGTAAAGCTCCCACAGCGCAGCTACCAAGGATTGCTTGACACAGGGATCCTCTTCAAGACAGAACATTAGGATGATATTATACAGCAGCACTTACTAGGTCGTATTTAAGTGGTGCGTAAACTAAATCAATAAACACTCTTTGAGACGTATATACTTACTTACAGTAAACAAGTGAGGTGGTGCGGAAAATAAAGCCGGATAGGCTGCACACTGCAGGTGTCATTACAAAGCTGCTTGGCTGATTATGCATTAACAGGATGATCAATACATTGTGTAAAATATCTTTTACCCAATGTGTCTGTGTTCACAGATTCATCAACTGTAATGGTAGTACCTCTGTTATTGAAGCAGCAAGGGTGCTTCTTAATACAAAGCTAAATAGGACCTCAAGGGCCTGTGCAAGAGTGAAATGGCCAATAAAGAGGATTCAGCTCTGAGTTATTGGGTAATACGGGATGTGAATTATCCTAATTACCAGACACCCCGGTGAAGGCTTATTAAAATATGTTTCCTAATTATAATCCTTTAGTTCCCCTTCACTCTTCTCTCTGCTATTGAAATCAAATGCGAATGAACTCAACAATTAAACATCCTGAACTACGGTGACCTGAGTGTGTGTGTGTGCGTGTGTGTGTGCGTGTGTGTGTGCGTGTGTGTGTGCGTGTGTGTGTGCGTGTGTGTGTGCGTGTGTGTGTGTGTGTGTGTGTGTGTATGTAAAAGTTGCAAGCTAGAGTTCCTCTGCCATCACCCGTGATTAAATTCAGACAGTGTTTTGGTAGAATGTCTTCGTTCCAGTAATACAGAGTAAAAGTGAAGTTCTTAATGAGATCTGTGGGGAAGAAAAAGATCGTGACTAAGTGAAAATAAATGTGATTAAATTATAAAGTTGGGAAGAGGAGGACAGTGTTTATGAACACTGCGACAACTCTCAAAGAAACACAGACATTGAACCAGTGACACTGTATCTTGAGTGGACCGTGCGTGTGATGCAATGTTCACAAATGCAACAACTGAACAGATACACATATTTAAAAGGGTAAAATTGTGTTTCCCATATGAAACCTATCGCTAGTGAAACCATATATGATCTTTAGAGCGATACTGTGGCACTGGGTGTGCTCTTTGCACGTCCGGTTTGAGATGAAAGCTCCTGAAACCTGCTGCTTAGGTTGGATCTGGAGGATTCTGCTCACCCAGCCAATGAGACTGTGGACCTGTGGGCGATGTGGCCAAACGCCACCTGATCTGCTGAATTCATCTTGTTGAATCCAAGATAGGAACATGTGTAAATGTTCAAAATGTGGAAACAGGACATTGAACTCACCTACACAAGGAAAAATTTGGAACTATTGGATTTCACTCCTCGACTCGGAGGACTGGAGTTGGAGGTTTCCCTCCAAAAGGATGAATTTTGTTTTATTTATTCATTTTATTTTCATTTAAATTTTAAAGAGCTTTACTTTTGTGTTCTACACTCATGTATAAAATTCACAACACAGTGCTGGTAACATTGCAGCTGTAAGGTAATGAAATAGCTCTCCAAAGTCAAAGTAACACCTCTCGTGGGTTATTATTATTCAAGCTTAAGTCTTTGATTACATTGGTCAAATGGTCGCGATATCATCGAAATTGGCTGCACTCTCCATTTCTCCTATATTCGCTTAATATCCTGAATAAAAATCGATTCCAGACAATATTATTTCACTGGCTGATTCTTTTTTTAATGTGGTTGACTGTTAACTGAAATGTGCTAATGAAAGCCACATGGTTATGGATGATGATAGGTCAACAACAGCCCAAAGAGGAGGTTAATACAAATTGTAGATCAGTAGCAGACAGGAGGGATTTATTAACCTCATTAATTCGTGTCTATCATGGTTGTAAATCTATGTTTTGTTTTGTTCATTCTTTTTATGGTCCTTTTAATTGTAGCTTGAATAATTTGTTTATATAATGAAGACATTCAAGAATATAGGGATCATTTGATCAGAGGTTTAACTGAATTGCTAAACTCTGATTTGTGCTTGAGGAAAGAAAAAGTAAGTGGAGCCTTTGGAATTATCTGCACTTATTCTTATAGACAATCATGTCAATTGTCATCAATTCTTATTTTATTATTCCCATCTATAATAATTACATCTCTGGAACATTTACTGTGTAGGTGAGAAAACGTGTGCGATCTCAAAAGGCTAATCACACTAATAAAAGCTAATTGGGGTCAGTGGTTAGTGAACCTATGAAACCAGATTGGAGCTGTGCGTTAGAGCTACCCTGAACTATATAAAACAGTCTGATGTGAAGTGGTATGAAATGCTCATAAAATAATGTCAGAGTTCAGATATTCATCACACACACCATCAATGGAGGCAATTTGATGCTGTACTATGCCATGTTGTGCAGTGCTGTGCCATTCCATTCCATACCATGCCATATCACAATACCATACCATACCGTACGATACCATAATACCACACCATACCATAATATCATACCATGCAATGCCATACCATGCCATATATTTGCATGCCATACCATACCATAATACCACACCAGGCCATTCCATGGTATATGGAATGCTTATAATTACATTTAATGTGTGTTTTCAATGAAGACATACAAGTTTAAACTGTTCATATGCTATTAGATTTAGTATAGTGTGTTTTACTTTATATGATTACATTGACCCCCCCAGCTGAGCCCCACCCACCTCACACCAGTGAAATCAGACAAAAACTCGAAAAACAGAAACTTCTGATGTTCTTATAGATGATCGTTAAGTACTGCAATGCATCTATTGTCATTATTTATCAACAAAGCTCTGTAATTTAAGTTTAATCTAGAAGAAAAAATGTTCCCATATCCATTAAAGTAATAATAAATAGATATTTCGATTTTCATTGTAATGATGTTTGGACACAAAGCTCTTCTCTTGCCTAAAACACTGCTGTTGTTGCTGCCGCACATCTGAGAGGATGCTCACAAAGCTTTTGTGTTGAACCTCTGCAGTGAATAACATTTTTATCGGCATTCTGCTGCATATGATTTCCTCTCCTGGGTTTTTCATCATGGACATTGATTTAAATGTGCTTCAGACAAGCCCGATCACACAAACAGTCCGAGCAGAAAAGTGAATTCTGAGACTTTAATCATTTTCTACTGAGCTGTATTGAATGATCTGTGTGAGCTGTTTGTTCTGATGATTTACATATTTGCATCTAAATAAATCTTCACAAAACCACAACACTTAGGGCGGAGACTCAGACAGAGCACTTTGTTACTTTCAACAATGAGGCTATTTTTTCGTCTGTTTGTCTGTCTCTTAGTTAACAGGATTAGGACAAAACCTCTCAGGGAAGAACCCATTTATTTGGCCAAGGATCCAGATCAGGGGGAAGATCGAGGAAAAACCTTTAGCATCGTTATATATGCGTTTTTTTTTAAATAATTCATAGATCCTCATTCCTCATGAAGAAAAAGGCATGTGTAGGGCCGAATATTTCTGAGGTTGTGCATTTCAGTGCAGATCAAAGAAATCTCCACAACTGGTGAATTTAAATGTGGTCTGATAAGGTCACCGTTGGGCCGTAGTGAAGATTCCCCTTTTCCACCAAAGTAAACCAAGGGCTAGTGCTGAGCTGATGACAGTTCAGAGCTGGTTCAACTTGTGAACCTTGTAAGAAACCAAGTTTTGGTTGGGCTCGATGGCCACGATAATCCCGCCCCTAGCCTCTGATGTACGCATTTCTTTCTTTTGGAACCAGTTGTTAGGCCGAAATATAAATAACTGGTTCCAGATTAGGCTTCCAACTCTGAACCAGCCTTGGAACTGCCTTGGTGGAATATGGCTATTAGGGCTCTCTAGTTTTCTGTAAGAGATATTTAAAGGACCATTTGTGGTGGATGTGTCCTTTTCTAGTGTTGTTTGCAGGGATTGAATTATCGGTGACGTCTGCAGTCTGCAGCTTTGGTCTTGTTATCACACTGGGGTCCCGGGTTTGGACAGTAGAGGGGGCGGCTTGTTCATTACACTTTGGACTCGAAGCCAACAAACATCACGTCCACTTCATTTTTGTCTTTTCCACTTTTCTAGGTAAGGACAGGTGTTGTAATGTGGGGGCTGCACGCTTGTGCTGTGTGTTATAGGTTCAGGGGAGAGGGCTGCTGGTGGGATACTTGTTTACAGGGGGTTTTGCTAGGTAGGTTTAGAAAGTTTGAACATGAGGGAGCTGGCCCGATGCGCCATGCTTGCTGGATGGGCACACACAGACGGCACAGGGTCCAGATGTGCAGGCAGCTCCCGTGTCGCTGTCTGTGTTGTATAGTGGAGGTGTTACTGTTCTCAATGTGTGTATTATGTTGTTTATTCAGAGATGCCACTTATGTATTTTTCTATTTTGTATATTTCATGTTCCGATTTTCCTGATGTGTTTGAGATTTGCTGTAAAATTCAGAAATTTGTTAATGCATTACACTTTGGACCTGAAGCCAACAAACATTGTGTCCGCTTCATTTCTGTCTTTTCCTCTTTTCTAGGGGTGTAACAAATTCATGTCCTTCCATCATTGGTTTACTTCCATTCTTAGAAGTTTCAGCAAGTATTTTTTGTTGCTGTCTGTCAATATGACTTCGGTGCAAGAGCTCACGGGAGAGAAAAAGTCTTCAGTTTCCTAATCCGCACAAATCCACAGACAGATGATGATCTGAGATGAATAAACAGGAGCCAAGACTCGATACCACCGCGTAGTCAAACTGTAAAACATGGCGAAGGAAGACCAGGGTTCATAAACATGCATCAGGGGATTGGTGGAAATCACCTGCAGGTGTCCCAGGAACCTGCAGAGGTATAAACACACCCCTGCTCAGACCTGCCAAAAAAAAACCACACACACACACACATCAAGAATGCCAGACCAAAAAGTGTTCATTCATCCAACATTATTCACTCACACTAACCTACAGAGGAGGGAGGGGCGATCAAGGTGCAGCCCACAATACTTTCCTATGGCTGGTTTCTGAATTCACATTCAGTGACTGTCTGAGACTGTATTTTCAAGGCGACCCCTTAAATCCTTGCTTTCCACAGGCGTTTCAAGTCATCGATGTTCCCCCCACTAATGGCCGCCCAGGAGCAGCTCCCAAGATGCTGTCTGCTGGACAGGTGCAGTTCGCAGGTAATCATTTCAGTGCTCTCGGTTTGCTTGACCCTCTGCTTGCACACCGAGTGTATGTCAAACACCTGCAAGAACAACTTTATTTTATCTTGGGCTGCAAGTGATCAATAAATTATGGATTTATTCGGTGCTCCCTATAGGAAACCATACATAAAGTGTTGAGAATATCTTAATGAACTCTTATATTGAGTATATATTAAAGATGATTGATGCTGCCTTGGATCATCTGTCCTGCTGTGACCTTCCTCTCTTTTATTTAACTGACACTGATGTTAAGCATTCTTCACATGGGGGGAGTAAACCTCAAGTGATATGGACTCAGGACTCAGACAAGAGCAGGACACAATTTGATTATTTGTTTGATTTCCCCCTTAGGCTCAAAGGTTCAAAGGTTATCAATAAGGCTACACCCATACCACTATGGATACATCGGATCAACTCCAATCGGTCACATCACACACGTTTTCTTATTTAAGAAGGGAGGAAATGTTATCAATTCAAATAGATTGCTAAATAGAATAGGCCTGTAGAGTCACTCATTTAAGTGGCACTTTCACAAAGTGCTCCTCACTGAGATACAAAGAGATGAATACAAAACTGTGAAACGAAAAAAGGGAAAGCAATGACATTCAAATAAATAAGAACAAACATTAGCATAAAGAACTTTTACAACTTTTACTTTGTAATGAAAATCTACAGAGGAGGTTTAAATCAATAGCGGCGAGCTTGCCTCTCTACGAGGACACCCCCACCGGTGTCGAGATCAATGGCAGTTTGGGAACGGAGTCGTGTCTTTCCTCGCCCTGACTCACGTCTGAATGGATTGGTGTTGGCACTTATTTTGCTTTGAAAAGGTCTGAACTTTCTATTGGACATGAGCCGCTCAGTCTTTAATCTGATTTCACTCAGCTGGGGGAGTTGGGGGCAAGAATGCACAATTGAAGTGAGTCGTGCAGATCCTCCTCAGGCGGAGTCAATCTCTGATGGTCTATGAGGAGGAAGACATGGATGTCTCGCACACTCACTATCACTCATTGTTGGAATGGGATGGCAGTTTATGGTTTTGCCCTAAAGAGCGTTCATGTAGAGAAGAGTCTTTGTCTTCTTTCTTTCATTCCCTCTGGTGCTGCTGAGAGACAGTGGCTTGTTGCCACCGGAGCAAATGCTTTATTTGCATTGACATATGCTAACTGAATATTCCTTGCTGCTTTTAACCCCTGTGTTCACGTCTGCATCACTTTGGATTCAATTCAGTTTTATTTATAAAGCACCAAATCTATGGGTGCTGTACCCATAGATTCATCCATCCATTATGCCAATTGTCCTGTTAAGGATAAGGAAGAGGACCTGGAGCCAATCCCAGCGGACATTGGGTGAGAGGCTCACTCTTGACAGGTCGCCAGCTCATCACAGTCCTATCCAAAAACATCGAAGTAACTACTTTTCCTACAGAACCTGCTCAGACCTAACATCTTGGAGAGATTGTATGAAAAGATGCAGTACATGGGACAAGGGCCCTGACCCTCGACGACATCAATTTCATATGCACCCATGAATACATATTGATTGAAACATTGACGGAGCAGAGAGAGTTGCCAGCTCATAGAGTAAATGCCCTCATGTGGAAAATGGAAAAAGATTTTCCATCTGTTGAGATACGGACAGTTGAAGGGACAAGGGGACGAAACAATTCCATTCGTCAACACTTCTCCTGGCATTCTATTGGTTGGAAAATGTTGACAGTCTTGTGGCAGAGAAAAATCCCCCAAAAAAGAGCTGAGGTTTTCATGTGTTCATGAAATCTGTCCGAGCAACAACATATCTGATTGCAAGCACACAGTTTGAGCGCAAGCAGAGCAAATTTAAGCCTCAGCCGGGTATATGTAAGTTTGAGCTTAGACTTTTGAGTGAAAGCATTACTAAAATGGGAGTCCTGATCTCAAAGTGAAAGACCAGGATCTGATCACAACATTCATAATAAAAGGCACTTGACAGATAAAGGTTGTGACCTTACAATATTATTGAGAAACCCGACAGTTCTTACAACGAGCTAGCACATGGTGATAGTGGAGAACTGAAAGAAACATCGAGTAGTGCTGGACTCAGGGAGGGAAGACATCTGCCTCGACTCGTTGGGGTGAGAGGAGAGGAATGAGGGAGAGAGAATATTTACTTACACTAGATTAACTATAATATTAGTCGTACTACTATTAATTATTATTACAACTATTATTACTACTGTGTATTCATATTTATATTTTTATCCTGCTCGTAGTGTATTCATCGTCCTTATATCTTACAATTCCTGTTAATACTGTAATATTCCATATATATTTCTTACTGTACAGATCTATTTATTTACATTTTTACTTTAATATGCACATTACTCTGCACTTTTACTGCCTTTTTTGCACTTCTGGTTAGATGCTAAACTGCATTTTGTTGTATAAGTACTTGTACTGTGCAATGACAATAGCAGCTGTCATATCCTCGAAACAATGACATTTCAGACAGCACAGGGGAATGGGTGTTGATTTGGTGCAGTGCTGATGTTGATGTGGGACATTTTCCTGAGGGGGAATCAGTGAAAAAGTAAAAAAAACGAGGGCAAAGTTTGTTGCATGACTTGTGGCAGGCCTTTTTCTCCCCTGAAGAGTGAGCGTGAGCAAGAGCAACGGCCCAACAGACGCTTCTCCCCCTAAACACACACAAGATGACTGATTAACGAGCGAGACTTCTGCATGCATAAACTCCCCCACAAATTGTCTGAGTTGCCTCTCTAAAACCAACCATGAAAAATCAACCTGTCTGCTGATGATTCATGAAATGACAAAGCTGCAATATTTTGATAAATCATCCCAGGGAGTTAATGATGTGCCAGTGACAATAAAGTTTAGTGTTGTGCAAAGAGCATCCTTTAGAAAATAAATGAATTCCCTAAACCGCTACGCACTTTGCTAATAAACCAGTATATGTTAGTATGAAAGGAAAAAAACAAAGAATATATCAAAGTGCCTCCGTGCCCTGTTTCGATGTGTCGCTCTCTTGATTGTGGCAGATTGAGTCCTTTTCATCCTGCGATACTGTTTCTACTTGTGTTAACATGTCAAACTAGTGAGGAGGAAAGAGAGGATGAAGGAGATGTTGATTGAGATTGTGCTGCTGTTCAATCAGTGTTAGGATTTATTGGTTTAGTGTTAGGATTTGGTTTATTAACTGAGGCTGATGAGTGTGTTTTTTACATAAATATTTCCCATGATACTCTGCTGCGCCTCCCTTGCCACATTTATCAGCTTCACACAGAATCTGTGGATTCTTCTCCTCCCTCTTAATCTCTTTATGTAACTATCTTCCCAATTTTTCCCTTTCAGCACAATTTGAGTAAATTAATGAGGTAAGCAGCCCGAAAGTGAATATGCTGTAATCTGGATAGCACGGCTGCATTAGCTATGTAAGCATTCTAACTACGATTCATAATACTATCAGTACACAGACTCAAAATAACAAATGAAAATCAAACTTACCCAAAAAAGAAAAAATTTAAATTGTTTGACAAGAGCTACTTTTGGCCCATATCCCATCCACTAACATGGAGGAGACAGGGTTTATGGGCAATACTGCAGCCAGCCACCAGGGTGCAATCAAGATGCAGGGGAGTCTTTGTGTCAGCCAACTTTATATACAGTCTATTATTTCTATACTATAATTTGCATATCTTGAAGAAAAGATTTGCTATTGCTGCAAAATACAAAACGAAAAACCACAGCAGTAACTACAGCGAACACTAAAAACCTTTTGTGACCTATGGTGAAACCAGGATGTGCCAAACGCCCAGTCTGGAATTTACCTCTTAAACCATGAAATGCAATAACGTTGGCTGTTATCTTGACTTTACAATTCTACCTTGACCACACATTTACAACTCTCACAGTAAAAAGGAGACACTTCAAGGACTGAAGATTACCTCTTTGTCCTGCTTTCCCCACTCCAGTCTGCTTTTTTTTTGTCTTCAGCTAGTAATCCACCTCTGGTTAGTAGAAGACCAGTCTCAAAAGACCAGCATCAGGTTTTTATTTTATCCTGTTATCGAAATGGCTCCACGGAAGGAAAGCGGTGGACTTGACAATCTCGCCTTTGATGTAGGTATCGTGACTTTTTCTGAGCGCGAAATCATTTACTTACCTTTACTTCCTTTTGCTGTCATATTGTGGTAAATAATTATGCTTCTGATCGAATGCTTCTCACGTGTTCTGAATAGATTTGTAATGGTTTATATTTCTCTGCTTTTCTTGCTTTAGTGGATTTTCAACCACATTATACAAACACTTATTTTTAAACATTAACAACTATAGATAAGATTAACTACATAGGAACAAAAATCGATCACCTTGTACTTTCATCCACATTTATATATGATAAGATAAACTTTAATGATCCCACGCCATTGCAGCAGCAGAAAGTCAGAATGATGTAAACAAGAGAACACGTGAATGTAGAAAAATAAAATAAAATAAAAAATAAAACATTAAATAGAATAGAAATACACTGTATATAATATGTATATGTATATAATACAACCATTGTATCCAACTGTTGCTCCTCCACGTATGATAATACGTACATTACTTACTCTATTACTTGTGATATCAAATGTTTACTTAATGACAATTTATAATAGTCATTAAGTAAACATTTGATAAGATAAGTAATACAGTAAGTAATGTAAGTATTATCATACGTGGTTTGTGCATCCTTTATTAAGGTCTGACCTAATTGGCGGCATGTGTTTGATCCAGTTCTCTCAAACTATCCCAAGTTTTCCACTTCCATTCTGGAAAAGAAAGTTTCTTCTCTATCTTAATATTTTTGTTACATCCAGCCGGTCCCCATCCCCATCTGGGTGTTGAAGTTGAAGAGAAAAAGTGCTGCCCATAGATGCACTAGATAAATGTGTGTTTGTGAATGGCTGAATGGCAGTAACCTGTACTGTTAAGCGCTTTGAGTGGTCTTCAAGACTAAAGCGCTTAAAACATACAGACCACAGACCATAGTCCTCTATCTTAGCTACTGCTGTCTTCAGCCTCTTTTTACTAAAAGCCATTTTTGGTCTCTTATGTTCACAGATGATGGACACTCTTCATGGTCAGCATGTTTTTAACAATGCCATGTTGAACTTAAATTGACTATATAGTCATAAAACATTATCTCAGGATAACTGATAATTGTTCTATGGCTCTGGGTGAGCCCTTGATATTTATTTACTCGTCTTTGGTTGTGCATGTTTTTTAATGACACGACAGATGGGTGAACAAGTGAATGATCAACCTAGAGAAAAGGCGCTGAAGACACATGGAAGGAGCTGCGCAGAAGATGACGACAGAAATAAACCAACGTATTGCGTGACTGATGTTCCCCCATGGTACCTCTGTATTTTCCTGGCCATACAGGTGTGTGTGACCCAACAAGTGTTAATCAGCACATTCAGATTTAGTTTACACAGAGATATGCAATCCCTCTATGCCTTGTATCAACTCTATTGAAGAATACTCTACTGAATGGAGTTTAAACCGCTCTTCTTAATGTGATGGATGTTAGTAGTGGTGTCCTCTCTACCATTAGTCCATCCCTGTCATTTTTGTCCTCTGCAGCATTACCTGACAGCATTTGGTGGGATTATCGCCATCCCTCTCATTCTCTCCGAGGGCCTGTGTCTGCAGCACGACAGCCTGACCCAGAGTCGCCTCATCAACACAATTTTCTTTGTCTCTGGCCTGTGCACCCTGCTGCAGGTCACATTCGGTGTCAGGTCAGAACCTCGTTCATGTAACCAGTCACCATCCTGTTAGAATATATTGAATATTATGGATATGAACTTTAATTTGAACCTAAATTAGGACCATTTCTCACTTACTCACATTATGGAAACAATCTTAAAGTTGCATGAATCAGTATTTTTCAAATAATAATGTTTTTTACAGTAACAGATCCACAGCCTTGTCAGCCTGTTTTCCAGCAGCACCATTTTTGCGAATTTCAAAACCTGCCCACTATCTATTTGCGAATTGCCAGTAAAGATTTTCATGCAAGCACCTGAAGCCGCAGATATTTTTTTTTTTAGACTAGACAGAGACCAGAACAGATTTGAGTTGAGAGTGAATAAATAGTCTTAAATTCATCTGCTAAACACCTATTAATAGTGATCTTGCTAAAGTGTTTGCTAACATGTTCACCATTCTTAACGCTATTACATCGCAGCAATCTGTTAGCTTGAAATTCAAAAAAATTCTTAAAATTCTTGCTTTTACAAGCTAATGTTTTTCTAAAATTGTTAGTAAAATAAGTGTAATAATATATAAATAAATCTGCTATTAGCATGTTAGCCTTGTCATTTTGAGCATATTGGCATGCAGACGTTAGCATTTCAGCTCAAAGTAATTCTAACAGCGATCATGAAGACCTCGTCTTGCTATGTAGAACAAAGGCTCACCTCCAGTACTGTTTATATTGTTGCACATGCAAATTTGGTTTATTACAAAATCAGTTTCAATCAAAGCAAAGGGGAGCTAGCAAGCTGCACATATTAAAACATGTACAAGTTAGCTCAATGTCCTTTAACTGCTTTGTTTTGAATTGTCTTTCTCTTGTTAACTTATTTGTCTGACACAAAACTCCGTAGGCTTCCCATCCTACAGGGGGGGACATTTGCCTTGGTGGCACCTGCTATGGCCATATTTTCAATGCCAGAATGGGAATGTCCAGCATGGACTCAGAACGCCACTCTGGTCAACACCTCCTCGCCCGTCTTCATAGAAGTGTGGCAGACGCGCATAAGAACAGTGAGCTCTAAACATTCATCTTTGCAGATTTACATAAGCCATTGAAAACTGCTGTGGAGCTCATGATGAATTCAGTCAACTCATGTGGTTCCAGCTCTGGGACGTGACCACAGATTGTAAATAAAGATGTACAAAATGTCTCCAATTCCTCCCACTAACCAGAAATTAAGCCAAAATTTTCCAGATGCGAGTGTTGCTGTCTTGCACGTTTGTGTAGCAGTCTGTGCAGAAGTTATCAGGGATGGAACCTTGTGGACAAAACATGCTCTCAACCGGGATGTTTCCGTTTATTCATAGCTTCGACTAATTAAAACCAAACTTACCAGAAAAATAAGCACTTGCACAAACAGAAACTATTAAAGAAAATGGATTTGATTTGTAGTTTTTAGTTTCGGCCCATGTCTATAAACGTCCATGTACAACCTATACTGCAGCCAGCCAGCAGGTGGCGATCAAAAATCTTTGGCTTCACTTTTGAGGAGTTGTCATGTCATCCATCTTTATTTACAGTCTATGGATGTAACCAATACCTCTGCCAAGGATGTTATGTTTTCTGTTCTGTTTGTCTCTCTGCAGCTTTATGAACAGAAGGGGTATCGGGCAAGAAAGGCACAGATCCAGACATTTTCACAAATTTTCCCCATCAATAATTTGTGTATCTCGAGGAAAGAAGGATATTTCGGGGGGCTAATATCTATGATTGTGTGAAATTTCTTGCTGCTTGATTGATTTTAAGACTGTTGGGCCTTGGCGGAGGTATGCACTCTACTCTGTGCCATTCTAGTTTTTGTTGTTCTATTTGTTTGTTGTCTCGAACTCAACTAAAGGAAGAGTGTTGATGCTTATATTCTCCATTATTATGCTCCTGTCAGTTGCAAGGTTCCATCATGGTGGCCTCCCTCCTCCAGATCCTGGTCGGTTTCTCTGGCCTCATCGGTTTCCTCATGCGCTTCATTGGACCATTAACCATGGCCCCCATCGTCTCTCTCATAGGCCTGTCACTGTATGACATGGCTGGAGCCAAGGCCGGCAGCCACTGGGGCATCTCTGCCATGTACGTGAGCACCCAGAGTCACGGTGAATGCCTCAGCTGGAAAGGAAATGTTTTACTGTGTGAACAGGCAGTATCTGGTTATAGAGTTAGAGCTGACTTCTTTCTAAAAATCTGAAATTATAAGACAACATTGGAAATTTTGCTTTTATCTGTCGCCAAACAATTCAGAATTTTATAAATTTGCACATCATCATGCAAATGACAGTTCTTCTCATACATGTAGGACCTCAGCACTGATCATCCTGTTCTCCCAGTACCTCCGTTCCATACCGATCCCGGTTCCTGCGTACAGCAAAACTAAGAAACTGCACAGTTCGAAATTCCTTATCTTCCAGAATATGCCTGTAGGTCCTTTGGAAACTCATCACTCCTTGTGATACATAACTCCTGCCTCTACCTTGAAATACTGACACTCACACTAATATTAGATATTGATTAGATTCTGCTGGGCCTTGCGGTCTCATGGCTTGTCTGCTACATCCTCACCATCTATGATGTCCTACCATCCGACCCAGCTCAATACGGCCACCTGGCCCGCACTGATGTGAAGGGAAATGTGATCAATGAAGCTCCCTGGTTCATGTTACCTTATCCTGGTAAGTTCAAAAGAAAAGACAAGACTGCTGTGAGATGTTTTTTTATAGACTGGTTCAATAATCAACGGTTTCACTCATCACTCAGGTCAATGGGGGATGCCAACTGTGAGCCTGGCAGGTGTGCTTGGCATCATGGCTGGAATAATATGCTCCATGGTGGAGTCCGTGGGCGACTACCATGCATGTGCCAGGCTGTCAGGGGCACCGCCTCCGCCCAAGCACGCAATCAACCGGGGCATTGGGGTTGAAGGGCTTGGCTCTTTGTTGGCAGGAGCTTTTGGCACAGGCAATGGCACCACCTCGTTTAGCGAGAACGTGGCAGCCCTCGGTATCACCAAGGTAATAAAAAAACATAGAACAATATTGATTGTTCACATTTTTCACCCTTACCAATTTGAGAGTTGCTTTTCGAATGCTCTTCTGTGTGACAACAGGTGGGTAGTCGCACTGTGATTCTCCTGAGTGGAGTTTTCATGATTTTGATGGGGATGCTGGGTAAAATTGGTGCGGCATTTATAACTATCCCCACCCCTGTGATTGGAGGGATGTTCCTGATCATGTTTGGAGTCATAGCTGCTGCCGGAATTTCAAATCTACAGGTAAAGAACAGCATGGCGTATTTTTTTCAGTGCTTCCTGAGAAGATTTTTTGCCTATAGCACTGTTTTGCTGACCCTTTCATTTTAAAGTCCACAGACATGAATTCCTCCAGGAATATCTTTGTTTTTGGGTTTTCCATGTTTACTGCACTCGTCATTCCAAACTGGATCCTGAAGAATCCGGGTTACATAAACACAGGTATTAACAACTGGAAATTTTCATTGTTTTTTTTCGGCTTTCACTTAATATATTATTTTTTTCAGTCAATTAGCACAGACACTGGTCTGAAGATATAATGACATGACTGACCTTTCTGTCTTGATATTGCTGCGTGACTCAGGTTTGAAAGAGCTGGACCAGGTGTTGCTTATATTGTTAACCACACAGATGTTTGTAGGAGGGTTCCTTGGCTTCTTCCTCGATAACACAGTTCCTGGTAAGCATGTTGTTCCTGAATCAAAGAGCATTCACTGCACTTGAACAATTGATAGCAGCTCATGAGCAGTGTGTGCACCTATAGTATCTTAAGAGTAATTTGCAATGATTTCTAGATAAATCAAGACTTATTTCAAACTAAAAAACATGTCTGATGTGTCAAACCATTAAAGCAGGGTTAGAATTTTTATTTTGACAAATTCCTTTTGGATTGAATTCTTAAATCATTTTTATTAGTTTTTTCTTGGAGAATTTATACATAAAAAACATCCTGTAGCTTACAGTTTCTTTTGCAGTGTACACCTGCAGCAGTGCTAAGTAGCTTCTTGATTTGCTTTTCTGTCAGTCTGTGCTGTCAGAGGTGCTGCTGCCTCTTAAATATCTCGTCATTGCACGCTACACAACATTGTTGGAAAACCACAAAATAAGAACCATGTTTTGCTTATTTGCTGGAATTTTATGCCACTCGTCAGCAACTGTTACCATGGAAACGTGGCTCTCAGTCGTAGCCTAGGGGTTCAAAGGCTAACTGGGCTGATACATATCTACAGTATTTTGTCATTAAAGTATTATTTAAATAAAAAAAGAAACATTATAACTATTGATTAAGCACTTAAATAATTGAATTGCTAACTTAGCTCTTTGTCGTCCATCTGCTTCTTGAGGCTGGTGTGTTTTGAGTTTAAAATATATTTGTGAAACCTCGCCCAGGGCCTATTATTTATTACAGTTGTATTGATTTTATGCTGATATCAAATCATTATGTAAATCACAGCCTGTTACAATGTTATTATGGAGAATAAAGGGTGAACTCCTGTAACATCTTTTCAAAATCCCATTTAGGGACTAAACGTGAACGTGGCCTTGACAAAGTGCATCTTGAAGACACCGGCAACACCTTGGAAAGTGAAGATGTGTACGACCTTCCCTTCGGTATTACCTCTTGCCTCGCATCCCGGTCTTGGGTTCGTTACATCCCTTTCTGCCCATGGAAGGGCAACAATGTGTTACAGGGCCAGGTGACTCCGCACAGCACAGAGGGCACTGATGAATTTGCTCTATAAGGTCTGAGATTGTTTAATAAAATATTAAAACATAAGCTACTTTTTTTAAGTCACGTTCCTGTTTCTTTTAAATTCCTCTACGCCTTAGATTGCAAGGCATAGACTGTAAATAAAGATGGACAACATGACTGATCCTCCTCCGTGTTAGTAAAATAAGAGTTTTATTTTAATACTATAAAAACAAGGAGAAATGTCACAGTCAACTTTATTGCCAATTCTGCTGTATATACAGGACAGAAGCAGAACTGAAATGTTGTTTCTCTCGACGTGTAGACACAACATTTAAATACGCAACACATAAAGTACTGTCAGTCAAATGGCACAGAGAGAATATGATGTGTGTAGGGCAAACTGGAAAAGTGTACAAATGAGTTGAGAAGTGCAAATATACTTCATGGAAAGTTGTGAAAAATAGCAGTAAAAACAGCAGCAGATGTAGTAAGATGCACTATTTACAGTGATTGACAGCTGAGGCTGCCTCATAATCTGTCGAGCATGTGCATCTTATACTGTTTTGCAGAAAGAATTGATTAGTTTTGCTGTCATGTTCTTTGCACCTTAAGATTCAAATAGATATGAATTCCTTTATATTCTTTATTATTGTTATCCTTATTTATATCATCTTTATATCATCTATCATCTTATACCACCACTCAAAATTCTTATAGTAACCCACAGCCGATAACTCGCCGCAGACACATAACTAGAATAATGTGCTCTTCATTCCCCCTCATTCAAAAGGAAATTAAATTGAATTTATCATCGCCCGGTCCTATCTCCACACAGATCCAGACTTCTGCTTTAAAAATCCACAGCGACGGTAACCCTCTCGCTGTTATTGTGTTTCCTTTCCTCTTCAAAAATCAAACAAGAGATAACGCATCTCCTCGGCCTCTCTCTTTGTTTCCCGTGCCTTCATCTCTTCCTCTCTGTATTAATTTCCTCTGTCTGACCACCTCTGACTGGCAGGTGGGATACGATGCAACGCTTTTGATGTGTGGAGCCCCGGGGCCCATTTCGTCTGCTGGTCAATGGTTGGCTGCACACTGATATTATTTCAGGATGGTAAAGCACTGGGTCATGAGCGTTAGTTATATTCTCACTTTTTCTCTGCGTCTATATTTCCATTTCACCGAGAACACATTACAAAATATTCGATTTTGATGGGCGGCGTTCCGAAAAGTGATTTTGGAAAGTAATTCACACAAGGGATTTATATAACTGTGCCTGCAATCTGCATTTCAATGGGAAACGATCCCGATAACTCAGCATTTCAACGCTCATCTAGGACGGTTTCAAATTTACCAGCATTTTTCTCCCCTGGCTCCTCGAGGAATTGCTTTTATTTTCCTTTTTGAACTCGACAGTATATCATCTGTCCCCCCGGCTTCCAGGCACTTTATGAGATCTATTGAAAGCTCTTGAAAAGCAACTCAGCTGCCAACTTTATCTTTCTGATAAAAATGAATCCTAATGGAGTCTGCAAGAGAACGGGCCGAGGAGACAAATATGACAGAAAGAAAACAAGGGAGATGTATTCATGACCAGAAGACGGGACCATGATGCAGGCAAACGTTCTCTACACACTCGGGATTAATTCATTCAAACACAAACAATGTCAATAGGGACTTTATTGTATTGTACCCATGTTCTGCATCCTGCATGTTAACTGTATTGTATCGGGCTTGATTTTCCATTATCAACCGTTGTTTCTCTGTCCTTAACAATTTATGTAATGATCAGCAGAGTCAAATCGGCCGTAGATTTTGACCCTAAGCTGGACATTAAGAACCCATTCTGAGAGTATTGATCTGCTCCCATTGAGTGTAAGGTTGTGGTCAGAGCAGGGAAGTGCGAAACGTCCTCGCAGCAACAAATCGTGACATTAACGATTATAAGATCACAGTGCATAAGTCAGGTTAACCCTCAGGCTGCTTTAGTGGGACTGTTGATTTCCTGAGCTCAGCAGCAGTTTCATTATTCTTCACTGTTCAGGAATACTGAATGTATCAGCAGCACTGAGAAGGAACTGCCACTCAGGATTAATCCATCAATCTTTCTACTTCAATGTTACCTCCTTAGACTGTATATAAAGATGTCTGACGTGACAGCTCCCCTAAAGTGAAGCCTCGATCATCATCTTGATCGCCCCCTAGTGGATGGCTGCAGTATAGGTCATAAACCCTGCCAATGTTATTGGATAGGACATGAACCAAAGAAAAAAGTGACAATAAGTTATTTTCAAGATGGTTTCTGCATTTGAGGTAGTTCTCATCACACTGGCGTTTGGACAAGTGGTTTTCTGGTAAGTTTGCTTTTAATTTATATCATGATCGAGAGCTGCAAATTAGTCAAGACCAGACCTTATAGGATAGTGGGAGGACATGGAGACGGGTCGTCCACCTTCATATTCAGTCAATGGCTGTGCCTCAGTATCCTGTGCTTTATTGTCCTTATTAATCCCTATAGTATATACTGTAATTCAATTCTCATTGAAAGGGACCTAGAAATGGACCAATTTAACATCTTCATTTAATGGTTGGATTTGATTAATTGTTTGAATGTGGCCTCGTCACATCCCAGAAGCACGTATGGGCGATGTCCTCAACAAAAGATGTCACTTATTTATGTGTATATAAGTAACTATGAGTAACTGTGATTTATTCTCGTTATAATAAAGGACATTTTCCTCCATAAGTAATCTGATAATGTTTAATGATGGAAGCAAGTATAGAGAAGCTCCGAACATGTTAATGAATGAGCTCGGGAGGTTGCGACTGATAAATTGAGTCTGTAACGAGAGCCCAGCTGGGTGCTGAGAAATAGCCTGAAATATTCATAATGCTGCAGTCTCATCACTCATCGTGGGTCTTTCCTTTTCTCTGATATCACGTCCTCATATTCACTCAGCCTCTCCTCTCGCTCACCACTTTTCTGCCCTGATCCTCTGTGACAGACACTGGAGAAATCAAGCGCTCATACATGCACTGTACACGACCTTTCCCGCCCGTAGGAGATCTCAAGCACTTTCCCAGGTCAGATAAAGAGCAGGCTTCATCACAGCAGCCTCCCATGGGTGTTCATTTACAAAGCCAGACAATATTAAAAAAGCCCTCTTTAATAAGGAGCAGCTCATCCCAAAATGAAAACTCTCACCGTTCTCATTGCCCTCATCAGCACGGTTCACTGTCTGCAAACTGTCAACACTACAGTCCCTGGTTACAGGCTGGTTACATGTCAGGAATGAGGGATTACAGTGAAGGGAGCCACGGTGCTGATATTGTATTTTGTGGGGCAGTGATATGCTCACATTTTACTGCAATGTGTTTTCCTCCTTGCCTCTCAATGTGTAGTACTTTCATTTAAACACTAGAGGGGGCTACATTTGAAACCTTATAGTTCTTTCACAATTATGGTTGAATGTTATCTCACAAAGTCTAATTTTAACCAAAACAAATTGTTAGACCTCAGGGCTACACACAAGTTGCGGCTTCCATATAGAGAAGTTTGTCTGGCCTATATTGCCACATTATCATCAAGCCCACATACTGTGTGTAATGATGCCGATTGGTCATCAAGAGGGCCCCCCCCACACACACACACACAACAAACACATATACCAACTGCTTTTCTCCTAGAAAAAATATCCCACACTCCAACTGATCTCCGACCACAATTTATTTCTTTGTAACCAGCAAAAACTGTAAAAAAAATATGAAATAATGAAATACAATTAAATAATACAAGCTCCAACATACTAGTCCAACCAGAAATTGCATAAAAATACATTGTGTGCCTTCTCTTCATTATCGATAATCTCAACCACTACCTTACAGCACTACATGTAACCCTGTCTGATTGGTGCTTGTGTGGACACAGCATTTTGCTCATTTAAAGCAGTGCACATGCTCGACCAGTAGGTGTCGCCACCACCCAAGAAACTAGAAACACTTGCAAAAGAAAGCAGTTCACTTTTTTTTTCTTCACACTCACAGTCCTCCTCCTCCTCCCCCCCGTCCTCCTCCTCCTCCATCATCACTTCTATCAGACATAAATCAGGGTGTATGGAGACCCAGCTGTCAGACAGTGAAGAGCACATCCAGTGTCAGGTGCAGCTGGGGCTTTCGTCACAGGGATCATCTTGTACCATTCTCCTCTCACAACAACAGAAAGGATCTTTGCTTGGGTACAAACTGTTCTAACCTTAGAGACTCCAAAAGTCACACAGCCGCTGCACTCCGGAATCCGGCAGCTGGTTATTTTTCAGCTTTAGATCTCCGGCTGGTCTTGTGCAGCAAATTTCGTTTGAGAATCTATAAAAGTTTATATCAGGCTGAACTTTGGGGAGTAATGTGAACAAAGCTTGAGCTCAGCAATGTCTGACATTAACTTGAATGGGAAGCTGAAGCTGGTGCCAGATGACATAGGGCGAGAGGTGGAATCCAGATTATGCTGTGCTGGCCCTCATGACAGGTCACGTTATTCTATAACGCTGAAGGGTCTTTCAACTGACCTAACAAACTTTTAAGCTGTTTTTATCTACGGGCCTCACCCAAGGCAACTGGTGACACTTTGTATTTTGATCTGAGCATAAGTCAGGCTATTCTAACCTCCTGAAAGTACTCTGACCCTTGACCTCTTACCAACCAAAGTAGAGTTAATGTGCGAGAATGTGTCGAGTCTACAGGGTTAACGGGTTGGTACCCATGCTTCCATGAGTTACTTCTTCTCTATACTTTCTCAATTTCATTTTTGTCTTTTGTTGCAATCTCAAGATACCTGTCTTCAATTCATGACAAGTGAGACACTGACAGTCTGTTTGGTTTCTATATTTCTATAACGGTGAATGTATGTGGATATACTCTTAGGTGGAGATACTCATAGATAAAGATACGATTTGTTAGATCCTAAGGGGAATTCAGGTGTTACTGTAGTGTGCATATTTACAAGACATAGTTTAAAAAAATTGTAAATAATATAGAACACTGATGGAATAGGAGAGTAGTACAACAATACATGAATACATGAATACATACATGAATACATACATACTTACATACATACATACATACATACATACATACATACATACATACATACATACATACATACATACATACATACATACATACATACATACATACATACATACATACATACATACATACATACATACATACATTCATCATCCATATTCACAAAATCCATACATGTACTACAACCGCAAAAGCAGGCCGGAGACAGCAGAAGACCGAGAGGTTCAGAAAAATATTATTGTTAATCACACTCACAAACTTAGTAACTCCAGACTTTGATATCAGCTCAGTGTCTGGATCAGAGCGTCCTCTCAGGTTTATCTGTGTCTGTACGATTTCATTTGAGTCTATTTTCTGAATCAGACCTTGGTGTGTGTTCCCGAGGGGGGGGGGGGGCGGTCGTGTTCTCCCGTGCGAGCTTCTGTGAACCCACGTGTCGACTTTTCAGGAAAAGGGTCGTACGCCAACTTTACAGGGAAATATTTGGGTCAACGGTCGAGGAGGCGTCCTTGGTGACGTCAGTGAGACGCCCCTCCTCCAATCAGCCCCTCCTCCGGCCACATCCCCCAGCACATCGAGACACCACAAGTCAACGGGTTCACGTGTGTCCCTGCCAGCTGGCTTCCACACGTGTTCATACTTATACTCAAACTTTTATTTTCTTTAACAAACATGTGTATCTACCGCTGATTTGACCTGTGACGTCGATGTAAACAATCCCCCGATGCGGCTTTGTTGACACCTCGTAAATTTCCAACACATCGATTACACATTAAAGCGCGTTTGTCATTTCCTATTTTCCAATTATCTTACAAGCTCTGATCGTATTTACTCTTAAATAATATAAATTGATCTAGATAAGGAAGTGTTCTAGATTGTACTTTCTGGTTCATGCATCAGGATTTCCAGTGAATTGCATTGACATATTGGGAAAGAAAAAAATACGTGTGTCACTTTTGCCTTTTATCGTATCATCCATCATCCAGGCAGCATTGAGATTCAAAAGTCTCCACTTTCCACTTTGTTTACCGCTGTCAGGGGTCAAACATGTGCGCTCAACTCGTGGTGTAGGAATTTCCGACGAACCTCTAATGCGGCACGGCTGAGAGGCCACCGGGGATCCAGAGCAGGGCGGAATGAAGCAGATCCGTCAAGATGGAAAAACAAAGTTCAGCACCACAACAAACCAGGAAACCGTGTTTTCAGAAATAAAAGAGTCTGATGTCAAACTCAAAGGTTTCGCCCTTGAAATCCCGTTTCGAAATAAGACAGGCTTTAAAGGGATGGTTCACCCAAAAATGAAAAGTCACTCCTCATGTTCCAAGCTGTGTGACAAAACACATCTGTTGGATCTAGAGGTCAGAGTTGCAAAACTCTATTTGCTCATGTTTTGTTACGTTAAATATTAGTTAATGGCCACTGTCATGTTAATACTGAATAGTCAGGGAGGCAATTTTTGTATGTATTAACAAGCAAGCAATTTTACATAAATATTAATTATACTACTAGAACTACTAATAATAACAATAATACTAGTAATAATATAAATAATGAACTTTTATAATGACAAAAATAAAACAGCTATATAACAATAATTGTAATAGATTATTGGTTCATAGCAGCACTGTGTGGGCCATCAAGTGCAGACCACACCAAAATTCGCCCCTATTGTCCTGACCAGAGCTCTAATCATAGGTGCGAACTTTGGTGCTTTATTCGTCTTTAATGTAAAAGAAGAATTCATTAAGCAAAGAATTCCATGCTGTCAATTTGCTTTAATGACACAGTGATATATTCCTTTGATTATTTAGACTGTTGCAAAGGTGAAATATGTAGCACACTGTGGAGAGTCTACAGTGTAGAGAAACAGGTGCTTCTGACCTGAACAGGTCTGGCAGGTGGTACTTAGCAGCACCTACTGCCAAAAGAAGTAAGCCTCGTTTACAACTTGAATTCGATTTACATGACATGTTCACCGTGTGGTCTGCATTGGTTGATGTGATGATCGGTGAGCAGGGCTCGACGTTGCATGACGGAAAAAGTCCGTCACGCAACGGACACCGGCCACCCCCCCTCTCAGCACTGTGCACCTGCTCGGGCCCGCACGGTGCTAGTTAGGGCCCGAGCACTGACAGACACTGACAGACAGTGAGGCCTTATTGAAACTGTAAGGATTATTATTATTATTTAGGCAAATGAATTGGCTTTTTGAGGGCTTTAACATGCTCAAATTCTTACCACAATTTGCAGAAAATTTGAAAATTTGAAAATGTACGTATTCTGGAGGAATTTTCAATGGGCGTGGCAAAATGGCTTAATGGTGCCTCCCGAGACCACCGGGACATGTTCACATTGACCGATCTTCACAAAAATCGATACACAGGTGTATCATGACCAGACTAAAAAAACAGTCTTTAGTTTAAATTGAGCTTTACTAATTCATATTGAAGGGTCTAATTTCCCACCCAATGCCGCGTACTGCAGTGCAGCATTAGTAAGCGTTTTATTTTGAAAACCCAAACCGGAAGCCCGGTGCTATTCTCGGAACAGCCAGCTGGACGGAAGCTAGTGTAGCGGCGCTTCTCTGTTGCTCGCTCTCATCGTGAATCCTTTGTTAATGGCGGCCGGTCGCCGTCCGCATGCTCCGGAGCTTTCTGGATAGATTCAGACCGACTCCTCGCGTCGAACTCGGTTCTTCTGCTCCGCCCATCTGTCTTTCCTATCGCGCTCAGGCTAACATTGACTTGTTTCCACGAACAAGGCAGTAATGGCCAACGAAGGAGTGATGCTGCTGCCGCTGCTTCTGCCGCCGGTGGCTCGGGCTTCCTGTGCCTGACGTGAGACGAGTCTCTGCGGGATAGAAAGATGATTTCATCCTGAACGGAGGAGGAAGAGGCGAAGAAGGAGGTGAAGAAGGAGGACCCCGGGAGCTGAGGAAACCCCGTCAGAAGGTATTTATCTGGAACTGCAGTTCATGTTACGTATTCCTCTCCCTGCTGCTTCACCAGCTTGTTATTGAACGCTCTAGTACACGACCAGCAGGACGCGTCAGCTGCTTCCCAGGTGATATTTGAACGTGATGAAAACAGACACTTGGGCTTTTCTCTCTCCTAACTCCTCATGGCCGACGATATACTGCTCTATTGATAATGAAACGTATCTTTTATATAGCTCTGCTCCTGCCGCCAACCTTTGTGTGCGACTGTGTCAACCATGGAGACCACTCAGCTGACTCTAGTTGTCAGAGGAGAAACATCCACAGGTATGTGTGTCAAACCTGAATGAAGACTATTAGACATAAAGCAAGGGGCCTGGCACTTATTTGTCAGAACAGGTTTGACCTCAGGAGTTCTCATCAGATTTAATAACAGATCCGAGGTGTTGTTTAGTCAGTAGATCCTTCAGTTCCTCCGCACATGAATATAGTGCCTGCTCTGAACCTGATGTTTTGGAATGGGCTGTTCTCTTGTCCTGTGTTTATGCTCCAGAGCTCCTTCAGATTTACTCCTTGACATTATTGAGTCCTCCTCAAACAGTTCTACGATATCAGCTTTTATAGTTTATTAATGGTGCAGTGTGAAGTTAGAAAACCCTGTGTTCATCCCACCTGCTTTATTTGCACAAAGATTTCATAGTCAATGTTTTTCACTGAATTGAAACAAAAACTGCGTCATTACTGTTCAAATATGTTAGTTTATATTTAAGTTTGAGTTAACCGGTTTCATAAACTACATGTTGGCTATTAAAGATGCGTTAGCAAGCGGCACAAACAATGATAGCTCTGTAATTCAGCTCGATATAAACATAACAGCAACAAAACAAATGTTCTGCTCTTTTCTTTGGAGACAAATAGGAAGTCATATTAATAATATTGTTTTGACTGTAGCTGTGAATGTCTGGCAGTCGGATATACAAAACAATCAAATTATCGCAATGATCTGCCGTGGTTTGACCCAGTTGTCGAACACCGCTGTAGTTTATCAGAGGATGTAGAAGAAGACGCCTCGACCCGCAGAGCACTGGTTGCCTGTTCAAAGTTTATAAATATTGAACTTATTGCGTGTCCAAAATGTCACTGCACCTTCTTGGTCAATAAATAATACACATGCCAAGTGTGATGCATTCCACATACAGACAGACAGACAGATGTTAGTGGAATTAGTAGGTAGCTAGATGTTGAAATCATGTTTTAGTTGTGATGTGTGTTCTCATTTAAATTACATTAGTTTTAAAAACAGGTCAAACCGTTATGTTGGCCCCATGTCAGCTTTTCCAAACAAGTTCACACACGAGCACGTTGTAGAAGTTTTTAGAAATGTCAGGTCTATTGTTGTAATGTCTAAATTTACATCAGCTAACATGTGAGTCTGAACATCACTAGGTGAGTTGTTCGCTGTTGTGGGAAGCTGTGAAGCCCTGGGATGCTGGAGCTTTGAAAAAGCTGTCATCTTACATCCTGACAGTAAGGTTGGGTAAGTTCAACTATTCGTTAAATACCTCACTTTTTAAAAACACATGGTTATGAAGTTACATGAAAATAGTGGTGTGCCCTTCTGATATATGTGTACGTTGATTCCCTCACAGAAATACATGGACTACAACGGTCACTGTACCCAAAGGAGTTGTTACCAACTACCGGTATTTTAAGGGCTTCTTCTTGGAGTCTAAGGTGAGCAGAGTCTCCTTTCTGCACAGTTGTTTACCTTTATACATAACAGATTTATTTTCTAATATGTATCACCGAGAAATCGTTTCATCTTAACTTTGTTTTTTTGTCAAAATGATAAATACTGTATAATTGATGTAAATGTCAGTGTTTTTTTTGTATTGCTCTAACCTTTAAACTGTGATTAAGAGAGCATTACATTTGCCACGGTTCTTAAGAAAATACCACTTAAAAGATTTGCTTATCACTTTCACCCCCCCCCCCCCCCCCCACACTCCCCCCCATGTGTGTTAATGGCCTTACTTAGAACTCAAGGCAATCTGCCTACTGTAATCTAAGCATGTGAGCCACGGCCAAGCCTCTGCTAAGCTCATCTCTCATCTGGATATAGATGTATGAAGTTCCCCTGAAATGAAGGAGAAGAAAATGAGTCAGGTGTTTTCCTGGGAACATTGTTTATAGCACAGTATATGTTGGGTGGAGCTCACATTGTGTAAGAACGAAAGCCTGCTCTAACTTGACTTCCCCTTGGCCGTGTTGTTTATCAGACAGCTCCCTTTGATTACTGCAGTGCAATAAAGATAATAATATCCAGACACATTTCTTTTTTGACCTGTGGATGTATGTGCCACGTGGGTATGATGGGAACAATTTTCTCAGCCTTAAATCTACAAAGAATGCATTGAATGGCGGAGGTCAAAAACAGTTGCTGAAATCATTGTCATTGGTAATTTATTACAGATGAAGAGGCAGCCCAATGTGTAGCTACAGACCATTTTCCACGTCCTTTTATTCTTCACTAACAAATCGACTTTTCAGATTTGAACCAATGGTGTCTGTCTGCCCTAGCTGGGGATCGGTGACCATACCAGCTCTAATTCCTTTCTCCCACTTTGGTCCTAAGCCAGCTTTGACGCCGGACTGAAAAGCAGTCCCCTGTGTATGATTTGAAAACCTTAACATTTTTGCCAAACATTGAAATTGCAGAGCGCAGATGGTCCCTGTCAAGTGATAGTCAATGTGTGGGAGACACATCACCGTCCCCGCACGATCAGCCCCACAGGTATAAAATAACAATAAAAAGGTGCACAATGTGGTTGGGTTTGGTAAAGTGTGTCATGCTCTAGCCCCCATATACCTCCCATCCCCTGCCCTAGAACTATATGTAATGTAGAGTTGCTCATCCCACTGAAAGAAGAAGAAGAAGGTGGTTGTTACTTGAGGATTAGTCAGATCACATTTCACCATGGGTTTGTTGATTTGGACATGTATGTAAAAACTAACATACCACCAACTCACCTGCAGTGTTTCCCCCTTCAAGTTTAACATCTTCATTTTTACTTTCAAACCTGACATACACGTGAGCATGTTGTTCACAGTTCAACATGCATGACAGACGATGTTTTAGTCTGGCCGGGCAATGACAGAGATGTTAAGAAAAAATGAGGAAGTCGCCCACATTCACTTGCTGATCGGTTCTTATCATTCACGGCTCGATTACGACTAGTGAAGGACAAACATTGAATACATTTACAGTTCCACCTTGCTATCTGTCCAACAAGAGAAAACCCTCACCTTCCTTTTTCCCAATTGTTGCTTTTTGTTAGTATTTTCTAGAAGCAACAACAACACCCAACTGCAGAGTAGACAATCTGCTTCACGCACATGTCATGTGTGGTCACTGCTGAATATCTTTATATGCAGTAACAATACTTTCCTATATACTGTACACTACATACGGTATGTTACAATATCAGCGCAGCACTGTGTGCCATGTAGGGATGATAGCAAATATGATAACTTAGGAAATTAATAGGGATTCTACTGGAACTGCTGTATTCTGGTAGTCTCTGGAACTATTTGGTTTTGTTGCCGCGTGTGCTTGTGTGTGCTTTGACAGAGATCAGAGACTACACTCATTGGAATAATCTATAGCCAATGAGGAAGCACTGCAGTGAAGTAGATGTCACCACCTGATATAGTAGACCTCTGTAGTTCAAACCCCATTGTGTTGGCCTAACACAGACAAAGCTCATTCAGGATGAGCATGATAGGAAGAATAGTTGCAGCCGAGGCCACACCCTGCTCAATGTCCTTTTTGACACCAGGTTGTCACCCCATCCCTATTTCATTCTTCTTTTTTTGTATATCCTACTAAAACACTCAAATTTTTTTTAGCAATATTTTGATATTCAACCCTGAAGTGTTGGGATTGGTTTCTGCTAAATTAACCATAATGACTTACATCTGTAGTTTAAAGGGTTATTGGGAAACAAATGTATTTTATTACCTGCATTTGAGGCAAATCAAATTGAGAGCAAACCAGTGGAGGCTTTAATACGGCACCTTTTTTTAAAGATGAATTCAAAATTAGGAAAACACTGGAAATGCTGTGGTTTGATTTTTGAAATTGACACTGTTAGGATGATTTTATCCTGTTTCTAATATGTTTATCCTTTATTGCAGAATCACACCAGGATATTGATGACGGTCAATTTGGAACTATCAGTAAGTTGGATTAAAACATTAAGCCATCTCTTAACTACAGGACTGAAAAGACAATATATAAATGCTCCATTTGGTAAAAGTACAATTCCATAAACTCCCTTAGATTTCATTGTTATCGCTTCCTCTTCTTTTATACAGCCATATCATATACAGTTTGTAGCATTCATAACAGAACACAAAACCTTGTCCTTTCTTTTCTGCAGATGGGATCAATTGTGTCGACGCCGGGTGGCTTACGTGCCAGACAGAGATTCGCCTGCGTCTGCACCATTCTAAGACGCCTCCGGTGTCCATCACCAAGAAGAAATTCAAGAAGTCTCGCTTCAGGTAGGGATGACACGCAGATCGATTTCCAAACAAGCCAGTGAAAGTCCCCTTTGAAAGTGACATGACGCAGATCAGCATTACAGTTCTCGTGTTACACTGCCTGTCTGTTACCAGAGTAACAGCTGCCCTGAATACATTACTATTGTAAGAGGAACTGAGGACAACATTTTCATGTTTTCATGCTTTTTTTTTTACTCTTTGTTTTACTAATCTGTCCAGGATCAAACTTGCATTGGAGGGCTTTGAGGAGGATGGGGAAGATGAAGACGAAGATACGTCCAGTGCTGCTTCTTGGAACAAGATGACCACCACTCTGGAGATCAGTATGATCAGTGCCAATGGGTACAGGTCCCGTCACTCGCAGCCTGAGTGTGGCTATGCCCTGGAGCCGGCCACGTGGACCGAGTACAGTATCCACACCATGGACCCAGACAACCTAGAGCTCACCTTTGAGTTCTTTGAGGTAATAACTCCTATTTCTTTATTTACAAATGCATGTAAAAAAAAAAGGAAGAACAAATTCGGGATCAAATTTAGATTTATATGGTTTCATTTGATTATAATCATACAAATCTCATAATTGTTTACAGGAGGATATGAGTCATTTTGTGCAAGGGGATGATAATCCGGGACATATGGGCACAGCCTGCCTCCTCTCCTCCACTCTCTGGGAGAGTGGCAAAGACAGGGGAGTGGTCACACTTCCCATCATGGGCAGAAATTCCAGACAGACCATCGGGAAAGTGAGAGGTAAGATTTGGTGCAAAGGACTCCCACGCTGATAACTAGAATAGCACTCGATTGAGGACATACCTCTGCCAAGGGCCCCATCGCCGATCTTCCTGTATACGCCCTTTCACAGGATCTTTGCCAAAACTTAGACCTACGCCTTATGGAAACACATGTAAACGTGCTAGATCTGGATTTATATTTGGATCCTCACCAAATTGCAAATATTCATAGATATTAGTCACCTTAAAATGCCACATCTTTTCCATCAGGATCTGGGAAATTGGTGAAAATGTCAAAAGAGTCTCACAATGTTGAAGACATAGAAAAAAAATCATGGATCCAGACCTAAGTTAAAAGGAGTCATACCCCATCCTTCCATTTAACGTCCTGGCAATCCATTCAGTAGTTTTTGTGTAATGATGCTTACAAACAGACAAACATATAAAGATAAGAACGTAACATCCTTGGCGGAAGTAACGATCTGACTTAATGCTTTGTGCAACTATTTTTCTGTTGTACAATTTCTCACCTCAATCATCCCTCTCTCCTAGTGGATTACCTGGTGATTCAGCCCATCCAGGGGCTGCAGTGTGACATGAGCTCCTCGTTCACCAGGTACTGGAAGAAAAGAACTGCCCTAAAGGTGGGCCACAGAGGAGCAGGCAGCACGCACGCGGCAAAGTGAGTCACAGCAACTAGATAGGATGCTTTGCGTATCAAATCATTGGTAATATTAGTTGCAAATATTATTAAATACCACAAGAAGCTGTGTTCTTGTCCTGCATCTGGTCCCTTTCAACAATGTTCTTTTTGAATATCTGTTTTACAGGCACCACAAAGTGAGAGAGAACACCATCGCTTCATTCACAAGTGCTTTTCAGCATGTAAGTAACTCGGATGATTAATCTGTGAGCAAATATTTCCCATCTACATTACAACAGCCTTATTTACATGTTATTGTCTCCATGCAGGGTGCAGCCTTTGTAGAGTTTGATGTTCATCTCTCTAAGGACGCCGTTCCTATCGTGTACCATGATCTGACATGCTGCATCTCCACCAAGAAGGTACATTTAAGGTCGATTGTATTTGATGAAGGACAACTGCAAGGGATTTATGAAGTGCTGAAACCCTTGTTTATTTTCTGAAACTATCTGTTGAGTGCCATACATTTAGGAGAGTGGTGAGCATAAACAAAAATGTAATTGTTTTTTCCCCTCGACAGAAAAATGACAAGACTTCACTGGAGCTCGTGGAGGTTCCAGTCAAAGACTTGACTTATGATCAGCTGCAGCTTCTTAAGGTAAAACAAACACCAAACTATGCAAATAACAAACACACGTTACCCCTCAGATTAAAGTAAAGTAAATAAGAGTAACAGCTGTGCTCTCTCTGCCGTGAGAATGAAATATGTCTGTTTCTTAGTGCTTTACACATCCTACAAATAAATAGGTCAAAATGATCAGTGAACAAACCTTTGTTTCGAAGTACTGTAATTATCAGTACCCAGTCACACAGAGCACAGAGAACCGGCTCAGCAAGATTTTTGTAACTTTAATCCGCTCCCTTTATAAAACCTTGAAACAGCTCCTCCTCCCTTCTCCTTAACCAACACACTCTTCTGCTGAAGCCAACTTAGACAAGCCAAGTTGACAACATATGTGATTGAATATGTCTGGGGTCATGGTGGAAATGTAATAATTTGTCTCACTCACCGATACGATCATGTGTGTTTTGTTACCTAGCTGGCCCACATTACAGCAATGACAGCAAATGATCACAAAGGTATGCTCTTATTGGTTGTGTCGTGGTTTTTATTTTTCTCATTTGGCATCACAGCATTTTGCAACGTGGCTGTGATTGTGATGAGGTCAGCATATTCATCTGCTCTGTTTGTCGTTTAGATCTGCTGGACGATGAAGAGGAAATTGACGATCACCAACCATTCCCTTCACTCACACAGGTATATTACTTTATGGCGGTGATCCTTATTAAAAACCTTGTCTAGTCTTTATGAGCTGGTCCCCTTCTCATATCACTGGGTAAACTGTAAAGCCACGAACTCCCTGCCCCCAATAATAATATAATTAATAATAACATATGACTAATGGCACTGCTCCCGTTAAATAACCAGTTGTTTTCAATTATTTATTCCCCACTTCTCTTCCTCTTGTCCTGCTTCTCAATGTCTTTGTCATGTCAAAATAAAATCAATGAACTGCATGTTTCTCACCTGTCTATTATTTCTTTTACAGATCTTTCAGGCTGTTCCTGAGCGTGTGGGTTTTAACATAGAGCTCAAATGGATCTGCCAGTTAAAGGTGATTAACAGTGTAAAGCAAGAATTACTTTGAGCTGAATGAGTCACTGTGTGAGTAACTGTTATTAATTAACCCTTTGTATTCACAGGACGGGTCATGGGACGGCAACCTCTCATCCTACTTCAACATGAACACCTTCCTCGATGTTATCCTGTCGTGTGTTCTGCAGAAAGGTGGCAACAGACGTGTTGTCTTCTCCTGCTTTGACCCAGACATCTGCACCATGTGAGCACAATTACATCTTATTTTGATTTAATACGATGCTCATTTTGATCAGCATGCCGAGCTTGGTTTCCCTGTCAATCATTGAACAATTCAACTAATCAATTTCAGAATATCTTCCAAATCTAATACGACTCATTATCTGAAGAAGTACCCTTATTACTCGGAAGTTTAGTTTTAGTCAGTTAAATGAAGACATGTGGAACTGCCACTTACTGCAAAATGTTAAAAATACTGAAACGATTCTTGCTCTGTACAAACCAATTCTGAGGAAAAACTAAGTTAGCATGAAAAAAAACTCTGTTGTAGTTACAAATAATTACTCTGCTGACTTCTTGTTATGTTTCCCTCAGGGTGCGACACAAGCAGAACAAGTACCCCATCCTCTTCCTCACTCAGGGAATTTCAGAAAGGTATCCTCAACTGATGGACATCCGCTGCCAGACCACTCAGATCGCCATAAGCTTCGCCCAGAGCGAGAACATCCTGGTGAGCAGTTGTAGCAGCAAGTTAAATATTTATCATGATGTAGCCACTGAGTTTTCCAGATTTTATATATTTTCTACAGAATGAATTAATGAAGGTAGTAGGGGTGCAACGATTAGTCGACGTCGTCGACAAAAATCGATGACCAAAATAGTCGCCGACGAATTTACCCGTCGATGATTCGTTGGTGACGTCATAGCGCGTGTTTCTCGTGCCGCGCAGCGGAACTAAACGGCGTTTTACCGGAGGTGCTGATGGAAGTACCTGAGGAGTGAGCCATCTCGCTCCCTTCCTATCTCTGAAAGTCGCGCATGTGCAATAGCGACTAAACATGGACCAATGTCAGCGTCCGCTGTCGCGCGCAGTCGCGCACCAGGAAGTAAAAAGTTCGGGAGAACTTCACTCTTAACATGGCCCGAGAAAATCTACCTGCAGTATCTGTGCAGAGGACCTGCTCTCCAGGGCTGCAGGACACGTGCATGTGAGGAGGAGGCACGTGTGACTTCGTAACGGAGACTCGCCTCTGTCAGACGTTGTATATACACGTATATATCTGCGCGCAGGATTCTAGCATCCATTACAAAAATATGGTTTAAACTTTTTATTAACGAGTTTAAAAGCGTTATGTTATCCTATTGCCTGACAAACGTCTTGTTTTAATCACAATTATTTAGTCAGAAGAAGACTGTAGTTTCGTTTGTTGATGTTTTTATTGCTGTTACTTTCCCTGTCATTTTTGTTAACAGGAAAAATGAATACTTGATTTTTAATTTATTTGTTTTATTAGCACTTTGCCTGTCCTTGCTTTTAAATGGACAAAAACTTGATTTGTCTTTGCTTTTGTGTCACAGTACCCTTATATGAAACAAAGTTTATTAAAAGACATTTTTTTTTAATGAAGTATCAATATTTATTGCCTTTATTTCAGTCATCACATGCCTCGAACAACCTCAAGCTAAATTTAAAAGCTGCTTGCTAAATAAGAGCAATTGAGAATTTGTGTCATTCATAATCCGATTAGTCGATTAATCGTTTCAATAATCGGTGACTAATCGACTATCAGAATAGTCGTTAGTTGCAGCCCTAGAAGGTAGTTTAATACAGTTTCAGAAAATGCCACATAGTATGCCTCAATTCAATGTGGTTTACATTTTGTAACCGCTGTTATTTCAGTAATAAACAGTCTAGACTATAACGGGACACCCAGTTAATCGGCATTAGTGAGAATGTGAAACTCTCCTCAATGTTAAGCAAGATGTCAGCAGTTCAACCTTAAGTGAATCCATTCAGACACTATTGAAACACAATGACATTTCCTAAATCTAAAAAGGTCAGGATTTCTCATTTTATTTGACTTGTTTTGGCATCAGCTGCCCCCTCAGGACTGTGTGTAATAGCCCACGGCCGCACGCTAATGATAACAGCAGTCCTCATAACAAACAAGTCAGCCAGCACAGCACAGTGTCAGCTGTTTCTAAAATGTTCTGTGGTGGTTTAAGCGAGGACAGTACAATCTGATATTAGAGTTGAGCTCGGGCTGTAATTTTCTGTCGGAACCCATCAGAGCCTGAGAGAAAACGAATCGAGCCCGACTCAGACCTGACAGGCCTTTGGCAGTCGTGTTATGTTGAAGTCACATCTGAAGTTGAATAAACTATTAGGTGTTATGCGGGCACACAGGCATTACCAATGTTTAATCCTAGTTTGAGATGAGACAAGACCATTTTGTTTTCTCACTGGACTTCTTTGGCGGCTTCTTTAGGGAATCAGCGCCCACTCCGAGGAGCTGCTGAAGAACCTCACCCACATTCGTGACGCCCAGTCTAAAGGCCTGGTGCTTTTCAGCTGGGGCGACGACAACAACGAACACGAGACCAGAATGAAACTGAGGGAGCAGGGAATCGACGGGTTGATCTACGATAGGTAGGTTAAAGTGTGACGTGCTTATCTGTGGCTGCTGTAAGACCTTGTGCTTTAGGTGTAGACAAGAAACACACGCACAAACCCAACAAGAACAGCTTTATACTCTATATCCAATGTAAATGCTCATTGTTAAAGTGCGTAGTGTGGTACAAACTACCACCGGGAAAACAAAGCTCATCAATATGTTTCTGCCTATTACCCGGTGTCCTGTTCTGCAAACTCTACAGGACACACTGTGCTGTTGTGTTCGGCCTGGAACCACAACAGAGTTACTGAGCAGGGCATTCTTTTCTATTATTTAATGAGCGCCTTCCTCGTGCTGCACCTCTTGTGCAACAGTACGGTATGACCACATGGCCTTTGTTACCACTACAGGATCAAAGTTGTGTAACCAAGCATTGGCACCCATGTTAATCACTTGGCACTTGTGTGTTCGTGCACAAGATGGGTCTGTGTTGTTAGATAAAGCCGGAGTGTACCGGCAGGTTGTTCTCCCTGCGTGGTCAGTAGAGGCTGCTTGCTCAGCTCTTTCAGTTCTGCTTCACTTTTCCATTTACTCTTTGCTTTGAACTCTGCTACCTCCGCCCAGTCCTTGATGATTCCAGACGAATCTTTCATTGACTAGATTAGTCACCTCAAGGTTGTTGTTGTTATAACTATAACCTCTTTTTGTTTTTTTACAGAATTTGTGAATGCTTGGGACCATATTATGACTCAAGTTCTCCAGAGTCATGTAATGTCTGTCTGGTTCCTGCCTGTGTTCTGTCCATTTGCTCACTTCCACTTATCAACCCTTGGCTGGTTTTTGTTTTGGTTTCCCACTCAAATGCTGCCTGACGTCTCATATGTTGCTCATTAAAATGCAACAGGAGCAAAACAAAGCTCCTTGATAATGATACACGATGGTTGACTTCTCACACAGTGCTGCACAAATGTTTAAGGCACTAAAAGTAAAGTGAGCTCTTCAAAAATATAAATCATAAATTATTTTTCATTTAATTGTAGACAGAGTTCAGTAAACAGAATTAACTTAGATGTACCCCCCTGCCCCCTAATCCTAACACACATGTTAATAGTGATAAGGCAAGTGCTGTCTCATTGTAGGAAAACATTGACTTTAAAATTCTAGTTCTACTAGTTTTACCTGTGTTTTGCAGCTGCACAGGATACCAAGTGCCATAAATCTCCAAGAGTCTTGTAAGGTTTTATCACACACAACATTTTTCAGAGGTAATCGTCTGCATTCTCATTGGCCAGTAGCAGCAACCTTTCTCTGCCTCTAAGATATGCTTATCCGATTTAGATAACTTAAACCAATATTTTGTGTGGACATATTTTGCCTTTGAAACACAGATTCTCCTTGGTGCACTTTGCCCAGCTTGTTAATGAACTTCTCCCAAGTTTCTTGGAGAACAGTTTCAGTCTCAGTGTCTACATTTTCATGGAATATTCTGACTATTAACCTTATTCAGAATAAGACCTTACTCCAATTATGATGTTGACATGAGCTGCTAATTGAATACTCCATTCATATTCCAGTTTACATGTCACAGATCCTAGTAATTATGGCTCATGTCAACATTGCATCTACTATGTCATAGTCATTCCTCTAATGTCTCTCTGATTCCTGCCTGTGATCTGTTCATTTACTCACTTTCACTTTACAGTGTCATGCCACTTGTGCACAGCACTGTGGGTCCAATGGCCTAATATTACATTCCTGTTTCAGTGATGTTTCAGTTTTTTGAGGATTTTCCTGTACACAAACTTGTTGCTGATTGGTCAACTGCCATGTTTATCATTTCTAACGCCTCCTTATGTTATGCTTGGTATGTTACACAGGGATATTCAATTTAGTTTCTGAAGCAAAGGAGGCAACAAGAGTGAATGGCTTGTTTTGTGCATGAGACTGTCTTGCTTCATTTATTCGCCTTTGTTAACTAAACAAAGTGCATATTTGCACAAATAACCTTGATCCAGGAGACCTGCACTCAAGCTTAGTGTGTCGAACTATTCACCACACAAGCATATTTCATTTTTCACAAGCATATCTTCTAATACATCCGGTTCCATTTGTGGATGACCTGCTTGTGCTGCAGTTTGGTCCCTTTATAAAGGTGGTGAATGCACTGGATGCTCTTTGCATCCTCATATCTTTTATTTGGTGAAGCATCTTCGCAGCTTGTTTGCTGACACAATCCATGTTGTATTACATATCCCACTTTGGATTACTTTGCTCACAGAGGTGACTGCCCTTCCTCTCTTGAGACCACTCACTTTAGGAGATGATAACGATACCTTCTACGACATGTTCGTCATGTCACAGTGTGGGAAAAGCACAGGTGTAATTCTTGACTATTTTAATTATTTGATATTATTCTATCTTTTTCTTTATTTTATTTTCCTTCTCGTTATTAATGATTGCTTGACTTTTATACAGTTTATATTTGCTTTCATTATTAACTACCTTAAAAAACAGCTATATTAACAAAGTTTCCAATGTTATGATAATAATGTAAATTAATATTGGCTGAATTGTATTTAGCTGCTTCAGTTGCAAGGGTCCTGGTGTTAAGCACTCTCCAAATTTTATGGCAAGTCATCAAATGTTTACTTTACAATAATTTAATCAAATTTCTTCGAAGTTTCGCCTGTATATATCTTATGGGTTTGGACAGACATAGATGTAAATTGCAGCTTGGCTTTTTGGAGGAGGCTCACAACTGTGTCTTGCCTCTAGTAATTCTAGTTCACCCTCTTAAGACATATATCTATGTGAATTCGACATTTGTAGAAGTGTTGCCCTTAATGAAGCCACCTGTGATTTGCCGTAAAATATTAGCAGGGTTTCTGCTGGGTTATTCATTCTAGGGAAGTGTAGGTAATTCTGGGACTGTTATTCCCTCATATCTGTCATACTTGACATAGGTCTTACATTTCATCCACTTTGGTCTTCAAAAATATTTCAAATGCAACTTGTTGAAACCTGCGTGAAGAATACAGAGGAGTGGCTCACTCTGCGACCAAACTTTCCATAACATTTATCCAATATCATCACATGACTGCCCAGTGGTGCTTGGCAATAATTCGTTATTATCAGTGGGATGGGTCCTTTCATGTTAGTATGCTCATGTATTATGTCATATTGTTGAAATATTCAGTCTCTGATGGATAATCGTAAACTTTATCGGCTCAGGATTAATTTTACATGTGCCCTATTAAGACACGCGGTATATACAGTTTATAGTGTTGTTATAACGTACTATTCATGTTTCAAACTTATCGCCAAGCCCCACTGCTCATCAACTCAAATTCCTATTTTATTTTAGCAAAATGTTTTCTGATCAGGAAATCTCTGTCATGACTCTGGTATTTAAATGACGGACAATATTCGAAAAATAAACTGACCACTAATCTAACTGATGTCTCCTCCTTCTCCTCCAGTATCTGTGACGAACAAGGAGAGCAGCCCAATATCTTCCAGGTAGAGGAGCAGCACTCCCTGCAGGAGGTCATCACAGAAGAGACCATGCAGAGCTCCTCCTGCTCCTGCTACTCCATCCCCTGCTCCTCCGCCCCCTGCATCGCCGCCAAGAACCATAACGGCAGCACAGAGTCCGATTCTGGTCACAGCTCCTTATAATCACACCTAAACTACCTTTCTGTAAAGCTCACTGCGCACACACACCCAAGACAACCAAACACAAACAAATAACGTAATTACTGTCATGTGTCTTCTCATATTTGTTATGTTTTCTGTTGAAATAGGTGTATGGTTTGCCAAAACTTAAAGGCAGTCATTTCCTTGTTTCTTAAATGACGGGTGTAGGTATTAGAACTGTCTGCACAAAAGTCTTTTTAACAGCAGACACTGAAAGTTGATATTTATTCAGCCAATACATTTCACTTCTATAGTTTAAAGTGCTAAAAGGTAATGCATATGATTTTTATACAGGTGTAAAATCGTTCATGTGGCAAACTCGTAAGATTTATGATGATGCTGTTTTTCAGTTTCTGCTGTTATGTCTTATATGTGCATGTAGCCATTGCCTTAAAGGTTGTTTTTAAATTGTAATGAGTACTAGCTTCGGATTGCTATTTCAGGTTTTTGAGAAATCATTTGAGAGTGTGTGGCACATCCGTCGCTGGGTTAGGTTGGCATACTACACATAGTGCACGGAGATGTGCATGAGGATGACAGTGCAGATTGCCATAAATGACGAATATCTCCTGGTGGATAGAACACAGCACTTAGAAACACGTTGACATGATTAATTAACTTTTGAATGGACAGTTACCCCTTGTTTCCACAACTTCAAATTCATGCTTATTCATGCTCGGGTTTTACAGCTGTTATTGTTGATTACACGCTGCATGCCTACTGGATGTATCATGTCCTTCATTCATTTTATCTACTTGATTTGAGGCAAAGCTGACGAATGTTACATATGCAAACAGTGCACATGTACCACAGCCTTAATGGTGAAAAGTCTGTGTCTGTTTCTTGTACATTATTTCAAAATCACCAACTCTTAACTGATGATCTACTGTAATAGACATGCGTGAACAAATGCTCCAACTCCAAATACCATACTTCCTATAAATCTCCTTTCACGTCACAACACAAAGCTATTTGTTGCATGGCAGATCTCTTTGGGAAGAAAGTACACTTGAAATAATCATGAAATGAGTATTTAAGGACAAGTATGTAGGGACTTGGTAGAAATGGGATATACTATTCACACATTTTTAACCCCGCGAAACACAACCATTTATAGTATGTAGTATACCGTCTATATATTGATGAAGCCATGCATGGTCTGCTTATCTGTATGATTGAGAAACCAGGGAGAATGAAAGGCTCTAGTGTGTAATATGAACTGTGACAAGGTAATGTAATGGTAATGTAAATAAATGAAAGAAGATAAACTTTTGTTTATTTGACTTAACCTCTCTTTCACATCACTTGGGTTTGTCCTGCTGATCAAGTAAAAGTACGATCGAGTGAATGAAGTAAGATATTTTCTCAGACCTTGAAAGTGATCCGTCATGCGGTAATGGCGGTAGCCAAATACAAACTACGATACTGAACTTGGGAGATAAATATAAAGTACAATGGCTCCCTCTAGTGTATTCAGGACAGCGAATATTGAGGGGTCGCTCCAACTTTTAATTGTCATTATCACTCATTCCTGAAAGATGGATAAAGCAGCAGTGTTTGTTTACCCGTAAACATGTACCTACAGTACTTACACGAGGCTGTAAGACAATATAATACGATAAAAACAATTATAAGAGGCATTAATCACACTGACTGTATCAGTAGCTACGTTTTATCGCTGGTACAGGTACAACCTATAAAGCCCACACCCATGTCACACTAGCTGGCACTGCAGTTCAGTTAATAATTGATCCGATAATACAATCACACTTATTTGTAGCTGGAAAAACTAATGAAGCAGGTTTTATTTTTTTTATCTTTAGGTGATTGTGGTGGCAATCAGAGTGAACCTTGAAATTGATTACCAAAGGCTGATCAGCCTTAGATTGCAAATGCCTCGGCTACTGTTTAACAATGCTGCAAGATGAGAGAACATACACGTCCTTTACCACTTGTTTGAATCTTTGATGACATGGAGACCTCTACAGGAGGCCTGACGACAGGAAAAGCAGGAAATGTGTCATTCAGAACCTAATCTTTGCAAAGTACATACCAAGCATTGTAAACACAGTTTTATATAAACCTTTTCTAGTCGCATAACCCCTCAAAACCCTTTACAGCCCAGTTTTGTCATCCACCCATATCGATACAGTGCATCTATGTGCAGCCCTCTCACTCCCATACAGGTGTCCCAGGCAATTCGGGGTTGAGGATCTTCAATATCTTGCCCGAGGACACTTCAGCACAAGGAATGGGGGAGACTGGGAATCGAAACCAGTTGAGGTAGAGCCAGTGCTGTGAGGGCAAACAAGGAAAGCATAGGCTGGGGCAGAGGTCATTATTATACTATTGTACTCAGATGCCCGACTCTTCATCCCTCCTCTAATGTACTATTGCTGCATTGCTCTCTCATATTCTCAACCATCAATGACTGCTTTCAAATACAGTCATGACAAAGGCAGGATAAATTACAGTGTAAGTCACTTGTTTACTCACTATACTGCTAACTTTTATCCTGCAGTCACTTCTGTGTGATAACCCTGTTAGTATCTCTCAGACGCCCTGGTCGTCTCTTTCCATTGCACTGGTCTGTCTCACAATTATAAGATAAGCTGGTTAAGAGTCAACATATTCTGAAACGTAAATAAAACTGCCAGACAAATGTAGTGGAGTACAAAGTACAATGTTTCCTGCTGACATGTAGTAGAAGTTGCATAGTTGCACGAATGCCAACAGTAATTTAGTACCTTAAATGTGTTCCCGAGTATAGTACTTGAGTGAATGCACTTAGTTACTGACCGACGCTTGAAATGTACTTTCAGCTTGTTTTCACAAGAGCTCAGTTGTAATGTTTCAGCGCCCCCTACTGTACATATAAGCATCGTACACTGGTTTAGTTGCAATATTTATTATTTTATTTTCAGATCGAAAACTGTTTTTTAAAAACTGTTGAATCAAATGACAAACATTTTATGAATATTAAATATCTATCTATCTATCTATCTATCTATCTATCTATCTATCTATCTATCTATCTATCTATCTATCTATCTATCTATCTATCTATCTATCTATCTATCTATCTATCTATCTATCTATCTATCTGTCAACTTTATATACAAACATTGCAGATATATAGCCAACAGTTACATAAACAGACATCAAGATGTACAAACATTATGTGATAAAAATGAATGTAAATTGTAATTTTTTTCTTGTGTATTAGTTGTGTTTATATATTCTTTAAATTCACACAGAACTCAGAACTAAAATAGTTGGTATTATTTACCTCTTCTGGGTGTGAAATGAAGTCAACATAATTTTCTAAAAAGTGTTATAACATTTAACAGTCAAATAATCCTAAAGATACTTTTCACAATTTGCCATCAGCTGTTACGTAAAACTTGATATAAAAAAAAACACTTCCTCGTTTCGCGTGGGAGTTGTAGTTCCTTCTGCCGCGAAGCCAACTCTAGTTGCGGCATCTGGAAACTCCACCTCCCATGATACCGCGCGTCCCTTAAACCGCTAGCTGGTGCACGCCCACGCTAAATCAACCCGTCTCCTGTAATCCTCTGTGAACGCAGCTCGGTCCTTTGCGGGATTTACTCTTTGTGCACATTCTCTCCTGAACACCGACAATAACAAGATGGACAACTCGGGGAAGGAGAAGGAAGCCATCCAGCTGATGGCCGACGCCGACAAGAAGGTCAAGTCGTCCGGCTCCTTTCTGGGCGGGATGTTTGGAGGGTAAGACAGCACTGCAGCAGAGAAACAGACAGCTAGCTAACCCACAGCAACCCCTGTCTGTACATGCACCCAGCTAGCTCCCAGTTAACTCCCAGTTAGCGTCCAGTTAGCTTCCAGTTAGCTCCGCTGCTACACACCAGAGACGTCTGCTTTTGTTTGAGCGTCATTCACAGTGTAATACATCCTGTAGGTCGGTTAGCTACGTTAGCTTGGTTAGCTGTGATCCCTGTAAACACACCCCTCTCTCCTGGACGCTAGCATGGAAGCTGCGCAGTAGTTAAGCTAACTTGGAAGGTGAAGGTATCTCACAGGACTTACTTGTAGCGTGTTGGGTCGTTGTACACAGACTATATGAAAATGGAAGTATGTGCCAGTATATATGTTGGATTATTTGTCATCCTAGTTTAAAAACAAAGGCTCTTGTGATAAACCCCCTTTAATGGACCACGTGACCTCACCCCATGACAGTGGATGTACAGCCTTTATCCCAGCAGGGTTTTGATAGCATTTGGTTCATCAGTGCATTTATTTAAGTGAAACTGACCCCATCACACACAGACCTACGGGTTGTGATGGTTGCCACTCAATGTGTGTCACATTCTCTTTGACCCCACCATCAATGGTTGGGAGCATCAGCTGCAAACACAACACAGTAAAGCAATGGCATCTATCTTTTTGAACCCTTAGCTTCCTTGTTGTGCAGCACTTTCCAATTTGTGTTGAATGTGATCCTTAAATACAGTTTTTAGTATGAAGTTGTAATCAAGTGCAAAATCAATGAATCTCCAAGGATACAGCTCCTTTACAAGATTTTAGCTTCTGTGATAGTAAATGATAAAATTAACTCCGATCCAGACAAACCGTTGGCATGTACTTTTCCCTGTTATTCATTTGCCTATATTCTTATTAAAAATGTACCACCTATTTGTGATTGCAGATGCTGATTCCTATCCCCTGCTTTATATCTAGGTTTATTTTTAGATTTCATTAATCATAGATTAAAATAAATATATAGTAAGAGGAAAAGTAATAATATACTGTGGGCCAGTGACTTTTGGGAGCTCCATATATTAGGTGATATATAATTCATGCCATCTTATGTGTGGATTATTAAACCGTATAACAGAGATCCAGCAAATAAAGCTGTGTTTGCATGTGGCCAAAATAGAAAAGGCAGTTGTGTGACTGTGTTTTCCCTGAAGCTCTGCCTGAGGTGACCTCCAGATGTTGCTACTCAGCAGTATTCCTTCTTGGCAGGTTTTATAATGCTAATTCTGTGGCTGACCAAGCAGTGATGTCTTCCTCCAGAGTATCATAACAAATCCAGGCAGCTCCCAGGGGTCCACTTCACGTAGTGGAGGGGTGGAGATCAATAATTCCTGTACAGGGCGATGCCTGTGGAAAGGATAGAGTCCATCCATCCCAGCATTGCATCACCCTGTGACCTATGATGCCACATTTTTTTGTGAACACAATAGCCTGCATGGAAATGTATAATAGGCTCTGTGTTTTTACAACCTTTTTCTTTTCTTCTGTGGTTTCTAGAGGACCTCAAAAAGTGGAAGAAGCATGTGAGATGTACTGCAGAGCAGCCAACATGTTCAAGATGGCCAAAAACTGGAACGGTGAGTTTTATTTCCTTAAGATATCCAGCTTATCTGTTTCGACACACCTGAGACGCTGTTGGATTGTGTGCTTCTTCTTTTCTTTTTTTTTGCTCTGTAAATGCAAAGTGCAGCACTTTGTGAAGGAGTCGCAAGCTAAAACGCTGGAATGATGTGCATAAATTAGAGTGTCAGCTAAAAGCAGAGTGTACAGTATGTGCGCATGACATTTTCTCTTCTCTTTCTGTCTGTCTTCAGCTGCTGGAAATGCGTTTTGCAAGGCCGCACGTATCCACATGCAGCTGCAGAACAAACATGACTGCGCCACTAGCTTCATCGACGCAGGGAATGCTTTCAAGAAGTCGGACCCAAATGGTAAGAGACGACTGACTAGGTTCAAACCTATTTAACCCAAAGTATACAAATATCTCAGGAACTTTTGGCGATAAGGGCAAAAGCAAGTGTTGATAATATGCTGTAAATAAAAAAGATGTGAGCTCCACAGCGGAATTTATACGTCACGTCCTGTCTGTGCCTGCTGCTCCACACTAATCTGATTCTAAAATGAAACGTCAAATTTAAAGTTTGATGCAGTGTTAGCTTGAATACAGCTTTGTTGTAAAGTTGTGGAGAAAGAGGATTTTTCCAGCAGTGACGAGATGAGGCTGTTCAAGTTTGACTCTCACAGGATATTAATTTAATATCCCAAGATGAGTGTTTTTGGGTTTTGTGTGTTTTTCTAGATTACTGAAACATATTTTTTATCCCTAGGCTGAATTTTTAGAGTTTGGATAGGAAATCAGGACAGTTTATTAACACTTTGGCTCTGGTTATGAGGCTGCACTTTACTCTACAATTGGCCTGAGTTGCTTCGCTGTGGATATTTCAAGCAATAGATCCTGTGAGAGTTATTACCCCTAAATTGCCTGGCATTTACAGCGAGGTGATTTATATGGCTCTTTGTTTTCTCTACAGCCTCATTTGATATTCAGAGATGTGACCATTTGTTTTGGGGGAGGGTAGCAGTCCACTGAAGAGGAGGCTCTTTCTTGTGTTTCTGCTCTATTTTGAGTTTTTGGATTCTCTACCTTAAATTACACCAGTGTTGTATCTAAGTGGAACGGTTCTGTTAAAACTAATCATGTCTAATTGATGTCTAACCGTTCCCTCCTCTTCCCTTAATGCTGCCAAAAGAGGCAATCAAGTGTTTAAATGCTTCCATCGAAATATACACAGACATGGTAAGATGCTCATAGAACTTCTGCATCTCATTCACAAGAGTAAATCTGCCTTTAACAGAGCTGGATGTCACATCTTCAGGATAGATCCCATTCATAATGAGTTCTCTCCCCTTCCTCTTCCCTCCCAGGGAAGATTCACCATCGCAGCCAAACACCACATCAATATCGCAGAGATCTACGAGTCTGAAATGTTGGATATCGAAAAGGTAATGCAAGCTACGTGGTCAATACGACAATAAGGAGCAATATTTGTTTCAAACAACACTTAAGATTGCACTGTTTGTTGTTTTTCTTTTGTAAAGGCCATTGCACATTATGAACAAGCTGCCGACTACTACAAAGGAGAAGAATCAAACAGGTACTGTTCTTTCTGTTTCTTCTACCAAACTAAAATACTGCATATTATCTCCCATCGCTTTTCAGATCTAAAAGCTGATGCTACCATGTGAGAAAAATGAAAACTTTTGTTTGTTCAGTTTCCAGATACGTGGATAAGATGGTACAAGACAGTACTGTAATAGTCAAGGAGAATGACATTGAGCTTGTATCATAGTATTTTGTAACTTTTACTTTTACATTATCTCCTTGAATGACATAAACAGACCTGTCACACAACGTTCATTCATTTAAATGCTGCAGCTAAAAGGCTTACATGAGTGAAACTTGGACTTAGGCTGGGAGATAAAGCAGTAACAAGAATTGATCATCAACAGCAATACAACAACAGTTCAATATGTATCAATATGTTGCATATGCTTTGTAAAGGAGGCAAAGAAGTTACTTGTTTTTAATGTTCAACCTCAGATTTGAACGTGTTTGCCATTCTCTACTCAGAAAAAGAGCTTAAAACTACAGCCTTCATTGAGTATCTAAAAAAAGAAATAATAATGTGACATTTTTTGTGATACTTATCGAAAACACTGATTGGAAAAGTTTTATCTGAATATCTTTTGTTTAGCTTCGTACTGTTTGGATCGATCAGAGTTCATCTGACTGTTTGACTGTTTTACTCTCCAATGTTCCATTCTATTGAGCTTTTTATTTTATTTGAAATTTGTGTTTAGTTCTGCTAACAAGTGTCTGCTGAAGGTCGGGGGTTACTCTGCACAGCTGGAGCAGTACCAGAAAGCGATTGAGATCTACGAGCAGGTGGCTACTGCTGAGACTCATTGTGTCATGCTCTCACTTTCTCAACCCCTCTAATTAATGACATTTCTAATACATTTCTTCTGATTTGGATGCATCTAGGTCGGAGCTAGCACGATGGACAACCCGCTGCTGAAGTACAGCGCCAAAGAGTATTTCTTCAAAGCCTCCCTCTGTCATTTCATCGTCGACGAGCTCAACGCCAAGGCGAGTTTATACCTCTGTGGTTGGGTCTCGGGTTAGGGACGGAGAGCTGTGGTACAATCTAACACGCTGTGTCTCCACAGATTGCTATTGAAAAATATGAGGAGATGTTCCCGGCTTTCACAGACTCCAGAGAATGCAAGTTGTTGAAGGTAAGTGGATGCTGACAACTCAGAGGCAGCCGGTGGCTCAGTGAATCAGTTCTATGAGTAACCTACATTTCTTTTTTTTTGCTTGACAGAAACTTCTTGAGGCACATGAAGAGCAGAACAGTGAAGCTTTCACAGAGGCAGTAAGTAATGTGCACACTATAAAAGTTTTTGGTGGGATCAGAAATCCCTCTGCTTCAGCTATTGTAGTTTGGTTGAATCCCGTGTGTATTCAGGAAAGAAGAAAACCGGATCTCTCAGGACTGTGTTTATATGAAACTCGTGAGCTCCAGAAAAACATGTTTTAAAATGAACTCAAAGTCAGAGAGGGAAGAGGCCTCATCAGAGACTTAGAGAAATACTTAACAATATGACAGATGTGTTAGTTTATACATTTGCAAATCTGCCAATTAAATCACTTAATTTGTAAACATAACTCAAAACATAACTCTTCCCAGATTATGGAGGTTATGTTTTTCTCCTCTGTCCGTTGGATTCCAAGCAAAATTGTGCAAAAGTTGGGGGAAGGTGGAGTATGACTCAGGGGAGAAACCAGTCAATTAAGGTGGGATCAAGGATTTCTTTTGGTCACATTGAGAGAGGGCTTTTAAAAAATATATATATATTTTCCCTTTTTTCTCTGAATAATTCATGGATCTTGATTTGAAAAATCAGGCAGGTTTAGGAAACTGATATCAATGATTGTGTGAAATGTGGTGCAGCTTAATTGAATTTAAGGGGACATTTGGGCCGGGCTGAGGAATGGGCTCTACTGAGTGCGATTGTAGATGAGACGGTGATTCTTGTCGCAGCAAAGGGCATATGTGTTTTTCAGTGTATTTTTTTTGTTGACCTAAACACCATAGTAATCTCTCTTTGTATTAACATAGATGCAATTCCATGTCTCACTGTGCAAACTTGTCTGCAGGTGAAGGAGTTTGACTCAATCTCACGCCTGGATCAGTGGCACACAACCCTCCTGCTGCGCATCAAAAAGACCATCCAGGGCGACGAAGGGGATCTGAAATGAGCGACACGCGGGTTAGAAGCACAGCACGGAGGGACAAATCCATCAAGCATGCTTACATACACACATACATACACACACACACACAGCCACACAAACACACACTCACCTCACTGTGTATAGCATCAGGACAGGGGCGTCTGCTGATGATTTTTGAACATCCCACTGCTTCATGTTCAGAGCACTACCTTGCTTTCCTGCAGAGCATATCTGAATCTAGTCAGAATGTAAATCCTCTCGCCCTCACCTCTGCCCGGGGGATTGCTGCATTCCTTTTTCTGCTGCAATCCATGCTGGTGGATTTCCGAGCGGTGTATCGTATTGAACTTAGTATTAACACTGCATGTTTTGTACTCTTATTGTTTCCTAGTCAAATGCAGCTTGTTTTTTTAAAGCTAGTTTATTATATATGTTAAATTATTTAAATGTCTGTTTGTTGTACATAAGATTGTCATTGTATTTATTTAAAGAATCTACTATTATCTTAATTTTTATTGTGTTGAACTAGAAGTGAAGGGTGAAATAAATGTCAAACGTTATTCAAAGTCATTAACATTATAAAAAAGAAAAACACACAAAAAAAGATTTTAGTTTCCTTTTTATCACCTTCTAGATGAAGGGGGATGTTATGCACCAAATGTAGACTGTTAAACATTTGTACCTTTTCCATACATATTCATGATTTGATTGCTTAAAAGTTCCTTTATTCTCATTTCATTTTTTGTTGATGTAGTAATACTTTAACGCCGGAGGCTGAAATGTTTAGATTTGTCCATGTGAGCTGTATTTTTGAATTGGAAGCACTGACCTGGGAACCGTTGCTCCTTCTTCCCAGGGCAGTAATCTCGGGATTACCGCGCATCATTAGTCTCTCCTCTGTGCCGTCTGCCGTGTTGTGTTGTTCACTAACTCGGTGAAGGTTTACTACCTTTCATCTGGCCAGTCGCTAAGCATGTCCTCATGTGTAGGTTACAGTCGTGTCACATTCACTAGTGAGCCAGACCAAAGTTTTTACTAAAGGGTCAGTCGCCCTGCGTATCCAGCTTCTTCCAGAGTGGAATGACTATGGACCTAGGATATGATCTGTATGCTTGTGTGAATGGACAATAATAAAGGTATTCAATCCCACAATGCCCTGCCTTTGACCTTATGTGTGAGATAGAACAGTTGTGTGTTATAAGCATCAGTCTATCCTTTAATCATCTTTCGTGTTCCTAAATCAAACCTACTTGAGCTTCAGTTCAGTACAACACAGTACACACATTATCAGTAGAGCTTGATCCTATGAGATGATAGAAAATCTGGACTATTGTATGATTAGTGTACTGATTACTTATTAATGTACAGAAGATTGTCACCCAAGTGGAAATATATACAGTATTACAAGGTAAAAGTGATTTGTCTTTATGAGGAAGGCTACTAAATACGTTATTTTGCCAATGTTTGGCCTGATAAATATGTATAATATATAATTCTATTGATATATACCTTTTTATTGAACTTTTACCTTCCTCTGTGTCTCCGCTGCCATAGACCTGCTGCAAAAACGAATCAATATAATCAATCACCTATAATCTAGTTTGACACGACTGCATCCTGCTCTTATACAACACAATGTCCGTGTCATGTTTAGTGGGCATTCTTTTTAACTGTCCATCTTTATGACAGTATTTTGATCAGGTACCATGTATATAACAACTCTACATTTTCTTGTCAAATTAACTCATTTGAAAACAAGGTAACTAATTTCATTGAACTGGGTTGAAACTTCGAAACTTAATTGTTTTAAAGGTGTGTATTTTCCTTTGGAGTCGACCTTGTTGACGATTACTTTGAAATGCCGGTGTAGCTACATGGAAAACTTCCAGAGTAAAGTGCCAGAACTTAGAAGGATTTAAGCTCAGTCATTTAAATTCAGACCTAAATAAATCAACAGTGTTGCAAAGAGCATGCTGTCATCCACAGATGTATGGAAAGCTAATTCAGTGGGGGGGTGGTCTTTCGCTGCCAAGGACTTCTGACTAGGTTCCAAGATCATCCTGCTGAACGTCCAAGATGTAACTCCTGAAGTTTTATTATATATACGACAGGAAAAGTTCTGTTATACTAATATGAGGGCTTGAATGGAATGAACATTACATGATGTTTGCCATTATTTATTGGTAACTAACAATCGCATTTATGCAACATAATATTCGGTACATTAACAAACCATTTGCTATCAATACCCAATGCTTGGTTTTACCTTAGTTACATCTCTTAAGCATGTAGCATTTCCCACTGAATACCTAAACATCTCAACATGTCGTGGTAAACACTGAAGATCACAGATGTGACATAGTCAGAATACTCATTCAGAAAAACTTGCATTACTGAAGGGTTGAAACGTGGCCCCAGATAAAGAGCTTTATATTTACATCCACTTTCTACACAGCGTCTTGATCGGCGGCCTTTTTAATTTCATCCAAAGAGTTTTCTGCTGTCTTTTCCTTTTCCTGTCCATCGACGGCTGCCATTTGTTCGCTTCCACAAACCATGTCAGCCAAAACCACAGTCTGAATATCAGGTTGTGATTGGTTGATCTTGGTCTCTGACACTGGAGACAGAATCGTCTGTGACACAGCAGCTTCCAGGACGGATGACGTTGGAATCTCGGAGACCGGTGCCAATGTGGCGTCACAGACGGGAAGGGAGAGAACTGCGGGTACGGACAAAGAGGTGGTAGAGGTGGAGGAGGCCAAGGGGATGGGATGAGCCATAGAGACGGGTATAGAGAAGGGTATGGCGGAACCATCTAAGGAGATGAGGTTGGTGCCTGTGCCGTCAGTGGTCATGATGGGCTGGATCTGCGTCCCAGATGGCACCTCGGTGTGGATGAGGGTGATCCCGCCGTGACTGACCAGAGCAATGGTTCCATGGCTGGTCCAATCAGACGAAAGAGTGACTGGCTCGGCGGGAACCACAATGGAATCTGTGGTGGTTTTACCGGCAGCATCATCAGCAGCGGCACCTTCAGCACCAGTGGAAACAGCGTCACCAGTCGCAGCACCGTCGCCACTTATGCTGGATGGGCTCGTTTTCTCCCATGTTCCTGCTTTTTTTGTCTTTCCCTTAAGGGTGGATTTGGGTTTCTTGTCCTCCACATTTCCCTCCAGAACCACCAGGTAGGTCTTCCAGGGAGTATCGGCGTCGTGAGTCTGAACGTCAAAAGAGCTCACGTTAGTTTTCATAGCAGTCGAAGCACTTTAAGCACAACTTATCAGGCGATAAGCATGGACTAGTAGCCCTTATACCATTAATAAAGTTTTTTTTTTAATGTGTCGGTGCAGTCAAAAAGCCAGTTTCAGCAACAATGTTCCCAAACAGTCACATTTGGAATAAACCCTTTCGGATAGAGCAACGATAGTAAGGTAGGCACCACTAACCATAGCGTGCCTGCGCAGGGTGGACTTGTCTGTGAAGGTGCGGTTACAGAGGCCACACATGTAGGGTTTTTCCCCCGTGTGGATACGCTGGTGCCTCTGCAGGGCGTTGATCTGGGTAAAACACTTGTGACATTCTTTACAGCTGTACGGACGCTCGCCTAAGAGAGAAAAAACACACGCAGGTGGAATTAAAACAGGACGGTGAGGAGGTTAAAAGCAGGTGATGCCCTCAAATGACTGTAAAACAAAGTGTGACTGATTACCTGTATGTGTCTTTATATGCTGGTGAAGAGAATTCCTCTGAGCAAAGCCTCGGCCACACTGCTCGCACTTGTACGGCTTGAAGCCAGTGTGGATGTTGGAGTGGTGCCGGAGGTATTCTTTAGATGCAAAGCTTTTCCCACACGCCTCACACATGAAAGGCCTCTCTCCTAACAAGGGGAAAAAGACACAGCAAAAGAAACATCATCTTCACATGTGTAGACGGCACTGTGGGTACAAATCCTAAAGGACTACTTAAAAAGGACAATCTTAGCTAAGGTACAAACAAAGATGATAATACAGAAATTTGGAGAGTTGTAATATTATGTCAGTCTTACCTGTGTGGGATCTCTTATGATAAGCCAACATGTGCTTCTGGGTGAACCTGGCAACGCACTCGTCACATGCAAAAGGCTTCTCTCCTGTGTGAATCCTACAAATAGGCAAAGTTTAGACCTCAATTATACAAACATATAGTATTTGTGTGTATAAATAAAACTCCCAGCTATCATTATCAAGTCATAAATACTCACTGGTGTTGTATATTTATGTCCACAGTTGATGATTGGACGGATCATAGACTGTTTTATAAAGACGGACGACATGACGGCTCCCAAAAGTGAAGCTAAAGCTTCTCGATCACCTCCTCCATGTTAATGGATGGGATATGGACCAAACTAAAAGTTAAAGTACCCTTAAAATACATTTTTCTCAAAGATAGATTCTGTTGTTCCATTTTCCCAGTAAGTTTGGTTAAATTTCTTTGTTTGATGCTATAAAAACAAGGTCAAAAGTCAATCGCTACTGCGCATAGTCTGGCTCTCAACACGCTACATGGCAGCGTTCGAATCCAGGATCTTTTAGTTTCATGTTATTTCAGTGAGAGGAAGTGGATCTTTATAATTTGTCCTAAGCAAGAATTGCTCGCTCAACTAACTTTCTTCTTGACTTCCCTGAAATTAAAACTTCAACCCTCTAGTTTACATCGTTAGCATCCACACAGCTCCTTCCCCAATTCTCACTACCAGTCATCATCTGTGAGTTCCGTACCTGCGGTGCATCTTGAGAGCAGCATTCTGGGTAAATCTGGCGCTGCATTCAGTGCACCCAAAAGGCTTTGCGCCGGTGTGTATCCGCTCGTGCAGCTGCAGAGCCGTTTTGGAGCTGAGCGACTTTCCACAATCGGGGCAGACGTGACGCATGTTGTTACGTTCATGCACCTGAGAAGCAACAGTGGTGGGAGAGAAAGGTGCAGATAAAGAAGTCATGATTAAATATCTTATCTGTGAAATAGCTCTGAATTGGACTTTTAAATAGAGTAATTGTTTTGTGCATCCTCACCTGTTTTTGGTGGCGGACGACATCCTTCTTCCGTTTGAAGGACTTTGAGCAGGAGGCGCAGGAGAAGAGTCTCTCGCTGCTGTGGACGTGCTTCTCGTGGATCTTCAGGTTGCTGCGGTTGGCGAAGGTCTGCTGGCAGGTCTCACAGCGGTAGACCATGTCTGCCTTCACTCCATGGTACGTGCTGGGCAAGAGAACAGGAATGGGTCACAGCAATATCAGACGTGTATCAGAACTACTTGACTGTCACTGAAAACTCTGAAAGTCTGAAGATATACAGTATGATTTTTCGATTCATTTTGGTAATTAAGTCTTGATCATGCTGTTAAGAAGCTAACTATACTATGACTGTCTACTATAAGACATTTGACTGAGTTGTCAGAATCCAGCATGTAATTACACTTTATTCCCTTCTCCCTCTTTCTTCCCCATCTAGGCAGGTTATTGAAAAAGTGAATTTAGGTTTTACCAGATTCTTAACAGATCATAAATTGTGTTTGATAAAGTAGGACACACTAATAAACTAGAATGACACTGGGTAGAATGCATACCTCTGTTAGTCCCTTTATGAATCAAGATTTTTATTTGGACCTGCACCAAATTGCACAACTAGTAAATATCATTTTTTCTCATTAAGATCAAGAAATGATTTTTGAGATATTAATGAAGATGTTGAAAAAACACCCCATCTCGCCTGCTTATCTAGATCTTCATCATTTTATGGGTTCTTACTTGAGTCTTGTCTTATTCACAGTTTATTGTCTTGTCCCACCCCTCCATGAAAATTCATGGAAATCCATTGAGTAGTTTGTGTGTATTTCTGCTAACTAACAAACAAACAAAAGCAGATGTTGGTGGAGATGAAAAACAAACAACTGCACAGGAGCAGCTGAGGTTCTTCTCCCCAGCATCAAACAAAAGCCGGTGACTAGGGATGGCTAGAGTAAAACCAAGTTTTAGTGGTTTCACTCTATAATACCAACTATGAGATTATCAGGATGTTTGATAATAAGGTTCTGAGCTTGCCATCAGCTGGGTGTGATTGTTGAAAATTTGCTTTAAATGAAAATGCAACTAGTCCCATCTTCCGTCAAATAGTGGATTATAATAAACAATATCACTGTTTGCTTTAGGGAGCTGCTGTAGAGACCAGTGAATTAATCTCTATGTTTAACTACAATATCCAACCTGATGTGCTTCAAGTAGCTCCTCTCGTAGTGGAAGGTCCGCTGGCACTTGTCACACTCGAACTGGGCTTTGGACGTTCTTTTTGACGTCGCCTTGGACCATCCCTCTTCTTCCTCATCCTCCTCATCCTCCTCATCCACAGATAACATAGGGTCTTCAGGATTACTTTGCACACCGTCCTCGTTTTCACACTTGTCCACATCAGAGCCCGGCACTCTGCAGGAAGACTCATCTCCTCTCTCTGCTCCGTTCTCTGGCTGAGCCTCGACTTCAGTCTCGTCCTCAGACTCCTCTGTGTCTTCGCTGGTCACTTGCTTTTCACTGTTCGAAGTCTCTTTTGCAGCGTTTAGACGCCTCTGAAGGATTCTGCTGCTGGATTTCCTCTGCTGCACCTGTCCCCCTTCGCTTTTTTCATTCGTGACTGTTTTCTTCACCCGAGAGGTCTTTGCGGTGACTTGATTCTCCGAGCTCTGTGGTGAGCGCTGCCGCTTCAGAACTATCCTGCCCAGCTGCTTCTTCCCTTTGGGCCCTTTCTCTTTATCGTCAGACTGTAAATAATAATGATCCGCAACATGTGATGGAGGCGTTTTCTTTTTAGGGGGTTCTGAAGTCTCAGCACGCATGGCCTCATCACAAACCTCTGACAGATCCTTACAGTCCAACAACTCGGCCGCTGCTTGCACGTCAGCGATCTTTTTGCTGGCCACTTCCACTTTACCCGTGTACACAAACTCCAGAAACTTGGAGAAATCGTCAGAATGCACATTTGAGAGGGTGATAGTGTCTCGGGCTACATCCTGGACGAGCAGGGTGTTCTTGAAGTAGCCACTGGATGCTGCGAGCACCACCTGATGGGCCCGGAACTCCTGCTTATCCTCCTGGAAGTCCACGTGCACGGTGACATCACACAACTGACCCTGCAGCCTCAGCTGGTGCAGAGAAGCCAGGAGGTTGTCCTGGTGCGACCTGGAGGTGAGCTGGACCATTTTGCGCTTCATGGTGCATTTGTGCTGCGGACAGAAACAGAAAAGAAACGGAGACTTGTAAGGCATATAAGTTACCTTAACTTCGCAAAGGTGGTTATTACACAAATAGACAAACACTTCTCAACCTATTTCTATGGAGGGGTGCGGCATGATCCAAGGAAGAACACATTAAATCCTGGTCTAGATATAGATTACAGCGCGTTTAATTCTTCCACATTGTTGTTGCTTCCTCAGAGAACAACTCCATGTTCAGTTTAAACATTGCACACCCCACTTTTAAAGTATAATCCGGGTTGCTTCAGCACAGATGTTTGCATGGTTGTTGTCTGTTGTTTTGCCCTTGAAATTACACATTCCCCTTCCTTAAAGCAGGAGCATATTAACTTTAACCTCTGGGCCCAATGAGATACATGTGTGCCCCGGCTGATCCCTCTATTGCTCCTGGTCTCTGCAATATCTATGTCTTAGGTTATAATTACTTCTGCCAAGGAGGTTAAGTTTTAATCTGCTTTTATGTTTGCGTAAACAGGATTATGCAAAAACGACAGGATGAATTGTTACGAAACGTGTTGGGAAAGGACAGAATTCATTAAATGTTGGTGCGGATCCAATCAGGGGACAGAACTAATCGATGTGCCAGAGATTAACTCCTGGAACTTGACGGGGTCAATCATGCATATTAAGGAGAATGAAATGTATGAATGTGTAGAGTTAGGTGAATATCAAATACAAATAGAATTTACACGTGGTTTCGTGGGGGGGGATGGGCCTGGATGGAGGTATGAACTGTGCTGAGTCACGTTTTATTTGTGGTCGCAGTTGTGTTGACATTGCGATTTTTTATATTTGTATTCACGTCACTACTTATCTTGAGCAGTAGTTCGACTATTACATGCATCATCACTACTGGGGCTAATATTAGGACAACGATTGCTTCCCCATGAGCAAAGGGAGCAGCTAATATTCAGCGAATGCTTGTAAAACTATCTTTAAAAGACACTGTGGATCTGAAACACTTCATACATGCGCATCTAAAGCTAGGGAAAAGGGCGAACACGATGTTTACTCTTCATAATGTCCACGGCTAGGATACTCAGCAGCTAACAGCAGAGCCACGGACACGATGCTAAACATGCTAGGTCAAGCTAACGATGACTAAGTAATGCAAAGCAAACCGGAGGAGATAAAGGACTCCACGGGCCATGCGGGCAGCAGCAGCAGCGGCTCAGCGAAACTACCGCACAACAACAACACGGAGCAAGTTTTTCTTACCGTAAGCTTGCTAAAATGGCAGCCCTTCACAAATGCTCGCTGCGACGGACGGTGTGTTTCCTGTGGAAACCCCTCGCGAGACATCCGGTGCAGATCAGGCTGATTCCGGATCAGTTTTCTGCGGATGTGAGAGGTGCGACACCAGAAGACCACCACTGCTCCTGGATCAGTGTGACGGGTTCGTTCACCAACACGCAACGGAACTTGTCGATATTGAAGAGTAGCTCCTCACTTTCAGGGCATTTCCGGGTTTACTGTCAAGCTAATGTAGCTAGCTAGTGTTAGCTCGTACTTTTAAACAGTTTACATATATTTATGAAAAGCTATAAAAAATGTGGCATATCTTTAAATGCAGGTGTGAGAGAAACGTTGAAATGCTAATTGATGCTAAAGCTGTTCAAATAATACTGAAACTAAGAATATTCAGGAATCTATTAAAGCCCAAACAAATATGAATACATTATTTCACAGTAAAGGGTGTTACATTGGCTAATATTATCTAGCTAATTTCACACTCTTCAATGCAAAAATAATGTATAAAAGTTTGGTTTGGTTTAAATATTGTTAGTTTAAATATTATTTGAGCAGCATCATTAAGTTCCATTTTAATGTTTATTTCACGCTTAATTTAAAGTAAGGCCACATTTCTTGTAGTCACCCCAACCGCAGCAAAGAATACAGGTTAAAAATAAAATATCTACAAAAACTAAAAGTTTAAATAATTTCACATGCTGATGTTACCGTAAATTCTCAGCAGAAGTATCCCAAACTGTATTTGTTGTTGCACTGATGCCCTGTGGCCACACGGGGGCGCCGTTATACAAAGGAAACCTTGATGTGGTTTGCAAGTATTGTGGAGGAAAAAAAGACATTGAAAAAAACAAGTTTACATTCTTCAGCATGATCAGTTTTCACGCTGATTACTCTGATTCTAGCAGAAAGTTCAACTGGGCAGACGTACTAAACTATGTGCTTTACACTTGTTATTACATTGTAATAGCAGTTTTTATGAGATTGGTCCCAAACCTAATAGAAAACAGGTCCGACATGCTGAAAGATTTAAGTGAACTTGTTTACATCCACACCGACATAACTCAGAAATGCATAAAGCATGCTGTCATTCCAGAGGTGTCTGGAAAGCTACTTGCGGAGTCACTGGGGTTCAGCTCCTGCAGCTGCCAGCGGATGTTTTTCTTTCTCTCTCTCTCTCTTTCTCTCTTTCGGAGGAGATCCATATACCTTACATTTGTCTTAATGAATTCTGCAAGCTAGCAATCTCTCCTCTGTTCCGGTGACTCATGCTGCTCTCTGGACCAAAGCTGCGCAGACAGACCCCAGCCCTGACCTGGAACACTGTGTTCCCCTGTCTTCTATCTCATTACTCCCTTGTAAATCACACACATAATATTTTATAGATCTGTACACTGTTCATAACTGGTGCTTTCTGGTTCATGTTTCTGTGGAAAACTACCACACTCTTTTCTACATGTGCAGATTTAATCATCTGTAACTGAATGCTCATGGGAATCAATAGTATTTGCATAGATATTAATATGCTGTGTATTATGGTAAATAAGCTCAGAGTTTAATAGAATGCCGAATGTGAAAATTAATGAGACACGTCATACAAATTAATTCTTGGTTTCCATTAGTGCAAGTTCTGACATGACTGAGGAAAGGAAGGAAAAGATTTTTCACTTTGGGCACAGTAGTGAAAATGCATTTCTCAATTTTCTTTTTCACACTGGACTCAGTTTCATAGAAATGTCATAAAAATGCTGTCAGTTCAGGAACGGCTCCAGTAAAATGATAAGATAACACATGCACGTTGGGCAGTTATTGTAGTTACTCGTCATGTGCAGCCAGTATTGTCATTGGAGCATAATGTGACATATTTTTTTAAAGTTCAGCGGCTACAGATTCAGGTCAATGTCAGACGTAAGCAGGTCAGTTGTTGTGATGTTGTGTCACAGGACGCTTTGTCAGATTAAAGACACAGCAGGGAAGCCGACTTGAGGTTTCTACATTTCATCACCGGTTGACACGTGTAATCAAGGGAATGAACTCTCAGCGTGTTGCGTCACCGAAATAACAAAAGGTCAAACAGTCGTCTCGAAAACATGTCCATTTCCCGCAGTGAGGGATACTGGCTGACTTTTACACATTCCTCCAGGGGCATTTTGTGTCATTGAGAGGTGAGCTGGGGGGGTAGAGAAACAGACGAGGGTTGAGGTGTTGCCTCAGTAGCCAGCTGCTTCACCAAGTGGTCCAGTAACAGATTAAATTCCCACAGATTCATCATCACGTTGTCAGGGGGGGAGAGAGAAAGGGTGAGGTGCAAACACTCTCTCTGAGGCGATGAGCTCAGCAAACAAAACATTTACTCGACGATGGGTCATGTTTGCTCTGCTATGGGTTGACTCCTCCACAGAATCGAAAATACCACAGTGCACAAACAGCCGTATAAAATATATACTGTGCAAGAGGGCGAATCTCAAAACCAAGGTTTGAATTTGAGGCTACACATACACACAGTGCAGGAAGCAAAAAGAAAAACACACTCAGTGAGTTCGGTGTTGGTGGTTGTAGCCCCGGCTTGGTTAGCGTGCTGGCTCGTACACACGCCCTTATTTGGATGCAGCGAGGGTAAGTCAGTCAGTCTGCGTCCTCGCAGGACCTCTCCCAGACTCGTAATCCCCGGCAAGATGAACTAAACCAGTGATGGTAAACACCAGAGCGATACATGGAAGTGCAGACACTGGTGGTCCAAGAATAACCGCAGCATTCTCTTTGTGCCCGCCCATTCGACCACACAGCCGATGCCAGACCAATCGGAAACCAGTCCAACTCAGTCCTCTGTGGTGTCCCTCTCTCCCCCCCCCCCCTCCAGTCACTGAACTCCGTTAAGAGAAATCATGCATCGTGAACTTTGTATAATCCTCTTAGACTTGTGTTTCAACAGGCACCAATAACTCTTTTTTTTTAACAATAGCATGTTTCTGCTTTGACAACGGGATACATTTAATTGATTGAATGTGGATTTGGAGAGCGGTTTCGGTAAATGGACGTGGAGCTCCACCCATATTTATATAAGTATGAAAATTGGCAGGAGGCAAATATTATAGATGTTTGTGTAGTCTTGTCAAGGCCAAGGTTGGTTTGCCAGGCTACACACAGCAGTCCAGGCCTGTCGATGGCAGTCTCTCCGAACACTTTCCCGTTCCCCTCTTCTATCTTCCCCTTCTTTTTCACTGGCCGGATGCCACACCACACTCAGCCTATCCAGAATATCGCTGGAACCCCTAAAACCTCAGAGGAACATCAAGCAATGATTCACAAAAATGGCAGAAGACTCTTTCAGGGTTTTTCTGAAGACAGAGGCCACACACAAGAACAAATGTGATCACAACACACAAGGTCAAAATCGTATATGTGGCCCCAGGGATCCGCTAGTCAGACGCTTTGGTCCAGTCTGAGATATTGCAAGAGCTATTGAATGGTTTGCCGTAAAATGTGGTACAGATGTGTACGGTGCCCAGAATCCTAATGACCTTAGTGGCTTTTCATCTCGTCAAGATGTTTATGTTTCCATAACTTTGCTTTATGAGCGCTTTCAAAATTTCATGGCAATCTCATCACCCTCAGATTCACTTAATGTTTACTAGTTAAAATAAAGCGTTAGTAGATGGTGAACACAGTAAACGTTCCACCTGCTGAATTGTTCAGTCTCGCCCTGAACCTCTTCCCCCACATTGCACTGAGACAAATAACTTCACCTATATAAAGTAAATTCAGTGCAGAAAAAAGAGAGAGGAGCCTATGAATGGTGTCTGTCCTCTTCCCCCTCAAATAGACTCAATTTCACCGAACAGAGATGTTTTCTCTTCTCCCGTCTGCCTCGCTCGGAAGAAACTGCTTTCCTTTCATTGATGAAAAGATATACGGCATTCAGAGATGAAATTACTTTCCAAATGGCCTCTGACTCACCATCTCTATTCCCAGTGCTCTCGCTCTCTCTCTGTCTGTCTCTCTCACACCCTCCTTCCCTCCCTCTCTGCCAGCCTCACCCCCTCCTCCACCTTCACTCGTCCTTGCGAATGTTCTACAGTATCTATTGTAACTGTATATGCCACTTAGCACTTCAGACGGCAGACAAAACCAGCTCAAGGACGGCCTGCGCCCACTCTTGCGATGCTCATAAATAGACTATTTGTCCAGGCTTACCAATCACCTTACCCACCGAGCCTGTGTGGGAACTCACGGACATGGAATAGGTTGCACCAAAATAGATCTGTTCTGCTGTGAGCGGGTGGATTCGGGCCTGTAGCCTGCAGCTATAGAGACTATTGTGGTCAGGAAGACAGCAAAATAAAAGATTGTCGTGCCTTTTTTAAATGAAAAGTAATGACTCACACAGTCGATCCGTTTTTATAATGTGTTGAGACTTTTAACATCCGTTTGCAATCTGCAGCGCACGAAAACAGGTGGTGTCACCTCCGCAGAGTTTTCCCACAATGCAACTCTCTCCCCGCGACTGCGTGGGGACGTGACCATCAGCACATTCCTGGAGAGCTGGATCCCCAGAAGCAACAAGTTCCTCCTTCCTCTCTTCCCTCCCTTCCTTCCTGTCGCCCTCTTGTCCTCTCCTTCGCTTCCCGCGGATTGCATCACTCGTCTGCCTCCTGGCCTCCTCCTCTGCTCGGATCCTTTAATCACATATGGCACACATGCACGCTCACACGCACACACACGCAGAGGCACACCACTGACACACACACACACACACACACACACACACACACACACACACACACACACACACACACACACACACACACACACACACACAAACACACACACACTGTGGGCAGAGGGCACCCTCTTCAAGTCCTCATACTGGTTTTGTGGCTTCGGTTGGAATTTTATGCTTGGTTTGAGAGGAGAACTCTGGAGGATTTCCAGCTGCTCTCCAAAGACTCCGCTCCTCTCTTTACTCTCCCTCCGTGTCTTTGTTCCTTCCCTTCACCCTCCCGCCAACCCCCACAGTCGTCCCCCCCCCGGTTCCCCCAGTCCCGCTCTACCCACTCGCCCTCAAGGTCAGAAATATCCTGCGGTTTAGGTTTTGATCCCCTTGGATATGCCCTTGCTCTTTCCGTCTCCCCCTTCCTTTTCTGTCTCGCTTGTGCTCCGCTCAGACACACACACACACACACCACACACGCACGCACACACACACACACACACACACACACACACACACACACACACACACACACACACACACACACACACACACACACACACACACACACACACACACACACACTTACTGTAAGTACGCTGCACTACTGTAAGTATTCCCATACAGGAAACACAAGTTTGGATCAGCATAGGCAGGTCTCGGTGTCTTGCAATTGCACACTCACACACACACACGCCCTCTCCCTCCCACCCGGGGTCAAGAGGCTATCCATTGGGGGAAGAAAAAGTCATCATAGCTCTCTAAGCTTAAGTTGTCATCAGTGTAACCTTATCCATCTTAAATCCACTGGTTCAGAGACAGTAAATAAAAGAGACTGATCCCTAACTTCTCCCTGTAGAGTCACGGTCCGTGGACTGCAGCAGCCCCAGCCAGGTCGGCCCTGCTCCTCTGGCTTCTCTGAGTTGTGTAACATGGCAGCGATCCAGCACTTGTGTAATACCAGGGACCTTGGCTGGCTGAAAGAATGCCAGTTCAACCAGTCATCCTTCCATATCCGCGGGTGAATGGAGGAACACCAAGTCTTGCCCATTAAAGCCCTGATCCTGACTCTCTTTCGTGAGCATCATTTTTCTTCTGTGCCTTTTTTTAAGGTCGCAGCACTTGTTGAATGTTTGTAAGAAAAAACAAAGCAGGGGCCCACTTACAAAAATATTGCTCTTTAGTGCCTCTAGTGGTCAGAATTCCCCCTGTACAACTTTAATGTCAATCCCATAGACTGTTTACAAAAATGTACGACATGACTGCACCCCAAAATGAAGCCAAAGCTCCTTGATCACCACCTTGTGCCTGGCTGCATCTGCCTCCACCATGGTAGTGGATGGGACACGTACAAAAAAATTAAAAGTGTCAATAAATGGTTTCTGTCCAAGATAGCTGCATTTCGTACCTGGTGTATTTTGGCATTATTTCTGGAAATTGTGAGGAAGTGGGAACGTCTTGTTTATAACAGTCATTGGTTTATCCCAATGATCCCAAGTAGGGATGGTTCCAATCTGCAAAAACAAATCTATTACATCCATTTCAAATTACACTTGAATTCACTATGTATATACAATACAGAGAGAGCACATATTGAACTTGGATGTGAATAACAAATCCCTAATACAGTTGCTCTCTGCAGGGTGCATAGTGATTTCCTGTACCATTAACAGCATTTTGTTTTTGATTTTTTATTCAAGAGAAAAAAAGAGCAGTGCAGGTAGTCTGTACGGCTCTGTTATCTTTTGTAACCACACGGAACAGGCCTAATTAATTTCTGTCACCACTTTGTACTTGTAGAATAAGCTGAGCCTCCAGGTGTGCACCCAGGAAGTCCTGCTGGCTTATCTGGCCTCAAGCTGAGTCCTCCAATTGTGGGGACAGGAGATTTGACAGGGATCGCCATGGCGCTGTTTCCAATTGACGCCTTAACAGGGAAGAAGAAAGACTCTCCCAGTAAAATAAACCACAAATAGTTCTCGAGAAACACTGCACCCCGCCGCTCAGTTTCAGCTTGTTGACACAGCGGCTCAGGACAGATTGTTTTTCAAATACGCAACCGGCTGTCAAATATACAGTGTCAAATTAACTTTGGAGCGGCCTCCCAAAGGTCTGTGTTTTTCATACTGCATTTGTCCATTTTCTTTGGGTTGTGTCCCAGAAGTGGCGGAGACCACAGACATGAAAATACCTGTGAAATGAAGCCCGGCCATACGGCCAACTGGCCCGGCCCACACAGTGTATACTGCCTGTCGACATACAGTTAGATGGCAACAGCGTTTTTAATTATCTCATCAGGGTTTTGTTAATCCGACACAGTTTATTGTTTCAAATAGGCTGTGACGGTTGGATTTCTGCTGCCACCCGTTTTTTGTTTCCAGAAAAGGGCCTCGTGAGATAAAACACAACCTCACACTGGGTGAGAAAACAGAGGCCTTGAAGTAAGATCTTCAGTGCTGACCTATTCCCTTTTTTACGCTTTGTGGATAATCACACAATCCTGATAATCCAAAGAAACACAGCTCTGCTTTAGCAGCCACCATTTTCTCTTTGTGTGAACCCTGCTCTCCCTCAACATCCTTTTTGAAAAAGTCCATAAATGGAGAGGAGAGGGGGAAAAAGAGTCAGAGGGGGGAAATGGGCAGTGGTGGTGGTGGTGGTGGTGGGGGGGGGTTGCAGATCTGACAGGCTGTTCCAGCGATGAGACCCATGACTGACACATTTACTGCGGAACAAGACAAGTATGTGAGTGTGTGTGAGGGACAGGATAGACGCCAGGAGTGAGAGGACGAGATCGAAATAATGCAATCGCTCTATTCTGCTCTCTCACTCTCTCACGCACACACACACAGAGAGACAGTGTGATGTGAACACACAGTGTCTCTATCTGTCAGCTGAGTGAACTCACGGGACCGAACCTCCAGCTCACTAATTTCATTCCACCAGGGGGTGGGGTGGGGTGGGGGGGCACAGGCATCTCACCAGGCCTGTGATCTCTTTATACTGGGAGTGCGAGCCCGGCCACAGACACTGACGTGCCACTTTTTCCGTAACGAGCTCTCATTTGATCCGCTGCCACCGAAATGGCCTTCAGTCTGAGGCAACTGTCACTGTTTATCCACATTATGGCGATAACAGGGCCTTCCTCTGTGTGGTGGTGTCAGATGAGCGGAGCGCGGAGGAGATTGTCAGAGGAGAGGAGAATGATTCATTGTGCAGCTCTATAATTGTGTGATCCAGCATTTTATCGTGGGCATGCTGGTGAGATCATCCTCCGCCATTAGACCTGGAGCTGCACCTCAGGCAGTAACATCGTGCACAGACGGTTAAAGGATCAAATCAGTGGTTCTGCACGTCGTATCCCATCGATGGGATAGTTCATCCAGAAATTAAACTTCACTCATTATCTTCTCACCAATATGCTGATCAAGAGGTTGGTTTGAATCCACAAAACACTTTTGGAGTCTCAGGGGTAAACAGTGTTAGAGCAGAATCCAATACATTTCATCTTCTTTGCTGTGGTGTCCTGGGGTGCGGGCATCAAGGCAAAGGACGCCAACAGACTGAGAAAACTCATAAGGAAAGCAGAGTCTGTGGTTGGCTCTAAGCTTGTCACCCTGGAGGAGGTGGTGGAGGACAGGATGCTGGCAAAACTGCTGGCCATCATGGACAATCCCTCTCACCCCCTCCACAAAACACTGGACAAGCTAAGGAGCAGCTTCAGCCACAGACTCATTCAACCCCGCTGCTCTAAGGAAGGATACAGGAAATCGTTCCTCCCAACCGCAATAAGACTGTACAACTCCTCTACCTCTGTCAGAGCCACCATCACAGAACTGCACTAAATAAACCTGTCTCCTTGCACTGTGTACCCTGTACAACACTCCGCTCCATATACTGGAACACTTACTTCACATCATATGTGATATGTGTTAATATGAACCATATTGATATTATATATAATTTTATACAATAATATTGTCTTTTGCACACTGTCTAACAATAACATTACCATCATATCATCAGTACTATTACCATAATCTTGCCACTGCACCTTATCTACCTATTTATCTTGTGTTTCTGTTTTTATTCTTTCTACCTCAATATTTTTTATTTTATTCTATTGTATTGTATTTTATTGTGTTCAAATATACCGGCTGCTATGACGACTTAATTTCCCTTCGGGGATGAATAAAGTAATCTATCTATCTACATTGAAGTAAGTAGTGACCAAATCTTCAGACGTAATAAAACAACAGAAAAAACAAAACATGCCTGTATGCTGCTCGTGTGGTGTCATCCAAGGGTCCGATATCACTGACATTCATGTATTTGCTAAGCTAGCGGAAGTTAGCACATCGGACAGTACCTGAAATTACCTCTTGAGACTCCTAAAGTGTTTTGAGGACTCAAACACTAACCATCTGCATAGTGGTGAGGAGATAATGAGTGAATTTCCATTTCTGGGTCAATTTATCCCTTTAACTACGATTTAAAGATTCTTCACTTTACTGCTGATTTTCTATAGAACACGAGAGAATGATTTATCTCCCTCCCCTTCCAGGCTGCCACTGGTTTCCATTCATTCCACCTCGATGTGAAAATCATTTAGCTGCAGCTTCAAACTTCTCTGAACCAGGTAATCAATCAGACCATTTTACTGTCTTTTCTTCCTGTTCAACCGTCTTTTCAAATGTCATATCACAGATGTACTAAGGTACAGTTGGTGGAGGGCTCTTTAATACTTATCCACTTCCATGAGCTTTGACTCTGGCAAAAGAGGACATGTGTGTTTCTTTCCTTCTTTCTTTCTTGGTATATGATATGTTATGTTACAAAAAACTTTATTTATCCATTATTATTCTATCCTTTTTACTGTCTTTCCTACGATATGATACGATACAATATGATACAAGATGGATACTTCATTAATTCCTCAACTCTCTTTCGATACAATATGATACTTTCTTTCTTCTATCTTTTTTTATCCAAATTTATTCAAACACTATAACTGTAGCATTTAGCTTGCCTGGAATAACCTGCATTGATTAACCTTGACATAAGCAAACTCTTAAAAGCACTAAATATCATTCAACAACAACAACAACAGCTACAGCAGCACTGAGATGATATCACTGCTTTATGGCTGCGTGATATTTGATGCACTATGTATGATTTACCTTCATGTCCGTCCTTTGGCTCCCTTTGGAATTGTGTCAAATAATTTCTTTACGATAAATTAAAACCTGCACCATAGACTATTGGAGTGGGATTACATTATCAATTACACGTCATTAGTTTGACATAGTGTTGTCATAACATTGTGCACAGAAGTGTGGAGGTCGCCATGACTTTGTCACTGCACTGCCAGAGTGAGGAAGTTAGTGGAGGTAATTTTATTACACTTTGTCTATCGCGAGTCTCACATCAGAGCACAGAGGAGCAATATACCTCCTCAGCACTGCACAAGGTAAATACACAAACTGCAGTCATAACCTCTTCTCCTCCATCCCTCCCTCCCTCCCTCCCTCCGCCTCGCTCAGTGTGCATGAGTGGTAAAAGGCACGAGGATGGGAGGAAAGACGACTTGGTACACAGGTAGATGGACAAAATGATCCAGTTTGCCTCATTAAAGGAAAGCGTGATGTTCCTCGGTGATCCGAGCAGCAGAGCCGGGTTGTCATGGCGACCGGGCGGCATTGTCACCGACTGCTTCCGTGGGGTTCTCGTTTCTGTCTGTCTCCGCACATTTGTTCTTCATCAGGGACACTCAGATCAATGTGATTCTACAGCACCAGGCTATGAGTCATACACGTTTTCTATTTTTTTATTATTATGCATCTGGAGCAAAAATGGGGTTTAGAACGCAGTGATACACATGCACATCCACAATATAGATAGGAGATACACATACACAACTTGACACAGACATATACAAACATACACATGTCCATATGCTCTCCGTGCACATGCAAACGTGCACTTTTAAATCGCTTTCAACAACGTTTAAGATGTGAGGGTTTTGTCAGTATAGGACAGATGTGCACCGCACCGCGCACTTCTCATTTCCGAGCGCTTATCTTTCTGTCTCTCTGCCTTTGTGTTCCGGGCGGTTTCCCCTCATTATATATCAGGTAGATTATGTGCTTTAATCGCCCCTTCAGTCTCACAGATCAGCTGATGTGCTCGGTGTGTTTCCTGCTTATCTAGGCCACCAGATGTCAAAATCCGGGGCTTTATAGAAAAAGGAAGAGAACAGCCTTCTCAGCACCAGGCAGCGATAGGAGATGACTGATGTGGAGGAGAATGCCAAACTCTGAGGAGGGAGGGGGGTTATGAGATGCATGTTTCAGGTACACCAGAGTGGTAGTTAGGGAGGACAGCATGCGTAGGACACTGCAGGACACACAATGACACACACACACAGACACACCCCGAGGTCCAAGGTAGAACACAGTGATGAGTGACTGTCTCATCGGTCTGCTGCCATGGCCTACAGCTGCTTCATCAAAGCGTCCCTTCTGCTGGCACCTCTTCACACACACACACACACACACACACACACATAGACAAACACACACAGACAAACACACACACACACACACATTCACACAAACACACGCACACACACCACATATGCCTCTTGGTCATTTATTTCTCTACCCGCTTGATCTGTCAGCTTATCTCTTCAATCTCCCCCTAACTTGGACAGACACACACACACACACACACACACACACACACACACACACACACACACACACACGCACACACACACAGACCCACACGCACACACATGCACACTGGCATTAACTACATATGGCTTAACTTCACTTTACATTCCACATATGGATCTATGGAGGGAGGATAGAAACATGCTCAAGACATTTGATGTGGATTCTGTGTCAGGGAGAAAGCCTTTAATCATTACAATCCCTCCACTGCAGCGTCTTCCCTCAGTGACTCCCCCCCACCTCCCCCTCCCACGTAAAGATCATGTGCTTTCCATGTTTATCACTCTCAAAGTATCCATATTTGCCAATTAGTGTTTTCAGCGTTGACAACCAACCAAAGAATCATTACAGAATGAACGGTAAAACTCTAGTGTGTGCATGGGTTCTGTAATTCATGTAAATTAGACCAGTTTGTCAATATTAAGAACGTAGTCCCATTATAAGTCCTGGTTATTGTCACAAAGGGAATGATGGTTGTTAATTCTCTCTATTGCAGCTTGGCTTTTTTTCATGGTTGCATCATGCTAACTGGGATTTCTCAAGCCTCCCTAAATTCAGTCCACTCCTAGATTGTATATAAAGATGGACGACATGTAAGTGGAGGGAAATCATCTTGATCGTCCCGTTAGCTGGCTGCAGTATGAGTCATGAACCAAGCCTACTCCATGATAATAGATGAGACATGGATAAATCAATGTGGAGCGTGTATCAGTGGGATCTCAATACCATGAGGCTGACCCATTTGGAAGACTTCTCCAAATATGTCCTTCCATCCCTGAGAAACGAAAGCTCCAACGGGTGGATCCATCTCCGTCCGATCTGTCCCAGAATCCCATTCTTCAGAATCCATACTTCTGTCTCGAAGCATTTTTCAAAGAGATAATGGCTCCGACAAGCGACGAGGTGACCAAAGCTTGAGTATCATGCTTCAACTCATCCAAACAGCTAACGGTACAGGAGTTCAACAACCAAGGGGAATTCAACTTCAAGCTCTGTTACTAGGCAACAGCAATAAATGCGGGACGAGCAGGTGACAGAGATCACAGAATGGCTCTCACCCGACTTTCTCATTTCAGGACGGAGGATGCAGCCCCTGAAATAAGACACATCTTATGGGTCTACTTTTATTTCTGGTGTCTGTCCAGGAAAAATAGCAGCCCTGCTCATGTTTGTTCTGCTCAGTAAAACAATGCAGCAGATGTAGTCTTGTTAATATCTCAACACCTTAAACTGTGAAGTTCAGTACCACCTGTTTTTAGATTAGATTAGATTAGATTAGATTAGATTAGATTAGATTAGATTAGATTCAACTTTATTGTCATTGCACAGTACAAGTACTTATACAACGAATTGCAGTTTAGCATCTAACCAGAAGTGCAAAAGAAGGCAGTAAAAGTGCAGAGTATGAGCATATTTAAAGTGAATGTGTAAATAAATAAGATCTGTACAATAAGAAATATATATGGAATATTACAGTATTAAGATATTGTATGTTATAAGAACGATGAATACACTATGAGCAAATAAATGTATAAATATATATAAATACACTATAGGCGGGATAATACAGTAGTAAAAAAAGAAACAGTCTAGTGCAAATAAAACATTTTCAAATGTTCAGTGGTTGGAGGAGGGTGTGTGGCAGTCCAAGCCAGGGTGGAGGGGGAAGATTATGTGTGAGATTGGGTTGATAAAATAATTAAAAATCAAATGTAAAATTAATGTGACTTCCATAAATCTTCAACCCTCTTCGAAACTGCTTCGATCACAAGCAGATAACCTAAAGGAAAAAGGCCGTGGTGGATTTGACCATCCTGCAACTGCCGCTCTACAAAACCATCTGTATCCATCTTCCAATACATTAAACGAACTAATGAGGTGTGAAACTGCCTGTTAAAGGCACTGATTGCAAAGTGTGGGGCGGCTTCCACAACAGGACAGCATGTACGATGTGAAGAGCAGCCACTTTGCAGCCAAGTGCAAATCAAACATCAGTTAACAAGAGAGTCTGCGTCTTGCATGAATCTCACCGGAGTCTCCAGCTCAGCGGTGCATAGCTGACGAGTTTCCTGCCTAACTCCTTCCACCAGCCAGCCAGCCGCTCCCTGGCAAGCAAGCCTGTGTATGACTCATCACTCGGAGCATGTGATCCTTCTCTTAACGCACGCACGCACACACGCACACACACACAAGACACGCATCCCACATGCACACACACTACCAGGGGCTTCCCTCCCCAGTTGGGCATTACATGCATTAAATCCCTGACAAGCATAAAGAGAAGGGAAGCCCTTTGTGTGTGGGATTGTGTCCGCATCCAATGCGCACGTGCGTGTGTGTGTGTGCACGTCGTTGTGCGGCTATATTTGAGAGTGTGTTGATTTTCCTACAGGGCCACTGTTTGATGAGGGATGAGTCATACGGATGGAGACCCCGAGGAAGACTGGCAGGTTGGTGAATCACCATGTAAAAAAAAATATGTGTGAGTGCGTGTGCATGTTCTGGGCTCTGCTCATGTCCTATACACGTTCAAGAACTCATTATATGTGCACGTATGTCCCTATGCATATTTATGTATGCACATAAACATATGCTATCATTCCAAGTGTGTGCGTGCTGTATATACAGTATGTGTGTGCCGCCTGCTTTGGGCTGTTTTTGTTTATCTTCCTGCAGAGTGAGAGTGGGTATACGCATAATCAGAGAAGCGCCACAGGGGAATTGTTGACTCCATTAATTCAGCGTTCCTCATTCCTCGCCACACACCCCCCAAATTCACACTCTTATCAGCCCAGCCGTAAAAAAACACAATATGAATGACATAATGCAACATGGAGGCAAGACTCCCCGAGTTCTGTGCAGATTTGATTGAAGTGATCTCATTATTTTCTTGTCAGATGTGTCTCCACCTTCGAGGCAGGAGAGTGCAACACACTCTGCAGCGGAGAGGACTTCATCAAAAGATATCAGAGGCTGAGAGGAGTAAATTGATATTCTGGTGCCCCCCCGCTAACATATCTGCATCTTTCTCTATTATTCAAGTCTTTTGTGTCTGGTGAGGAACAATTCCAGATTTGGCGGACATATTTGGATCGCTAAATGATTCGTTTTGATCAAGCGGCTCTGCAGGTTTTCACGCAGACTGCGAGTTCCCAATAAACTGCGACAGAGGCTCCTCTGGCAGGCATCATGACAAATGGAAACTACTCCACACTTTAATTAACCTAGCTCCGGTCACTTTGACTCATTTAAGGCCAATAAAAGCCCTCGGTTGTGTTATGGATATGCTGTGTACACCACGGCACTAGCACGGGAGGAGTTTACCGGGGCCGTAATGAGCAATCATCAGACGAATGCGTCTATCTTTTTACATTAAGATGATTGATCAGCAAGCCGGGGGATGCTCGGCTGATGATGAGGCAGTTATCTACGGGAGACAACGGCGAGATCATTAATCTTCCCCCGTGATGAGGAGGCAGGGCTGTGTGGGTGTTGGGATGCCCATGTGTGGCTTTTTGATAGGTGGAAGCAGCACTTGTTTGTTCACAGCGGCGCTGATGAGGATTTATCAAAAAAATTGGAACACTCTGTCTCTCTCCCTAGGTCTCACACACACACACACACACACACACACACACACACACACACACACACACACACACACACACACACACACACACACACACACACACACACACACACACACACACACACACACACACACACACACACACACACACACACACACACACAACCACTGACTCTCTCTCCCGAGGGTCACCTTGTGCTGCACAAATTGGCTTTGGTTGGTTGAGGTCTCAGCGGTTGCAAATTAGTCAGGCGCTGCATCTCTTTGAAAGTCTGAACTCGGCTCACTCTCCCAACTGTCGTTCCATCCAACATCGTGCTCTCCGTCTTTTGTTCTCCTCCTCCAGCCTCTCCTCCCCTTTTCTGTCTTTTCGCTGCATTCTCTTGTTTTCTCCCTTTTTCCCTAATAATTCCCCCTCGCTCGCCCCTCTCATTTATCAAATCTGTATCTCTTTCTCATCCCCAATTCATCTTTGTCTCCCTTCCCCCCCCCCCCCGCTCGCTCGCTCACTCACTCCCTCCTCGCTCCGTCCTTCGCCGATGATTGGAGTGGAAAGTTCTCCCGCAGTATCACTCCATGCAGCTGCTGTGGCATTTCTTTGCTCGTTCATTCAGAAGGCTGATTAATACGTCCCGAGTCTACAACTGTTATTCTCCCTCTGCCGTTTGTGTGAATGCACGACTTCAGCTTTACTTATCGTCGCGGTGAATGAGATTGTTTGCTCGACTGATGCGCAGGAACTTGGGAAAGTGCTTTCATTTAGGAAGAATGATACTGCTGTGTCACCAAAGGAGCTGAGGCTATTCATTTCCCCCAAAAGCTACACTGTCAGTGGAAAGTAACCGACGTCAGCATCCATCTATTCCAAATGGAGAATACAAAGAGCGTTAACATCAGGTGTGCAAAGAGCAAGGGCATCAATAAATTACCACGAGCATTAATTGCACACTGACAGGCTATTACTTTATGGAATTTGGTTCATAATTTTGATTAGCCGCTATGTTGGCATCAGTTTGTTTCATTCTGTCCGAGACCTGTACTCCAGATTAGAATATTTCGTGACTTATTTTTCACTTATTTTTAATGATGACATGTTTTTCCTGTTTCATTCCTAATTATTACCCTCATGCGTTTCAAACTTGGTGGCATGGTGGAGCAGTGGTTTTCAGGTTTCAGGTTTGAATCTCTGTTCTTTCTGTGTGGAATTTGCATGTTCTCACCGGTTTGGCGTTGGTTTTCTCCGGGTACACCAAATTCCTTGTTAGGTTAATTGGGGACTTTATAGTGACTGTAAAGTGGTAACGGAAGAATAGATATTTACACCGCCATAAGGCACAGTGCATAAACACACTTCAATTAATTAATATCTAAAATCCACGACAGTGAAACCTGTGAGTCCCAGGTCGTGGTACATCCTTCTGCAGTTGCCAGTGGATACATGGAGATCTTCATCTGTCTACCAATTCCAGAAATGTCCGTCTCAGGCTCACATATCTCGATAACCGCCGGCTTCACACTTGGTATGTGGATTGTTAAAGGCCCAAGGTAGTGTAGTGTTGCATTTGGACACGCAATATGTTTAATATTAATACATTTTGAATACACGTGCCTGGCACCCTGTAGCAGCGGTGCCTACGACTCGTCAACGTGAGTGACGTTGTGGATCATGACAAGTTCATGACCGGGCCGGCTTCAGGGTTTTGCTGACTCCCACAGTCGGTCTCTACTTGCTGCACTGCACTACTTCAATAAGTTAAAAAAGCTCTACTGTAAGATATTGATATAGATTTGATACATTTTAACATCCATATGCAAGTTCAAATTGTAAGCCAAGGGTAGATACATGGTTGAAACAGCTGTCACTTTAAGTGGTGGTAGTATGAATGCAAACTGACTATCGTTGACAATTGCACCAATGTTGTAATACGATTAAGAAGGTTAAATAATATGCAGTTGATAGGACATTAATAATACCTTGAACACACGATGAGTGGCTAAGGTATACTTGAGCTCATCTGACAGGGCTCTGAGATTTCATCTAAAAAGGATTGGGAAGCAGTGCTGTATTACAGTATTATCTCTGCTTCATATCTGTATCCGTGTACAGTGTGTCACTTTGAGAACATACTAGATAGCACGAGCAACAGTGTGAAGCAGTGGTCTCTTTGATCAGAAACCAGCCGAGTCCTCCTCATCTTTTGTCTTGCCACTGGCTACGTTGGCATGGAAACCCCAGCAGAGTGGGGAACACTGTGGTCGATCGGCAAATGGGTCACATGGACAGGAAAACAAGCGCACGCACACACACACACACACACACAAACACACACACACACACACACACACACACGCACACACACACACACACACACACACACACACACACACACACACACACACACACACACACACACACACACACACACACACACACACACACACACACACACACACACACACAGACTGAACTTATGTGGCAACCCACTTAGCATCAAGTGCAGGGTTACAAAGTAAAGAAACCCCTGACCTATTTCACCACCTGGCCAAAGAATGAGCCCCTTTCTTTTGCGCAACAGGCCTGTGTTGCAACATTATACAGAAACTATAAGCTATTAACCATGTGTTTCACTGTGTCAGTGCAACGACTGGTTGGACCATTGCAGAGGACTATTTACTTCACTCTCCTTTTAAACATTCCCTTTTTAAGCTATGCATTATTAATATCTTAGGATGGCTGCTGGTTTGGAAGAGGGAAAAGCCATTTGGAAGGCAGATGCAAAGGAAAGTGTGGAGAGGAGTGTTTATAAAAAGGAACACTGGTCTCAGCCTCAGCTTCCTGCTGGTGATGTTGAGGCAGGAGGCAGGAAGAGGGTTAGGGAGGCACACACAGTGACTCATGGCTAGGGAGTGAGGAGGGGAGAGGAAAGGAGAGGAGAAGAGAAGAGAAGAGAAGAGAAGAGAAGAGAAGAGAAGAGAAGAGAAGAGAAGAGAAGAGAAGAGAAGAGAAGAGAAGAGAAGAGAAGAGAAGAGAAGATAAGAGAAGAGAAGAGAAGAGAAGGGAAGAGAAGAGAAGAGAAGAGAAGAGAAGAGAAGAGAAGAGAAGAAGGGAGAGGAGAGGAGAGGAAGGGAAAGGGAAAGGGAAAGGGAAAGGGAAAGGGAAAGGGAAAGGGAAAGGGAAAGGGAAAGGGAAAGGGAGAGGAGAGTAAAAGAGGTCTCAACCACTCATTCTCTGACATCCATTCAGATTTTCAGATGCCCTCCTGACCAATTCACAGCCTGAGACACTATGTACTTGGCTCCAAAACAATGTTTATGGTGCACAAAAGCATTCTAAAGATTAAGAGCAACAGGAGTTATGTGTGTCCTGGGCCGCTGCCACATCTTGGTGACCTTGTAAAAGTAGCTGCAGGGCAACGTGATGCAATAAAAGATCATGTTTACTGCAGCAAAATCTGGGGGAGCCAAACAAAAAGTTTGCAACGGAAAATAACTTCCTTTGTCTGACAACCTTTTGCAATTAGTAGTAAATTGTGACACGAGTGATGTAAAGGGATATAAATCATGCACACACACAGACACACACACACACACACATGTGCTTCCACAATCCCACATTTCCGTGTGTCTGTCTGGCTGGCTCTCCTACTTGGTTTGAGGCTGGCATTCAGTTACATCATTCTTCAGAGAACGGAAGCTCAGATTACAGGAAAGGCAAACACAGGCCTCTGGGGTCTGTATGAGTGTGTGTGTGTGTGTGTGTGTGTGTGTGTGTGTGTGTGTGTGTGTGTGTGTGTGTGTGTGTGTGTGTGTGTGTGTGTGTGTGTGTGTGTGTGTGTGTGTGTGTGTGTGTGTGTGTGTGTGTGTGTGTGCGTGCGATTGCTCTCTCCGTATGCTCATCTTATATAACCAATCAGAATGCCCAACACGTTTCTCTGTATGGATGCCGTTTCGTTTGGGTTCAGATTTCATCATTCAATCTGACACACAGTTTCGGGCCTGTTTGTATAGCTGAGATTCGGGTGATGTGTTTGTCTCTGGGCGATACACTTGTATGTAACCTGCTGAGAATATTCCTCGTTACTGTGCCGGGATACACTTAAATCATTGATTCGAATAACTAAAAACGGCTTTAAAAATCAATTTCAGTAATATTAAATGAACTGAAATGTAATAACGCCATGATGAAGCATCAGCAATAGAAAGTATCTGTATTCTGAGAGGGTCATTTGAGGTCTTTGCATTTTACCTCACAGGTTGAGCCCTCGCTTAGTGCAAAAAAACCTTCCACTCTTCACTTGAAGGCAACACATTACTGCTGCATTTCTCACTGAGTAGGTAGATAATAGTATTTCCAGGCAATAGAGCAGTTTACCACGCACAGGGCTGCATAATTACCATGGAGACGTACAGTAGCTGAGAGCGTCATCGCGAGGCAGGTTGAACGGGAGATAAAGGAGAAGTGGAGACACGGTGCTCCTCAGTTCACCGAGCTTCTCCTCCCTCGTCTCCGCCACTGAGCGGGAGTTGAATCAGTGGCCGTAGAATTAACACGAGCGAACGGGCCTCGCAGATGTTCCAAAAGTCAGTCAGACATCAATAACTCCCGCTGAGCGCCTCTCGCTTTTTCTCTCCCTTAACTCTCCCTTCCCTCCTGCCTGTCTCTTTCTATCCGTCTCTTTGTCAGACTCTGTCCCTCTCCCCTTCAAACTGTGGCTGGATAACGCAGTCTGTTTGAAGCTGTGTGTTTCAGCCCGGCGGAGAGATGCATGGGCTACAGTGCGTTTGTGTATGCCGCTGCCGATGCGGCTACTTCTCTCTAGGCGTCTCCGGCTGTCACACATGTCTGCCGCTCTCTTCTCTCTGCCACTCACAGCTCTCATGCCCCGATCTCGGTGATTTGAGCCGGCCCTATTGATTATGTGTGATGCAGTTCTGCGTCCTATGGGGAGAGAGCGCCATGCCAGCAACACTCACATAACGAATCTCAGTGGGCACCGCTGACCTTTTGGCCTCAAATGTTGAGGGAAATGATCGCAGACATTTCCGCATTGAAAAAAAAAACAAGGTGTGAGTCCAGCTGAAGGAAATCTGGTGCTGGTTATCGTGCATCTTACTCACCCAGTTTGGCAATAAACCTGATTTCCCCCCGTAACCCCTGGAGTACCAAGCCACACACATAGTATTTGTCAGTTTTGACAAAACTGTTTGTTTATTTCTATGATCTTAACCGTGTGCATGTTTCTAATCATCTGCATGTACTGTACGTGCTGAATTCCATAATGATATACATTTCACTATTTAAATGGAATGATGACGCTAGAGTTTAATCTGTAGGATTTTGCATGTAGCGGAATGTTCCACTTTGCAAACAACGAAAAACGCCTCATCTCATCTTCTAGCATTCAGGAAAACCTATGGGGACCTTCAGTTAATGTGACAAAAAGGCCTTTCTTGTTCTAGGCTACTGTAGAAACATGGTGGTGCAACATGCAGGGGAGGAGGACCCGCTCTGGATGTAGATATTTGCTGTTTCTCCTTTGGAGGACTTGATCTACAAAGGAGTGGCATCTATAGACCTATTCCCCGAAATGAGACAGTGTGGTCTAAAGAGGCTTTCTTGTTTGTGTCAACAGCTTGTCTTGCTTCTACCATCTGATGGTTTCTCCTTGGACTTGGCACTCAACCACCCGCATAGCTAGCCCTTTAGTTTTGGCACCCAAGTGCAATGAATCCTGGGATAGAATCATTCCATGGATCCTTTGTTGCCGGGAATGGAAGGATGCATCACCTGCATTAGAAGGGGCATGTGAAATGGGAACAGCCTATATTTGCACCACTGGGCATCAATCAGTCTTAAAATGCAGCCTCTTTATTGGAGCACAGCCATTAAGGGTTCATGAAGGGTAATTAGAAGACAGCAATTCCTAATTTCAGTGGATAATACACTGATATAATCATCATTACGAACATTATATTTGATTTGTGCTAATAAATCTTCCCAAATCCGGTACATAAGCTGAACAATGCATAGAGAACAGGGACACTTATCTTTAATAAATGTTCTATTCTGACGTTCTTGCTTGTTCCAGAGGTTTTGGTCAAAATCCCACAGCACAATAAATATGCAGCTACAACCATTAGCTTGCAGCTAAGACAGGAAAAAGGAGGAAACAGCTAGTTTGGCTCTGTCCAGAGTTAAGACGTTTAACCTACCAGCTCACTAGTTAACATGATTTATATCATTAGTTTATTGTGTAAATAAACCAAAGTGTAAAATCAGCGATTTGTAGTTTATGGGGTTTTGTGCAGAATGATTTCTCAAGCTTTATACTGTACTGTACTGGGTGGTCGATTGTATTACCTGTGGAGCAGAGAGCAGACAGCAGAGAAGGATAAGTGTTGACTCTTTGTGCCAAGACTTGTGTTTTATCACGTAAGGGATTGTGGTGGCGACCTCTGTTGAGTTAGTGGCGTCTGTTTTGGCCTCGAGTTGGGGAGGGATCCTTCACGTTCCCTCCACATAGCCATAGTAAACGATTCTTTGGTTTCTAATATTTCATAACAGATGTGGTCAAGGTAAACAATAAGTCTCCCCACTTAGCAGGGGTAAAGGTATTACATTGCATCAGTGTCCTCAGTGTATCTGGTTGATTTAACTTTAATAATGTGAGTAATATACTTGTTCTGACTTATCCTGTGTACAACTCTGTTCACTAAAGTAAAGTTGACTTCTGTTGACCTCACATGTGCAGTAGAGCAATACAGGAACCAACCACCATCAGTACTGTAACGTGTTGGAGTTAGATGTGTACTTATCCTACATGTTCTGAGACATTTTTGGAGACATAAGCTTTGTGTTCTAAGATATTACAGATCTTACTTGGTAAATGATATTAGTATTTCAGTTCTTTTCATGAAGTTTTGGGGAATCTGACACAATGCCGGTTGAATTCTTCCGGAAGGGGGTCATGTGATAGGAGCCTTGCGAATTAGCGAAAGCTACGTCGTAACAGATAAAGACCTGTGTTTTCAAATGTAGTTGTTTGGATATTGACACTAATGTTGGGCACTTCTTGAAAGATTTCTCTCTCTGCTTTTGTTCTTTTGCAATCCCAGTCTCATCCTGGAAAGTAGTGTCATCATGGATGATGATGAAAGCTTTGGCTAGATTACCCCAGACTAACTTGTTTTACTAATTTCATTTCACCGGCCAAATGAATCTAATGTAGCAGGGTTTTAAGTGAAATCAACAAGTACTTATAAAGTAGTCAGTTGCCTAGATTTTTTTTTTGAAGTAACATCAACTCGAAACATTTTGCACATTGTGATGCTTTTGTCACTTGTCTAATCTTGCTGTAATTCAGAGGCTATTCTTTTGTGATACTGTCCTAAATAAAAATCTGCACTTGCAGCCACACATTGATATGCTGATTCGAGTTGGTCCAAACTAGGCCAACATCCCACATGTCTTCAAAGGCTGCGAGACAAAAAAACACACACACACACACATTGTAGTTTTTTTTTTCCTCAGCAAGGATTCACGGAGAATTACGATCTTTTTAAAATTTGACTAGAACAGCAAGTTCTGTGGTTAATTAGTTCAAGAAATAGTGCACATCCAGCCTGAGGCTTTATTAGCAGAGAATCAGATTGAGCTGTGATTAATCTGTGCTGTGGTGAAATTGAAGTAAAGGGGCACAACTTATAGGTTGAAAACTCCCCTCGAGTGAGTGCAGATTGAATTCACCCCCGCCCGGGAAAGAAAATCTCTCCCACTCCCTTTTTTTTCTCTCTCCAGCGTCTCCATCACTTACTTTCTCTAATGCAATTCAGCAAGGTGACAATAATGTGGCCCGCATGCAAAACCTGTTGGCCGTATGCAAAAACACAGTCACTCAACTCCCGGGGTAGACAAAGCCGATAAGATGGCAGTGATGAGGGAGAAAGGCTGATGGCTAGAGGTGGATGCGGAGGACTCTCATTTCAATTTGCGTAACTCTTTCATAAATCATGTGGAGAGATAGCTATCTGCATTCGTCTCTTCCGCGGAGGATGTCGTCCTTGCGAGTCATTTTTCCTCGAGACGGCCATGCAGCTGCACAAAAGTTGTGCCAAGTGACGTCTTTTATTGTTCTCTCCCTCTTGAATTATGCCCTTTTTAATTGTTGCGCTCCCTTTCCGGACTCAATCGCTCTTCCTCTCCGTGTATTTCCGTCTCTCCAACTGTGGCAGCGGCGTGACTCAGGCACACTGATAGGCTGACTGACTCTTCCACTCTGTTCTCTCTTTTCCACGACACATCACAAGTGTCATGAACTTGGGGGGTTGATAAAAGGGAAGGGTAATGGAGGTGAGGCGGGGGGAGATTGACAGAGCTGCAGAGACACGCTGAGGAAAGACGGAGATAAACTTTTGACTTCTAGGTCGAGTATAAGGAATCTGCCTGAAGATAAAGGCAGTACGAATATTAAACCGAGGCAGGGGGAAAAAATGCCTCTTTTTTTTTGTGTCGTGGTGTGTGAGTGCAAGTTGTGTCAATGGCAGTGAACATTTCTCTTAGCAATGAGAAGACGGTGTTCAGCCAAGTGATAATGAATGGTCAATGTACTATTGGTGAACGAATAACCCACGAATGATCCTATAGCGGTTTTGCAGCGTCTGCCCTGTGATACCACAACATGAAACTGTTGTAACACTCATGCTCATAAAGATCTACAACAGAAATATACTCACATCAACCACATCAGGGGAAATTGCCGTGTTGCAGCAGCAGAGACGACATCAGTAATAGTCATAAGATGTAAAAATGCAATATAACCACAAGGAAATATAATAGAAATAGTATACAGTATAGCGTGAACAGAATATATTCAGTGTAAACTGATCAGCATTCACTCATACAAAATGTCACCACCTTTTACATGGAGCATAATATCCTCCCCCAAGGTTTGTTGGTTTGTTAGTCAGCAGGACTACGCAAAAACTACTTGGCAGATTGTCAAGAAACTTGGTGGCAGTTGCAGTGTGAGTCAGGGAAGCATTAATTATATTTTTGGTGCAGATTCTAATCAGGAGGTGGAGCTAGGATTGTACCTCATGTTTCCCCCCCGATCATAGGCACGTGCAGTGTATTTCCTCTTATACACACACAACTACGTTTCACATCAAAAGACACACATGAATTTCAGTATCATACCTCACACACACATACAGAAGTGAAGCAATCTATCGAGTTCTATTTCAATCAGTTGTCAGACTCCGTGTGTTGCCTGCGTTACTATGTGACTTTGCCATGATACCTTCTCTGCCAGTGAATCATTTCCCAAAGTCAAATGATGTAAATCTATGTAAAACCCCCCTGGAGTGACGCACACGAGCCAGTTGCATTTACATGTTTGAAGTGTGTGTGTGTGTGTGTATAAGAAATCATATAAAAGAGCATTATTAGAGATGGTTCTCCATAAAAAAATGTATAGAATAGATGCATAAGGATTTCAGTTTTGCAGGTGCAGAGAAACACACGACCAGGCAGGAACCCATTGGTTGAGAGAGTAATATTTGTTGGGAGGTTTATTAGTTTTGGGAGAGGATGAGCACTTCGTACAATACTGTCACTTTTTTGGCCATCGGCCATCCTTTGCTGCAATGCAGTAGATCACATCTGCAACAGTGTAAAGGGATCAAACTTTGAGTCTTTCTTCTCTGTGATAAATATTGGAAGCCGAGCGACTGAGACCAAATAAATTTGAAACTATTGCCCCAGTGCTTGAAAAACGTTCAGGGGTGAATTATTCACCGAAGCATCCTGATGAAAAAGTCGTTAATCAGTCCATCCGAGCCCGAATGGAAACACATTGTTCAAACACTGCAGAGAGGTATAAATGATGGCTGGAATAAACGACGACAATCTTATTAAAGGGGCCAACAGCATGTAATCTCCTTCCTCTTTCCCCCCCGTCCCCTCTGTCTCCCTGTTACTTGTTCTTATTCTTGCTCCTTCAAATATGCAAAGGAGGCATTTTTCTCCCGCGCTGTAATGAGCTCAAAATATGCAAAGCAGATCAAAAGTTGGAATTTAATAAGTTTCATACTCACAACAAATTAGGTTTTTATGGAGGTGTCTCCTCCCTCTAGTGGAATACATTTATGAGCTCGCACATGTTTAATTACCGAGCATCAAAGCTGACCTTGGAACCATCAATTTAAATAAAAGCCACATTTTTCAAGACAATTACACCCCCCCGGTCAATGAGGGGATTGTAAAACTGGAGAATGGAGAGGTCAAACACGAGCAGGTTCGTACCAGCGACTCTGCTCCGCTGAACTGATATAACCTCTGATATCTGCAGAGGTCTAATGTCTGCAACACAGTGTGTCAGTCTCTGAAACCCACAGCCATTTATGAGACTAGGCCTGCTGAGTCACACCCACACACACACTCGTACCCACACAAACACACAAACATAAACGAAGATGCCGCAAGCTCGGTGTTCACAACCTGTATCTCTGCATGAATGTGTAGTAGGTGATATGCAAGTGTGCACGCACATGTGCATACATGTATGTCTTTCTCTTTGGTTGCGTGTCAATGAGTAATCATCGTGTCATTATGACAGCACACATCTTGTTCAACCGGGATAATTTTTTAATGCCAAGCGAGAACCCTCAGGTGATGCATTAGCCCTAACTCAGAAAATATATTGTGAATAAGGCTTGGGCAGGTAATGTTCCTCCTGAGAGTGGCTGGGTTTTAAAGACTGGGTTTTTTCTTCACCTCTTTTCAAAGGATGGCCCCTGCAGGATGGCATTATGGGCTCACGGCAGGAAACACATGGTTATGATAATAATGACCCTATTTTAGTTATGCTAAAAAGAGTGAACGATATGTACAGCTAGAATGTACATTGTGGGTTTTTGGCAAGTGTTCATTTCGCACCCACCAACCACACACCATATACCCACTCACATGCCGCCATCACGTACAAAATCATACACCCGTTTGAGCTCATGCACGCACAGAGTCTCATCTTCCATGGGATTGAATTAGAAGAGAAAAATCTGCTTAGCACTTTTTTCTGCTGAGGTGCTGAGCAGCTCTTCATATCCTGCCTCTGAGATGGAAGAATGAATCATGGCTTCCGAGAAAATACTCAATTGCCGTCCGGGGAGAGGCAGTGGACTAGTGGCAGAAACTTGGACTATGGGCAGAAAAGGTCTGTGATTTGTCTCTGGTTCGACTCCACGGAGAAACAACAAAAAGACGAACCTGGATTGATCTGTCCAAAAATCCAAGAGGATTCTCCCTACCCTGTCTAGTGCCCCTGAGCAAGGCACCTTACTCCCCCAACATCTGCTCCCCGGGCGCCGTGCCCACTGCTCTGTGTGTCCGGCACCAGATGGATTAAAAGCAGAGGTTAAATTTCCCCTCCTTGCATGAGCATGAGAGTGCTTGTGCATGTCTGTGCATGTGTTTGGGACCAATAAATGTATCTTAATCTTAACGTTAAAGCCACCCTCAAAATGTAATGGTTGAATCCCAGCAATGTACAAGTGGGGGGTTTGGCAGAGTGCCTTCAGTCTGTTGACCGAGTTGAACATGTCTTCTTCTACTTCTTCAGATAAGCTAGAGAGCATCAGTCGGCAGATGGGTCAAACCGCTGTTCAAAGTAGGTATCGTAAGTGCTGATCTACGTCATAGCAACAACATTTGTAAAATCCCTTCCTCTTTAACAACTCTTTCTATTGAGCTGAATTGCAGAGCTTTTATTTTGAAAAGTTGTGAATGTGGGTTTGAAGATTGTGTTGATCGCTTAACATACCTCGGAAATAGCCAACATGCGATCTTACATAAAAAAAAATGTGAACAGTGATAAAGCCAATACTGTTTAATTCTGAGAAACACTGACACTAAACTCTTCATTATAGATAAACCATGTAGGATGAACACAAAGTTTCCTAACTTCACTCTGCAGCGTTGACTCTGCACGCAACGTCCAGCACAGAAACAATAAAAAGTGACAGTATATTGTAGAACTGTTTGAGGAGGACTCACTACTGACATGGTATCATTCTGAAGTAGATCTGGAGCTTTAACACAGGACACGCGAACAGGACGGTTTGGAACAGTAACTGCACAACAAAGAGGGTTGATAATTACTGTCTGTTAGCCTGAGCTATGAGTTTAACATCCTCTCTGTCAGAAGCGGGAAGCCTCAGTTTGATCTACTTAATCTGAAGGCTGCAGATTCAGTTTCCGTACATACTTGTGGATTTTTTCTCTGAAAACCGAACATCCTTGTCTTCCTATCAATTTGAGTAAAATCCTGTCATGTGCCTCGTGCCTTTTTCCCGGGCCGGGGCGCAGCTTGGTGTGTAAAGTGCCTGAAGTGAAGTCAGACCTCATCAGCAACAATCAAGGTGAGGTCCCTCTCCCCAGGCAAAGCCAAGCCATGGGCCACATGTTTCTCACTCACTGCCCTGCCTTGCATCAGGTTCTGATCATAGCCACAACAAGAGACACAGCATTGGAAAGACAGCCGGCTGCAGCGCTCGGGGGCTGAGGCAAACGCTGCAAAACTTTGCATCAGGATTTCTTTTTGGTAGAGAGAGGGGGGGGTGTCCAACATTGCTTAAAAGTATAAGAAAGACTGTGTGGGAGTCGGTAACATTCCAAACTTTTGTGATTTCCTCGGTCGCTACGTTAGTGCTTTTGCCTAATGGCCTAAAAAAGCCATTGATCGCCGCTGCTCTGCCGGCTACGGAGCCACGAGCTACATCACAAGTGTGTCTGCTGCGAGTCTGTATCCAGCCGTGATGAATGGAAGTGCTTCGGTACTCCCCCATCAGGAGACATGCTTTCCTGTTGTCCTGCCCATTAATGCATTATAAATGAGCCCACTAGCATCTTCAGAGAGACACGTGAGTTCTGCGAGACACCACAGACCAGCGCTTCCTGTCTTCCAGTAAGGAGCACCCGATACCGCGTGACCTGGTCAGCAGGAAACCATGTGACGCAGCAGTCCAGAACCACCAGACCAAAGAACGGCAGCAGATTTAAGGAGCAAAAAAAGAAAACTGTGAATTAAATTCTCTCCTCGCTTTGTTTTGACTCAGAAACTTTAAACATATATTTATTGGTTTTATACATTTACATCAATTAACATACGTACAAGAACCTTCCCAAACCTGAACATATGGCAGTATAAAATGACAGTAAATAATACAAAAATTGCTAAGTTATGATTAAGACATAAATTCAAGACGGACAAAAAATTACAATGAAAATACAAATTTAGTTTAAACTAAATTAAAACAAAAAAATTCAATAAATATATATATATAAGATAAATAAAATACAGTCACAAAGATGGAACAGTACAGCACACATTCCTCACAACAGATTAGTCACTTCACATTTCCAATGCCTCTTCAATGTCACCATTCTTAATAAAGTCCAATAACATCTCCCAGATATTGTAGAATTTAAAAGCTTTCTTCCTAACCATATAAGTTAACTTCTCAAGAGCCAAACTCCACGTTAAGTTTTTTACAATTCAACAATTTAATTGAACAGCTCAGCAACAATCAGCATCGCCACCAATCATTCATCTTACAGTAGTTCCTGTACAGTAGTCAAATCAGCGAGACAGTAAAGCCACAGCCTACATGAAATTTTCATACGAAGTGATCATCTGACTTGCAAAGAAGTCACATGCTGACACGTGTGTTCTCTGTTGGAGCCGTGGCTGCCTCATTTCCCTCTCAGAGTCGCATTAGGGAGCTGGATTTTTGGGAAAACCTTCTCCAGGTATACGCACTGACGAAAAAAATCCTGTCCTTTTAATCTACGGCACAACCACAGTGGTGCCACGTTTGATGTCTGAGCCCAGAACTCCCAGCTGAAGCGCCGAAGCACTTTGAAGTCGTTTGTTGTGCAGGCGCAACGGCAAATTCATTTAATGTTCCGATAGTTGCAGCGTATCGCTTGATGGGTTTTAAGCTTGAAAGCTAAAGCTCTGTGAGAGAGGGAATAAAGATTTCTCTCTTTAAACCCCCCCGGCTCTGTGCTGTTTGCCACCATATGGTCTCTGATGCTGCAGCCCGTCCCATGCTAATGGCAGCCGCTAGCTATCTCTTACATACATGGAGCATAAGTAGAGCACACACAACATTAGCCTGACTGAGAGAGAGAGAAAGAGAGGCCGTGCTGTGATCCACTTTGGTTGGTAAAGCCCCAGAGCGAGCGCTGTGGTAATATGAACAGCAGCAGACATGCTCGCACACCACAGACACACATATAGAGACACACCTGCGGACACACACACACACACACACACACACACACACACACACACACACACACTCACACACACACGCAAAGCTGCACTGGGAGAGTGGGAGCCACAATGGAAACTCTGAGTCATGAGCTCTCCTTTGCCATTCTGAACCTAAATCATTGTGGCATTGAGTCACTACAGGGCTTCCTGTGTGTCCATCTGCGTGTCTGCGAGTGAGAGTGTGGACCAACACAATCCACAGTCTGGACCCTGCGTATTTAAAGATGTGTGCAGGGTTTTTATTCGGTATGCGCCCGGCCTCACCTTATTTCCAGTGTTTCCCTTCATATCCAGAACGTGCTCGGGGGATTGTGCAGACTAAGGCAATACAACTGATGTGTGTGTGCAGCGTGTGTTTGCAGATACAGTATGTTAAGACCGAGGGGAAACTCCTTTTATGAGATCAGTGGAAACTGCACATACTGTATTCTGTGCTGATGAAGAACTTATGGGCTGTATTGATTGAAAGAGAAGATAAGATAAGAGAAGAGAAGAGAAGAGAAGAGAAGAGAAGAGAAGAGAAGAGAAGAGAAGAGAAGAGAAGAGAAGAGAAGAGAAGAGAAGTTGTACTTTTAAGCGCAGACTTCAGCCCCAACAAGAGTGTGGTAGGCAGCTTGTCTTACAGATGAAGGTTGTACCGTAGGCAGTCGAGGATGCTGCAAATAGCAACAGAGAGGGGGATTTTTATTTCTCTCTTATTACCGCCTCACACGTCTTTCTCTTGCTCACCTCTCACGTCTCCAAAACACGCTCGCTCGCACTCACACCACGCTTACTCTCACTTTTCTCCTCGAGTTTCAATGCGTTCCGATCGTACATAATAGGGTTGACATGTCAACACAACTCTGGTCACCAATCACGCACTTTCCGCCGAGATAATGAGGGCTTTTAACATTCCTGTGGCGGCGACAAGATTGTACAAATGCACGCCGGCGCATGCATGCACACGCGCATGCACAGTCAAGGGGGGGGGGGGGATCTGCAGAGGGCATAATGACCTGTGGCGGGCGCTGAGATGTGGTTGCAGTGGCTTGATAAGCAGGAGGCCGACATGAAAACCAACTTGATAAAGCTTTATACATTGTTGCTCCTGCTTCCTGGCCGTGTTCTGCTCCAGCTTGATGCTATCACGCGGCACTTGGCAGCCGGCGAGCAGTCATGGTAACGCACTTCCCACACAATTTAAAGATAGCATTTATAGACCAGTCACCGGCCGCGTATATTGTAGTTTCGTGGCGTTGAGAAAAGCACTGTAGGAATAGACACTTAAAACCAACAGTGTTATTGAGTTCATGCTGTGGCCTCTCTCGATCATTCTAAGCAATCAGAGAAGATTGTGTCGAGCACCAAACACCCCTCCGAGACCGCAGTGAACATTTATTTTGAAGCCTCACTATTGCCAGTTGTTGATCAGGAGTTGTCTCGGTGCGAGCGAGGGGACCTGAGTGGATGCGAGAATCTGTAGGAGTGATTATGAGACAGGAAGGTGGGAGGCTCTGAAACTGAAACCAGCCCCAAATGGAATCAGATGCATGTGCAGCCAACCGCCATCAGCCCACTGCTCGCTGCCTAAAAGCTTCTGACCTTTGAGAATTAGACGGATATGGAAAATGTTGCTGAACAGGGTTTGAACGCACAAGTGGCCTGCATGAGTCTGCACATGCACACACACGCACAGGTTCTTGGCCCCTGTGAATATGCAAAGACAAAACACAAATGCATGCACCTTTAGGAGGTACACACATACACACACAGTTGCACCTGATTATTTTTTGTTTATATCGTGATCCTGCAGAAAGAGCAGGTAGCAGATGAGTGTTTTGACTTTCCTTCACTCCAGGCAGGCAGACCAGGAGAAATGAAGTGGCTGGCTGCCTCATGGCTGGATGACTCATCCCCATTGATGAGCTTAACAGCCATCAATTCCACTCTGGGGAGTGAGGCCCAGCACTCTCTCCCACCCGCTGCACTTCTGCCTGGGCTAGGCTTCCTCTACACTCCCCCTCTCCCAGCAGAAGGCCTGGAGCTTAAATTAGAGCTCTGGCAGTGGGCCACGAGAGCGAGAGTGTGTGTGAGAGAGAGAGAGGGGAGCAGTGAGCAGGCAGCAACCATTCATTCTTCTGGAAGCCTGAGTCAGATTCATTGTAACACACAGACAGGGCTGGGGGCCGGCCTACAGTGGGGCCTGCTCCTTTTTCCACAATGGAGCGGTGCTAGTCTTCTTCTGCAGGAAGGTTCCATCACAGCCGGAGAAAGAGAAACTGCTGTCAGAATGCAACTCTGCACAAACTGGAGATACTTTTACGGCTTGTCTGTTGATTTTAGTGTTTCATCTTTATCATCCACACATAAAAGACTGTTTCATTAAAGAGCTATAATAATATGGAGAAGGATTTATCCTCAGATTTGAGACTTTGCTTTGATTCTGTACACGTTGTACATAATTTATTGGTGTTTTTTTGTACAGCAGCTTAACGCTTATATACAAATGGAAACAAACACTTCAACAGCACATGCACACATAACAGTTTTTATTTAAAAAACCCAAAGTAGGGACCATGTACACTATAAAACTCCCAGTTTGAATCCATCCAGGGACCTTTGTTAGATGTTTCCTTGTTTGTTTGTGTGTCTGTTAGTTTTGTTTACAAAACTACTGGATGGATTTTCATGGAACTTGGTGGAAAGAAGCAGTATAGGTCTCTTCAGCATTTGCCACAAAAGTCACTCAATATATTGAATAGCCTAGGCAGAGGTATGCGCTCTGCAATAACTACTGGAGAGATTATCATGAAACTCGGTGGAAGGATGAAATATAGGTCAGGGAAGAACCCAATTCATTTTGGTGTAGAGACAGAGCAGTGGATTTTTTCAAATTTTTTAATTCAATATTTTTTCACTTTTATTGTGAGACAATGCATTTTAAAAACATTTTTTGTTGATATCCCAGAGAATAATGATTCATTGATCTCATAAAAAAAAGGATTGGGTTAAGGGGATTGCTATTTACAACTTGGCGCAGATCTAAAAATCAAGATCTGGCGACTCTAAATGTGGTTTTAAAAGATGACTGTTGGGCCTTGGTGCACTATACTGATGGGTTATAGATCTATAAGCAGCTGTTTTTTTGAAAAAACTGTCAATATATTATTCACATGAATGAAGCCACTCTCCCTGCTGTTATCAATATCAAAGCGTCATCAGCCGAGGTAAAAACACCCACAAATCACGTATGAAAAATCTCTTGAAATATCAACTCCTAGTTTCTCTGGGCCAATCTCGGCAGCATTGCTCCTGACGGTTCGATCAGTTGAAATCGATACAAAATGAAAGACTTATTACGCTGAACATCTGCGAGCCATTGTGCTGTAATATTTGATATTTTTCTTTCATTCCGCGCCCTTTTGTTTTCTGCGCCTCCAAAGTGTGATGTTATCGCTGTCTGAGGAGATTGCTTTTTGGATGGCTCGCTCATTTCTTTGGCAGTTATTACATCTGAAGTCAGAGAGGTCATCCCAACATATTGCACAGGTTGTAGAAAGCCATCTGTTTCAGACTTCATATAATGTAGCGGCCCGCTGGCACTCGTTTCCAGGGCAATAACGCGTCGTATCCAAACTACATCCCCGAAGTAATTTACACCTCAACGTGTCTGACAGGCAGAAAACATGTGCATCACAATTGGACACATTACAGAGAACCATATTAGACACTGAAGGGGCTTGTTCGTGTCTGCAGACTTGAGAAAATTAGATTTAAAAGTCCGAGCCGTTGCTGTAATCGCTGTCCTTAGCATCAGGGTCATTAAAATTCTCATATGTCGCAGCAGCAGTGTAGTTGTCGGAGTGGCTGTTATCGTCATGAGCCTTAATAACTTTCTTTGTCATTGTTAACGATCAAAGACGAGTATCATTAGATCATTTTCAGATCAGACGAAAGCAAAATTGTCTAAATCGACCTAATAATTCTTTAAAATCCCATTTCCTCCCGCAGCAATGGGATTTCTTTGCAAATGTGTTTCATCCAAGCTGCTTTTATCCAGAGAAAACAGTGGATCACCAGCACAGTTAATGGCGATGTGAGCAGCAGGGGTGGGATGTGACTACAGCATCTGTTTAGTCTGATGGAGAGACCCGTGAAGGAAACCTCTTTCCCTTCTTTCCACACAGAGACACTCTGTCAAAGCAGCCGTATGAATGTCTCCACTGGGGAAGAATAGTTGGGTGAACGACACAATTTCCGCTGTTATGGCCTCAAAGAATATACAATACTTCATTATACTACAACAGAAATAAATAAATAAAAAACACGCCTGCTGCATTTTTGAAGATTGACTTTTTAGTTGTGTTGCAACAGCAGCTCTCATTTGCAGGTCCTTCCTCACCAGGAAATTGGTAGATATTTTTCCGCGGCTGCAATAATTACATCACGCTTGTGTTATTTGCATGCGTGTGTGTTTTGCATGTCGGGTGCCAGGGAGAAGAGAGGAAGCGTAATTAGATTTGAGAGAAAATGAAATCAAATGGAAATGGAAATGCATCTGTGCAAATGTGTGGGCGAATGGCACAGAAGGAGCCTCTCACGTCCTGAACGCTTCCTGATGTTGTCTTTCGAATGAACGTGTTTATTGTTCACGGGACCCAGTGATGGCCAAGGGTGGAGACATTAGACGATGACCTGTGTAAAACAAAAGATCCTGGGTGGGAATGCAAGACGGTAAATCTTCCTTTTTGCACACACACACTCTTGTACTTCCATCTTAGTGAGAATACTCATTGGTTTAATGCATTTTCTATGCCCTTACCCGAACCTTAACCATTAAAACAAAAGGCCGAACCTTAAACAAAACCCTGAACTCAACCTAAACCTACTTCTCTTCCTATCGTCTCTATCTCAACAGAACCCTTAAACCAAGTCTGAAACCTCAAACAGTCCATTGAAAAAGTGAGGACCGGCCAAAATGTCTTTGCTTAAAACACTTAAACAAACTGTCTCAATGACTTCAGAGGACTTTACATTGACTTATATTATTTTCCTGGAGACTAAAGTTACTACTTGCCTAATCCTAACTTTAGTCTAAACCTAACACTAAGATTAGCATTTACCTAATCCTAACCCTAACCTTAACCTTAACTTTAACCCAAACCTAAACTTAAACCTTTACCTAAACCCAACATTAAGCTTAATCCAAACCTTCAACTAAACGCAACCTTAACCCAAACCTAAACCTTAATCTAACCTTGACCTGAACTTCAATTTAAAATGTAATGATTTACATAATGGGGATTCCCCCCCCCCAAAAAAAATGTGACTATGTAAACAGGTTTAGGCCCCAACAACATGAGTAATGCCTGGACCACACACACACACACACACACACACACACCCATCTGTGAGGTCAGCATTAAAGGGAAGCTGGAAGTAGTCAGCAGAACGGGATCAGGTGCTGCGCTGAGAAACTCGCAGCAGAGCCGTTCTCATCCTCGGGCTTATCTCCAGATCTGCGCTCCACTTGCAGAGGTGTGACGAGCAGGGGTTGTTCTGCTATGAGGAGGAAAACCCATCAAAGATACAGTCACCGAGATCATATCTCAGAAATCTTCTCCCATGCGCCACCCAGTCTCTTCGTCACACACCACATTAGAGCGCCATCTCAAATCTGACTTGGAATGAGTTACAGGTCCTTTCTGGCAGACAGTATGAAAGGTCGTGCAAATGTTATCTCAGCCGTCATCACAGGGATTTCCAGAGCACTGTGAGCTGTGAGACATGGCAACCCCTTTTCATTTTCTATTTCTGTGTGAGCTGTCATTTAAAAAAATAAGAATAGAATAAGACAGACGGAGAAAAAGGGACTTAAGGGCATAAGCATTCTTCTGTGCTATAGAGAGACTGCAGTCACTTGGTATGCTAAATACATTGACCCATTCTCCGACGCCGATTGCCACAGGCATGGTTTGTTTGACATGCCAGCCTCTGTTAGCCGGCTATGGGAGAAACAGATCATTACTGTCACAGCTAATGCTGTTAATGTTGCTTACTGTGACAGTAATCGCAGGTCCTTCACTCCTCCCTTCTCCCTTTTCCCCCTGAATCCACCCTCTTTGTTTGGTCTCTTTCAGACTCGGGGGTATTTTGTCTGAAGTGTGAGGCCTTTTGAGACGACAGTCAATTATTATCTTAATAGCAGTTCGTCCGCAATATGTGAATATATGATCAAAGCAGTGCGACCCACACAATAATCAGCGAAACTGCTGATATTTATAGAGGACAGGCATTCCCCTTGCAAATCACATCATGTGATGTTTTCTGTGACTTAAATGATGCACGCTCTTATCTGCTCTCCGCTGCCCTTGATCTGGTGTGACCCAGATTCTCAATTTTACAATGACACACGCACATTTCACATCGGAGGCTTCTGCCGATTTGATTTGACTTTAAGGTAAAATGTCTGGAGTAAACAGGAGAGAGGGCTGTTTGTTTGAACCGCCACACGGCAGTTACACCCGCTGTCTTCAACAAGGGCTTGTTTGACACCCAGTGATTGCACAGAAGTGGGATTTCAAAGCAGCCTAGCGTGTGTGTCTGCACCTGCCAGCGTCTGGTAGGTACACACACCGAGGCTGGGCCTGTCACATGAGACGCCGCAGCGCTACAGGCAGGAAGTTGAGCAGAAGGGGGATCAAGTGCAGCGGCAAGTGATGTCCTTGCCAGCACTTCATCAGCGTCTACTTCACGTCTGTATCTCCACCTCCGAGTCTGCCGCTTCCACGAGTTGTGGGGGGGGGCTAGACCTGTCTGATTGCTCCGCACGAGAACAGCACAAGAATAATTTCGCAATATTTCTCTAAAATTACAGAGCCTACACGCCGCTGCCTCGTCCGCAAATGGAATTTCATTTGTATGGATTTCATTTTAATGTTGCACGGTCTGAAAGCTGCTACAGAGGCTGCTCCAGCCAATCGGGGAAATACAACATGAGAGAAATGTTGCGTTGCATACAAAATGAAAAACAGGCACAATGAAGCTGTAATTCACTTTAGATGATGGAAGTGGCAGTAAGCCGAACGGGACCACATCGTGATGCATGGCAGAGCAGAAGTGAATCATGACTCCTCGGCATCAGTCTCCTTCCTAAGCAGGTGTGAAACATACCTTTTGGCAAAAAATCGCTCATAAACTGAGCGCGGCTTTCTCTCCCGAGAGATTGGAGCCCGGGGTCCCTTGTGTGTATATTACTGTATGTGTGTATATCGCAAGTGTGTGTGTGTGTATGTTTGCAGTCCTGTACAATATTCCCTGGGGGCTGGAGACTGGTTGCCATGGCAGCAGTTTGAATGTTGCGTGGATGGCTGTGTGTGTGTGTGTGTGTGTGTGTGTGTGTGTGTGTGTGTGTGTGTGTGTGTGTGTGTGTGTGTGTGTGTTTCATGCAGAGGCCAGACAAGGACAGCGTGCTATCGTCATTTCGTAGCTTGTCTTGCTGCCTCTGAATCACTGTAAAAAATAACAGTTTGAAGTGACCTTCGACAATGTGAGTGTATCCCTTCAGTGTAACTAAAAACACAGTCACATTAGACACAATAGCTGCATAGTTATACAGATATAACATTTAATCTTTAAAGTTTCATTCACACTATTATGTTTATCTTTTTTTTCAAGTTATCTATAAAGAGGCTGAAGCGCAAATGACCCGGTTCAGATTCATTTGTGTTTTTGTGTAAATTGATACAAGCCTTCGAAGGACCTTAATATTACATTCATGATATATGCTAGTAGTACATACATTATGTAGGAGGTGGACATACTAAAGAAAAGAATCCTATCACCAGTGTGAAGTCCTTTTTGTGTGTTGTATTGTGTTGTATCCCTGTCAGTGCAGAGCCCCAATGTTATTTTTGTCACAACCTCATAATAAAATCCAGTCCAGTGCAACAACAACATATTTTATATCAGACGAGATCTCTTCGATTTCTATTTTGTGCAAGATACAAATCTGTCACAGACTTTTCCTTTTTATAAAATCCTGCCACTGTCAAAATCAAGCAGCTCCATGTTGTTCAGTTTATTCAACGCACACTCCACCCTCTGTTTTTAATAACTGTGAACAGCCCTGGAACAATACATCATTTTCTTAACTCTGCCCCACAGCATTTAAAGTGCAATTGGGGTCGCTTGTGCACAGTTCATTGTTTTCTGTAGTCGTGTTGCTCTTTAAAATTTGACATTTTACCCCTTAAAGCGCGGAACTCATCAGCTTTGACCTCGGGGCAGAATAGCTGCATGTGTGCCTCTGCTAAACCCCCTAACCCACCCCCCTTATTTCTCTGCAATATCTATGTATTAAATTATAATTACATCTGCCAAGGAGGTTACATTTTCATCTACGTTTGTGTGTTTGTTAGCAGGGTTACGCAAACACTACAAGATGGATGATCATGAATCTTGGTGAGAGGATGGCGTATGTTCAGGAGAGAGCAAATACATTTTTGATACAGATTGCGCAAAAAACTACTCAGCCAATTTCCAATTTTGTAGATTGGTGGCACATGACCCAAGACCCAACTCCTAAAATGGTGGCGTGAATCTGCATCAGTGGGCGAGGGTATATTTGTCACTTTCTTAAACATTGTGGGAGGTTGCGTTTTTTAAATATTTGTTGTTGCCTTATCAAAAAAGGATCCAGGCATGTTTAGGGGACTGATATTTATGAGCATAATAGTTTAATCTGGTGCAGATCCAAATAAAAGCATGGATCTAGTGAGTTTAAACAAGGGGACTGCTGGGTTTTGGTGAAGGTATGTACTGTACTGAGTTCAAATACTACTTCTACTACCAATAATAATAATAACACCACACACAAAATTGCAGCAAACAACTTGCCACACAGTGGATGTGGCGCCTTTGAGCTTCCTGATATTTTGAGGGCCCCATGCAGTGTAATCGCCCACTGTGCTTGGTTGGTAATCCAGCCGTCCTCCAGTGGAGCCTCACAGTAAACCTCCTGGCTTACGGGCTGTGCCTGCACATCTGTTCTTACTGTATGACTCTTTCCTTGGGTTTTAGCCGTATACTGTTTTTCTGTAAATCCACATCTTTTGTTAACTTTGCCGTTCCCCAATGCTGCTGGTCGTCAGACTGTGAGAGCAAACCCACCACTGGGCCTCCTCCGTGTTTTTCGATGTACTTTTTGAAATGTTTTAACAGCTCACTCAAAACTGTTTTATAACCCCAATAGACGACACCACCAGAGATCACGTCACTTTGTAGCCTCTAGTGAATATTTACAATCTAACTGTGGTTCACAAATTGAAATACCATCAGCGAGTATTATGGAAACTATGTGCTGGATATATCTTTACTGGAAAAAGCGATAATCCAGACTGGGTGTAATAGTGTAGTACCGCACACTGAGTGCACTCCCCTAATTGTGCAGGCTCCTCTGTCCTGACTTTCCTCCAAGCAGCAGGAATCGGAGAGCAGCGGCTGATTCATCACGACAGACGCCGTATAATGTAGGTGTCTTCGCCTCGTGTCTCCAAAGTGTCAAGTGTACCGGAATTTTTATAAATCTGCACGCTTTCTCCCTGTGACGCCTCAGGCAGATCCCTGCAGGGCCAAGAAAATGTTTGGGTCTTTTTGCACAGGGAAGACGATCTCAGCTGTCACAGTGAGAAGAGAGAAAACACAAATAAAGACAGTGCTGAAATTGTATTTGCTGCAATTTTCATCCATTTATCCTGGCAGCGTTTTTCGACATGGCATGCTTTATGCCTTAATGTGCCTGCTGCTTGAAAAATACCCTTATTTCAGTAATTTAGCCTGTAGACATTTGCATTTACATCTAAACCTATGAACTGTCACACCAATGAGAAGCCGGGAAAGACGGGGAAATGCGTCTTTGCCTTGCAGACGAGCCATTTGCAGGACTTAAGCTGCTAAAGCCCGGCAATTGCACTCCCGCGGATCTGATGTATGACTATTATTAACCTCCCCACTTATGAGTGTGAGTCACCCTGTCCAGTGACAGAGCTGCCACAAGTCCTCACTCAGCTGTCTGACTTCATGAAGGAACGATCCAAGCCAGTGACGCCAATCCTGTCTCTCCCCCCTCGGGCCAAGATCCTTCCTCAGCTCGGGGGGGGGGGAGGTCTCATCTGCGTGACCTGCCACTCACGGCCACTCATACTTCCTGTTGCCTCAGAGAGGAGAGTGGAAAAATGTCTCACCGTAAAGAAGAACCTCTCTCCGGGCAGTACACATTGCAACGCATTTTCATTTTGATTTATCTAATGCAACATCACATAAACTGTTGGTCATGAGCCAGCAGGTTGAATTGAGGTCAAAGGAAGTGCCACTCTGGATTTGATCTGCTCAATTGTCCCCTTGGGTTCACTCCCCAGCTGACTGGACGGTTTTTAAAGAGTCGTGTTCATTAATTTGCGCTCAAACGTTTCCTGTCTTGCTGTAAACGGGCAAAACGCGAAAGACAGGAAAGTTAGTAAGTAGTGAGACGTGGGCGAAGCCTTTCTGGTCCACCGCCATCCAACAATATGGAACATTTTTTGTGTACTTTCATGACCCACTTTGATCAGACTGACTTTGTACCATTTCTCTTCACTCTGCAAAGTTGAACATCTATATTAGAGGACTCTTTTGACACTTGGCCTTCTTTAATGATGAATAATAGAGGTTGTCTTCCTGCAGATGTGCAGAACTTAAAGTGTCGTCAGTGTCTCGGATTCTGAGTAAAGACAAGGACACGTCAACAGTGAAAATTGGCTCTTTTGAACCTCTTAATATAAAGGAAATGTGCATTTATTTTCACAGTTACAAAAAAGAACATGTCATTGAAATGCAGGGGTTCCCAAATTATTTAGACCCCGACCCCCAAAAAAATGGTGCCAGAGACGTAGGACTCCCATATTCCAATAGGATATTGATTCGAAAAAATAATCTCAACTGATGTTATGGTTAATATGTCATAATCACCTCGGATTCTGAGTAAAGACAAGGACACGTCAAGAGTGAAAATTGGCGCTTTTGAACCTCTTAATATAAAGGAAATATTGTGCATTTATTATTTGTTACAAATAAGAGTTTTTTTATTGTATAACATGCAGGGGTTCCCAAATTATTTAGGTCCCGACCCCCCCTCAAAAAATGGTGCCAGAGACATAGGACTCCCATTTTCCAATAGGCTATTGATTTGAATAAATAATCTCCTTTGTGTGCACCGCGTATCCTGTGGTGCTTTAAATTAACTGCAACTGATGTTATGGTTAATATGTCATAATCACCTCAGGGGTTATGTGAGGACAAAGGAAATCACTAGGTTGATGAAACACTTTCATTTGCATGGTTTAATCCTAAAGGTTCAGTGCGTAAGATTTAGCTGAAAGGGATCTATTGGGAGAGAGGGAATATGAAATAATCCTAGTGAATTTCACGATTGTCTTTCATCTAAATTGTATGAATTATTGTTTTCTTTACTGATGGAAACATTTCATCATCCCCCACCGACCAAGGGCTCCCGACCCCTCGTTTAGAAACGACTGTTGTAATGTAAGATGTCATTAATGTATAAATAAATATACTGTAAAAACAATCTGACAAGCAGAGGTCAGGCCTAAATGAGTTTGTCTGAGGCGCTAACAAAGAGAAAATCTAATCTCTAAATCGAATAATATTACAAACAGCAGCATCAACCTTCCATCACTGAACCTCCTCCCTGTTTCCTCTCCTCTCTTCCTCTCTTCCCTCGCCTCAGTAGCTCTGTCCCTCTTTCTCTCAGTTCAAAACAGGCCTTAGGTCCCAAAGCACCACGGAGGGGCAGAATGTGGCACATGTACCCTGTCCCCAAAATAACTTCTTTTTTTTCCCCTCGCTTGAAATTGAAGGGTATTGCAGCTGTCGCCCAGTACCGACACGCTCACTATAGGTCATAAAAAGCTGGAGCATCACGGGAATTTGTCTAGTTCTCAACTGTAAATATGGAAATAAAACCCGAAGGAAGCAATGGGAGCACGGTCTGCAGTCAAAACAAAGCTATGAACACGTCTAATTTTATCTTGATGTCGGCACTTTCATTATGACTCAAAGTGAATGTCATGTTTTTAGGCCGCTTCGCCCAATTGCTTTGATCTGGTTGCCCTTTACGCCCACGTGCTTTTTGCAATTTTTGGATTACGATGTTGTTCCTCTGCTCAACCCTCCAGCTAGTATCTCACTACGAGGAACAATGCTTTCTGTCACTTTCCTTCCTTATTCTTCCACTCTCACGTCCTGCTGTCTGCTTTTCCATCCTGCGTTCTCCCGCCTCACATCATCTCCCCTCTCGCACCCGCTGAATGGTCCAGTTCCTCTTGCGCTGCATCTATCTTCTTCGCGTATGATCGAATTTCTCAGAGGAAGTCACCCGCAGGGTCTGGATGTGACAGCGCTGATTCCTGCTGGTGTCCACATCAGCTGGTTACAGCTCTGTTGCTATGTGACAGTGGGTTATTGGCTAGTTTCCGTACATACAATGCAAGGAAAATAACTCCCGAATAAGTCGGTTTGATGATGCATTCTAATTAGTTTCATTTAACTGCAACCGCCATGGAGAGCACATCCCCCTGGTGGATCTAAACCCTTCAGCCTTTCTGTGCTGCAGCATCACAGGGGAAGCTGACCTTAGATCAGTTTCTACAGGGCAACGCAGCCTATTAGGAAGTTGGTGAATAACGTGGCCCCGGGGATTCAGAGATGCTCAGCCATCCTAATCATTGACCTCTCTAGTCTTCCACAGGACACATCTTGTTTCTGTTGTACACTACACACACTCACGCAGTCATAAACTCTGGCTGGAAGGCGCCGCTGGGGCCGCCTGCCGCTACTCCTCGGCACATGGGCGTGTCTGGAGAGCCGATGAACCTCAATGGATTTTTCTCGAGTGCAGCTCTCCACTGCGAATGAGTCACACAGTGTATCAGGGAATGGGGGCAAGAGGAATCTTTGGGGATTATTATTCTGATTCATGCACAGCTGTGGTTTAGGCTTAGCAGAATCCCCTATTTGGGGCTGGAATGAAATGCAGAGATGCAGTGGCAAAAAGCAGAAAAGTACAAACACCGCCTATGCATATATTTGGTTATGGAGGTTGTAGTAATGTGTAACTTTTTTGTAGTTCAGTAGCATGCTCTTATTGTTCTCAACGGAATGGGTAAAACAAAGGAGGAGCTTTTGTGCAGTGAAGAATGTGGAAGCGCTGTAACAAAGAGTAAAGTGGGTGGCTCACAGATTATATCACAGAACCCAGAAACATACATACACATGAGCTGGAGGACTGGAATATAAAAGCTTGTGGGTGCCGTCACATTCTGCAAACCGTGAACCACCGTTTCTCAGATGAGAGGCCTCTGTGTGAAAAAGACATTTCCATGTTGTGGGGGCTTATTCAAGCAGGCACTGCGCGAGAGAGAGAGAGAGAGAGAGAGAGAGAGAGAGAGAGAGAGAGAGAGAGAGAGAGAGACGGAGATTTGGAGTAGTGCGTGTGTGCCTCTGTTTGCGTGTGTGTGCACCGCTAGTGCCTGCGAGCAGGGGAATAAAGGTTAAATCGAACACTTCTGTCAGTGTCTCGAATCCAGCTGCAAGCATTCCGTTCACCGCCCCGGATTCCTACATGGACTTGCACAATCCCGCTGTCACCCCCCCCCCCCCAGTAATCTAGGAAGAACAATGAATAATGAACCTCTTCCGTCCTTCGTTTTGCAATTTGTTACGGGGGCACAACTCTGCAAGACAGGAATTTCTTCGAGGAGACGTCTCAAAAGCACACGGCGGCGTGCCAGCTTTTAATTAATTCTTTTTTATTAACCTTGGCACCAAAATCTGGAATATAATTCCATATAATATCAAAGGGAAAACCTTCCCTTTTCATTTCAAACATGCACATAAACAATGTCCTCCTCAAGGACAGAGCATTATCCACTTCTTGATGTCTCTGCAGTCTGAGAACAGCTGTCAACATGTGTTTCATGCTCCTCTACTGTATATGTATTTTTGTGTTTTCTTTTTATTTCATCAAAGAGGTTATGTGCTCATTAGCGTTTGTGTGTTTGTCAAATGGATTAGGAAAAAACTACTGGATGGATTTCCATGAATCTTGGCAGACGGATTGGGTCAGGAAGAAACCAATAACATTTTGGTGGGTATCCGGATAAGAGGCAGATCCAAGATTTTTCCCACTTTCTTTAACATTGCAAGATTTTCCCACATTTGCATTGATTTCTCAGAGAACTAGAATGTCTCTCAGTAGAGTGAATACCCCTGCCAAGGCCCACGAGTCCTGTTAAATTCAATCCAACTGCAAAAAGCCAAAAAAAAAAAGGAAAAGGGATCTGGCCCCTGATCTGGATCCACACCAACATTATATTGGTTCCTTCCTGACATTTACCACATCTTCTCAATTAAGTTTCATCATAAACCATTAAGCGTTTTTTGGGAGTAATCTTGCTCACAACCAAACAAGCAAACAGACAGATTCTAAATAACCTCCTTGGCGTAGGTAATAATGGATCTTGGTTTTTAAAAATAAGGCATATTTAGGGGATATCCGGATCTAGTGAATTTAAATGTGGTTTCACGAGGGGCCTGTTGGGGCTTGGTGGTGGTTTACGCTCTCTGGTTGCCATTCTATTTGTATTTCATTGGCGTTCCATTCATTGTGTTCCATCTTAATGCGTTTTGCACACAGGGGTAGCGTGTGTTTCATTTTCAACATTTGCTGCATTTTCCTTGTTTAAACATAATCTACCATAATGGCTGCATTGAGTATCGTCATTTATTTATGACCCTGTGATGATGTGGATGCAAAGCAGCATCACTACAGTGCATGCAGGATGGGGTCTCCCCTTCCCAGCCCCCACTCCCCCACTCCTTTACATTGAGTGATATTTCAGGAGGAAACACATTTGTAACGCAGCACGTACAGTAGTTGCTCCCTCACTCCCACCAGCCTTCCTCCTGCCCCCCCCCCACCGGCCTCCCCCCCCACCGGCCTCCCCCATCCAATTTACCAGCATGCGATGCATTTAGATTCCTGGGGGGGTGTGGCCCTCGCTACATGCTTCTCACATGACCGCTGCTTCATATTAGAACGCGGAGCCAATGGGGTTGCAGGGTGGGAGTGACGTCAGAGGGGGATGGCGGATCGGGTCTGCTCTTCTGTGTGTGTGTGTGTGTGTGTGTGTGTGTGTGTGCGTGTATATGTATATGCATGTGTGTGTGTGTGTGCGTGCAGAGGCTCCCTCCCCCTCCTCCTATCAGGCGGCTCCGTGGCTCTGCCGTGTTCCAGGCGCAGTGTGTGTGTGTGTGTGTGCTTGCAGCCTTTGGTGTGTGTTTGTGTGTGTGTGTGTGTGCAGCTTGGCCCGGCCTCCCTCTCTCTCTCCCTCCCACTCTCTCTCCCTCCCTCCGCGCTGAATGGACTAGATTCCCGGCCACGTAAGAAGCACCGCGGCACCACGGGAGAGAGGATGTCCTGCTGAACCGAGGATCGGCCTGGGAAAGTCGGCCGGCCGTCCTTCTCCTGTCCTCTTTACCTTCCAGCACCTTTCAGCCAGCAGCGGACATCTTTCTCCTTCTTCCTCTTCCACTGGACTAAGAGAGAAAGAAAGAGAGAGAGAACGCGTCGACTCCCGCACACAAAGAGCTGCAGCAGACCGGATGGGCTTTTCTCCTCATGACAACCGCCGTGCACGGATGTGATCCCGGCACCGAACAAGGCCTGTGCACTGACCTGCTGCTAGCTAGCCGAGGAAGCTACCCAGCTAGCTCCTGCACCTGCTAGCCACCGTTGTGTCTGTCCCTTAGAGCTAAATCCAGCCAGTGTCAGGCAGCTAGCCAACCCGGGCTCGACCTCTCCTTCCTCCAGGGTTTTTCTGTTTGTTTATTAGCCATTTTCCCCTGTGAACCGTTTGTTTCCGTTGCAGAGGAACCGTCCACCTGCAGAGAGGAGCTAGCTAGAGAGCCAGCTGCGGGTTCACTTAGGACTCGTCATTCATTGAAAGAAAAGGAAAGACTTTCTCCCCTGGAAGCATTTAGCTGCTAGTTTAGCTCCCAGTGACGTGACGTGCAGCTGGTCTGTGCACAGGGGGTTTCCGGTGGACTCGCCGGCTCGGAGCTCCGGTGGTTCGATCCCGGTGTTGCCTCTTGCACGCAGGGACCGAGTGGGACAGATCGGGACAGATGAACCGGTGAAGAGACATTTAAAGACCAGCTGTTGATCCCCTACTGGTTTCCAGCAGCGTTTCCTCTGCGGTTGAAGAATCTCTCTATTTAAAAAAAGCACCGGCCGGACAAAGTGGTGGTGGCCCGATAGAGGAGGAGGAGGAGGAGAAGCAGCGGGAGGAGCAGGAGGAAGAAGAACACTGTGGAGCGATCACCCTTATTCCTCATGAACATACAGAGGTCAAATCCGATTAGCATTTCACGTTATGGGAGATCGCGGCACAAATCGCACGACTTCGAGGAGCTGTCCTGCCTGCGGAGCGCCGAGTCGCACCAGAGCTTCAGCCCCAACCTCGGCTCCCCGAGCCCCCCGGAGACCCCCGACTCCTCCTCGCACTGCATATCCCGCATCGGGGACTACCTGCTGCTGGAGCCGCTGGAGGGCGACCACGTCTTCCGGGCCGCCCACCTGCACAGCGGGGAAGAGCTCGTGTGTAAGGTCAGTGAACGCATCCTTTTTTTTACTTGCATAACCACACACACGCACGATTACACTTGATTTCATGTATTGCACCCCTCGCCCCCCCATCGCCGTGAAAATGCATTGAACACACTGCACACAGAGAAGCACTGTGCTGGTGTATTGTGTGCAGGGTATTGCAGCAAGCCACCCCCCCTTTCCCCCCCACCTCCTCATAGCGACACTTTAATAATTGCTTGCATTGTAAATAGAGAGCTGGCTGAGCAGCCTAATGGAAAAAGTGAATGGGGCGAGTTGCGTGGTTTGGATTGCATGATGTAACGTTGACAAAGGAGTGAGTAACCACACACACACACACACACACTCCTCTCGCCTAACCATAGCTCTCCTCTCTTTGCACAGTGCAATGCTCTATAATCCGGTTATTTCACCCTTGTTTTTAATACGTGGAGCATTATCATAATCTCATTGCGTCAAAATATTGCCCCATGGTATCTTTTACAGACCGATTTATTTAGATGGAAAGCAGGCAGGGGGCCGGGAGGGAGTTTTACAAGCCAGCTCTTGTGACATTGGCCCCAGCATTGACCTCTCCTAACCATAAGAAATAAACCACTATTCCCATAAGGTTGAGGTCAACCCCCCCGTGGCCTTTCCACACCATTTATAGCCCTTATTGACTTTTGAGTGTAAGTGCTTAAACAGGCATCGGGGCTGACCCCAAGGTACAGTACACTCCCGGCTTTACACAGGCTTAAGTGGCCTTGATGAATTGAGATAATAGTTATATGCACCGTTGGACTCATAAGGCTTGACTTATCCAATAATCTGTACCTTTTTGACTTGAGATAATGCTTCTTCCTGGGCAACGACGGATGAATGGCTTTTGGCACGGCTCGTGAGCTAACTGCCGTTTGACCTCATCTCCTTTGTGCCGGTTTCAATCCAGCGTCAAGTCAATCCAGAGCCACAGGATTGATCGCTGCTGCCAAGCCGGAAGCCTGGGTCACAACTTAAGATCTCCAGAGCTGTGGGGCGTATTTGTATTGACTGTGTGAGCAGATGAGCCCCCCCCCCCTTACCTGCACTGGGTGTGCTGAGAGTCAATTGAGAGTGGGGGGGGGGGGGGGTGTTACTATGGAAACAAAAGAGACAGTGCAACCCCAGGCTGCAGTTCAATACCGTGCACCAACACAATGCTTTCACTTTGCCTCTATGACTGCTCGGTGTCCAAAGATTGAACATGAGCCTGGTGTCGCAAGAGAGCGTGACATATTGCTCACATTCTGCTCACATTAGACCTAATCAAAGGGCAATTTCAAGCTCTTCCAGTGTCATTTAATTGTGGGGGGGAAAGGGGAAAAAACCAGACTGTTTGGCAGATGTTCTCGCCCTAAGATCTTGACACCAAAACAACCTAATGAGATATCTGCACTCATTACTCACTCTAGATAAGGAGGTAAAATGGCTAATTGGATAGAATGCACGCTATAAGTATGAATGTTTCTTATTATTGCAGGTTTTTGACATTGGCCAATACCAGGAGTCACTGGCGGCCTACTTTGCCCTGGGCCAGCACCAGCACATCAACCAGATCCTGGAGATCTTGCTCGGGGAGACGCGGGCGTACGTGTTCTTCGAGAGGAGCTATGGGGACATGCACTCTTTCGTCCGCACCTGCAAGAAGTTGCGGGAGGACGAAGCTGCCCGACTCTTCTATCAGATAGCCTCGGCCGTGGCACATTGCCACGACAACGGACTGGTCCTCCGTGACCTCAAGCTGAGGAAGTTTGTCTTCAAGAATGAAGACAGGTGAGTTCTGCAAAAAATACCATTGTCTATGTAATTGGCTGTGGTATTGTGTTTTTGTACATTCCTTCATTTGTGTATGTTAAATGATACATAGCAACAGTCAGGTTTATCATATATGTTATCATATCTGAGCTAACACGAAGGAGAGTGTAAACGGAGACAATACAAGACGGACATGCCTCTCCCAGATGTTGTGCAGAATTCAGGAACCATAAGCCCTTTGTGTCTCCCTCAGTTATATTTGTGCACATGGTTTTGTGGTGGGGAAATGACGCATTTGTAATCATGCAAAATCATTGTAATTATTCCTCAGTGATATGTTGAACTGAAGACCACAGACAAATTACCAGGACTAGATGTTTTGCACGACAAATGATGTACAAAGCTGAGGTTTTGTTACCGGTTCACTTCTGTAGTGATCAGCATGAGAAATCTGTGGAACCACACTTGCAAAATACAGGTTGACTGACCCCTGGTGGCAGTGTCTTAAAACTACACCCATGAAACCCAGGCATCTGTTGCCACAGCAACCCAGGAGCTCCTTTTTTATTAATGAAGATATATGTTTTATGTTAATAGCAGTTTATTCACATGCAAAACATTTGTTTACGTAACCTATGTCTGTGCTTACAATAAACTAAAGCTAAAGTTAAATTTATCCCAGCCAACTTATCTACAGCTCATGGCAGCGGCACAGGCTGCACCTCCTTCTCCTCTGTCTGAGCGTGTGACGTTACACTTTGGACGCTAACTGTGGAAAAGGGAAGATGAGCTGCCTCACATATTCAGTGCAGGTCCAATGACCTTGAATGCCACACCAGACTGCTCATGAGGCTGGGATGCCGAGCAACCCCCCCCTCCCTTCCCTCCCGTTAAATGATTAATGTCGGGTGAATTTTAAGAGTGGTGGAGCAGGACAGTATTGAGTCGCACTTTTTGTGTGGCCTGTCCAGAAACCTCTTACACCTCTGCAGCCCTCTTGGCACAGGAGTGATGAGACGAAGCTTCTTTAGAGACTCGAGAGGCCGTTCTGGCTCGAACCCAAGTGTGTGACAAAAGGAGAGAGTGCATTCATAAAGAAGGGGAAGGAGCGAGACCAGACAGAAAATGGTACCTGATCCAGCTTCCACGGCATGTGTTGGCCTCCTGATCTGATTTGGTCATACTGCTGCTGTTAGCCTTTGACCAATGAGCAGCCTGTTTAAAGAGCGCTGGGTGAATATTTTAAAATAATCACACAATTACTTTTTTCTATTTCTAAGCCCCTTCAACTATAATTGTGGGTTTAAACATCCTGCAGCCATTATCCGGGCAGCGTTATGTTCTATTTGAATAAGCACACAGCTCTTTATCTCACAGAGACACAATAGGCGTTTGGCTCAAGGAAACAAAAGAAGTTTCCTATTGTGAAAATGTGAAAGCGGTCTAAAGCACGGTAATAAAGGGCAATTACTATGCTGACAATGAACACGTCAATGGGGTTATCTGAAAGTACATGTCACAGATGCCAGAAAACCTTCTTTTTTTTTTGGTCTAATCCAGTGCTTCTTGGTTTTGTTTTTCCGGGTGGCTCCCAGTAGACACTATCACGCACGCCCTGGCTCTTTGTCTGGCGCATCGTGTATCACGGACCACACACGCGGATGTCAGCATTTGCATAGCCCCACAAGTGTCTCTTACCGTGCACGTGGAAAAAAATCTTCTTGCCCGAACCTCTCAAGATTCTTCAGTGACAACGCTTCAGAACAACCAGGCATTATTATCAGCCCTCGAGAGAATCTGAGCTGCTATTATGGGGCAGAGAAGAGAACAAATAGATGCTATTTTAAAGAGGGGAAAGAGCAAAGGGGGGGGGGGGATCCACATAGCTGTGTGCCTGATTCTCTGAGAGGAGCAGTTCAAGGCATGAAACTTAAGATGATCAGTCACCCGTAATTGTGTTTCTTTTGAATCGCGGCGGTCTTTGGGTAAGCCTATTTGTACGTTCATGCTTTTTTGGCTGAGCTTTTATCTGTGAAAGGGAATGTCAAACTTAAGCCCAGAGCATTATGTGCTCTAATTCCTCTGATTTCCAAAAGTGATGGATCTAAAGCTCTTAAGATGTCCATCAAAGTAAATTACCCCACTCAACTGTCCCTTCCTTTTTTGTTTGTTTGGCTTCCAAACATTTGGATCATGGTTGTAATCATCACTTAATAACCGTCACATGAGTAGATGATCTTTATGTTCAATCTGTTTTTCTCTCTCCCTTGTGTGTTTCCAGAAGCCTGGTGAAGCTGGAGAGCCTTGAGGACACGTATATCCTGGATGGTCACGATGACTCCCTGTCAGACAAACATGGCTGCCCTGCCTATGTCAGTCCCGAGATCCTCAACGCCAACGGCAGCTACTCGGGGAAGGCAGCAGACGTCTGGAGCCTGGGCGTCATGCTGTACACCATCCTCGTGGGGCGCTACCCTTTCCACGATGTGGAGCCCGGCTCTCTGTTCAGCAAAATCCGCCGGGGCCACTTCAACATCCCGGAAACGCTCACCCCCAAGGCCAAGTGCCTGATCCGCTCCATCCTGCGCCGGGAACCCGCGGAGCGCCTCACCTCCCGGGAGATCCTGGAGCACCCGTGGTTTACCTCCTCGGGGGCGCTAGGGGGCGCCGCCGTGCACGGCAGAGCGGAGAGGGAGCAGGAGCAGTTGGTGCCTGAGGTGAACATGGAGGAGGAGCTGGAGCAGTTCTTCAGCTGAGCGAACACCAAGCACAAACGGACGACTCCGCCACGGTCAGCTCGCCACGCTCATAGCAGAGCCAAAAAACAGTAGTGTAGAGATTATTAGGTGAACATTTGTCATTTATAATAAAGGTGTTTCCATCCTGTTTCCTTTCTCCGCCATTTCATGGAAAACCTTGAGCCTGGCATGACAAATGGCATCTATAATGTCACCTGGCGATGCACCTCCTGATCGGGGATGCTGCCGCCGGACATGCAAGTTGCAAACAATGTAGCAAATGTTCTTATTTTTTGGATTTGTTTCGTTTTAATGTGGTGCTCATAAAAGTAGACACATTCACCGTTTTTGACACTATGGAAAGCATGAAGGGACATAAGAACACCGGAAACCAAGGAGAACAATTCAAACTGCAGCGCCACACCGTTTCTGATATGTTTTGTTTTTTGCGTCGTAGCTTTAGGTGGCACCACTTCTAACCACAGACCCAGGGTCAGAAATCGCGCGTTCTGTTGAACTAAAACCCGATGATTATTGCTGACCTGGGATCACTGGTTCAAAGATGGAGCGGCCTCAGCTTTTTCCTCATCATCCTCATCGTGTTTGGCCTCGACTTTGTTTCACCGTTTGGTCTCAGTTTCACGTGACGGTCACTTAACTCCTCGACGGCCTTGTTTTCACTCATCGTTATGTTTCGGCCTCCTCGCTCTCTTAAGCCTTTATCACACCATCCATCACCACACTTTCCTTTTGATAAACTTTTTCCTGGTTTTGTTTTTCAAGCCGTTTCCGGTCTGTTGTTACTGCTGCTTTAATATCACTCCCTTAAACCTCAATCTTAAGCTGTTTTTCCTGGTAAGCCTCCAAACATGGCATCATGCACTTGATGTGTCGGGTGAATGGACGATTCCACCTCTTAAAATTAGCTTACTCTTATTTAAATCCATTCTTCAGTTGTAGGAACGAGGACGTAACATTTATTTAAATTGTAACAGTTATATATAAATATATAAAAAAATAAATAGAAATAAATATATATATATATATTTAAAACTACATTGCAGGGTTTTTCTTTATTCAGAGATTCCTTTTTCATGTATGATGTAGGCAATATCTTGACACAGGACAGGCAGGAGGAGGAAACGTCTGTCTGAAGTTTTAGAGTACACAATATCTTCTGTGCCAGTATTCCTGTGGCCCGACAGCCCATGCCACCCGGTCTCCCCCCTTTTTTTTTCTTTAAAAAAAAAAGCAAAAAAATAAACTTGATACAAGATATTCAGTGATAGTATTGCTATGACATGCTCCCTCCAGGACCTCATGTTAGTTTTCTACTGCCTGCGTAGGTTCTGTGAAACGATCATGCTCGGAATGGGTACCAGTGGACATGTATTGTCGTATCTCAATGTTACTTGAATTTGTGTTTTTATCTAGTCATCGGCATGTGCCCCATGAATGCTATAGCCTGCCAGGGGGAGAAGTGGGAGGGAGGGTGCTTGGTTCTTTTTTTTTTTCGTTTCGTTTTTTTTTTTTTTGTAAGAAAAGTTGAAAACATGGAAATTCTCAATTTGCTACTTTTCTGAGTTGCTTTTCAATAAATAATAATAAAAAATGAAAAACGATTGCTTTTAATGTTTTTGTAGACTGAGCTACCTTTTTATTTAAGTTGGTTCCGATTTGGTGCTAATGTTTTAGTCCTTTTTGTTTCACGGAGGGGCGTGGTGCATGGTGGGATATCTGCCTCAGATGTTCTGATTGTATCGTAACAGATTCTGGTGTTTTTGTCCAAATTTATTCAGTAAATAAATTGTGAACTGCTATTTCGAGTTTTTTCATTTCCTTTTTCATTACAAAACTAGAATGGCACTCGGAAGAGAACCACATTTAGATTGACTACATCTGGATTTTCTTGCACACACATAATTAGCAGACCATAAACAAGAAAAAAGCCCTATCTCACAATGTGAAAGAGTGTGGGGAAAAAACCTGGAACCGCGACAATCTTTATTGGGTTGTTCCCTGACCCTTACCACATCCTTCCAGCAAGCTTTGTGGAAATGAGTTTTGTACTTTTTGTACAAGTGTGGTAGCAAACAAACAGACTAGGAACCAACATAACATGCAGCATCACACTGTAAGAAAAGCACAAGTTATTTTGGTCCACTATACATAATAAAAGTGAACCACTCTGCAAATTGTGTACCAGTGCTGATATAATACTAAGTCCCAACATCTACACAACGGTCCGAGCCATCTGAATCCAGAAAGTACACTTTGATTGCTTATCAAAGAAACACAGACAGCTTCTCACCCCCCTCCAACCCCCAACTGAGTGAATACCTCTCTGTAATGTGCCACTTTCACATACGGCCGTACACGTTATACGAAATAATTCTATCTGCACTCCCAGCACTCTCCGCCGGTGCGGCCCGACAGAAACACTTCCCAGTTCATCACCAGATTGCAGCAGAGACATTATGAGAGAGAGGCCCGTGGAATGAGAGAGGAGCCTGTCACCTCTTTGATTGCAATCACCGGCCCGAACCTGAATGGGTTCTGAGTGAGCGGGGGGGGGGGACACAAGGCCGCTGCTCAGTCTCGATGGCTCCATCAGCCCCACTTCATCGAAAAATGACGACATGGTACCGAAATAAGAAAAGCGTTTGTTGGTTGAATCATTTCCCCGGTGGCAGCCTCAGAGAGAGAGAGAGAGCCCTCGCTCGTCCTGTCGGTTTAGTGTGACAACACTGCAGCTCCGGGGACAGCTGACCCGCTGACCTCATCCCGTGTTTGTGTCCCTCGGACCAAGAGCATCTCGTCACGATCCATTTGTTCACATGGTGCGAAGACGTGTGTGTGTGTGTCTGTGTGTGTGTGTGTGAGCCCAAAGTCTCTCTTTAATAGAAGATAAATGAAAATCCTTTGCCACGCTTTGACAATTTACACCTGTGGGTCGTTGCTCAACAGCACACGTTGTCAGATTTGTGCGTCACCCTTTGTGTTTCCTGGTTCTGAAGACACTTTTTGATGCATGGAAAAAAACAAGCCCTGCCTCGTCCTCCAGTTGATTCCTGACAAAAGCTGACAGTTTTTTGAAGATTGGAAATGAGGTCCTCTGACGAGCTTTCTAGGCCAAACACGCTCCTGACAGACTGATCAAATAAATCTGTTTCCGTGCAATCAAAAGGCGAAATGAATGGATCACTGTGAGGCTGTGTACTCTGGTTTTTATTCAGCTGGCTGATGAGCAGAACAACTTTGGAAATGGCAACTTAATTTCATGTGAATAAAGGATTCAGGGACACGTGCTGTGGGCTGAGAGTTCAGTGGACAGTTAACAGCCTTCATATACTTGAGCTATAGTGAATGTAAGCCTGACCTCTAGTGGCAACAGCGAGTGTTGTGGCACAGTGGAAGAAGGGAGTGGGGAAATATTCCATTATAAATAATAGCCATGCATATAATTCAAGATTATATTAACTGAAAGGGATGAATATTAACGGCTGCTGTGACTCGAGAGACTTGTGACACAGGATCATTCCCCGTCTCCCTCACCGCACTTCCTGTCTCTCTTTCATTGTTACTTTCTAAGGCAAAAAGGCCAAAATATACTAGAATAAGAAACTAGCTGCACAAAACACAATTATCTTTATTTTATAAAAATCTCCATTCAGTGGTATCATATACATAACTGGAGTATTGAATGGGCAGGAGGTATAAGCTGTAATTAATGACATTATAAATGTTATCAAGTATTTAATAATGCTTTATGATTCAGTTACGAACTCACATTTACTCTCTTTTTAGCTTTTCAATTTGTTCCCCTCCATCTGATCTTCCTGAGAGAGAAATTGAATTGTTGACTTAACGGCTACTAAGAAGCACTTATTAATGACGTGTTAACATTTGTGATTATTTTCTAACTTATGCTGATGCCTTTGTGTAACGTGAGAAACATTTGATCATTAGATAGACTTTATTAATGACTCAACAACTTGCTGTTTTTATGAATCCAAGTTTTGAGTAAAGTAAAGTTGGGGAACTCACAAAAGACTGATAAAGCTTGTGGGAGTGTTTGTGTGTGTGAGTGTAGGGGGTCCTATAATCCTGGAGTTCCCATAATGCAACTGGATAACGTCTATCATTGGACCATTTTGCTTACAAATGCCCACGTCTTTCCAAACCTCACAGCTCCAGTAATGACTCACAAAGTCTTAAGCCTACATTGTTACCCACATGTTGTGTACGTGAAATCTTAATGAAACTAAGATGAGATATTTTCCTGACGCTCCCTCTAGGCAAACTGTATCATTATATTTCTAATCTGACCTGGTATATTCAACATTCAGATTCCAGTTATAAAACTCATTGCCGGCTGAGAAAATATGAATTTCCCGGCTGGTGAGGCCCAGGACCAGAATTGCAGACGGCCACATTTTCTCCTCTGCTTGCTGCCGTTGCCTGTTGACAGGAATGATTCATCTCATGTTTACACTGTTCATTTAGCACAGTGCATTTCCACAATCTGTCAAGCTGACAGTGAGAGCTGTTGACACTCACAAGCCATTTCAAGACTTTGAAAACACACAGGGAACGTCTCTGACTGGGGTTCGGTGTGAGCTCATTTATTGACGTGTGTTTGTAGCTTATAGAAACATCAGGACTGTGTTGAAGCTGCTCGGCTGAAGAAGACATTCACTGAAAGAAGTTTATTTTCCCCCCTTATTTGACATTTTAGTGGGTTTATCCAATGGCTCACAGTCAAAAAGACAATGAATGTAAGGTTCACTACAATGAAACCCAAACACACTGCACACACACACACACACACACACACACAGTCATTTTACATTGTCTTGCATTAATTTAGTTTCCCAGCGAATTACTATGACCTTAAACTTAATTACTACTTGCCTAATACTAACCTTAACCTGAACATACCTAAACCTAAACCTAAACCTAAACCTAAACCTAAACCTAAACCTTAACCTAAACCTAAACCTAAACCTTAGCCTTAACCTAAACCTTAATCTAAACTTAAACCTTAACCTAACCTATAACCTTAACTGACCTTATCCTAAACCTAAAGATAAATTTAACCTTAACTTAACCATTTCATAACCTAAACCTTACCCAACTTACATTTACCTTAACCTTAACCTTAAACTTAACCTTAACCTTAACTTTAACCTTAACCTTTACCTTAACCTTAACCTTAACCTTAACCTTAACCTTAACCTTAACCTAACCGTACCTTAAAACATGACTTCACCATTAAATGTAATGATTTACGTTAATGGGACATAATTTACTTAATTGTCGCCATAAGGAAGTCAAGTCCCTATAATGTGACAGCATTTTGCTCCCCACAAAATGGTTCACACACACACACACTCACACAAACACACACACACACATTCACATGAACACACACACACACACGCTCACACTCACACACAACTGCACTTTAACTCTGGTTTAATTCTTAACTGTGTAATATTCATTCTGTCTGTGCAACACAATGGTTCACGTGCAATCCACTCACTGTGCATATTCTCCCACTGCACATAGTATTCTTTTTTTTACACTGTATATATTAGTTTTATATTCTTTACACTGTAGTATTTTTATTCTAACATTTAAGTATTGCATGTTACTTATTACTTACTGATGCCTATTTTTGACACTCTTGCTGCTGTAATATTGCACATTTCCCCATTGTGGGGCTAATAAAGGATTATCTTATCTTATCACACACACACACTCCCTCCTGTATATTCCTACAGTCTAAAGTCAAGTCAGTTATGCTGCTGCTGCTGCTTGTGCTTCCAAAACATGTGCAGCTTGAGCACTATATCCTGCAGGCCTGGAAAATCCTGCTGTCACAGTCGGCCTAATCTTCTTTTGCGATCCAATCTCTGTGGAGCTTAATATCAGTGTGCGATAACAGATGTAGGGAGGACGTACTCTGGGCTGTTTTCTCTGATAAACGGGAGATATTAATAATACTATCTCCCTACTGTGGGAGCTGGTCTCAAAGCAGACACTTGGATGAATTTGTCTGTTTATTATTTCCCCTCACTCTTATTAACAATGAAGGATACTGGATGTGTTGACAAGCCAGACTGTTCCTTTGACCGCCACCTGGTTTTCCCCCTGCGGACTTTGAAGGAACAATAATATTTGTCCAGTTCCGATCTAGACGTGTGATACTGGACTGCGGACGATGCTGATAAGAAAATGGTCTTTCAGCCTTGAGGGTAAATTGAAAGGTGAACAAACAAACTTATTGTGGGAGCAGCAGCAGCTTTAAAAGGGAGCCGTCCCCATGTCCCCTAATGTCCCCTCTTTTGTGGAAGTGTCCTTGGCTACACCCGATTACAGCCAATAGGGGAGTTTAATCAGCAGTGTCATTATGTTTACCCACTACCTTGAGGGGAGGAGAAATACTGATTCACTAAAGAATGTTATTTTTTGATGTTTTGTTCTGGTCTTGCTGTTCTGTCGGAGCGCAGGACCAGAGACTGATGTCTTGCTGCTGTACAGCACTTGCTCCTCGATTGCTCCTCAGCAGGAATACAAGTATTCTGCAATTCAATTAAATTGGTCTGAGATTCATTTCGATTTTATGTAACTCCAAGGAAGGGCATCGCTGTCTCAGAGGGGCTGAAAGTTTTTCTGTGTTCCATCAAGCTGCTCCAATTAAGGTTAATGGCACGTCTGTGTAACGACCCTGCTGCAACAAGGCCCCATTCAAACACCCCTGCTATTGTATCTGGGCCCTGGCAGAATACAGGCATCTCCCAGTGGAGCCAGTGGGTTATGAAGGTGCTTCAGTCAGCCCGGTCCCCAGGCTCGGGAGAAGGTGCACACGGGTGCCCTCGGGTGCTCTGGCAGCCGAGCTCTGTGGCAGGGCACCAAAGACAACACGCAGACAACAGATGGCCTCTGTTGTCTTCCACCCAGCCATGAAGCTTCAGCTGGCTCCAGGTTACAAAACCAACTGAGCAACAGAGACGCCTGTAAAATGTCTGCGACCAAGTCGGCTGGAGTGTGTGTGGCCCAGCTTCATTATGCGGGAAATAATCAACAAGCGATGTGTTTAACACAGACCATTAAAACAATAGATTTTAATTTGGATGTAGGCTACAGTATATTTCCTGCCCACATTGCCCGCATGGTGCACATATATTAAAAGTTAATGTGTCCCTGGGTGCTGCAAGAGGAGAAAGAGATCGTTGCTTTCAACACTAGATGGCGCTCCGCAACAGAGTTTTAGAGCTGAAACTGATGATGAGAGATGTGGACAGTTTTCATTATTCCCATGACAAATATTGTTTAATGTGTTCTGTACTGAACAGAAGTTAAATTAAAAATACATACACACACAGTACAAGATTAGTACTACAACTAATAATAATAATAAAATAATAATAATAATAGTTCTTCTTCTTCTTCTTCTTCTTCTTCTTCTGAATAAGAAAAAAACATATTTAATGACAATCCTGGCCGACGTGTCTTTGTGTGTTGTTATAATGATATTATTTATAAGAATAAGAAAAAGAATAAGAATAAGAACAAGAACAAGAACAAGAATAAGAATAAGAATAAGAATAAGAATAAGAATAAGAATAAGAATAAGAATAATTGACCCTCATCAGATTTGATTAAAAATCTTGTGATGTCACAACTTCATTGTTTTCCAATGAAACCTTGCTCATCACAAACCAGTGAGAATAGCACAGTCAAACATACAAATACAAACAACTATTTATCTGAACTAATCGAACCTGTTCTAACTTTGACAGATAATGTGTCTTTATGTAAAACCTTGTCACTCCTGGTGAGAAGCTGACTGACTGAGACAACAGGTTTTCGGGGCCTTTAACCCTCTCGGCTGGAAACATTTGACACTGGAAGAACACGGACTGATCACTGTCCTTTAAACACTTGTGTGGTGGAGACCACGATGATGTTAATCTGGTAATTAACTCTTAACAAGCCATTTAGTATCCGCTTACACCAAATGAAGCATGACAACCCCCATATGCTTTTAAAAAATTGCTCAGCCCAGTGAATAGCAGTGTATTACACTCCAGGGAGCGAGTGTGGGAGTCGTGATTGTATCAGGCCTCACATGCAGCTAGAGGAAATGGAGGAGGCATCATCCCAATTAAGTGCGCAGGATATTTTTATGCAAGTTGTTCATATTTGACACATTACCCTAAAATGTTTGTTTTTGTCGCGCATCGCCCAAATTATCTGGTCAGTAAACAGCATAATCAGAGCCTCAAGATGACAGAGTAAATTGGAGAGTGGCCTTGCGTGCTGTCTTTGCTTTTCACACTCTTTTGTCAATACCCAATTATCCTCGCTGTTGCTTTCACAGATAGTGCATGACTTAAAATAGCTTTTTGGGGGGGAGACATTTTTTTCTAATCAAAACAATCCAGGGTGACTTGATGCATTGATCGATCACTAATGGCTTTAAAACAGCGGATGGGTGAGAGGTGGGCCGTAGCAGGAGAGAGATCACAGAACATTTTGCGTAGGGTCAACATGTAAAAAAAAATATTTCCCTTGCAAGGACCCCACCCCAACAATATTTGATTTGAAGGCTTGAATGGAAACTGATATATTGGATGTCGGGGAGAAATTGGACATTGAAGGGATAGTGATGAAGAAAGGGGAATAAAGGGATGAGGAAATGGGGGATGAAGGGATGCAGATACGGATGAGGGAAGGAGGATGAAAGGATGCAGGTAGGGATGAGGAAAAGAGTATGAAGGGATGAGAGAGGGGATGAGGAAAGGTGGAGACAGGGGTGAGGGTATAGGGATGAGGGATGAGGGAAGGGGTATGAAGGGATGAGGATAGGGATGAGGAAGGAGGATGAATGGATGTGGGTATCAATGAGGGATGAAGGGATGTGGGTTGGGATAAAGGAAGATAGGTTGAAGGGATGTGGTTAGGGACGAGGGAAGGAGGATGAAGAGACGAGGGTAGGAGAACGAATGGATGAGGGAAGGAGGATGAATGGATGTGGGTATCAATGAGGGATGAAGGGATGTGGGTTGGGATAAAGGAAGATAGGTTGACAGGATGTGGGTAGCACTGTTTTCCTTTGTTTCTTTCTTTTCCTCTATTCTTTTCTCTTTCTCCAGGGAAGGGACAGACAGGGTAAAAATCTGATTTGTCAATCATGATGATCAGACCGGTTATATGTGATTGGAGGTGTGGTGGAGTTCTGGTTCTGCTCCTGAACCCAGATTAACTAGTTTAGTTCTTTGGCTAATCTGAACAATAATCCTCATACAGTAACTATTTGGAAATCCAGTTCTATGGAGACCACAGGCATGAATGTAATTTTAAGCACTGCAGGAAATAACATTCTGAAAATTAACTCCAAGGACATTATGCCCATCCCACTTCTGATCATATTAGTCACTCAAATGTATGTGACCTCATCAACTTGGTAATTTTATAAGATATATATCATGATATGTCCAGTTATCGTGTTATGTAGCTGCTAAAGAGGTAAAAGGCAGCTTTCCCCATATCACAGACAAATGAAGTAGAGTTAAAATAACATGCTATTTTTGTCTGTGTAACCTTTAGCAGGGTAGCAATGCTAAGTATTAACTGAAAATCTCAGTGCGGTCTCAGTTGTGGTGGGCTCACTCGCGGTACCCCAAAAGCTTTAAATCATCTGGCTCAATGAATCAGAGTCTCAACTGAGCCAAATTGCCTGACTGTGCCCTGTGGGATAGATAATTGGGTGAAACAGGTTTGGGTTTGGTTTTTTTTTCCTCGCCTCACAGAGGTACAAGAGGAGCAGGAGAGAGGAGAAAACAACACGGACTTCTCATTTGAGATAAAACCTCTGAAGCGTGCAGTCTTTAGTTTTTTCATATTTTTTTCAGCTGAGTTTCGCTTTTTCAATAATGCAGTCGGGAGACTGTAACATCCTGCCTTCCTGCCCTGGCTGCGGGCTATTTTTGTTTTTGTGCATTATTACAATTTGGCTTGCACGTTTAAATATACAAACAAGCCCCTTTCAGTGTGAACTCATGTTTACTTTGACAACGAGCTGTGTGAGAGGGCCTGAACCAAACTTGTCCTAAGAATGTAATTTGACAAAAACTGAAGAAAACACTTTTTACAAATCTTGGGCAACAGGAGTATATAGGAGCTATTTGTTCCTCACATTAAAACGTATATACATTCTTCATACGTAAAAATATATAACCTGAACAGTAATGATACATAGTAATATGTATTAAACACAGATTCATGGCCAAACAGGCTTTATACACATGGCAGTCAACTCTCAGCATGAACCACTGTGATAAATTCTTCTCCACCAATGCATCCATTATCTGTCAATCCGTACATTATCTGTTCCACTCATTCCTTTGAGAGTCGAGGTGGAGCTGGAGCATCTCAAATTCTTTTCATTACAAGCCAATGGATCAACTCTTTTCTAATAAATCACCCAGATGAATGTAGCTGAGCTCAAAACACATCTCTCAACTGAACTTGTCAAGAATCCAAAGAGCCAAAGGTACAACGTTGCACAGGCCCACTTACCATGTTTTAGTGCTATTTTAGCATAGGAGTTGTGGAGGAAGAGAAGCGCCTTCCGAGTAAATTGGTTTAACACCATCCACTAACCTTGAACGGTGGCAACCAACTTTGTGCTCGACCCAAGCTCCAAACTTTATAGAATAAAAAACCCAGAACCCAACACACAGCATGTTATTGGGACCCATCGGCTATTATCACATCTGAGTTGGTACGTCTCTTATGTTTGTGAGCAGTTTGCTATTTACACATCAGTAGACACAGAGCGACATTAGCATTCAGTTCCCACAGCTTTTCCACTGACAACAGCTGCCTGCTGTGGCTAAAAAACAACACAATGAGGGTACTGAACATGAACCAAATTACTAACTTTGTGGCAGGGAAACAAAACTTGATGGAAGAATGGGACGTGGGCCAAGAAAGAATCCATTCAGTTTCAGTGGAGATCTGGTCAAAGGTGTACATCCAGTTCTTTCTGTGCCATTGTAATTAAACTTGAGCATTTTTATGACATTTAATCAATTTCCTAGTTCATGTGCAGTGCATGGAAAGTCAGGCATAAATAAGGGAAGTAGAATCCAAGAGTGTGTGTAAATTGGTCCGACTTGATTGAACTTGATTGGGCTTTGGCGAAGGTATGAAAACTGATTGTCATTCTTGTTTTACCACACTTATTCATGAAAATTGTATGTGCCAAATTTGATACAAACTGTAGAAACAAATGAGATATCGTTTTGAGAAAAATGTTAATGAAAAGTATCAATCAAGAGTAAATCATGGCTGACAGTAGATTTGTCTGTGTTGCTCCTGGACAAGCAAACTGCCCACAAAATACCAGTTGTTGCTTTTTCTTTGTAAATATCCAATGTACAACATGCGTTCAGTTTCAGTAGCTTCTGGGCCTTCCTCACGGCAATTCTCCATCTAAGTATGAAAAAAACCAATGTCCTCTTGACCCTTCTGATCATTCTGCTGGGTTTTTAAATTCACACTCTGCGGTGAACAGTTGCACACACACACACACACACACACAGCACCCACACACAGGCGTGCAATGTGACACGACAAACGCCAGACAACGCCGCCGAGTTGTGATGTAATTAGACTTGTTAATTGGAAAGGAGCCTTCCGCCACCTGCGGCAGCGAGGGTGTGAGTGTGTGGTCATCTCTATAGAAATGGTCCTGTTAATTGTTTTGGTTTCCAGGCAGCCGCAGTGGGGGAGGAATGCGACGATACCATTTTTTCTAGTCGCTCTCAAGTTACACCTCAAACTGCACCAACCGCCTGCATAAAGGGACGTGGAGATCAATTTGCTGGGTTTATTTTCACGGGACGGGAAATCTAATTCACATTCCAGACATTTGAAAAAAAAAGAAGAAAAAAACCCAGACTTCAACATCAGCAGAAGAATGGCAGCCAGTCAACCAGGCACTAACCACCTGCGTTCCCTGACAGGCAGAGAGATAAGGAACATCTTGTTAGACAGGAGAAATATTTTACATCAAAACACAAAGAAGCGCTTTGATACTTTCAGTGGGTGAGGAGCATAAATGTCATTATGATTTAATGCAGGCCAAGTACCTCCACCCAAAGGCTCTCCTCTAACAACATTAGCATTTCTGAAAACTTGGCATCGCTGCTCCATTCTCTTCACAGCAGACGAATCTTCCTGACTATAAATTCCGTCTGACTCTTTACTTTCTCTTACGACGTTAATCCTGTTTTGAACGGGCCTTGTTGGGGGATGCTCGTGTGCATTGATTTATCCGCGGCTGATCACAGAATCACAGCAGCTAAGTAATCATTTAAAGCAGCAAATTATGTGTTGGTCAGATCATGATTTGCAGAAGAGAAGTGGTGCAGACGGTCTGAACCTATGGTGTTTCATTTCCAGACAGATATGGATTTCATAATGGATAAACACAGACTCACTGTCTGCTTCATTTCCCTCTAATGAGAAAAATCTGTTGACTCTTCCTGTTTTTCTAATTCTACTTAAAACAACTGGAGTATCCCACACAAGGGCGGGGTCGGGGGTGTGCGGAATACAGAGCAGAAATATACATTATATCTGCCTGAGCCTATGAAATGAACGATGATGAATGTAATTTCCAATATGCAAGGAAAACATTTCCCACTATAATCTCTCCCTATTAAAATCAAGATGAACACGCAAAAGAATGTACCACAAATAACATTCACCTCATTGATTCGAAAGTGGTTTCACTTGAAAACTTTTGTCATTATTTTTCAGTTAATGTTACAACTTTTTAAAATCGATTCATATACCCAGGGCGAGAATTTGGTCATCCAATAGGAAAAGATTTAATCTTTTATCATTAAGAATAAGAACAAGAATAAACTTTATTTATATTGCACTTTTAAAAACAGGCTACCAGGCGCTTTACAAGATGAAGTAATAAAAGAAAAACTGTTAAAAAAAAATCAAGCAACCATTAATCATGAGAAGCCAGAAGAAAGAATGAAAGAAAGATTTAAAATAATCCCATGTAATATGAAATGGGGGTTACAAATGGCATTGTATAAAAGTTGTTGTAATAAAATAAAACAGATAAGAGTAAGTTCAGACGACAACTGCACTGCACTGAAGACAATACGTGCGTATTGCACACAGATTAATAAGAACAGATGTGATTTACATTCCTAACTTCTCATATTACATTGTACATACTTTCAACCAAGCAATCACTTTTTAATGGACGTGTATATCGGATAATACTTTAAATAGTTAATAGAGAGTTTGGCTCAGGTTTAACTGTGCAGCTACGGTGAGTATTGTCCTAAAACATCCTTGATTTTAAAGCATTTCGAGAGACCTGACTCGAGCTCTACAACCATCGATTTTGCATCCCTTCATTTCACACCCTGTCAGGCATTTATTCAGAACAACTGTTTAGTTTTACCATTTGCAAAAATGCAAAGGTTGCACAGAAACTGCAAGTTGTTTTTTCCAGGCAGTTAAACAATGTGGACCTGACATACTGGGCAAAGCACAAACTACTGGGACCTTGGAGGTGTTGGCCACTGTTGGACGAGGATCACTGACCATGAAAAAACGGCACTTGCACAGCTGGTAGGTGAACTGCTTTTGAATTGCAAAGTGCGACTTGGTTGATCTATAGCCTGAAGTGAATATTTGATAGAATGAAGTTGATCGATAGTCTGAGGAAGAGAATAAAAGCATCTACAGAGAAACGAAAAGGTTGCTAGGTTGCAGAGTTTTCACACAAGAACTTTGCAGTTCTTTGTACCTATGCAACTTAAAAAAAACAACTCATTTTTACTGGACACAAAACCTCCTGCAGGGAAGGCATGAGGCTATCTCGTTTATTTACAACCTGTGGTCTTCTTTGTATTCCATTCTGGATTACACAGAAAACAAATCCACCAACGGGAAGATGAAATGATTGTCCGGCTCATAGAGGCGGTTTGTTTTTCCCTCTGCCCCCCATGAGCCCAATTACTGTTGTTTACACACTCCAGATTTTGTCACATATAGTGTACAGTGTAGAGGACGTGAGTAACGATACCCCCCGCACAATCGCTGGCACTAAAGGTAAATGACTGCAGAATAAGTAGTGACAGATAACAAAACAAGTTTCTACTTGCAAACAGAGGTTTCCAGGAAAAACAAAAAAGTTCAGATAAATGTTAGGTATTTATTTGCCAGAGGTTCCATTTTAGTGTTTAATTAACTCTTATGCAGGGAAGCTTGTAAACAGTTCTTGTAATTATGTGCTCTTTGTTTTCATTTTCTCCCACTAAATTAAAAATTCCTGCCACACATTAATAAAATGACGTTCATTCAAACCTTTGCTTTTTGTACTTTTACTTTTTGTAAATCCCACCATGGCCCGAACATACACTCTAGACGGTCCCATTATCAAACTTCTAATGTTTCAAAACACTCATTTATCATTTTGCCATCGGTGCAGATGCAGATACACGAAAACAAAGGCCCATTGTGGTTCCCCTTTCTCTCCGTGCTGCGTCTTCATCGTCTCTCCCTTTAACTGCGGAGCTGCACTGCGCTCCCCCGCTCGCCCTCCATCTTCTCCCTGTGATTTGTGAGTCATGCTATTAAAACGTATAGTCATCTAATAGGCCCACAGAGTTTTGCTCCATCATTGAACATGATACTCATTTTCCTCTGGGAGAGTCATTCCATAAAACCCAGATCTCAGATATAGAGAGCCTCGTCCGTTAAATGTTAAAGTACTTTTTTTCAAAGGAGCACCTGCTGGTTCAGATTAGGCTCACTTGTCTCTCCAGCTGATTAGCGTACGCCATTGCTCGCCATCTCACTTGCTACAAGGCTCAGCTGAAAGACTTCTGAAATTACTGCAAATAGAATGTGACCCCTGATAAGGCCAACTATCTATTCTGCCAAGAGTGACATTTTGATGTGAAGCTGCGTGTCTCAGGAGGGGAGAGCACTTAAGGGATTTACCCAGGCATGTTGAAGTGCATACATTTAAATTGTATGCGGTTTAACATAATAAACTCGGCCATGGTTAAACGTCAATCGTCTGTCTTTCTAAGCACTGTTTTGTATCAATCAGAAAACAGACATTCACACATCTCAGAAAACTATATTATACACCTCGACTGTACATACAGGAGATGTTAATACTATTTAAACGATAGTCTATAGAAACATGATACATTAACTCACAATGGCAGAAAGTACTGCACTTGTTAAGTCATACTTACTCTACTCCTACAGTACATTGCACTTTTTTCACATCTGCAATCATTTCATTTAGTAGATATTTTTCAATCTAAAGGTTCACCACACGCCCACAAAACATTTTTCTGGCCTAATAGCCTGGGGTCTAAAGTGAGAGTATATGTGATATACTGAAAATAATTTGAGGTAATCCATTTCAATAGGACGAGTAAAAAATTATAAGGATGTAAGTCCTCCTGCCCAGACAGTTGCAACAGAAATCATAGAAAACTGAGCAAAATGCAACATATGTGAAATTAAACACTATAAACACAGCAAATCAGAAGCTGTTTATATTCAGTGTTCAATCGATTGTGTGTCCTTGTGCTCAAACAAGTATGCTGAATACATTTCCTTCTTATAAAAAACCCAACAGTCTTTAAATCCATTATAACTCTCAGTTTTCTTCGTAGCATTTGTTGGCTGAAATGTATGTTTCTTGGCACTTTATCGCATCCTTTGGATCAGTTGAACCGTGTGAGGCCATCGACAGAGCTGTGCTTTCTGCCTGAGGTTTAACATGTGTGCGATTGATGTGCCACTCATAAATAAGCAGTGTTTTGCTACCAGAAGGGAAAAAAACTTTAAATAAATCATCTGAATACTTTGACCAAGCTAAGGCTGATAACCACCAGTGTGGCAAAAGAGTGGTAATTATTTTAATGTAATGTAAAGCAACGTTACATAACACGACGTAACATAACGCAACTTAACACAAAGTAAAATAACACAAAGTGACATAACGTAATGTAGCACAGCCTGGCATAGCAGAGCATAACACAACATAACATAACATAACTTAGTAAAGTCACCTAGCATTTTATATACATTACTTTAGTTTTCTCCAGCCATTGACATTGCACAGGGCTTTTTCCCAGCAGACATTTTGACTTGTCATAATGGGAAAAGCACATTAACTATGGTTCTGCTCGGTGTTCCTGTAAAATATGACAAAGAGCTGACACAGACAATACCAGCACCTTGACACCGAAGGAGAAAAACTAAATTCTGCCGTCATTAATTAATCATCTGCTTTGAGTTGCACCGGGCTCACTTATTCTGACAAAAACCTGTGCGCTATTGTCAGAAGGACTTCTGCGAGAAAAAGACATATTGAAATAAATGAATAAGCGGGTTACCGTGAGGTGAGGCTGCATTTCGACTGTATGCAGAAAGTTTTAACACAAGAGTTTTCTCTCCCTGAGCTGCAAATCCCTGCCCAGGCTGCAAATATGTGGAGCTTCTGTGAAAAACTATGAGATGTCACCACACACACTGTGTGCGCTTCAGAGCAGGATAAAGTTCCCCTGCCTTCATTGATTGGTAGAGATGTCAATCAAGGAATGTGCACAGGCCCCCACAGTCCTGAGGGGAGAACTAATTGTGCAAAGTAAGAGATATCACCTCTGTGAATGTGCCATGGATGGATACACACATACAGCAGGGTCTCGGAAGGAGAAGTTCCACAGTAAACCAATGGACTCGAATGGATTGTACTTCACTGACAGACAGGCTGAGATTGTGGGTTTGTATACAAAGCTACTATTTGGACAAAAACAGAAGATTCAAATGTTTCAATCCCCCCAAAAGTAGCCTATCTAAGAAGAGGACAAGATAAGAGCTGGTTGGATTGTTCAAATGTGAAAAAACTTTTAGGGATGGACTTCAGGCATTGTTCATTTTGTTGTTTGTATGTGCGTTTTATCTCCTAAAACATGTCAAAATGTCCTCTCTGAAAAAAGGCAATTTTCTCTAGACACTGAGGTTTGATTGTTCCCAACTTCATTAAACCCCTTCCTCCTGTCTCTGCACGACCGCAGCACATTGCTCAATGCGCTTGTGCAGAAGTGGTTAGGAAAGCAGAAAGGACATTGATTTTAGGCAATTTGTATCCAGCCAGAGAGAGCCCTGTTGATTTTCATTCGAGCCATCTAATCCGGGGGCTGATTTACAACTCGGATGCAAAGTGAATGTAATTGCCAGCACTTAACTACCAGGTAGTGTGTAAAAAGCCGCGGTGCTGTGGACACTGCAGGCAGAGAGAGAGAAACCTGGTGAGGGGAGGAAAAAATCTGCATTCATATTTCTAAGCCCTGAATTTAGAAAGAAGAACTAGTGTTAACTGTAAAGACGTCAATCAATCAAACAAATTGTATTTGTATAGTCCATATTCACAAATCACAATTTTTCTCATAGGGCTTTAACATGCTTTGACATCCTCTGTCCTTAACCCTCAGCAAGAGGAAGGAAAAACTACTAAAATCCCTTTTAACAGGGTAAAGATACGTAGAAACCTCAGAGAGAGAGAGGGAGAGAGAGAGAGAGAGAGAGCGAGAGACACATGTGAGGGACATTTTGAAGGATAACTACAATACTATATGTCAAGCTGTCCTGCTGCAATCATAGTACATTAGATTAGACTGGAGTAGATTTAACTTTATTGTCATTGCACAGTACAAGTACTTATACAACGAAATGCAGTTAAGCATCTAACCAGAAGTGCAAAAAAAGGCAGTAAAAGTGCAGAGTATTGTGCATATTTAAAGTGGAATATGTAAATAAATAAGATATGTACAGTAAGAAATATATATATGTATAAATATATATATATATATATGGAATAGTACAGTATTAAGAGGTATTGCATGATATAAGATGTAAACATGTAAACACTAGTTATAATAGTTGCTTGCTTCCCACTAGGGGCTGGAATCAGATCGACTCAGCTGCATGAACCTCATGAGGTCCCTCTGCTGCCCCTGGTGACCCCGGGCTGCCCCCCCCCCCCACGGGGTGTCCGGGGCTGGAGCAGCTCTGCAGGCAGGTGCATGCACTTGCGCTGCGTGGCGGGTGGGGGGCGCTGCAGGGCCGGCGTGCTCGCTCCTGAAAGGGGAGGAGCGGCACCGGGAGGAGAGTGGCCGCACGGTGTGTGTCGGTGCGTCCGGGCTCCGCTCGCTCCCATCTCCGATCCGCTTCCGAGCAGCGAGCACGGCAACACGAGTCCCGCTCCACCCGGTGACAGACAGGACCCCCACCCACCAGTGACCCTCCTCCCCCCCCCCCACTGGGAGATGCACCACCAGTCCGGGCGGGATAGAGACTGCGACCGGGCGTGAGAAGCGCAGCGTCGCGGAGGAAACCGGGGACGGATACCGGGGGACCGGAGCAGCGAGTGGCCGGTAGGTGACCCGGTGCCCGCGGGACAGTGTTCGGACACTTGTCCTGTGTCCGGTGGATGAATGAGAGCGATAGGGAGGATGATCAGTGTCACTGCCCCCCCCCCTGAGCGCAGGGACCACAGCCTCCAGGATGGTGTGTGTGTGTGTGTGTGTGTGTGTGTGGGTCTCACGTTTTGAAGGAAACAACTTAACTTCACGCCTCAGAGCTTGTGGGAGAACAACTAGGTGAATCCAGTGAGGAGGTGGTGGGGGTGCAGGTCAGGAACTTAGGAGCAAGGCCCCCCCCAACCCTTAATTTAACAGTTAAATTTTAACTTAACAAATCTAGAGTGAAATATAACCTAAATGATTTAATCTGAAGTTGTTCGTATAACATTGGGCTAAATGAGACAACTGTTTAACCAATGTTGCCTGACATCTTTTGAAATCACTTTGTGTAACCAAACTAGACCAAAATATATATAACAAGTGCACATTTCAATTTGAAATATTTTCCTATCCTCTCCCAGTTCTCTCTGCTGCCTGTGATGTGCACGAGTCTATTTATATAAAAAAAACCCTATTATTATTATTGTATCCTGCAGATATGTGTGTGTAAGTTGTAGCCGCCACTCCATGCCAGCTCCATCCATCCTCCAGACAACAAAGCATTACTCATCACCAGGTCCCATGCCTTTGCTCCGGTGCCTCGTGTGTGACCTGTGTGGGAGTGAGGAGTGAGGGAGTGAGGGAGTGAGGAGTGAGGGAGTGAGGGAGTGAGGAGTGAGGGAGTGAGGAGTGAGGGAGTGAGGGAGTGAGGAGTGAGGAGTGAGGAGTGAGGAGTGAGGAGTGAGGAGTGAGGAGTTAGGGGGACACTGCCCCGGTCCTCACACAAACTTACTGGTGATCCATTTCCAAAGCGCTGCCGGCCGCCCCTCCATCCATGAGCGCCGTTGTTCTCACCTTCCTGTCAAACGTGAGAGAGAGAGAGAGAGGCTATCGATGAAAGAATGAAGTTATGATCCCATTCAATCTGCAGTCTGGGTTTAACATGATTTATTATCAACTTACAAAAACACTCTTTGTCTCAGCACCAATCCCTGTTTACGAGCCCTGGCAGGAGCATGTGTTATTCTTCTTCTTCTTCTATATAAATAGATGTGCAGTCACTTTACTGTATGTGCTGCTACTCCTAAATCCATGCACCCTGGGCTTGTTGGTGTATTAACGGGCCGAGCATGTGAGGCAGGAGCAGGGACACACTTCCCCACTGATGACATTTTAAAACCTAGCCGGCTATCGTGCATCAAGGCAGGGATTAAGGGCTTTAGTCCCCTAGTCCTCCCTGAGCAGCCAGGGAGCTGTGCACTCGATGAGGTAAGACAATGCGTTTGCCTCCGACCCGGGGGCCATTTAGTCGGGGTCTCCTCGCCTCATCCGCCGCGTGTGTGACGGAGAGTCGCCTCTGCATATTTAGAACAACCAGTCACAGTAGGTGGATGATTATGCAGCAGCAGCAGCAGCAGCGATATACAGAGGTGTATGTTTGTGCCACGGAGCCTCATTGTCAGGCGAAGCACACACACCTCAGAGGGAAATATTGTGTTTTCCTCTAGTTTGTCACCAGCTTCTTTACAGTAAACTCAATCAGGGATAATCCGTCTATATCAAATGTGATTTAGGGGGCGGCCTGGGAAAGCGCTTTGGCCCGAGGAATTAATTTACAAATTACCCCCGGGGGCATTTATCCTATTAGTAAAGGCCAAGTGAAAAAAAACAACCATTGTTGGTCAGCAAGTCACACAGCACTGGAGCCCGAGGTTGTGTCTGTGTGTGTGTGAGTGTGTATTTCTTTTTCACAGGCTGATTTGATTGCCGTGGATACGCTGGGCTGTAAATTCTGTCACGCGAGGCAGCGCAGGTGAAACGCTCTCCGCGGTATATTCTGATACTTGGGTGAAGTTGCAATCCGCTGATTTGCCCCCCCCCCTGGTTACGATGGCCTGCAGTGAAAAAGAAGTCCAGAAAAACAGGAGCTTTTTCCAGGCGTGCCGGGCAGACTGCGGAAAGCAGCAGTCGCACAAACAGAGCCGGTGCCTCAGCTGCTGCACGGAGGAGATGGAGCCATTTCTAATGTGTCTTTTCAAACGTAGCTGCCCTGCTCCTGTTCATCGGCGCCCTCTCGTATTAACGTCTGAATGCAGCCGGCCAATACGCTGATTCTAGTGGAGCGGTTTCGGAATAGACCACCAGTCTGGACCAACCCACACCCAATCAAAATAAACCACGGAGAGCAATTGAGTTTATTTGATGCCTTGCCAGGTAATAAATAGAATTCATAAGAAGGGTGTTGTTTCGTTTTAATTTGAAGGAACATGCTCCAGCAGATTTTTAGATTACGTTAAGTCCCTGGTCAACAAAACCCCCCCCCCACTAGCACGTGCTAACATCTGGCTTTTTGTGTGCGATGGGAATGCACAGTCGGCTTTCACTCCGGGGTCAGATGACTCTGCGGTGGGCGCAGGTTTTTATCAGCTCGGGCTCCATGTGGCAGGGACGGAAACGTGACACGTTGGTGAACACGCTAATTTGGCAAGACGGCGAGTCGAGAGATCCCGTCGTGATGTCACACATGACGCATCAGGGATAAACACTGAAAGACAACAGGAAAAAAATGTGTATTTCCAGTAGGGACGGGAATCGGCAGGGACCTCCCGATACGATACTATCACGATACTTAGGTGGCGATACGATATGTATTGCGATTCTGTGGGTATTGCGATTGTGTAAGTATTGCGATGCGATATTATGATTTCCTGTGATTTATTTTGGTTATTTAAAAAAAAAAATACTGGACCATGGAAAAAAGTTGAATCATACCTTCAAATCCAAAACAGTAAAATTCACTTAAACTCAGTTTTATTTCAAATATGTAAAAAAAATAAAATAATAATTAATTAAAAAAAATAATAATTTTTGGAGGCAGCATGGCGATTTAAAATCGTCATTCACAAGAATCGCGATTCGTAACTGAATCGATTTTTCCCCCCATCCCTTTGTCGTGCGCTGCTCACGTGGCTCCGAGGCTTTGTTGGCTGTGGGGAACGTGGGGATCCTATGTAGCGCAGACACAAAGACCTGCTCCTACACACCAGCGCCTCGCACCCAATTTGAATTTTATCATGAGATGCCAGCATGTTGTCGTCTTGATTGGAAGATTTTCAAATGGTTTGTAGATTCAATGGATTGATTCACCGCTTTCATATCCGTGTATCTGCCGTTAAAACGTGTTTCGTGATCAAATCCTGATTGAGGCGTTATCGCAGTTTTTCCAGAACATTAATCAAGCAGGTTAAACATACGATTTATACTAAACGGGAAGAACTTAAGTGTCTTGACTTGAAAGATTGTTGCTGTGTGGAAGTTTCACAATTTCTCAGACATGAGGGAAGACAGATTCTTCCATTTGCGATTTTTCAGATGCCACTTAACCAGGAGAATAGTGTAACAGCCCTCTCGAGCCTGGAGAGCATGACGCTGTAGTGCACTCCACACATAAATATGAAGTCAATTTCAACCAAAGCCTAAAAACAAACGGTGAAAGAGAGGGGGGAAGCATGTGCTGCATATTTCATCGCTGTTGGTGATATAATTACTTAATACGAGCAAGAAGAGCCACATTGTGTTATACTTAATTTGTGTGTCTCTGACCAAACTATTAAACGTGTATAATGGCTGCTTTTAAATAAAAGGAGCAGCTGCACATGTTTCTACAATTTATTTTCAGCCCTGCTTCCAGAATTTTTTTTTTTTAAATTTTATTTTAGAGCTGCTGGTTGATTTAATTTTTTCGTCACCATGCGAGCCGTCTCCCTTTGTTTTCGTAGTAAGCTAAGCTAATCGTCTGCTAGCAAATAAGCATATTTCTAACAATCATTTAAAAGTATTATTTTAATTACAAACAATTGTAAATTCCTATTGTGCTTTTATTGGTCTTAGCCCCCACATTTTTCAAACCACTTAGGTCTGATGATTTAGTAGTTTTCATCAATAGCAATACAACAAAGGTCCAATCTATGGATATGTTGCTTATGTATTGTACAGCAAGGAGGTGTAACACATAACCGATCTACTTCGGATTAGTAAAATGTTTTGCTGTTGATAAAGTGTCATTCTCTGCTCATAAAGAAGAGTTTAGAAGCACAGCCTTCACTCAGGGGCAAACATCTGTCTTTAAACCTAAGAGAAATAATAATCACCACATTTATCTTAAATTAATATCAATATAGACTGATTAAATCTTTAGTTTAGTTGAGATGTTAATTTTGATAGCACATTTTTGTTGTATAACCCCCGGTCCTACACTGAAGTACTGAATATGTCGCTTTTAATTTCAATCAAACCTATTCACAACATATTCTTGTTTTTCTCTGCTCGTCCTTGTTTTTGTTTGGCTGCAAACTTTCATTGGAATCACCCTCGTTAAGCACCGCACACAGACTGTCATTGCTCCACTGCCACAGCCACATAAGTGGTACAAGCAGGTAACTGAGTGCATGCAGTATGTTCATCAAGGCAGCAGCACCTCTTTTTCTCGTTTCCCCCCCCCCACGTAGTCGTGGTGACAGCAGGCCCCAACTTAGATTATCTTTACCTGTTGGAGACGCCAGTCGGAAATGGGCTTCACCCGAGGGCCCGCAGTCAGTTAATCGTTCTGAAGTGGCACCGAAGCAAGCTCGGTGTAACTCAGTCATTTAAAGAGATCCGGTCTCCCATTTATCACGGGGGGGTTTTCAGGATGTCCCGGCCATGTTTATTAGCGTATCAAAGTTAACAAGTTTGATGGGAAAAGATCTGAGGGCATGCTTGATCTGCCTTGAGTTGGTTGGCTATGTGCTGCTTTGATATCGACATGATGAAGGAGTTAGCGGTGAAAGGAGGAGGATAACATGTAATATTCCTGTAAAACAAAACAGATTGAGGCCAGGTATTTATTTATTTAATTTTTTTTTCCTGCCATCAGGTGTTTTCAAAGTCACACCTGTAAATAATACGTGGCTGTGGTGTTCACAGGTTCTATTAATACTAATACTAATGAGGAGCGATCGAGAAATGCTGCCGCTCCGTGAACAAATAGATGCTGGTGTTGACTTTATGCAGTACACCAACTCAGGAAATATTCCTCGTGTTCCTCCATACTGACAGGTATGACTAATTTTTCTGAGGATCAAAATGGACACAGTAAAAAAAATGTAAGGGTGATTTTTTTTTTTTTACATTCTTTGGCATCTTTAGAATCGGTGTACTATTCCCACTGCAGCCTTTATGCTTCCCTCGTTGGGTGTCTGCTGCCTGAATATGAATCTAGTTTGATCAGAGGCTATTACAAAAGCGTAATACACTCGCTAATGTACACAGGGAAAAAGTCCACGGGCAAACGCTGTGTGTTTCCAAGCTCTTTGGAGATCAGTGAACAATATTCAGCTGCCCTCTTGAACACTGTCGCTGAAGGGCTAGTGATGATGGTGTCATATTTCTCGAAAGCCGGCGGTTTCCCCAGTTCAGAGACCCAAATTGTCTCAAAATGCACTAAGCTCTCAACCTTCTACATCCATGGAGATTTGAGTTGGTAGCTCACTTTCAAATGTTGGTTGGGGTAATTTTAAATCTTTTTTTTCGTAATAAACTTCAATAAATGATCAAATATATCATTTTATTTTTCTATTTAAAATTTTTGATATTCTATTTTATTCTATTTTATACTATTTCTATTTTATTTTTTTGGTTGTAATTACTTGAGCATTGCTAGAAGAGAGCCTGTGACTCAAGCATTTAATTGCCAGCGACTGCTTAATGTCATTGTTGTGCATTTGATAATAAACTCTTGAATCACGAATCTTGAAATACCATAATTATCTAAATATAGGTAGAAATTGTCAGGTAAAGCTGATATTTAAATGCATTATAACACAACATGGAACATAGAGAATTTGCTTTCCCAAAAATGCCCATTCATGGAAAATGAAAGCAGAAGCAGCTGCTGATGAAAGCCTAGGTGAAGCACTGAGTCTTTTATGGTTCCATCCATCTTGTCTGACACTACACAGTGGACATGCACGGTCCCCCATTGGCTCAGCGCTGTGTATTAACCCTTGTGTTATTGTGGCCTTAATATTCTCCATGTAGTCCATCAGCCATGTTCTCCAGGAAGCGGGTCCATCCAAGCCTTTGCTGCCTGATGAGACCCGGGGACTCATTAGGGGCCTGAGCAAGCGAGCTGACAACCAGGAGCCGGGGCCAAAGGGGCCACACTTAGAGAGATAAAGACCCAGTTCCAAGTGTACCCTCAGCTTGAACCCAATGTCAATGCTCGCGGTGTTGGGGAATATTTGGTTTCTTGCTAAAAGAAAAGTCTTCTTTAAGATAGCTGAGCCTAAAAGTGGAAGCTATTACCTTCATTTAAATACCCACAGAAACAAGTTGACACTTTGGGGGATAGGAGATGAGGACTTTGTGTGGAATGGGTCCTGTGAGGCTTCATTTCAGGGCCCTTGTAGTCTGTGCTGTATATATACTCAGCATATATGATGAGCTAACAGGCTTATCATCTGGTCTTTTAGCTCCGTATGGCTCTGCAGGTTTTATCCATGGAAAGGAGAGAGATGGGAAGAAGGTGGACATGGGAATAGGCTTCTCCACCATAGCCTTTGTGTTTCACTGTTTTGTTTATGCTCCCATTAAGCTCCGGCTCCGGGAGTATTTCTGCTCCGCGGCTGTGCGACAGCCACAGCTCCCCTGCCATTTGGTTTATGAACCTCAGTCATTTTAATAAGGTGTATTTTACTATCTTATCTCCACTTTTGAATAAACATCATCTTTAATACAAATGAAAGAATCTATTCTTGGCATGTCCGCGCTGTTAAAAATGCAGAACACGGCAGACGTAATTTGGGAATCCACTGGCCGTTTGGAAGGACATGGATGTGTTATGTAATAATTGATTTGAAATTGAATAATTCAATCTGCCTGGAGGAGGACTGATGGTTTGAGAGAAAGGGGGAGGGGCCTGCTTGACCAGGTTTTTGAGGTGGAATGTTCAGACTCAAACCAGCGCCGTCCGCTTGAGGCAGACCAGACTTCAAATTACTGATCGGGGAAAACAAATTTCTTTGGCTGCTGAAGTCACTCGAACTCAGTTCCCCACTCCTGTCTTTCCTCTCCGGATCATGGGGAAATTACGATAAAACTATTTGTTTACGAGCTGCGGCAGTTGGATTGTGGATTTTTTTTGTCTTTGCAAGAATCAAATCCTAATAAATATTTCAAAACTATTTTGATGTTGAGCAGGCTTTCCCAGATATTGTCATGTGACCATTATACAGAATAACCAGAAGTGACAAACGGCTGTTCCCCCGCGTCTCTCGACATCGCCCACTTCTTTATCCTCCAACATAAAGATTTATTCCCAGGAATCCTCTCATTCTGCGACTGAAAAAACTCCTAAATCATTCATCTCCAGCAAGGCGTGAATATGTAAATAGTTCCCTGTTAATGGAAGTATACATAAGAGCGACTTGCAGCGGTGTGACCATTTACATATTCCCAACAGTGCAAGTTTAAAGGTTGCTTTGGCGTTAAGAGGATTCATAAATCATGTGTTCGCAGGAGGTGTAATGTGCATCTGTGATATCCTCCCATTTACAACCTGTTTGCCTAAGTCTCTGGATGCTTGCTTGCGAGGAATGGAACCGTTTATAGTTGCCGTTCAGTTCCAAAATGTGCATTCGATGTCTGTCAGGGGGTCGAGCCGTTGTCACCGAGACTTGAGATGAGGATAAATTGCAGGTTATCACGTTTGCTGTGTCTGTGGGTCGTTGAAGTATAAAAAAATGCACTATTTATGTTCGTATATATCTGGGTCAAAATATCAAGTAGCAGTCGCAGGGACACGGCTCTTACATTTATGTGAAAATGGATCCAGAGTTACCTTACCCGTCTTTACATCTCTGCAGGTCATCGGAGTGGTGGCCCCTCATTTCGGAGGCCAAGGAAATAAATTCGAAGTGAAACTCCTGCCTGGAACGACATGAAGGGGCCATGCTGCAACTCTAATGTGTTGCAGGTTTTTTTTTTTGTATTCAAAGACACACGGCCATTTGGCAGTGATAAAACTGGCCGTAGTGATAACATGGCTCCGGCTTAAGGTTCTGTAAAGACATCTTTTGTGGACGCTTGTCTGCCTGTGGGCCTTGGTGTAATTTGTAGCTTTTTTCCGAATAGACATTTCTATTTCTAAAAGCATTTGCAAGATAGGCCTATCCATTCCCTCCCTCTGCAGGACATGAACGCGTTGCTGCTTGGAAATTTTATGAGAGAAATATTTAAACTGTAGTTACAGCGCCCTGTGATCGTTTCTCAGTCTGGCTGACACGAGGCTGCTCAGAATTTGCAGGGAGGAGCTGCTTTGCCTTGTTTTCCCCGGCCATATTGCAAATCGTGGATTTTTTGCAAGAATACCTTCGCCCTGAAATTAATAGTCCACTTGAAAACGGCTCCCGCAGCCTCTCGAGAACGGAGCCACTGTGTTGGCGGCCAAGTTTGATTATTAATGGCGTGTCTCTATCTCTCGGGCCCCAATTGGTCTATGCTGATTGCCCAGCATTCTGATTAAGAAACACCATTAAAATTGATGTATTATGGGTCCGAGTGTTTTTCACAGCTAGATAGCTGCTTCAATCAATTGATAATTACACCGGTGATTTATTGCCGGGGTTCATTTTGACACGTTTACAATAATTGGCGTGGTAGAACTTCTGTATGTTCTCTGAAGGAGAGCGAGCGCCTTCTGTTTTAAGGAAAATTGAAATGAACAAAAGCCCCCAAATCATTTCACACAGGTTCATTGTGCCAAATTGTTTAAGTAATCTTATCCTTTACCACAAGGTGTTTATCCCTACACTTATCAGTTACTGTGACCCAGCTGTGACTTTTTGCACCCAAACTGCTTTTCATCATGGATAATATGCAAGTAGTTGATTGGAGGAAGAGGAGACGAATATAAATCTGTAGGGAGAAGTCAATTAGGTAGGTAATGATCTAGCTTTGTGTGGAGTTAATGGAAAAACATCTCTAATTTCATGGCAAAGTAAACAATTTTCCTGCAGGGTTTTTACTCATTTTCTAGTCGTTTTAGAAGAGGGAAAAGTCAGATTTTATTTATACACCACTATGCCAAAGTAGTATTCGTGTTTAGGTACTTTATTATAATCTTAATATGTCATGAGATAAATGAGAGGTGGCAGGAAAAAAAATATATTTAGGTTGAAGCTTAATGACAATAAATATCTATATATTCCCAGTTGGACCCATTCAAGCTTTTAAAGATGTCTCACTTTGTTTTGGCACAGTTACATAACCCTTTGTCAGAATTTGTTAGAATTTTTGAATATCTCCATGTGCAACGGTAGCCGCTTTCCAGCTCCATAAACCGATGATGAAAAGCATTGGGTTTATACCAGCGAGCTACCGTCTTTTATCATCCTCTCGAGGAAGATTTGGCAAAGTAGCCGTTTCCGTTCTTGCACCATCATCACAATGGAAATCAGGCAATTTTTCTTTAAGAGTAAAGAAACATGCCTACGTCCACCATCTTTCATCTTAAAAAGCTCGCTCGAAATCGTGTTCTTCGGACTATTAGGGCCGAAGTGATGCATGCGACTCCGTCAGCAAAACATTATGAATGAGCAATCAATAACTTCACATTGTGAGAAGGTTTCTCCGTCTGCTTCGCCTCAGACGTGTAGTTCTGCTCTGCAGCCGTTCCTGAGAACTGTCTTCATCATCAGCGTAGTATCTCCAAGACGAGCAGATACTTCAAATATTTAGACATTTTAAAAAATAACGTTTGGCAGCATAACTGCTATAAAAAGGAGAGCTGGTGCGAGGAAAGAGAAAGAGAGAGAGAGAGAGATGTACCTGTGTAAATGGTTTGCTTTTTAACTGCCCAGCCTAATCGCAGCCTTTTAGAAGACTGTATTCCCGCAGTGCTGCAGTTTAAAGAAGGAAAGACAAAAACAAGTCAGCTCTTAAATTCTTTCTCTTCTGCATTTCCTCAAATACCAACAATTGATGTGATCCAATTCTCTTCTCCCTCTCTCAAGCCGCCTCATCTACTTTTACTACATTAAGAGATTGCCTGCAATGCCCAGAATTACTTTTTCTGAGAAATACCAAAAGAAGTATCGTGGACGCACCTGAGAAATTCAGCAGTGTGTGCTAAATGTGTCACTGGAGAGAAAGGGCAGCAACCATCGAGAAAGCGGGGGAGGAGATGTTTTCCTGCTTAGAAACAGCAGAAATCACAGCCCTCTCTAGCGCATGCATTCAAACAGTCCATCACACAGAGGAGATTTCTTCTCTGTCACCTCTGGCCAGTGAACAACAAGCCTATTGAACTTATAGTAACAAATATCAGCATCATCAGAAATAAACACAAATAAAAAACTACTTAAAGAGTTCAAAAGCAGCATGCCAGATATATTTATGCCTGAATATAATTATATCAATATATTTAATTTGGCTAAATGGTATTATATATAATTATTTTAATGTCTCAATGATATAGATCTACTTGTATATTCCTCATGTTATTGTCTTAATTTGAACATTTCAGTCCTGTTAGGGTTTGACTCAGTTCCAAACTACGGCTTCTCCTCCACACCTTCATCTTGTGGGATGGAGGAGTAGTGGTTAGGAAAGGAGATTCCCACCACAGCCTTAGTTCAACATTACTGCATTACTCTCTGGTTTATCTCTTCTTGATCAGTGTTCTTTGTCTGTGGTGAGTTGAGACAGAAAGCCACTCTCTGATAGTGTGAGGACTCAGCCACATTTGACATATACACACGTTTTTTAGATCATAACCTGTAGTAAATTTTGACCATTCTACATTTGGAATGAGAAGAATACACCACAATAACATTAGAAACTTTATTTTTCACACTGAAGAGACAATCATTTGTTTATCACAATAATATTAATTTCCCTCATTTGCTGAGCGCGAGTCGTAATTCAGACTAATAAAGGATCTGTGCCTCGGTTTTCAATAAGAAAATGTCCTTGTGTACTCGATCACAGTCGGGGACGCACACACAAAGAACAAGATGTGGTGACTTCCAAAGGCTGCCACAGTTGTGTAGTCACATGATTGCGTCTTTGTTTTTTTTTTTAGACACCAGCACCATTGTTACCTTTGACAATGAGGGCTTTTGAAGTGTCATCTCTGATGCGAACCCTCTCCTTTGTCGTCATCTTAAGAAGAGCGGAGCCTTCAGTTATGCATGTGTTTGTAGTAAATCCTTTTTTCATTTGCCACCAGGCCCCGGGAGCTTTTTCATCTGCGACCATATGCTTTCAGTTTGACCTTTTCCATCGCCGAATGATCCGGCGTTGACCCCTGCTGTTCTCTCAGGACAGTTGGGAGAGTTATTGATAGTTTTTTACTCAGGAGTCTCTGTGGAGCCGTTTATCTGTTCTCCAGACCAAAGATTACACTAATAAATCTATTGATGCACTTTGTTCCACACTTGAATCTTTTTTCTTTTTTTTCTCGTTCTTTTTGAGTGAAGGGAGGACTTGTTTTTTTCCCCGTCATTAACAGATGGCGAGCGTGAGGATTATCCGTGCCAGATTTATAGACGTTTAATTTCATTTTCCCGTGTTATTGTTTCTGCAGGTGTAGACGGCAATACTCAAAAGATCTAATTTGTCTGTGATGAGCATCCCCATCCACCGGAGACCAAAGGTACGGTAAGATATGAAAAGCTCATTATCTTATGTCCCGATAAACATTTTATTATGCTACAGACGAGACACACGGCACGGTGCGGTGGAACAATAAAAGAGCCAGTCGTATTCTGCCTCATCGTTTCGGTTTCCCCACAGAAACCATTGTGGACAATTGTCACTAACATTATTGTAATGGCAAGTGAATAATTTGTTTGTGAGAAGAAAATAAATTTGTGCTCTCGTGTAACCTGAACACTTCACAAATCTCAAACGTGCAGCACTTGATCCTCGTGATGCAGCTGACTGTGTGTGAAGTGTACATGTTCTGCAGTGTTGGCCCTGGTTTAGCGGGGGGTTGATCGCTGGAATTATTTGATATATGGCGTCATTAATTCTGCTTGACTTCCCCGCCGTGTCCTGAAAATGAGCTATGTGTTTCTGTGCTTCTCCCCCCGCAAAGATCTCTCGCAGTTCTGTTGGCGAGATCGCTCGCCGGGGCAATTACCGGGGGTTAGAGAGTCTGATATCGGGGTCATTGGGAGATAGGATTACTCCTGGACCGCGGAACCCCAGGAATGAACGAGCCCCTCTGGTGGTCTGCGTGGCGCTGATGAAATGGAATTGAATTAATGGGGTTGCCCACTGTGAGGACTGATTAGAACAACACACTGCTTTTGATCCCTGAGCGAGGTGACCGGGTGCGGGCGTTCCAGGCACACGGGGGGGGGTTAGGATTTTGTGTCTGTGTGTGTGTGTATACGTGTGTATTGGCGTGTGTGTGTGTGCCCGTCCTGGGTCAGTGCGCCACTGATGAACAGGACTCATTATTATGTGCGCCCTTCGCTGGGCTTCAACCCTCACTGGGGGGCTTCAGGTGTAAGATAACTCTGGTATTTGGTTTGTGTGCTGCTAATGCCGTGGCCCGTGGTCCGAAGCTGTGACCCGCCATGCTGCGTTTGGCAAATGAACTGTACTGCTGCATACAATTTACAAAGGCTCATCTGAGATCACACCTGCAGCTTGCTAGTCTGAACCGTAGCATCCACGTTTGGTGGGATTCTATAAGTGAAACAACTCATTAACCCTGGATTGTTTGAGCTCGCCATTGATATTCACCGCTTCGTCGGTTTAAGTGCAGCTTCTTTTGGTAAATTTCCCAGCAGCCGAACAATAGAAATTGATGAGGACGGCTAAATTACAACATTACAGCTGCTTCGGATAGTCTCCTAGAATTTTCCAGAGGGGTTGAATGTGAGAACCCAAATGTCCGAGTCTGTTGCTCCGGACTTCCTCCAAGGTTTCCCTGCAAGCGCTCTAGTAAGAATGCTGGAGAATGTTCGAGTGAACTCATGTGAGAAAACAGCAGGATATTGTTCGGAGAATCCACAGAGAGCGAGAGGGTTTTTCAGGACATAAACCTGAAAAAAAACAACAACAACAACCAAACACTTCCACCTATTCCAGAGAGCGCTCGAAAGCAAAGGGGTCAACTTGGAAAGACAATGAGACCCGAGAGGATTTGGCAATAAGGACATACTCTCCAACTGGGGTTTGTCAGGCGGTCACACAGCATCCGAAACCTCCTCTCCCACGACTTACCGTAATCGGCACTCTGACATTCCTACAAACATTCACGCAGCAATTGAACAGCTGTGCGGAGGTGAGAAATCCCATATTCAGAGGGATTAACGCGTGCTGTCGCTTTCAATTACGAAGAGCTCTCCACCCTGTCCTTTTGAGTGTGGCCTTCCACAACAGCCATCGTCATTTCACTCCTCTAAAGTGGCTTGATGACATTTCATCCACGCCACTGTCCTTTTTTTTTTGTAGTAGCACAGCCAATAAGCTGTTTGTCACCAGCAGCTTATCCTACTTTAACAACCAATGTCCCCAGGTTGTGACTCAGGCAGATTGTGGTGTACGTTTTCAAACTAACATTAAGACACCGTAATTCTTTGGTAATTGTTTTTCTTATGAGATGTTGTTTTGAGTCACATTATGTCCATTACAGGAGAGTTTGTGCTGAGTATAAAAAGGGACAACAGAAAGTAATGCAGTAGATTTTTGTATTTGTTGCAACTTCAGCGAATAGGACAAGAAATGTGTTTAAACTTTAAGGTCCAACCTGCATTAAACCCATCAACTCACTAATAGAAAATGTCTATGAGAATATCTTATATCCGGCGGTTGCCTGCCGGCTATGAGGTGCCAACATCCGTCTCCGGATACCCATAAAGCCTGGACTGGTTTGGGGTTTTTCCATTAGTTTCTGTGACTGTTCTCGCCACTAAACAAACTGCACTGCATTTAGGTCGGCGCGACACGCAGACTTTCATTTTCACCGGCCGGCAGGCAGGCCCGGTGTGGTTATTTGTTACCAAGCCAATTTTTGCATTCTGTTGTTCACAGATGAACTTAAAAAGAGCGAGTGATTCAGAATTTGTTTAAACCACTCCAGACATTGTTGCTGTGAATGTGCCCCAGACACTCACAGTGGAATGTGAGACCAAGGGAAAAAAAGGCGTCGAAAAATTACAAATTCCAAATGATCAAAAATGCCCTTCTGCCTTTCAGCGCTTTCTGAATGTACGACGGTGAAAAACACTTCAGGTTTTTTCTCTTTTCATCCACCTACGGAAGTAATGGTCATGATCACCCTTGTTTGCCGAGCAGCGCGCTGTTTGCGTTGGGCCCCCAGACGGTTAGCCGGAGCTGTCTGCCAGAATCATTCTCTAGGCCAGTAATGATGGATGACAAGCTTCTGTGAGGAGGAAAACAAGTCCCCTGGTGGCACGCTATAGGGCCGCTCAGACGGAGGTGCCATCAGCCGGCCGCCCGCTGCACTGGGTGTGGGGGTGGGGGTAAATGAAAGACTGGAGGGCTCCCTGGAACCGATGCGGCAGACAGCTACATCCCTCCCGTTGAGGAGTGCAGTAAATTAAAGTGAGGCAATGTGCAGTGTTGTTTCTCATCAGGGATACTTAATCTCCTTGTTTGAACAGGAAGTTGCAGTTTGTGCAGAACTCAAATAAACTATGCAGCCAAGAAACAGTTCCGTGCTCGTCGTCACTCTCCTCTGAACCGATGAGTTTCTGTTTTTCTCTGGACCATCAGAGGCTTTTCATGGACGTTTCCTAGGTTTTTCCTCCACCTTACTCCTATAGTTGCTGTAGCCTACTCCATCTTCATCAGGACAGTAGCTCCCCTCTTTGGCTGAGGCCAAACAATGATCGGCCTCATGCATCAGACTGGAAATATCACCTTCAACACAAGATTTAAAGCTGTTACACTGGAGAATACAGAGAGACAGACAGATTTGCTGTACCTGGCTATAGGCTCAAGCAACACTACTCACTCGGGAAGGGCTTGAATTTATCAGACATTCATTTTTATGTTAATGTTGCACATGCAAGCTTTGAATTCTTAAGTTGTTTGCTATTTATTAAAATGTTCTACCCCTTAATAGTATGTGGGAGGGGTCTCTGGAACGATGGCTTCACACATGCTATGTGCCGACTAAGGCAAGATGGCAGACAACACTGTATTTCAATTGTCAAATAAATTTGGCAGAATGGGTTAACCAAAACATTAAGATTCATTCTTTGGAAACAATTGATATCCACAGTAAGTTCTGTGTAAATATGGCCATTCATTTGTTACTTGAAGAAAAGCTTTTATTAATCTTTTGGTTTTGATTATTCTGTCAAACCACATTTTTTCCGAGGTCAGGACTTCACTTTGTTTTTAATTTGGATTTTGTGTTCAAGGCAAACCCTGAGAGGTACAAATACTGAGTATTAGCTTTTGTTATTTTTATTGACTAATCTGCTGCCTCTCTTCTATCAATCAATCACTTGTTTAATTTGTTTAATTTAAAAGTCCAAGGTGACATCTTTGAATGGTTAATGTCAGTTACTCGTTTTGGATTAATCCAGGACAGAAATCATTGAGAACATTTCAAATGCTCTTTGGTCAATGAGTATTCATACAAAACTCCATACAATATACAAATCTTCTTCAGACCCACACGTTTTCCTGCCTTATATGTTCCACACATGTATTTGTATCATGCTTTGGTGAAGAGAAGCTTGGTTGAGTTATATAACATAGCATTTTGCATAGGTACTGTCCCCAAAAACATATCCTGCACATCTGTAATCCTGTTGTGTTTCTAACTAGGCCGCCTGTAGACAGAATTATAATTATCAGTCGCACAGATATCTGATAAACGGGATAAACAAGAGTATTTTTAGTTTTAGTTTTTATGAATGCATAATCCATCCTGGAAGAAAAAGTAGTAATACATATTTTATTTGTGCCTCGTGGCCCCGTCGTGTCATCTCCCTCTGCTGCATTTTTCAACTCGGTTAAATGCAGCTGTAGTAATGTTAAGCGCTCTCTTTTAAAAGTGCTGCTGTTGAGTTCACTTGAGCTGGGGCGTCCGCCTACCGCCATTACTAACACGAGGAGCCTTCACCTGCTGACAAAGGGGAAAAAAGGCTTGAGAAGGGGCATTTATCTGGAAGAAGCTCGGCTAAGTGTTCAGCTGTACAGAGAGGAAATTATAGAGCCGGTCCCGGGCGGAGACATGTTCTAAGAAGAACTGTAACGTTCCTAATGATGTGACCTTTGACCCGGCCGCCATGAGGTGTGTGTTGGAGATTGTCTTTGCTGCAGAGAGCGATCAGGTGTGCAGGGAGGAGGGAAATGGACGCGGCACGCAAGGTCAGGCTTTTCAGAAGCCTCCCCCCGTCGCCATCCGCGGCACGACCTCCAGCCCTCACAGCCTCCGGCGGACTAATAAAAAATGGCTTCCCCCCTTTGTTTCCCAGCCATCCAGGGATCCCATTCACTTGTCATTACCAGACCATAACACAGGCGGAACATAAACACACAGGCATAAACACAGGCCGCAGCGTGCGCTGTCACATGTACCTGGTTATATTCTTGTCACATAAACAGTGAGGCATTGTCTCTTCTACGCCCCTGGGGTGATTAAGACGTAAGGCACCACGGGGGTCCGCCCATGCTTAAAGGAGCATAGAATCCTAAGAGGGTGGACGCACACACACACAAACACACAATCACCAACGCAGCAGGGGTTTGGCATGGCATCTTATCCCGGCCATTGAGGCTAATATCTGTGAATGGGCCGTGCTGGCACTCTGAGCACCGCTATCAGTGTTGTCTCTTTTACTTCAAGTGCCCTCAGGGACCGTGCAGCGTACACACATCATCGGGGGAGAGGGGGAAGTACGGAACTACTTTATCTGCAGCGGCTGAGCGGTGGAATATGGACAACACTCCCACGTTCTCATGTCACTTAAGTTTAACTGTCAGATCATGTTTGGCTCAGAGGATAACATGTCTCCACTTTGCAGTTAAGAAGGTGCAGCGCTCCCCTCGATGTCACCATCATACGCTCACACTGTTGTTTAAATCACCAGATGTACAAGTTATTTTGAGCAGTAATTCAAGTACATTTACAAAATATTCTGAATATGTGGCCTTCTGCTGAGGCTTTTTTCACTTGTTTAACCAGACAGTGAAATTAAAAAATCTCTCTGTCGGAGCTAGATGTCAAATTGTGATACTGAGCTAAAGACGAACATTACGCGGCATTAAATTCAGCCGCAGTAAAAAAAAAAAAATCTGGCATCTGATCTTTTTTTCACAGACACATGAGCTGAGGAAATAAAGTGCTTTATAAAAGCCAAAAAAATCATCAATAAACATTATTTACCAGGTTGTATTAATTTATTGATAATCGTTTTTTTATCTATTTCATCTTCCATGATTCCTTTTTTTTTTTAAGTTGGCCGTTCAGCCGAAGAAGGCGAGTTGAAGGCGGTGACATATCGCAAAGCCGAGGACTGTTCAGCCTCACCTGCTGTCGTTCTACTCATCCAAAACAATCCTGTCAGTATTGGTTTGTCTCTGAGCTCCTCTGTTGATAAACCTCCATTTTCCTCTCGGTGAATATGTCCTGCAATCTGACGCCATCGAGCACCGGGCTTTACCGTCTCAGGTCACACACTGTGTCTGTCGAGTTCAGCCGTCTCGATAATATCTACACCTGAGTGCCCCCATGTGCTTGGCCTTCATGCAAGTGATGCCATATTGATTTTTATACTGGGTATCTGCTCTTTTGCTTGGGAGAGACGTTATTGCACATATCATATCAGGTTTAAGTGTGTGTCATCAGTTGCTGTGTGAGTCTGAGTTGGTTATCACAGCAGAGGGTTCAATGTTTCAGTTTGTGGCTGCAGACGAGGGTTTCAGGTTATTTCATGTGTGCAGACCATGATTGTTAATTTCTTTGCTCTTATATTTTTATATCTGGCCAGAAACATATTGTGTTATTTCACTGTGATGGCTGTGATAATACTGACAGGATGCACATAAAGTATACTGCCTTGTGTACACTACTACGGACCCAACCTATGTTTTACAAAATATGGGAAAAAGGGAAAAGTGACGACAAATGCTCAAACAAGCATGCCGGGCCAGTGGGTGGCATCCACAATCCTTCAAATAGCAGAGAAGAACACTGTGGTCCAAGTAATATTGGGCGAGGCAGAACTGCTTGTTATTAGACGCAGCAGTGAAACAGGTATATAGCTGCCATTGTTGTTGTTTCTGGTGCATGTTGATTACACAAAGTAAGCTGTGATGTCTGTTTCCCAAATTCCGTTTTCCATGAACACAGGGATTTTAGTGACTTGATGGATGACGGACAGATATGTGGATGGATATATATACCAAACTGGGAACTTCCTGTTTTAAAATGGACAGGATAAGATGGAGCACACACTGTATTATGCACTATCTGGCATGGAAATAAAGTCTCACTCTTACTTCCTCTTTGTTGCTCGCTGAAAATGTCTGAACATTTTGAAATTTTCTGCCAATTAAAAACAACCCAGTTCCACCTCTCTGTTTGCCTTCTGAGTCAAAGTGTCGCACAGTGCACCAGCTTGGGGTCCAGCTCCGGTTCGCCAGCACACTGACATCATGAAACCCCGCCGTCCACTCTTCTCAGCCTCTGTCACATTTACAAAGGTGCATTTGAAAAGGATCTAGTTTCCATGCCTGGTGTGAAAACCTCCTTTTAACCTTAATTACACCGCAGCCCTGTAAGGACCCATGTGTTTCCCTGCTGAAATTAATTCCACCAACAGGGCTCTTATCAAAGAATCCACATGTACCTTCTTATCATCTGTGGTCAACGGCTCTGCCTGTAAATTTACATTGAATTTCATGCAAGCATCGTCATCTGCCAAATTTCTATTTGGATATCTCTCTAATGTTGACAGAAGCCTAACGGCCATCTGCGGAGAGCAACTCATTACGGCTCGTATCTCTGTCCGCACGTATGTAGGTGGAGTCTCGGATTCCTTTTACAACGTTTTAATCTGCTGTTCCTGAGCGTGACTGAGGTGCCAAAATTAGTCCGCACACACACTGCTTCTGCTCGAGGCAAAAAGCTACAAGTGCATTTTCCATTAAAACAGGGACATGAGAGGCCGGTGTCATTTATCTGAATGGTTATTGCTGGATTCTTTCAGCAGAAATGGCAGAGCTAATACAGACATTAGGCAGCTGAGCGATCGCTGGCATGCTACAGGTCATTTGCAGTTATGCATTAAGCCGGGCTCTTGAAATAAAGGTTTGCTCTTCATCGTCCCTCTGTCAGTTTTATAATAAAGACAGGAAGCCGAGACAGTAGTCTCACCTCTCGATATGCAGGTTACACATTGGGTGCACATGTTGGACTATTAACAGGATCCTCATGCAGTAATATTTATGGGACACATGTCAAAAAGATTCGGTGGGGGTTCAGCAGAGGTGACCCCACACTTGTAAACGTGCATTCCTGTCCCATGTGTTCTTCTTCAACTCTGCCCCCAAAGCTTCTACCAAAAAATCCAAAGCAAACCACTCAGGAAAATCAAATCAACTCTCAAGCCACATGCTGACTACTGAACCCATCTCCGCCATGCAAGAGTTCTGGCTCTGTATCAGTTTGAATCATTCCATACTAACATGCCTAACAAACCAATCGCAGCGTGTGCGTGCAGATGGACACGGATTTCTCGAATGACAAATGTAGCGACGCCAGCGAGCTAGTTCTGGCAGGCAACTCGAGCTGCGCTGAGCCAATCATGTGACATACATCATGTGACATACCTCACTCTCCACAACCATCTATATTACACACCGGCCCTTATCAGGTGGTCTATTTAACCAGCCAGACATTTCCCATCAACCCCTCTTGCTCGCACTGCTGCTGCAGTATTGCCACCAGTTGCTTCAGCCCCTCCACCACCCCAGCATCCAACTGTAGGCTCCAACTGGGGAGGGGGGGTTACAAGTATTTGCTCATCACTCCCATCACTCCTGTGTAATCATAGGGGGAGTGATTAAGTTGGAGCCTAGATGCCAAACACTTAACTTGTTGTAATTCTGCAAGAAATGTTCGAAGCTGAGTTGTGTGACTGAACTCCTACTGCATTGAAGCAGTTGAAACATTGTAAGATGAGACAAATGTGTCAGCAAAGCTTGTAACTGATTTTCCATGTTGCGTTCTACACTCGTACCCGAGGGCGAGGCCAATGCTGGTTGTTTTCTTCCGAAAGAGGGTCATGTGATAGGAGCCCGACGAATCAGCGAAGGCTACGTCATGATCAAGCAGACCCAATCAGGAAGTGGCTCTCTAAAACGCAGCCTTGCGGTTTTCAAACTGAATAGGGGTCGGCAGTGTTTCTAGACTTATCCATTTGAGCAACTCTAAAAGGGAAGTCGTGTACTCATGCGTATCTGTAGCAGATTTGATGCTTTTGCAAACTAAAACGTAGTCGTATGGATGAAGCTTCAGCTCGAGATCCCGCTGCTGATTAAAAATGATCAAAATTCATCTCAGCCGGTCTTCCGCTTCTAAGTTGTAAACAGAAAAATGAGAAGCGCTGCTTGTAAAATCATTCTCCAGACTGAAGCCAGATTTGTTTTGATAAAAATAAAAAAAGGACCCTATAGTGTGAAGAACCTGAGCAGAATGCAGTATGCAGTGAGAGCCTGGGCTCGGCATGCTGTCTGAAGTGTACCTCAGATATCAGTGAAAAGGTGTTCTTGGCTTTGGAGAGCAGTTGAAAAGGAGGCGCGAGTCTATATGTACCAACCTTCTTGTGCTAGACCAGGTGATGAAAGACCAACAGGTGTCGGTGAATACTATAAAAACACTGTCTTTCAGTGCAGTCGTCCCACAGGTGTTACTTCAGAGACGCCACCTACAGAGTTCACTTATTGTATTGATTTGAGTCGGCTGACAACACGCTGGAGTTTCAAAGCGTCCCGCGTGCATTCGCTCGAGTCTGTCACGAAACCTTTTCTCTGCCATTTTATCTCAACGTGTCACTGACGCGCTGCTCTGCAGTTTTTTGGCAGTAAAAGTGGTCTGTGTGTCTACCTTTTGTCAAACTTACAACCACCCACTGAGATCAGATTAAAGAAGACGTGTCAAACACAACATCAGGAGTCGTGCTGCACGCCTGGAGCAAAGCATGCTGGGAGGGAGCGACGCATACGGCGCGCACGCCACTCTACGACAGCTGAGTGAGCCGCTGATTTAAGTTGCTGCGATACCTCCTGTAATCACTGCAAATCTGATTTGGATGTATGGTTGGTGGGGCACTTTCTTTTTTAACTGAGCCACTGTAATGTGTTTTTATGAGATTTTCCATAATCTTGTTTTCTCTGGGATTGTTGCTGCACATATGTCGTTCTCTATTTTCTCTCCACGTCTCGTTTGGCTGTGAGTCGCAGTAGAAACTTGATCAGGAACTCATATCGCTCCATGTCCGACTTTTTCTCCTTCAAACTTTTCCAGCAGTATTTGTATCCATGTGTTAATTTTTTAGAGTGGTGCTCTGGTAAAATACAAAAATTACTACATTTAGCTACTTAATTTCCAAGCACTATCAAGCATGTAGCATTGACGTGTGCATTTTGCATTAATGTTATGTATATAAACATCTTAGGGGGTTGTGTCTAGGTAAATAAACAAACAAGTGGTGAAATCAACTAAGAAATAGATATGTTGAGCTTAATCCCTTACTTTTGAATTCATTTTTCCTTTTCCAAAAAACATATTCCCTACTGATCTGATGCTAGCATTTAAAAGATAACATCTCTTATAAATAATTTCACCAGCTTTATGCTACTAACCCTTTACCCCCAAACTTTACTTTCAAATTCTCCTGGAGTAAATTAATTTTAATGTCCAGCCTCCATCCTCACAGGAAGAAAAGTTTGAAAAGTTTGCCTTGCTTTACCCCAAATATGATCATTTTCTTCTTCCCCATGGCAAAAAACATGGATCAACTTTTTGGAGTAAGAAGTTACACTTGCCTATCATCTCTTGGGAATGAAGTTTTTTTTTTCTGGCATGCCTGGAGTGATTTCTGCACATCCAAGCACAGAGCTGACAGGGTCACCAACCTATGAGCTTCCTCTCTACACCGCAGCCTTGCCGGCCGCGCTGTCTTTATTTCGTCTGCCCCTCTCTTTACCTTTAAAAAAATTCTTTCTTTACCAATTCTGCCACTTCTTGGCTGAGAGGTCCTCTTGTTTTGGTTGTGAAGAATCAATAACCATTACAGCAGAGAGACAGTGGAGGAGAAGAAGACGAGAGCGAAGCGTGCTAGAAAAGAGAGGGAGACGAGCTTCTATCCATGTCAGTCTGACCCTGCCTGACGGCTGTCATCTCCCTTAATTGCTTTGCTAATATCATCCCCACTCAGCCTGGAACTAGGTCAGCAAGGCCCCTCTGCTGGAGCTTACTTCAGGCCGTCCTTCTCCATGATCTCTCCCTCCCTCTGACTTTTATTTTGTGTTTCCCCTCCAGGCTCATCTCAATTAGAGTTAAAACATACAGTTGGAATATGAGAAAGAGACATTGTTTTCCGAGGTGACCCTGGGTTTGGGGGGGTTTACATTAATCCAATCAGAAACATTCCTTTTTCTCCCAGCAGTGGATAATCATTTATGCACAATGCTCTATTCTGGGATGGGAAATAGGCTTGCCGGAATTAACCTTTATATTTCCCTCAGGTGATGCAAGATCTGCTTCTTCTTTGTCTACCATCTCTCTGCTGCTGTTAGCACCGTCAGGTCAGACTACAAAGCTTCTCAGTGACAGACGAGATTAACATCGAAAACTTTAGCAAATAACTAATTTGCTGTTAGTTTCTCTTATTCTGTATCAAATGATAGATGAATCAATTCCTTTGATGTGTTTTGCTTACCATGCAGCGGTTTCATGAGAACATGGCTCAACCTGAGAGTGGACTCTAAATTGAATGCACTCGACACAGTAGGAATTCACTCTTACGGCTGTTGTTTCGCCGGGTAGAATTGCATTTGAGAAAATCAAGGGGCTGCTATCAATAACTTTTATCCATAACCGTTTATTTGGAGGCAATTAAAATAGATTGCCTGTTTCACGGCTGAGGACAGGCTGGGTGATATGTCCCAAATTTAAAACAAGCAGCATCCATATTCCGCCAATGTTGTTATTTTTCCGAGGAAATTAAAAAACGGAAACCATTTGACCACATTGAAGACTTCAATCACCGTCGAGTCATTACTTCTCAAATGGAACCTGACAGGTCAGAGCTTTGAAAAACGATGAGGTGTGTATTATTGGTGTCGATTGTGAATTTCCATGGATCAAATCTCTTTTTACTCATCAACTAGTATGAGGCAGCTTAATGAAGTCAGGAACTGTTATTGCTGCCAACGCACCATGGTGTTCCGTCTCGAATCAGTGGACGCTTCGGTTATTTTTACTATCAAGCTGGTTTGCATAACAAAACATTCTCCGAGATGAAACTTTCTTTATTTTCTTTTGCTCTCCAGCGTGTAGTTGGCAAGCTGTTCCCTGGCTAAAGGAAACAGGCACAGTGGAGGCTGTGTTTCAGCGGAAGAGGGAGAATATGATGTGAGTGTTGGGGATGGAGCACGGAGCAGCTGCTTTCTGCCGCAGGGGGAAATGGCATTACTCCCAATGTGCTTTTATGAGTCCGCCATATATCCGTGGATTATTTTTTCCGCGGTTGTCCAGCAAAGCTTGTATTTCTGCATACCTGTCTGACCTTTACAGAAAATAGTCTAATAGTACTAAATCTTTAAGCTTTAGCAGCAGTAGTACTGGTGTCTTGAAGAGCCAGGAACAGATTCTAAAAATACCGCCCCATTCCCTGAAATATTCAACATGCAAATACGATTATAAGAATAGAACTGTCTATTGGAAATGTATCACATTCAAACTCACCGATAATGTGAAAGTGTTGGTTGTTCTCTGTGTGTCTCTATTCTTAATTTAGTTGTACTAGTGCAGTGTCGGTTCTAAACCTGTCTGGTAAGAATATCATGTTCTCTTGTTTTTTGTTGATGCTCCGGAGCTATTTCAGAATTATACCCTGTTATTAGTGAGTCCTCAAACAGTTCCACAATATCACTGTTTATTGTTTGTGTGCTGGAAGTTGTGTGCAGGGCTTTTTTATAAACATTCTTTGGTGCAGAGGGAAGTTTGTGTTCATCCTACTTGGGTTATCTGCATTGTAGGTTTTATCGTCAATGTTTCCGGTAAAATTAAACTTCACAGACAAACTTAAATTAGTAGGAAGATGTTGTCTATTACAGGAATATTCTAGGGGATCTGTTATGTTTCAGTAGACCCTCCCCCCCATTTGTCCAGTGTGGCTTGTATTCCTGCATAATAGTTTGACCATTAGATATTGTTCTAATAGCACTAAACCTTTTAATATTTAATATCACAGCAGTAGTCTTGGTGTCTTGAATAGACAGGAACAGAAAGACGACAATAAAATATTGTCGTCTATTCTGAAATACTCAACAAACAAATCAATAATGGTTATGCTAAGGAAAAAGCAACACTTTCACATCGTTGGAAAGCTCCGGCCTCATGTCTGCAGCTCCTCTGTTGTTTACATCCACAGTCGTGGCTACAGGCAGCCATTTTAAACAAGGTAGTAAAGCACGGATGAGGGACAAGGGGCTAGTAATTGTGTCAGCGTCAGGGCTCTGAGCCAAGAACTGTCAAGTCCTCATACTCTCCCCCCGCCCCTCTCCGCGCTCCTGGTTTAATGGAGCATGTGAGGGCCAAGGTGTGCTCGGCTGGCCCCGGCCTGGGCCCCTTTTCAAACGGCCTGCCGTCTCTCTCTGATGGGCACAGTGGAACAATAAGCCTAAGGTGGAGCAGCTGGAGAAAACGTTAGCGTAAGAACCCCTTCCTGGAGGTTACCATTCTCGCCTCAGTGCCCTCCGTTTGCTCCCCACAATAAGACACCTCTCTTCCTGACCTATAACAACAGCAATAACCCCACTTTGCGCCTGCAGTTGTTTTTGTTGCAGTGTAAATGGGCGACCGATGCCGCGGCGTAGCCCCCACAGCTCCAGGTGCAAATGAGCATTTGGAAACTACAGGGAACAGTCCGCTGACCCTTCCCCCATGAGAGTCGAGGCAAAGGTGTTATTCTTTTTACATCTCAATCCTCTGGTGGGCTGTAATCTTGTGTGTACTGGCCCACAGTTGCAGATTCCACACGGCGTCCAGAAGAAGCTTCCCATCGGGGTGAAGAGTGAAAGTCCAGCTGTCGCCCAAACTGTTTGGTTTGGAGGATCTCAGGAGCTGAATAGAAGCGGATCCTCTGGGTAAAGCACACGGCTTGGTGGTTGGGATCTGCTCTCGGTGGGAATAATGCCCAGACTTGACATATCTGAGGTGTCACTGCTCCTTCCACATCCAGGCGTGGTACTAATGAGCTCTCTCACACGGACACATCTCTGATTCAGTTTCTCCACTGGCTTTGCGCCTCCTTATTCTTCCTTTCACTGAATGTCATTGTTGCTCACTGCACACCCCACTGCCCTCGTAATATGAGGATATTGACCTAATTATAATCACTTTATTGGAATGCATATTCAAATAAATTGAACCGCGATACCACTTTAACCAATTAAAAGCTTTAAGTGATTCATTCAGCGGCAGTAGTTCAGAAGAATGTCAGAGACTTCTAACCACACTGGCCCACTTTATTTGCTGCCGTTTGCATGTTCTCCTTATGAGCTTTAAAAGCTGCATGTCAGCTTCTAGGCTGATTTAATAATATACTGTAAAAAAATCTATTAAATGTTATTGAATATAGCTGTTTTAAAACATTTTATGAGGCTAGATCAGGTTTCAAGTCCTTGAGGTACAATCCTTGAGGAGAAAAGATGCAGATGCTTCAGGTCTTAAATTTGTTTATTACCAACACTAGTTTATGATCATCCATCCATTTATCATCTATACAGCTTATCCTGTGAGGGACGCAGGGTAAGTAGGAGATAATCACGGCTGACAGTGGGTGAGAGGCGTCGTCAGACCATCATTCACGGTCACTTACATTTTAAAGTCCCCAATTAACCTAAACCCAAAGCATGTTTTTGGATTGTGGGACGTACCCGGACATAAATTCACTCAGACACATGGAGAACATGCAAACCCCTCACAGAAAGACCCTGGCTGAGCCGGGACTCGAACCAGGAACCTTCTTGCTGTAAGACAAAATTCTTTATCATTAGTACTGTGCTGCCAGTTTATGATCAAACAATCAATCAAAAATTAATGACATTTCCATCAGCTTAAGCTGCTAATAACCAGATGTTAGAACCCTAATTAACCGCTGAATTAGGCAGTGCAATTAAACAATTAAAATGCTATCTTATTTATTTTATTAGTTTAAAAAAACTTGAGACTTGAATGTTTTTTAGTTTTTCTGTAGGTGGTCAGACGTAAATTTTTTTTTGCCTTACACTATAATAAAGATCAAGTGTCAGGTCTAAATTCTGGCCCTAGTCCACCGTTCTGGCAGTGAGCAAAATAATCTTCAGCAGGAAAAATTAACAGTAATGAATCTTTGTTGAGACGTCTGCCTGAGACCCAGATGACTGCAGACAGCGGAAAGTCCAGGAAATTGTGCAGGTGCTTCCAACACATTGTTTCATCTCTGTCTGCTCTGTGCCCAACCCAGCACAGAGGCCCGGCTCGGCTCGGCCCGGCCCGTCTGTGTTCTTGTGTTGATTAACCACAGCTTGTCTGGTGGTGGTCCTCTCTCGGCGGAGCACCATCTGCACCTCGTCGCCTCACTGTGCATTGTACCGCTGATCCCGTTCCTGTGCTGAAGCCAAAACAATCAGATAGAAAGACGTTTACACTCCGAGGTTCAATCTGCGAGTCAAATCCCCCCCCTTTGCTACCCTGCATCCCGGTAAACTGATTTGGAAGATGAGCTTGTTGACTGGCGTCTACGCGAGGCCACAGCCTCACGGGGGAAATAAACAGTGGTATCTCCACGTGTCTGCGATGACAAGGCTGTATTAGGGTTGTTTCCATTGCTCTTCAAACGGCTTCATTATTTTTTCCCAGCCCGAATTGGTCTGTGGTGTGAGGTATAAGCAATATATGTATTTGCAACAAACTGCCAGTTATCACATTTGACATCGCCAATTGACTCCCATCAGCTTGCATATAGAGGCAGCCTCGCCTGAGACGCGGGAGTGAAAGAGGCACAAAATGTGTTCGCACAAAAACCTCCATCCCAGCAGCGCTTTAAAAAAAAGATTTTCTGCTTATTTAGGCAATTCTGTTGTACCACGTCAAACTCGGAGCCTTATTGTGCCGGAACCGTGCACGAGAAACAATTATACTTCTTCAATGAATCATTTTTTATATGAGACCTGTGAGGACAGATAAAATGTAATAGTTTATTTGAATTCAGTCCTCTCTAGGGCTGGCAGATAAAACATAATTTCATCAATAGCAATGAAACTAATATATATCGATATAATGTTTATGCATTTTATAAGCACAGTTAGGAGGTATAGCACATAATTGATCTACGTCAGATTTTTGTCGTGCTTTAGATTTTATGCTTATAAAAAAGCAGTCTTTAAACTTAAAATAAATATTAATGTCAATTGTATGGTAATAATGTTCGATATCGACTGATAATATAATTTTTTATCTCTATATAACTTTGGGCTAATCAATAAGCCCTATATAGTCCTGTGCAGGCTCCCGTGTGAAAGACATGGATTTAAGAGTGTCAGGCACTCCAGTTTGAGTTGAATATTTGATGATGATGATGTTGTTTTAGTGTGTAGATGATGATTAAAACTGGATCTCTTGTGTTTACCTGTAATGGTGAGCCAGAATCGTTCATGTGTTTCTATCAATTTTTAAGAGAAAGTGATTTAGTTTGTAGTTAAATGTAATGAGATAAAGAGCAGTGTTGCCACAGGGACAGCACCGTCCAGTTTGAGGCATCGATTGTACAGATGCCCATGAAATTTGATGTTCATGCAAATTGTCCGTAGGGTCTTAACAAGTCTGTAAAAATTTTAGGCCTTAATAGTTTCAGTATAACTTACTAGGTCTGTGTTAAGGCAGGTCTTTACTATGTTTAAGAGATGCTGTGCACTTAAATATGTTTTTTAGCTGTAAATTAAATAACTATACACATGAATGATAATGTCATTTTAATTTGTTTTGTACTTTATGACCGAATACCTGCAAAGATAATCACATTCCCATCGGTCTCTGCAGCACTTTGCATTCCGATCAGTACACTGCAGCCTCACAGAGCTGCAGGGCTGTGTGTCTTTTCTACCTTATTAGTAATAATTGAAATATAGGCCGTCAGCGATGTTTCCTGTGGTTCAGATCTTTGGCTTCTTTCTCTGCATCATTTACTAAAACATTGGCCTCCTTCCCTTGAACACAACTGGCCTTTAGACGGAGTTCAGCATTTAGAGAGGACCCAGTGTCTCAGCATTCAAACTCTCACTCCTAATCCACATTATCTCTCTCTGATCACACAAGCGAGTTAAATAAATCAGGTTTTTGAATAAATCTTTCAAGTTTCACCTTGCATCCTTTCCGATTCGATTCTCTGTGCTTGTTAAATATTATAACAAAAGTCCATGGATTCGGTGACCCCTCACTTTTTTTAAGGCCGCTGTCAATTGAGACCCAGACAGAGAAGTTGAGTGAACGTGATATTTAATAAATGACGAACAGGACAGTCCTTTTTTCCCCCAAAGTCCTCGGGTCATGTTAAATAGATGGGTCTCAAATTATATTTTATGATTGGGCTAATTGAAGTAGCCAGTCATTTTTTATGTCTGTGTCGGGGGGGCCTTTACTGCCTCCTGCGAGGGAAGGACGAGCAGCTTCCTTCATCACTCAAGTCCTCGGCATAATCTCATTTCCTGGCTTTGACCAGTCGGACAACCTTAAGTTTCAGGTCTCGCAGGCAGTTTTCAATAAGGAAGGGGCGGAGACTGAGGATATTACATTCCTGTGTCTGATTAACCTGAAGGTTGAATCAAAAGCCATTTATTCCTAAAGGCTCAGGTATAGCTCATTCTTACATTCTTTATGGATTTGAAATTAATCCTAGAATAGAATATTAAAGAGTGGATAATGAGGGAAAATAAACAAGTCAGGAACTCGAGCTGTTTAATAACCAATTATTGTTTCTGCTAAAATGCGTTTTGTTTACCAGGTAATTAATTACCAGCATCGCATTATAGCTTGTCCTGACAATAACAGCCCGTAGCCTGGTCCGTTTCCCGCTCTGAGCACCTGTGTTGCTTTGGTTCCCCCATGGTTGTGATTTGTTATGAGATTCACTAGACAATTTCCAGTTTATTACTGCTGTGTCCAGGCAGTCCCTGATAAGATTAACCAATGTCTATGAATCATTGCTGGAGAGTATTTGAGGCGCCCGGTCAGCGGCTGAGTGTGTGTATCCAGGATTGTTCACCAGAGCAGCACAGTGTGCCCCATGCGATGTGAACAACACTTTACAGAAAGTGCCCCTGACCACTGACCCAGGTCTGCTGTGATGACGTTGCATTTCTTCTCCGGTGTTGCCAGACGCTTTGGATTGAGCGCCTGGGTGCGATGATTCCCGATCTGTGGAGAAGGCCGTGATGCGCCTGTGGGGAAAACTACTCTGCGGCCCCAAACCCAATTTCAACTGAAAGATTGAGGAGGCTAACGTGCTCCGGGGCAAGGCGCTGAACTCCCTTTTCTTTCTCTCGTCTTGTCTCCTAATCGCATCGGGCTTTTAATTCTTTCATGAACTCGTCTCAGACCTTTTTGAACCTTTCATGGAGAGTGGGGGAGATAAGAGGGCCGTGATTGCTGCTCCACTCCCGCAGAATCTCTCTTGGCAGCGTGTTGCATTTTAAGAGGAGACTTCTGTTTTACCATAACACTTCTTTATGGTAGCCGTGTGGAAGGAGGTGTTGACTTTGACTGATGGCTCACCCTTCTAACACTCACACAGACACAACCAGTGTACGTGTGCATCCACACACACACACACACACACACACACACACACACACACACACACACACACACACACACACACACACACACACACACACACACACACACACACACACACAAACAGTTGATGAATTATGTATCGTGCACTGGAAACAAAGTAATCGATATAAAATGTCGAGCTTCAGTATTGACCATAAATGTGGTACACGTTTAGAATGAGGGGGAAAAAAATCCCATTGCACAGAGGTGTGTGTGTTGCTAATGTCTAAATGTGTAACGCACAAACATGTCACTTCTGCATTTGAATAGGGTTGAATACAGAAACTGTTTCCTCCATGGCCGTCACCTACAGGCCTGAAAACACAACGCAGATTTCATTGCCTCATTTCGTTGCCTTGACCTCTTTACTCACGTCTAAACATATACTTCACCGCACTTGTCTAGTGAACATTACATTTAACTCTGGTGGCAACGCTCTACTTGGCACTGCCAGCACATTAGGTTAGCCTCCGGTTAGTTAGCGTCTCCAACTCGAGTAAACGCGACAGCGAAACGCCAAAACAAAAGCCTGACTGTATTTCGCACGAAAGGATTCTGACACCGGGACGTGCAGCAACTGTTGGGAAATAACTCCTGTGTGACAAACCTAATGAGTCACCAGGTGACGCATGGATGTGTTTGAATATATCATGTTTGACTGCTCGACCCATATGCCGAGCACATTAGCCCGGCCCCGGCGGTGGGGGAGGCAATTGAAAACCAGGATTTTACTCTATTAAGCACTGAAACTGTTATTTAGTTTATGTTAAATTCCAACTTCTAATTTGCAATAAAAAAGCTGTTAATTTCTTGCTTTTACCTTTAGGCACGGTAACGTTTTAAAAAGTATTGATTTAGCACCAGAATTGTATAAAATCCAAACCATAACCCAACCCCACATTTGAATACCCTCAGGTAGCACACGTGCACGGGTCTGATCATCCTCAAGCCCCCGTGAGGTGCTTTAATCCTACATTGTATGGACGAATTGATGGATATAAGATGTTGTGTGTCCGTGTTTACATCATGCTGCGCTTGTCTCCTGTCAACTCAGCTCTATAGGCCTAATCCTGACAGATGAAAGTGGTGTTCATGCAGTGTGTGCGTGTGTGTGTGTGGGTGTGTGGGCTGTTGCCTGTGATACAGATAAACTGTCGGAGATCAATAGGCTATGTGCGCAACTCTTGCATGTGCACGCCCCCCCGCCCTCTGCCGTCAAAAGGTCAGCCGCAGCACGGTCTCTTAACCCCTCGTTGTTTAGGGTGTGTCATGTCCGGCTCTAATGATCTGCATCTGCCCGGGAACCTCACCCCACCACCCCCCCCGAGCAGCAACAGCTCTGCCAATACTCCTCTTTGATTGGCTCGGAGATTTCTTGGAAGATGGATGGTTCCAACGTCCTTGACTGGTTTGCAATATGTGCCACCACCATACCCCCTCCCCACATCCTGCCTTTTTGAATCGCTGCTCTCCATTTGATGGCAGGCAATTACAGGAGATTGTTTCTCTTTTGTTGTACTCGCTGGCCGACACGGCGGCCCCCCCCCTTTTCATCTCAGAAAGTAATGTCCTGTTTTGGCTACTTGACAGACGCACAAAGCTCGGGAAGACGAGCACGATTTGACTGGGCAAGCGTAGAGATTGACGGCTGATTTATGAGGCAAACGCCGCGGCGGTTTGTTGAAATTAGTTTTCTTTTGCTGTGTATAATCTTCGGACGTTGTGAGAGAATAATTATTGTTTATATTGATGGCTGGGTGTCCTGCGTTCAACACAAATAGCCATCATGCCTTGCCTGTGATTTAGCTCTTCTGGTTGCAGGGTTGTCACGAGGAATACATATTTTCGGAGCCAGAGGAAACAGAGCCGCTGCTCTTGTTTTCAGCTGCTGCTCTGTTGTAGTTTCTTTGCCGTGTGAAGGTATTATCGGTGCAGCTCTGAACAGATACCCAGAATAGTTCAGCCAATTACGCAGGTTATTCAGATTTGATGCGAACCTTAATTAAAAAGAACTTTAATCTCTCTCTGAATTTTTTTTTTTGTTAAATCAGTCTTGCAAACAAACAATGAGAACTTTAACCTGGAGCTTGCTTTCTCTGTGAGGTTAAAGATATATTCCCTGATGAAATAAGCTTAAAATTTGTGTTTCGTCCTATTAAATCAACGAGAGTAACAGTTGAATGCAAGATATGGATGGCTGAGGGAGAGTGACCTTGGCGCTTTAACATTCATATCTAAAGATGTGGGAAGAAATCCACATCAGCTCGCAGCTCTCGGCAGCAGCGTCCCCCCCCGATGACTGCGCTGCAAACAATGAGCTTCACTCACACTGGGGAGTGTGTTAGAGAGATGTGCTTCAGCTTCTTTTGTTTTTGTTCCACTCGCTCTTTTTCTTTTTTTTTTCGGTCCTGTGTGCATTCCGGGGCCTTCGAGGCTACCCCAGCCGAAGGGGTCGCTCGTTAAAAATGGCCGCCTCCCTTCCCAGACAGGAGCGGCACCTGTAATGTTTGTTTGTTTACAGAAATCACGTTTTAGAATCCTGCAGTAATATTGTTTTTGCTGAGTACTGAAGGGGAAAACAAAAATCAATATCAAAGCTGCTCGTTCAGTTGAAAAAAAAGCGCTCTATGTGGTGGAGGAGAGGTCCCTAAAAGATCCTGCAGTAATCGAGAAGAATACACCCACCAATCCCCTCTCAGTCTCTCTTGTTTTAGTGATATTTGTTTGGCTCACAGCGACGGTGCTTGTGTTTGATTTTCAAAAGGCACAGATTCGGGATGTTAACGGTGGGAATGCAGACATCGATGTTAGACCTCGGTGTTAGAGTCAACAGTCTCTGTGGCATTCAGCGGTCGGAAAATGGCGTTTGTGACATTCGCTGAGTGAAAGTAATATATTCCCCTCGCTTGGCTCATCTCGCCCTCACCAGAGCAGACAGCTGCTCTAAAGGCACGAGTGTTCTCACACTGTCAACAACTTGCTGTAGAAAATGTGCACGTTTTTATCGCCCTAGAATGTTGCGAGAAGCCGATGATATAAGGTTGATGCTTTTTTGTAGATCTGGTGCTATATGTGACATGTGTGTGTCTGTGTGTGTGTGAATATATTTATATATATATGTGCATCAATATCATGTTAGTGCACACAAAGTATATTCACACTATCACATTTAGGTTATCCTTTGTTTTGTCGTGATTATCACGCTGCACCACAGTAAACCTGCTTTACCCTCAACAGAATACTGGTGGAGCCGTGGCAGGAGGCTATTACTTTCTGACACATTGCCTCGCATGTGTCATTTACCATTTCATTCAAATGATGGACAGGATTGCGTTACCGCATTCAGCTTGCCACAAAGAGCATTCTGTAATATCTTTCTGCTCCTCACGCTGTATTAGATGACAAAATGGCAACTGCTGTCATTCTTGCCGCGCTCATGTGAAAGCCCGATGCCAGGATTTGTATTTACTGTCATTGCGCAGCGTGCGCCGCCTCCCACAACCGTGGGAGAGGAATTCAGCTGCTCACCTTCAGCCCCAGAGATGTGCTGGATTCCCACTGCTGCAGCAGCGAAGCTTTCACGTCCACGGAAACATGCACTTAAATCACCCTACCAGTGTTTTTCCATGTTTTACACAATTAAATTGAAATGACTGCTTCCCCCAATTCCCTTCCAACAGAGCAACTGGTTTCTGCTCGTTTCAGTTTTGAAAATCTACTCACAGAAAGTTGGATCGAAATCAGTAATCCATCACAGTGAACATTTCATCGCCTCTAGTTTTCGTCAAAGTTACAACTCCACTCACTCTGCCCTACTCCTTCATTTATTACCACCTCTCAGCGATGCCTCAGGACTCCGATCCATTCATGGCTTTTCCTGCTTGGTTCCATTTTATCATCAGGCTCAAATCTGAGAACTTTCTCACTGCAGGGTGGTTTTATCCAATCCTGTGAGCTTCAAGCTGCAGCTCCTCTCACATATTTACATCTCAGCCAAATACTGGACGCCATGCTCTTCATCGCCCATTCATGCTCAGGGTCTTCTCAGATCTGAAATCTCATGTGTTTAACACAATATTTTATCGATATACGAAAAACTTACTGAATTCACACGATAGTTTTCAATGTGTAACTCCTCCTGAGGTGGATTTTCAAACTACAGAACTCATGAATGCAGGATTTTATCACCCAAGTGTTAATGTTGTGTCCTTGACCACACTTCAACAAGGAGAGTTTTCAAAATTACCCTTACTCTCAGCTGCATTTTTACACAACAATAGCAGAGCCAGAGCACAAAAAGAAAAAAAGAAAGAAAAGAAGAAAGAAAGCAAAAGGATTTTTCTTGTCAAGGGTGACCTATCCAAAGTCAAGTTCTGCATCCCCCAACTACATTTGTGAGGTAAGCTGAAATAACAAGTAACAGTAATAGAAACACAAATCCAACAAACAAATATATTTTAATTGGGAAAGCACTCAAGCTACTCAACTTACTTATTTGACCTACAAATGTATGACAAGTAGGTTTACAAATCCAAGGTATATGCTGTGGTGTTTTGTGCAAGCATGAATTAAAAAAACAATAAATCCAAATTTAAATAAGAAACAAATTAAAAACTGACAATATAAAAGATCCAATCACTCAGAGCACGTTAAGAGGTGGCCTGGGACACATTGTGGTTTACATTCATTTATGCTACAGTTTCTTTCCATCCATGCTGGATGGACCCAGGATGCAGAGGTTATAAATAAAAGGTAATAATATAACAAAAGTCTTTTAACAAGACACAAACAAAACACTAACATGGAACACTGGAGGGAAACAGGAACACGAGGATCATAATCCTAGTGACAAGGCGCACGGAAAACACAAAGGATCCAGGACGTGAAAGCTGGGCGAGACAGCACACAAGACAAACCATAAATGACGACATGTAGACACAAGTACAACCCGACAACGGACAAAGGGGAACACAGAGGCAATTAGACACAGGTGAAGCACATAAGGGATGGCCAAGACAATCACCGACAGGAAGTGAAGACAGAGACAACACACAAGGAACACGAGACTTCAAAATAAAACAGGAAACAGAAAACCTAGAGACTGAAATAACAAACTAAAATGACATCATACATGCAAGAGGACAGGTGCATTTTCAATATGAACCGAAATAATTGTAAATAATGTTTCCCATAAAAATATTTAATTCTAGACGTTGCCAAATATTGTTATGCTGCCTTATTTCAAAATGGGTAAAATCTTAATTCATCGTAGAGCTGTGAGCAGGGCATGGATTCTCTCTGCACCTCATTGGAGACAAACCCGTCCGTCAGAATCAGACTGGCTAAAAACAACAGCGCATCTGGTCTTTACAAAGAGTAATGGCGTATGTGTTTATTTGCATATAGAGCAGGAAAGGGAGATCCGATCACAAGGGGCCACTCGAGACGCACGTGGAGACGCATTCTAATGCCACGTGAGAACCGTCCAACCTGAGCTGTCCACTCGCAATCGGGTCCCCAAAGAGCCGGAGCCTGGTTCAGTTGACGCTACATTCAGGGAATAGGAAACGCAGAGAGGAGGGAACATAGATGGGACCTTCAGGTGATGTTGAGAGATGATTCAGTGCCTCAGGGCTAATGAGAGAGATAATACCGACTCCTCTCCGCTGCCAAGTACGACTGCCGCGGATGATTCAATGCTGCTCCTGAAGGACATCGGCGTGCCCTGTGATGTCCAACATCTCCTCACCCGTCCTCCTGCCTTATCACCCGCTAATTAGCAAACTCCCACATTTAATCAGCTGATAAGACGAGACCTGGAATACAAAAAGATAGACTTCAGAGAAGATAAAGAGAGGAATTTCTCTACTGTTGCCGGATCCTTTGTGCTACTGTAGGCATGTGATTGACTTGGCAGAGGCTACCTCAGGGCTTGCCAGGTTACTATATTGGTACAGATTGACAGAGAGTGAGTATGAGTAAGAAACAGTGAAACTAGTAGATCCCCATTGCACCCAGAGAGAGAGAGAGAGAGAGAGCAAGCTATTGTATTTACAAGCCGTTTGTTTATGTGCTCTCCTCTCCCTCTCCATGCCGCTCCTCCACCGGAGGATTGAGAAGGTGTGTAGCGAGGTGTCCGCGGAGGGTTCTCAACACCGCCGCACATTTTACCGCTTGTAAAGCAATCATTTCCATCCCCACTTCCCCCTCTGTATACCCCCTTCGGCTTCCGGGACCGCTGAGTCAGCTCACCCTCGTATGGAGAGTGGCTCCGTCAACTGAGACGTTATTGATTTGCCCCTGTTTGTAAGGGCGAAATGTTCCCAAACCTTGCAGGCCAATTTTGCTGCACTGCACAGCCAGGAACACTGTTTGGCACTGGATTGAGAGGGGGGAGGGAAACTGAACATTTCTACCTTAGCAAGGGTTACACACACACACACACACACAGAAGCAGTGACACATGCCTTTAGAAACATCATTAAGCCTTACATTCCTGTAGATAGGGAGGAGAGCATGAACACCAACATAATTATACACATGGATACAGAGGCAAATCCTGACAACATTACATAGGGTTGACATGCAGCATGACACACACACACACACGCACACACACTCACGCAAGCACACTGTAATCCATTATTTCAGCGTTGCTATAAACATAGAAAATGAATATATCTTATTTCTTATTTATTACTTATTTGTGGATATTGCCCTCAGGGATCAAGTTGAGCCGTGGAGCTGATGAATATGTATTTTAATGAGTGCCAGCCAGCGAGTGCAAAAATGAATGATCCCCCCCCCCCCTAATTATTATAATGGCTCCTTGCGCCTGATTTACTAAAAGAAAAACCAGCTTATTTAATTCTGCACCATATTCAGTGTCATCGTCCTTCACATTTCATCTAGAACTAAAGTTTTTTTGCTTCAATTTCACAAGCTCCGAATCCTCGTCTAGATATATAATTTATTTATTAGCAAGTATATGTGTTTCTGATGATTAATGAATGAGAACAGGTTTACTGTTGGGTCAGCAAAATCATATCCTGTGTGGATATGATTGAATAGTTCCAGTGATCTGCCACCAAATGTTGGTTTTCCCCCAAAGGCTGGCTAAAACATGCCTGCTGTGGTGTCCTGGTGACATGTGACATTTATTACCAGTATCTTTTACAGTGGAATATGTTATGGAGAGTTAAAGTTGGTTAGATAGATGTGATATGACAAGCTCCAGTTGTATTAAATTGAGCCCGTAACAAGATATGCTCTTGTTCACTCGATAATGCACCATCACAGTCGGGGCCATCTTTGCCAAGTTCTGCCCTCCAGTCTTTTCAGAGTTTATTAAGAGAGGCCATAGGGGGGGGGCATTTTGAGATGAGGCCTCGCTGTTTCATGGACGAGTGATGCAAGTACTGGCATTTTCAAGTATTATTGAGGTTGGCTAGAAAGTGAATCACACAAAAAAGACAACTTAAAAGCTCTCGTGAAAAGTGTCAAGAAAGAATAGGACGTCTAGAATGTTTTGCACATTGATGAATTGCAGAAGAATAACAAATAAATTATTCAAATCTCTACCTTGGTGAAACGGGGGGGGGGGGTTCTCTTTGTTCTACTCCCTGGTATTGATTTCTCCCAGTGGCAACGAGTGGGATGCCTGAAGGTTAGACACACACACACACACACACACACACACACACACACACACACACACACACACACACACACACACACACACACACACACGCACTATATGTAGATAAATGACTCCTGAGCTCTAAGAGTTTGATCCAAATGAAGCAATGATGTAGCTCACTGGCCCGGGCCCACATTGAAGGAAAGAGTGTTCGGGTGAAGGTGTGATTTGACTGAGTCGCTGTGTGTGTGTGTGTGTGTGTGTGTGTGTGTGTACTCGTACATCGATCATTCATAGGATCAGTTTGAGTTATAGAGCTTGCGGAATGAGGACGTTTAGGGGAAAGTGAGAGCGGTCCACACAACTCTTAAGGAGTGTTTGAGGCTTAAAGTTTTAGAGTTCAGGTAAGGATTATGTTTTTAGGGGTGGGGTAAGGGTTGTGGTTTGGCGTTAACCTCGCGGATTAAAGCGTGGCAGAGTATTTAAGTATGGCCAATGAAACTTGGCAAACACAGGGCATTAAAAAGACAGCCTCAAATTAAGGACTTATCTTCTGCAGACGAGGTAAATAAAGCCCTCGGCCACTGAGGAAATAAAGCAGCTGGGAGGACTTGGCCGTTTGACCTGCACTTATGGAAAGATCTGCTACTGGACAGCTATTTTCCGAAGCCCCATCTCTGGGGTATTATCTGCTCATCAAATAATTAGGATGAAAACGAAGTACAGTGTTGCCTTTGCATCCCTGTGAGCTTGCAGAAGGATATAATTGGAGCGGATGTACCTGCCCCAAGAGCATCTCAATGGTTTGAGGATATCATGATGTTCTAAAAACTGGAGAAAACAAGAGCAACCTGAGAGTGTGGTCCATAATATTTTACTCTGTTAGGGCCACTGTAATGATCCGATAATTTGCTGCTTGGTTGGTTTGTTTGTTTGCCTGCAGGATAAGATTATGCCCTCCGTAAAACGTGGTGTATGGATTGGACACGGGCCGAGAAAAAACCCGTTAGATGGTGCAGGTGTACACAAGTATTCTTAAACAAAAAGGAAATTGACTCCTTTCCCATTTCCAGTCGAGAAGCTTGCCTTTCTGTTTTCTTATCCCCAGTGCATCATGTCATGTGACCCAGGTGTCACGTTTTCCTTTGCTGCAAATCAGCTCCATATAGTCGCTATTTGCCCTGGGAGTGAGTGCATATTGTATCTATTCCCATTGCAAACAAAGGTATTAGAGGGTATTTGTGTTTTTTTTGGAATCAGTTGAAAAGGGGCTTATGAGTGTTTGCAATTTGTTACGGCTTGATTGAATGTAAGGGGACTATAGGGCCTTAGCGGCGGTATGTGCTCTACTGGGTCCCATTGTAGTCACATACTTAATTTGTAGACACTACAGGACAAATGAAGAACTCACCACTCGTCTACACTCATCTCAAATCATTTATAGTGCAGCTCTTTTATATGTAGTTCCACTTTAGTTGAGTATTGACTTAACCTCTGTCTGAAAAAGAAAGTGTCTCTCTTGGATACATAGACGTTTTATGTCCAAACAAGCGTGTGTCCATAATTTAATTTAATTTTATCAGTTAAATGAATATTTACGTTTAACAAAAAGGAAACCTTGAAGATGGTGCTGCATACTTTAATATATAAATCAGTAATTACCTTTAGGAGAACATTTTTCTTTATCAAAAGAGATGTTGAAAGTATCCTGAAAAGAGAGAACTATTTCTAACCTTGGTTATGTTTGTATTTTTCTCAAAATTCTCCACCTCTGCATTTAGTATTTGTCAAAAGTCGCCTGCCCTGGTATTGACCCTCATCATCTATTCTTTTAAAAACAGTTTCCTTTATCGTCTCTTCTTGTCTTTCTTGCCACTGTTCTTTGTCTGTCGTACAATCAGTGTGTTGGTGTTTTCCAAAGGAAGAGCTTACTTGCATAAAAAAGTCAAGGAGATTTTGACATTTGCAAAATTCATGAAGTGGCAGTGTGTTGTTATTAGCATGTCTGTATGTGTCTAACACTGGAGTTTCCCCCACCAAGAAAAATCTTCACTGTCAAGAATTTGTTTCTTGTGCGTCCTCTGTGTGAATGTGTGAGTCCCAAGAGTGACTGATGATATCTCACTAGACCAATGACTGTCTGCCTGTGGCTTCTGCATTTCCACACACAGGTACCCACGCACACACACACACAACCCTGGTGTCTCTCTATCCTGTGTTCCCATCTCCTGTGACTCTGTCGAGCTGGTACTGCATGAGTGACAGCTCTTGGTTTCTCTGGGTATCCGTGGTTACAGCCCAGAGGCCTGTGCCGGGGGAGCTCAGACCTGTCAGCACTCTCTGAATCCTGAAACCGGAGATGGATGGCCGGGAGCTACCTCTGCCCTGAGCTCTGTGCTCTGTGCGACTCTCCTGCTCCTCTTCGCTCTTTATCCCAGACCCTCCTCCTAAACAGGACCCACTGCTGGCAGCTTGTGGCAGCGGGAAATGGAGCCAAATATTTCTTGTTACACCTGTTTCTCTTTAGGGCAGGAGAGGAAAGAAACGAGGAACAAAATTACACTAATTTGAACACAAAAGGTACAGTCGCACTTTTCTTTCAGGACTAAGGCTTCTTGAATTATTACAACCGACTTGTAATTATAGTTGTCAAGCACGAAGCAGAAATCTAGTCGCTGGGTTTTTGTCTGTTAATCTTGAATCTGGAGCTAACTACCTGGATCGGTGGCCCCAAACGGGATCACGCACTTACAGCAGATCAGGTGTCTGTCCGCGTGCACTGCCCCGCCGCTTCTGCTTCGACTGAGACATGTTTGACATCGCCAACGCCGGTGTAGCCTGTCGCTCCAGCATCTGAGGCCCCACAGCCGATGGTTCCAAGACAGAAAAAGAGAAGGGTGATGAAGGCAAGCAGACACGAAAGCGCGAGTGTGTGGGGCTTGTTTTGGACAGCCGGGGGCTCAGAGAGTTAAGGGCGGTAGGACTGCTGCCTGTGTGTGTGTGTGCTTCAGTGCGTGTGTGTGATCTCTCAACCAGCTAATGAGAATATTTAACATTTGCTGAGTCCACAGTGTGTTGGAAGTCATTCATTACTTCACCGGTTCAGTTCTCTCTATATGTTGAGTGTGCAAGATGCCTTGCCCTGGGGCTCGAGGGCCGTGCTCTAGAAGGTGCATTCATTGCACAGTAACACACCAGGGTAATAGAAAATACTTAATTGATCATCCGGGATCTGCAGAATGGAGGACATTGGGATATCTGAGGGCCTTTCACACTGAAGCTAGTTTTAATAATCAATTTTATCCTTTGGCAAATAATCAAGCAGAAACATATGCTACCATGCACACAACAATTACATTTAGCAGGGATGAAGTTGATCATTTTTACCATTTTAATCTAGCATGTTGGCATAATATCAGATGAGAAGTCACCCAAACAGAGTAACTGATGTTAATCCTGATGGTGTCTGTCTACAAAATCCCATTAAGTCAACCAATAGTTGTTTAAGTAATTCAGTCTGGACTAAAGTGGAAGATTAGCCATTATTTCCATGTCCTGTGGGTAAAAAAAATGATCAATAGAATGACTGATAAATAAAACAATCTGTATATTTTCTGACCTGATTAATAACATAAAGCCATTGATAAAACCCAGTTCAACAAAATATGTTTTTTAAGAACCATCGGTGGATCTTCAATATTTCTCCAAATATGGTTAAAGTTCCACTTCCATGTGTTGGAAGCACAGAGGCTCGAGTTAACTTGATACATTACGTGCTATTTTTATGTGTGACAGAAAAAGCTGAACTCTTCCCATCCCTTCTTTGTGGAGGAAAAATGCTCCATTTCATCACTTGCTATAGAATGCGAGCTTTCCATTGTAAACTTGAAAAAAATAAGCAATATGGGCGGAAACCAAACATTAAGGATCAGATCTCCGTCTCATTGGCTTCCACGGCCGAGGACTGCAAAACTGCTGTGCCACTGTAACAGACCAAACAGGCACCCACACACACACACACACACACACACACACACACACACACACACACACACACACACACACACACACACACACACACACACACACACACACACACACACACAGAGACGCATATCAGCCTTATTGCCCGATAAGAGCTCGGAGGCTGTTTCCACTTTTATGTGCTTTGTCTGATGACCTTCTTATAACCAGCTTACATCCACTCAGACAAAAACATGTCCACAAATAAGACTAGACAGTAAGTGTAACACACCAAATAATTCGGTAGAGCTCATCCTGTGTTTCTGTGACGTGTCAAACTGCTCAGTGACCGTGATGTGACCTTGCTCCATGCAGACAAGCCGGCAGGGTTAAAGTAAGGTGAGTGCACTTGTGTGTATGTGCTCATTTTTTCTCTCCTTTTTTTTTACCACGGTGTGTGCTGATGCTCATGTGGCGACGATGAGCTTCTCCCGTAACTGAGCGGCAGCCTTGCACTCTACCTGACCCCTGTGGTGATGAGCACTAAGGCAGCCCGGCCCAGCCCAGCCGGGCACGGCATGGCTCAGCACAGGGGACCCATGATTATTTAATGACCGATTTCAGAGCACGGGCCTGGAAACACGCCTGCTACTTGCTGGTGTGTGTGTGTGTGTGTGTTCTCTTCAGCCACAGAGAATGAACCCATACCCCTGTAAAGTAACGTGGATGAAGGTTGACAGAGACAACACGGGCAAGTCAGCATTTTACTGTCGGAGTATGATATGTGATGAATTTTTCGGAACTGACAGATATGGGAGGTCCCATGACTTTTTTTCTGTTGCTCTGTGTCGATTTAGCCTTTTTTCATTTTTTGGCTGATGTTGAATTTCGGTTTTGAAACAAAACCAACTCCCGGTGACCCCCTCCCTTCTCCATTTTTAATGGGACATAACGGCAAAGAATTCATTACTCATTCATCACTAACAGCATTTCTATTTATGAAGCAGCTTGTTTATCAGGGCAGGTTGTCTGATGTAATCCTAGAAGTGGGAACAGTAAGAAAGGTGCCACTTATCTTCATTATGCAGCTAAAATGGCCATCATGGATTTAAATGTGGTTGTTTTGTTTTGTGGTAAAATGTTAAAATCCAGTCTGCAGTTGTTTTGTATGACATAATTAAATAAGCTGTTCTGAGCGCTCTACACTGTAAAATTGTTAGTGAAAATGACTGCTACATGCTCCAGAGTCAGAGTCTTATCACGTGACAAGGATGATGAGGATTTGGGGTCAAAGGACAGTAAAAACATTACGGATGTTTTCACTATCCACCATCTCACTGACAGGTTGGTTAAATTGTTTTGGACAGCGACCGCAGGAAAAACAGTGTTTCATATCTTTTATGTTATTATGAGAGGTATAAAATCGGGATTGGGATCTTTATGTGTTGCTATGTCATTATGTATATGTAAATGAGACTGTGATGGGCCACCACAATCTCATTAGTTAATGGGAAACACTGTGCACGACATCAAGTGCACCACAAGAGGGAAGCTGGCCGCAGCGAAATCAAACATTTAAGATCTCAGCGAGCGTTCTGCAGATCCTGAGCCGACACGTGGTCTCTTTCAAAACGTCCGGGGTAATCGGTAACATCGGTGTTGTCACGAGTTTATTATCCGTTGGGAACCTTTCCACAACGTGGCATCCCTACGAGTAACAAACCATGACTTCGAAATGAAAGAGCAATCTCCTTGTTATTATAATATTTTCTATCTTTCAAACATATTTCCAGTGTTCTCCGTCTGTTAAATCCATGACCAGTATTGACAGTGCGTTTGCAGAGAGTAAACAGTAATCGCAGTTGGCACAGTCGTGGGACAAGTGTTTCCGTGCTTCGGGCTGACTCATCCTACTTTGTGACTGCTAAAGCACAGCATTTTCACATGGCCCCATCGTAGCTCTGTCTTCGAGAAGCATTTAATGTGGGTGGCTACACACTTTCTCTCACCTGCGCCGGCAGCAATCTTTTCTACGTGACTGAGGAAATCAGGGAGGAGAGAGGGAATGTGTACAAGTAAATAAAATGGATAAGGAAGTGGTGAATAAGACGGATTTGATTAATGAATGGCATCATTATTTTGTTAGTGAAAAAGATCAGCAAAGATTACACTGTCCCCCAAAAGGAGCTCATTTTGAATTAGATATATTTTAGTTGCCGATTTTCACATTTGCTATTTAACTTGCACTTTAAATGATGATTCCAGTCTCATCTGTTAATACCTCTCATTTCTCTAACTGTAATCAGGACAGCCTCTACATGCCTGCATCACAAGCAGAGAGATTTTATAATTACTTAAGCAATTTCCTCAAGCTAATTTACTCCCATTCACTTTGGCACAGAAACATCAAAAGTGAACACTACGTTTTGCAATGTATCATTCATTTCTCGTAAAAGTTTCACAATTCCAAAGCGATTTTAATCTCCATTCTGTATCCATTTGCACAAATTAATGTTTATAAGACTTTAAGACCCAGCTGCCAACATGCACCAACCATCAAAGCCAAAAAAGACGAACCAAAGGAAGGAGCACTCGTTCACTTGTTTCTGTAAAATTAAAACCAAATGATGCTTAATTGCAAATTACTTTAGGGACCGTCTTTCTCGCCAGTAGTACATTTTAATATTAACGTAGCATGTGTTTCCAGTTATCTTTAGAAACTACATGATTTGGAACAGCATAGTATGATAAATGACAGTATAACGCAGTAAGGACATTTTGAAAGTCAGTTATTTCCATATAGATTTAGATAAAATAGCAACAACATGGAGAGAACTTCTACCTCCTGCGGCAGTTATAAAACCTTGCTTTTATGAGCAGCTTTTATTCTTCAGGATTGAAATTACAGAAATAACTGACATTAGCACCTTAACAAAAAGTTCGCTTTCTGATGAGTTATTCAGCCACAGCAAACTTTACATGCACTTATGTTGATCCTCTCAGATTTGGAAGGTGCAGGCCTGTGTTGTGGCTCCTTCAGCTCCCCTGTGTGCATGGCCAACTTTCCCCGGAGCCAATCTGCGCAAAACTGACAAGTCATTGTCTTTCCCTAAGTCACAGTAATTCATCAGCACTTGAGGCGGCTTTGGCTGATTGCATTTTCGACAGAGCAATCTCCACTGTGTCATAGAGAATTTGGCTTTTATGGCTGGGCGGAACTTTGATGCCAAATACAGGGGACAGTGGAGGCGAACACGGGGAGTTCACCACGCTGGGTCTGATTGCAAATTGAAAATCCTTTGTGTATCTGCTCCTGTGCTTGGCTTGTGTACTTCAGAGTGTGAGTGTGTGTGTGTGTGTGTGTGTGTGTGTGTGTGTGTGAATGAGAGAGTCAGTGTTTGCACCTCTTGAGATATGATGGAGTTTTTCCATCTGCTGCTCCCTCAAGCCTTATTTCTTTCATCTCCAGAGATATTCATAAACCATAACAAAAATAATGGACACTGTGAACTACCTCTCATCAGACTACCTTTTTGTATCCGTGGAAAACACACAAAAAGAAGCTCTCTCCTTCATCCTTCATTTGCCATTTCTATGGCCACAAAGCAGCCACAATAGTCGCTGTCCAGCCATAGAGAAGCCACAGTTTTAATTTACACCAGAATCCCTTTGAGGCTCAAGGAAAAAAATGGCTCAATTTCCTAGTATTTAATTTTTTTTTTGCTTATGCTTGTAATTTGCGTGGGGGAATATTGAGCGCGCAAACTAATGGGTAAGATGTGCAGCCTTTTAAATGTCACTATGTTGTAGGGGCTCAACTCAGCCAGGGGAAATGTGCGTTTCCCAAAAATATACGCTGGAGATCCAGGCTGTAACTGCAAAAAGCTGATGGGTGCAGTATTCAGGGGTAACGTCAGTCCCGGGGACGAATATTTATCTGTCAAATGAGAAATGGCCACAGGAAGTTTTTAAAAAACGTAATAACCTATGGATACTCAATCTATGAGTTTAACCTAAGTCCCACTGTGCATTCCCCCCCCATCAGGTTTGCACCACTTTAGATTACAAGAAAAACCTTTTCTATTCAAGTGAACTTAAACGAATGTCATCTAATCAAAACTAACAACAGGTTATGGGATCTCAAACCTGAACGTTTTTTGTCACTTCTGTTCAAATCTAGAATTGTCAGTTTATGACCGACAGCTCTGCTCCATGGTTGATTAAATCGAATATCCCCCACTAACTGCTCATGCCGCCCGCAGTTATTCTCTCTTACTTCTTTTACAGCAAGATTTCTCGTCTAACGGCCCCATGGATTATATAATATTAGCGGGTTTTACTCTGCGTATTGTAAATCTCCCGCTTATTGCTTCTGTGCAATGACTAATAACCCCCTGCAGTGTGCGCGTTTTTTCATTTGCAGTGATTCTGCAATCTTAAAGGCAGTTTGGACAAACTAGATAATGTAATATCTAATTTCGTCTCCGCTGCTCAGGCGTCTGCAGAGCTTCCCTCAGTCAAATGCTCACATTCAGCTCGTAGAGGCTGGACAGCTCGAGTGGCCTCCGCAGAGTTGTGTGTTGTGCGGCGGCCGATCGATACTTTTAAATTCATATTTACTTCTGCCCTGGCTGTGCTGAATTCTGTGCTCTGACTTAGAGTAATAAAATTGAAAACAGTGGCACTAGAATACCCCCACCCACCATATCAGATGAGTAACAGGCATGTAGTCCAGACACTGTCAGCACTGCTGATTGAATTTCCTCATTATTGCATTATTACCCTGAAGATGGCTCTTGGCTATGTGATAGGCTGTGTGAATATGCACTTTATTAGACTAGCTAGCCCCCTCCCCCTCCTCCTGGTCTCCCGCGGCTCCACCCCTCGCCGCGCCTCAACCTGTCTCAGCAGTTTTGACTTAATTGGTGGAGCAAACAATAGTGGTTTTAGGAGCTGATGGTGCTGATGCAGGTTTGCTTTGTCTTCCGCCTGTGTCTGGTAATATCATGGTGAAGCAAAGCAGATCAATCCCATCAGATTGATAAACCTATTGATAGGCTTACAGATCTTTAATCTTTGAATAACCCACTTTCAATCAATCTCAAAAGCCTTTGCTATTACATTTACAGGTACTCTGGATGGTTTGGCACACAGCTCATAATAAGTGATGCCAAGGTATCCATTATAATGCAGTGGCAAGTAAGCAGAGCTGTTATGACTATGTTCATCATTTTGACTGACACCTCCAATTCACACATAGCTGACTCAGACAAAGAGGGCAACTATTTCAGATTTGACACACGCCCCCACTTGAGTGCAACTGTACAAGTCATTCCAGAGGAAGAAGTTATGCCAACAGGAAATTATACTTAAAGTGCAAACTTATTTACAGTAAGAGTAAGACGTTTTAATATTTCGATTTTTGGTTGAACAAAGACACATTTTGGGTGCAGCTCTGTTTTAAGCTTTGTTCTTTTTAATCATAAAAATCTCACAGAGCCAGCAAAAAAATTACAATTAATTTCCATTTTAGGAAATGGAGCTACAATGAAAAGCCTAATGAAACCATACAAACTTATTGTATAAAAATATTTGTTATGAAGTTAACTATTGATTATTGTATTGTTGGTTTGATGTGTTTTTTTTCTAAAGGAAGGTTAATTTGAAAAAACAATTGGCTACCTGTGTTTATATTATTCATATGAAAGAGGCAGGTTAATATGAGATTTTTCTTCCTCCTGCTCCTTTTATTGTACAAATGAATTGTTGTGGATAACACTGAAATGGATCAATAAACTAAACCTAACTAAAACAGTATTTCACAAATGTATTATTACAGCAATCATCACTTCCATACAGGGTTAGTAGCATCCAGCTGTTAAAATACAGTAACATTTTATTCTTTTCTGTTGTTTATAGGCTGCTGATCTTTCTTTTTTTCCCTACTCGGCTTCTTTGACTGAATAATTTTACGCACATATATAATATTCTTTTTTTTACAAATTCTTAATTGTACGCTCTTATCTTTATACTTATTGTTGTTGTCTTGGTCTCGATACATTTCTCTTCTTGGCTGGAGCGACTGTAACGAAACCCAATTTCTAACTGAAAATAAATATTTTGGGGAGAAATTAATGAAGTATTTCTGATTTGGTTTTTTAAATGCCTTGGTAATGTATCAGTACTCGATATTAGTCAAAACTCTTAGTCCAGTTATCGGTTCAGTATCAGGAAGAGAAAATAGACTCAATGCAGTGAGATCCTGCTTAAGAACACATCACATCTGCATTGTAATGAAGCAGTGGAAACAAATTCTCTCATGAGCTCAGAGACCCACATGCGTAGCCAAGTTTTAAACTTCTTAGCATAGAACGGCAGTGGGAGAACAGAGGTGGATGCAAATGAAGGAGGTCGGGCCATTTAATACATGGTAATTAGACTCCGCTGTGGCTCAGAGGTTGACCTTTTCCGCCGCAGCCAGGATTTGTACCTGGACAGAGCGGAGCCCTCTGTGGAAATAAAAAAACGGTATTAAGTGGAGTCCAGTAAAAAGACAATAGGTTAAGCCCACAACCCAGGATGAAAATATCACATCTTATCAAGCGTGCTCTCTCTATTTCCTTATTTATTCCTTTCTTCATATGCAATATTTGTAATTGCATTTTAATCTCTGTGGAAAAAAACCCCATTGTCAATTCAATCTCTCCGTTGTTTTTGATGGGAATTTGTTTGCTGCATATATTAATAAATATAACACGTATTCTTGATTGTACAGGGCTTCTCATCCAAATGCACATGAGTCATTTTGGAGATAAAACCAATTTCAAAGCGGCTGGTGCCAATGGATTTGTCTAACAGACAACTTAGTCTGTTTGTATCACTTCCTCCCACTGTTCAAAGTGCTGAATCCATTATTATTATGTTGTGAGTGTGACTGCTGTTACCCTGCCAGCAGTTAATTCGCATTACAAATACTGGATAAGCCTTTTTTAAGTGCATTGGAAACTCACCAACTGATAAGCTCCATGAATCTTTGAATAAAACTGCTCACCTCACTTTTGACTTCCCCCCCCTTTCCAATTTGTGTGTGCATATATGAACTTATGTAGCCCTTGCACCAGCACAGAACTATATAACAAAAATCAAGAATGTAAAATGGATGCAACTGACCTTTTTGCTGAAACCCTCGCATGACCACAGATTCATCTAATCATAACATAGAAACCATAACTTGGCACGGCTTGTTTGTCGAGCATTGTATTTCTCCACATGTCAAAATGGTGTGCCTAGCGCTTTATTATGTGCGACACCCAATAAAGTGTTTGGAGGGCCTGTCATTTAAAAGTTTTCTAAAAGAAAGTGCTAGAGTTAAAAAAAAGAGAATAGGATTAAAAGGTGTGTTCATCTCCTCTGGAGTAAGCTGCAAACCTCAACATGCCTGACTAGCTCACCAGCTAATGTGCCCCAGTGTTACCTCCAAGGCTGAGGAGCGTGTCATTAAAGATCCAAAATTTGTGAGGTTTCAATCTTCCTCGGAATAAGAACAAGGGGAGTAAAGTCAGTGATTCTGTCCTACTGCCCTTTATTAGATTTGTGAGGTTAAACTAAAGCAACTACAGACAAACCGTGGACTGTATAGAAAGATGGACGACGGGTGTCCACCTCCTCTCACTGACCAGGAGTAAAGCCCCACCACGCTGCATACATACGCTGCAGTCTTGCATATGGATCACGAGTCTGAGCAGTTGTGATCGGGGATGCTCATCGCGACATTTCACCACATTGTCGAAAACTATATTAAAAGATTAAAGGCTGATAAGAACTACCTTAAATGACTGAAACCTTTGGATCCATGTCCCATCCACTAACACGGAAGAGGCAGAGTTTAAGACTTTGAGCTTGAGCCACTTGGGCACCACTTTGAGGCAACCACACAGTTTAAAGGCTAAACAAGGTTAAGTTAGCATGAAAGATGGAGATACATTTAAGGTTGGGTTAAACCAGTGCTAACTAGCTCTACAGTCCTGCATTGTCATTTCTTCATAGATCATCAACTGGTGGGAATGTGAGCTTTTCGTCTGGGACATTTAGTTTTACAGCCTCATTCTTTTAGAATGATGCTGTATATATTGCCTCTGAATGTTTATTTTAGAGACGTTTTACAGACTTGAGTTAAGATGTAATGGCTGCAGGCCGTGCATTCAGCAAACACACTATCATTAGCGTGTTTTCTTTGCCGTAACTAATGAAGTCTGAGAACATCAATTGACATTTCAGTCGCCAAAATCAACCGCCTTGTTTAGGAGTGAGATGCCTGCTTTTATCTGCCTTTGTCTGAAATCAAGGACTAACACTACATTTTTTTTACCATGAATGTTAAGTGGTAAAACTAATACTTTTATCATTGTGAACCACGTTAAATATTGCATGAGGCAGACGCCAGGATCCTGTTTTTACCTTAAGCCTGAAGTCTTTTCTTAAAAGAAAAGTTCAAAGACTGCGGAGAGGTTCAAAGTCTGTGTGGATAGTGAAGTATTTAGAGGAGTGATTTCTTTTAAACACTATGATAGCATCTTGAAATGAGGCACTGTGCAGCTGTGGCTTTGTACTTAAACACATATCGGTAGACAACAAATTTGAAAATCAAATGAAAATGTTCTCCCTGAGATTTCTTTTCCAGTGCTGAGTATACAGTCCTACTTTCAACTCTATAGTCCTTATACAGAATAACTGCTGAGGCAGACATTCACTTTTTTTGTGTTTGACCGATGAAAGGGAGAGAACGACTCAAAGAAACTCTGAAGATGACAAAAATGAGAGGTGGGGGGGGGGGAAGCTGAAGAACGCATGATGAGAAGGTGAACCTAGATAAAGGCGGCATGGTTTTATACAAGGATGAAGGATGAGCAAACACAAAACAAACCTACTGACGGCTACACAAACTGAAGCCACACACGCAGACACTAAGCACACACACACTAAGCACACACACACTGAGCACAGGGGTCCACAGCTGTGGCCATTTATTATGGTTTGTTGAGCACCAATGCTCACTGTGAATCCGACCGGATCAAACCTTCTTCAGTTCCTTGGATACAGCAGCTGATTTAGATACAGCACACACAACTATAGTGTGTGTGTGTTTAAACAGTTATACCATTGAAAAATTCTGAATTTAACTGCTCAACAGCTGTGAGGTCAAATAAACAGGGTCAGCAATGCTCCTAATTGTTATCCATGTTTCAAAGGGTCATGTGTTAGGGTCATGTGCTAGGAGCCTTACAAATCAGCGAAGGCTATGTTGTGACCGGAAAGGCCAGTGTATCTGTCGATGAGTTGATGCGAAAGAAAATCAGATAGAAGTGCAAGAGTGTGTGTATGTCTGTGTGTTGCGCATCCACACGTGTGTCTTTTTGTGCTTCAATGTGCTTAAATGAGTTCATTGTGCCCTTACACGTGTTCACATGTGGATGGCCCTGGGTTTGTTTGTGTGTTTATTGAAGTACATGTGGCCGCACATCGTGCACACGTACGTTATATATATACAATATTTTGTCCTTGTCTGTGCATTGGAGTCTGAGTGCTCTCATGCGTACAAGGATATATCTTTGTGTGTGTGTGTGTGTGTGTGTGTGTGAGATTGTCTTTGTGTGTATGTGTGTGGTGTGAGGTCAGTCATGGTGCAGTGAGGAACGTGGGTCATCATGGGGGACACGATATTTCGGTCCCTCCTAACTGGTCTTTTCAGCGAAGGGACACACAAGCACCGCTGTGAAATAACTGAGGAAGAATATCTTTCCCTCTCTGTCTCTGTCTGTCTCTCTCTCTCTCTCTCGCTCATTGACAAACTCTCCGCACGCACACAGTCACTTAGTCACAAGCAGTCACTCTATATCACAGGGTTTCACACCAGTGTCTTGTGCGTACACACACAAACGCATACACGCACAAACGAGTGCTCTAGCAGACACAAGCAGAAAAAAGTACACACACACGCAGAAGTGCAAGACACAGCTCTGCAAGCACAGAATTGAATAGTCACACAAGGTCACAGTCTCAGACCTTCTCTCACACACATGAAGATTTCCTTAATAAGAGGAGGACATAAGGAGACATTAAAAAGGCAGAGTGATTAGATTGATTTAATGTTAAAGAGGTACACTGGGTCTTTAATTATCACTGCTTCCATCCGTATTTATTTATTTACAATTTAAAAAGCATTAAACTGTTTACAGTACACTTCAGTAATGGTCTGATCGGGTAGAATCACCTCTGCAGTGTTGCCCACAGCTTGAGAGTTAAGTTGTGGTGGTGTGGTGTGTGACTGATGTGCATGCAAAGCCTGGTGCAGTTTAGAGGTGGAGAGTGTAAGCGAGGGGATGCAATTTACAGATGCCCCCAAACGCATCACATTGGCAGAGGCGAGAATTTACATATTGGCAGGCGTGCTCCTTAATACATTTCACAGTTTGCAAACATTATTTTTATGAAAGCCAAGTGAAATGCTCACACCGACAAGCCCTGGTACTTTGAAGCGCAAACGCAGTCCATCCATTCATCCATCAGTGCATCCATCCATCCATCAGTGCATCCATCCGTCCATCCATCTATACCACTTATCATTTTGAGGGTCACAGTGGGGATGCTGGAGCCAGCTGAAATTGAATAAAGACTGACACATACAGACAAACAACAATTCACACTCTCATCTATGGACAATTTAGAGATGTTGAATGTCGGTGAACAGAATATTGAAATAACAGAAGAGGTGTATATTGTAAACGTTTGTCGTACGCCTTTGTGTGTCGGCCCTGAGACACTGTGCACCTGGAACGACCCTCAACTTGATGAGATAGGATAGTTAATGGATTGGTTCAATGGATTTATTGGACTCTTACATGTTTCTACCAAACAGCCACAGATACATTTATATTTCCGTCTTGTATTCATTTTTATGTGCGTATGTGTTACGTAGGCAGCCACATTAGTACTGAAATTGTCAATAAGCAAAGATTGAAGATCATTGATCAAGTGAGTCATATGTGAGATTTTGCCACAGTCACCTCTGCCGAGACGGAAATCTTTTCATAGGCGTTTGTTTTTCCATTAGCAGGATTATGACTATCAAATTACGTAACCAATCTTGAAGCAGATCTGGATAAACGGTAGAATCCAGGATATTTTCCCCTCACTTTGTTTTAGATGGTAAGATAGGGTGTAAGCCTTTGTAGAGGTGTGCACTCTCCAAGCCTTCTTCTAGTTGTATATGATTTAAAAATAAGTCTGGCCTGTTAGTGGGATGAAACCAAGCAAGTTGAAACCATCCAATTGGGCTCTGAGAAATAATTTTCTGACCATGTACTTGAAACTTGGTATACATAATACATAAATATGGTATACATAATGCATATACATACCCATTCACACATTTTATAAACGATATAGAATTAACGAGGCGAACTACATCAGATCAAATATGATCTGCCCTCAGTCCATGTTAACCGGCTGCCCTTTGTTCTGGATACTAAGCATCCAAACAGCTGACATTTTATACTCTAAACGATCAGCCTGTTCATCGGATATTAATCAATACTTTAATCACTTTTAATTAGCCGGAGCTCAAAGTACAAATGTAAAGCCCATTTGATAACAACATCTTGTGTTTGCTGCAGTCACTTCTCCTTCTCTTCTTCAGTCCCAGAGAAGACGCAAACAATAATGACCATAAAGGAAAGTGTGAACCCAAACTGTACTAATGACTTTAAGGCATTGTACAGATACATTTACTATGTATACAGCAGGAGGCCATTCAACCCTACATGACCCGCCCTCCACTCCACCCTCCACTCCCTGCACGGCCCTACAGAGAGGGATGCACACCGACACACACGCCCGAAATCTGGATCTGCACACACAAATTTCCACAAGGCTGAAACACAGTAGCTGCACGAGCGGTTTTTGTTTGGCTGTGGCGAATGAGGCAGCCAGTGCAGCGTAGTGGTACAAATACAGTAAACACATTTCCAGCCGGGAAGGGAAGTTGTTTTGAGTGGAAGCGGGTTGTCCCCAGCTGAGCCCGCTGACTGAGAGTTTTGGGCCACGGTTCTGACAGGAACAGACCCTGAGAGAGGGAAACACAGCGGAGATGTGCATCTTAAGGAGGATGTTGCAGTATTTATTTGTGTCTGTGTACAACGGGGGGACCGATGAAGTGAGAGGAAATGGCATTTTATTGTCTTAGTCTGTTTGCATTGTTTTTTTTTCTTGCTGGTAAACTGTATGCATGGCGTGGAGTTGCATACATACAACTTGTGCGTGTGTGCTTCTTCTGCAGCGGTGTGTAATGGTGTGCGTTCATTAGTGTCTGTCTGGGAGCAGAATATATAATACACGGTAATGGTACGTCTTGAGCAAGTGCTTTAACTCTCCTTGGCGCCATTTAATGGGTTGCTTAAAAAGAGGGAATTGATTTCCTGGTTTCTGCCTCAGAGATGCTTCCACGTATAGCACCAAGGGCTGCTTTAGCATTACATGTTTTTCCAGTTCTCCTGTGTGTGTGTGTGTGTGTGGGTGTGTTGAGAGAGAGAGAGAGAGAGACAGAGAGTGCGGCGGGAGACAGAGACAGAGACAGGAGTCGGGAGAGAATAAGAGCATGAGAGAGAGTGAGAGACTCTGCAGAAAGGGCGAGTTTAGTTCCTCCCCAGCTCTTTAGAGTTTCCCTGGTGAGTTGGCTGGCAGCTTGTTTGCCGGCTAGGCGGCGGCAGCAGGAGGAGCAGCAGTCGGAGGTAGAGAGATTGCGATAAGCCTCTTCAGAGACAGACAATAGACGCTATAATGCTGTTGGAATTAACGACTGGCATTCCATCATTTCTCATCTGATTAAGACCCAGTGACAATCTTCTTGCTACAGTCTCTAGTTGTCACCAGCTATGACTAATGAACTGTGATATGCTGCTCCTCTGCCTCTCTCTCTCTCTCTCTCCCCCTCCGCGTCTCTCTCTCTCGTCACTTCACGCTCTATCGATTATTGAAATGCTCTCCGATCCCTCCCCTTCTTTACACACCCTCGCCCGCGTCTCCCCTCTCCCTCTCCGCTCCCTTTCATTTGCCTGTCTCCCCTCCTGTGCCGTCCTTTATCTTGTACCATTCATTTGGATAATTTGATATTTGGAGTTGATAGAGCTCTGAATGGAGGCCCCGTGTTTTTTTTCACGCACATTTGTCTCCATCTCCCGATCCCTCATTTCTCTATATGTTCCCCCCTTCCTCCCGTTTTCAGAGCATGCGATAATGAAATCAGACTCCAGCCCTTCATCTGTATTAGCGGCATTTGCGGGTCTAAGAGAGACTAACAGCCTGCTAATTTTCTGCCTCTGATTCGTTAAACTGACAGACATTTGCATAATTTAGCCGGCCGCTTTCTCCTCCTCAAAGGTTGCCTGCAGACGCTTCTGTCGTTGCATGCAACTGAAAGCTGTCGACACAATGGCTTGTTTGATCAGATTTGAATATTTGTTTTCGAGATTGGAGCAAGAATCACAGAAATATGTCTCCAAAAATGCTATTGATTTTCAAAGGCGCCAAATTGATCCGCTTTGCAGGAGAGTTAAATGTTTGATTTATTTTCTTCCGACAAGTTAACCTGATTCTTTTTAGGTTTTGTACCTCGCCCAAAAACGTCTCACCTTCAAGGTCTGCTACAGTATTCACACACTCCCACTCCCCCCCCCCCCCCATTCTCAGAAATCCACTCCTGTGTTGGGAGGTGGGAGCAGAGTTTCTTCTTCCTTCTCTGTGATGCTGACAGATATGAGCGGTGACGGCAGCAGCTCGGTGGCATCTCTTTCACCGCTCCCCTTTGAGTTCAAGACTCGCACATTTCCAGTGAATAATGTACACATGCACGGTCACATGCGCAAGCCACATGAGTCTATAAAAACACACACACACACACAGTTCCTCTGACTCACACACCCGTGCCTTCTCGCTGTCTTATTTCTTACACACTGTGCATACAGGTGTTCCATTAACCTTGTAGGTTGAGAGTGTCTCTAGGTAGCTTCATTACCTTCAGCATGATTAGCTCTAAACTAAACTGTTGCTTTGAGGTCTCTCTCTCTCTTTCACACATATACACACACATACACACACACGCACACACACAAATTCACACAAAAGCACCCCTCCTTCCTTAGCTTCGTGGCCCCGATTGTCAGAGGGCACTGGGAATTTAGTCATGCTTTTCACCATAGATAAGTGGCTGTGTGAGGGAATGAGAATGTGTGTGTTTGTGTGTGTGTGTGTGTGTGTGTGTGTGTGGTTTGGTGTGTGTGTGTGTGTGTGGGTGTGAGAAACCCTCTCCCCGTCTCCATGCATTAATGAAGAGATGCGGTACCAGGTGCCCTCTGTGAGAAATAAAGACAGTGAGCGAACCCAGTAGAAGAGGAGGAGGAGGGGGAGGAGGGGTCGGTAATGTGGCTTGGCATTTCCGCGGCCTCCTTCTCCTAATGGTGCTTCCGTCTCGTTGGGATTATTCAGCCGGCACAGTGTGTCACGGTCGGTAAACCGCGCCGTGCCGGAGGGAAAGGGCGTGCTGAGAGGGGACAGGGGGTTGCAAGGTGGAGGTGTCAGGAGAAAGCGGGGAAATGTTCTCCAAAATGCCCGCAGGTATGCAACCTTTATCAAAGTGAAGGGGCCTGAGGGAGGGCATGAAATGGCAACCTCCACACCCCCGCACCCCCCCACCCCCAACCCATCGCTTTGTGCTCGGGGATTTGAAAGGGAACCAGGTGAAGAGGGCTGGGAAGTGTAACTCAGAGTCTGCTACATCAAGGGAAAGATGCAGAATGCTAACAGTTAATAAATGAAATAAAATAAAGATATTTTTGTATCTATCTACTAAGTTTCACAAACACCTGTCTGTATATGGAACGCATATATCACGAAGCATTCATCTCTTCTGCTTCACACTTGGTATTCCTATTGTTCCATTCCCAAGGGGGTGCAGTGTCTGTAGCAGTCAGACAGTCAGTGTGGTCCTTGTGGACCAAGTGGATCATGTCTTCTTCTACGTCCTTGGATAAGTAACATCAGTGCTCGAGAACTGGGTTAAACCACAGATCAAAATGAATGTGTTGTTTTTTAATTTCCCCATATCGCACTGACGGACATTAATGAGTGTCACAGTGCTGATCTCTGTCGTGGTAACAGCATTTATAGAATCACTTCCTCTTTAGCAATTTGTCTTCAAAGTAAAAGTGCAACGCTTCCTTTATTGCTGTAATGCTTTATTTTGAGTTGCATTTTTTTTATTTTGGAAAGGTGTGATAGTGTATCTGAGGATTGCACCTCTTGCTGAACAGACCTCTGAAACAGAGTATGTATGAAGAAATAAAAACATTTAAGCGAATCACTCAACCTTGTATAGACCACACATGTTAGGGTAATAAAGCAAATTCAGTTTCCTTTCACGAATAAATCGTCACCTCAGATAAACCGCAGGAGGAACACAAAGTTTTCTAACTTCACTCTGCCCTACACACTGTTCATAGAAAGCTCTGCACACAACGTCCAGCACACACACAATAACAAGTGACAGTATAATGTAGAACTGTTTGAGGAGGACTCACTACTGACAAGGAATTATGCTGAAGCAGCTCCCGAGTATAAACACAGGCCGTGAGAACAGCCAATTTGAAAAACATTCATGTTAACAACGGGCACCGTTCTGGTTATAATAATTATACATTACTTGTCTTTACAATCCAGATGTTTCCATCACTGCTCCTTCTCGCCCTCTGAATTCAGCTTTTACAGGACAATTAAAAAACGGCTGAGAAGAAAGCACTTTGCCCTACTTGAATGTTCTGGAGGGACTACTCGAGAAAGTGTTCCACACTCCTCTGATGAAAAATGTCTGCAGAAATGTATAAAACCGCTCTCCCTCCCGAGAGCGGTTTGGCATTTTTGTTTTACTGATGTCCCCGCCAGCCCTGCTTTTACAATACCTGTAAGTTATTGCTCTGCTCTCAAGCCCCCACCCCCAACAGTTCCTTTCCTCCCCTTGTCTCATCCCTCTTTGTTTCCTTAACGGTCCTCCTGTAGACCTCCCACAAACACATCACATATGTCTTCCAGGCGCCGTAACATTTAGTCGCATACATCCACACGAGCAGCTGCGGGTGTATCTTTTATGCGTAAATATGTTTTTCCATGCTGCTGCTGTCATTGCTCACATCTCAGTCCATTCCCTACATAGTGTATAAATTCATAGGGGCCAGATGTTTTTTTTTTTTTACCTCCTCCTGCTGTACACAAACATGCTTCATCCCTTCCATTTCCGGCTGATCGGCTTTTCCACCGCTCCCACAGAACCTGGGGCTGACCCTTAGAGCATATCAAATTCTACATTTCACGGCTCTTTTTTTTTTTTACTGACACTGCTGAGTGCTGGAAATATTATCCGCACATTTATTCCTCTCCGGGTGAAGGTTTCTCTCTGAATCTGCTCTCGACATCCACGGCCGTGTTTGTCGCCACCAGAGGTCAGGAGGTCGAGGCACTGTCCCTATTTGCGTTGCATGGGTTCCATTACCATCGATTCCTCATTCTATGTAAAAAACGCAGTTAATACTAGGGCGAGCGGCGAGCCTTGTTTTATTTATGAACATGTGCCCGTAGAGACATCCATTATCTTCAGTGGTTACAAAGCCCCAGTGTAGGAGCTGGTAGGGGAGTGTTACACAGAATCCCAAACTGTTTCCACCGTGAGCCCATCCGATTTAATCAAACTTCTAAATACAGGACCCAGGGGCGAGGCGAATTACACCCGTACTATAGCATGCCCGATTTTTTTATTTTTTATAACCGTGGAGTATGAAAAAGCCTGGTTCAAACACTTTGGATCTCGCATTGGAAATGAGAAGCAGCTGCTTTAAAAGGCTGCTTATAAGGAGAGCATTGACAGATCCTGTGCTGTCCAAGGCAATTCCTTTGATGCCAATCACACGATAAGCCGTTGCTCATTTGATGCCGATGAAACGGTGGCAAGGGGTTCGTCGTGGCTGTGTGTCACAGGGTTCGTCACAGGCAAAGGACTTAACACAAATCATTAGACCAACATGTCATTAAAATGGGTTGGTGTGATAGTCGAGCCACATAAAAGAATATTCTTTTTCAAGAAGACAGAGACGCGGAGAGAGTGTGAGACGCCTCATCTGCATCAGTGGGGATGTGCAGCTCTTTGTGGTCAGCTAATTAAGATTAAATTGAGTGGATTGATTGCAGCGGGGTGTGTGCGGCGTGTGGTGTGGCCTGTCAACGCTGCTGTCAGAGAAGGAAGACCGTGGCAACAAGGGAGAGATGAGAGCGGCCTTGGTTTCGTCAGCCCGGGGACGGCTCGTCAGCTGTTTGCACTGTAGTCAGGCAAAGATCCTGCATTTACATTAATTGCATTCAGTCATATGTGCAATCCAGAGAGTAGGCTTCACAAACCTCATTAATGTTCGTGGCAGGGGAAAGAATCACGCAAAGTGTTAGCCCCATTTAATGTGAAAAAATTCAATTTAAAAAGGAAACCAAAAGTAATGTATGAAACTTGTGGATAATGGAAAGATAAAGCGTGTTATAGGCTGCAGAAAGTCACAGAGGTGGAATCAAGTTGAGGACGTGAGAACTTTTATGTGGGAGCCTTTATGAGCACTACAGCCAATGACCCGTCCAAATCTGCCAAATGCAAACTAGAGATGTTTCCGTACTGATACCAGCATCGGAAAGGCCTGATAGAAATGCAGAGTCAGGCATCATCAGTTAGGGAAAGCTATCTACTGATCTGATACCACATCTTTTAAGTATATTAGGTTCACGCAGATAAAACCGAGGGTTTCTGGTACCTCTTCTTTGCTTCTCCAGAAAAGCTGTTGCACTGCACTGCAACTGACGGGTACTGTTTTTAGAGCAGCAAAGAAGAAGTGGTTTGTTGTGTGCACAATGGAAAGTCTCACAAGTAGCCTTCAGTTTGCAGGGGTGAGCATATACAACACTAGCCATCTCAATTGTTATTTAATCCTAGAATGTCACTGTTTTACACTTCCATTGTTCTATTTTAATCTCAAAATGTCTTTTGTTTTGTTAAACACTTACACAGCAATTTAGAAGAAGTAATTGTAGTGTTTTCCTAGATTTATTTTTGTATTTATCCAGTTATGACTGTCAAAGTAAATGTTGCAGCTACTGTCCAAGAAAAAATACTTTTCCCTGTGATTCAATCAAAACAAGATCTATCGTCCAAGATGTGTTTCGTGGTTATAATTAATACTTAATCGGAAATCAAAACATGGCCTACTCTCATCTTTGTCTATAACCCACCAAATTAATGAAACAGCTTAGAATAGAGAAACCACACCCCGTTAATCATTCTGTAGCTAAGTAGCAGTTTTAGTTTTTCCCTTCACGTCGACAAATCTTCAGTGAGACGCTCAATTTGGACGTAGTCATGCATCAGTCCTCGAGACTCATCTTTAGCCTTAGATAGCATTGTGCTGCTGGATTGTGTATTTGTTATGTTTAGGTTTTGCAATGTCGCTTATCTAAGCGGCCAGATAACAGTAGATCAGCTGACACCTGTTGCAGCACATCCTTGATTCATGCCTACTTTTGCATGAACCCATAAAGATACAAAACACGTCAGCTGATTATGACTAAAATCTGTGTTTGGTGATTATTGGTGATAAATAAACCTACAGTGTTTTTCCTTAATCATTTTAAGGATTCTTAAAATAAGGATTATGATTTTCTACAGCTGTTAGTGGTGACAAAGAGCATTTATCCGAGAAGGCTGATGTGTTGCGTTTGTGTTGGGTTCATCCTGCAAGTTAGTAACACATCCAGCCTTTCTCATTAGTTTCCATCAACTGTGAAACTGTTCTTAGTCCAGCCGGGGGTTTGCATTTCAGACCCTGTGCATTTTAGCTCACGACAGTAATGTAGCATTTTTTCTCCGAGAAGCCGTTTCTCCAGACGGTCATTACTCATTTCATTGTCACTTCCACAAATTGTATTTCAGGCTAAAATTCCGAAGACCCTGCGAGAGCTGTTAAAAAGAGTCTGTGATTATTAGTGAAAGGATGCTTCATCTGTCAGTATCTTGCAGCCTACCTCGAATCGACGCACACTTTGACAGTTGTCCAGTTGTGTATTGACGCTTTATGTCACCGTGTCTCCTCTAAGGCTCGGCCGCCCCCATTAAGCTCATACATTTATCTCCATTTGCCCATCTATCAGTCTCGCTTTACTGTAACCCATCCGGCTGCACTGACTGTCCGAAGCAGATGAGACGCCCCATTACTTATTTAGCACCACTTTAAAGGGGGACCCGAGTCAATTGAGAAGCCGCTCTCTTTTACGGTAACAACATTTGCCGATCGGGCCTCAAACACGGGCCGGCGTAGATGAAATTGAGCGCGTGGGGAAGTCAATAAAGGACACGGTGGATGATGTGCCCCGTGGTCAGATAGTTAAGTGAAGGTCAACCTGCCCGGGCGCTGTGTAATCTGGTGGCTCTGCGGAACGATGACAGGCGAGACGGGTCCGTAAGGCCAAGGTGGAAAAGTTGCCCTGCCTTCAATATCCCTTTAATCGATGTGACCAGGAGAGAAGAGTGATAGTTTTTACTTCTGTAATGGAATATTTTTTTTTTTTTGCCCTCTGGTGTTATAGTGGATCCTTGTTTTGAAAGGGGGGGGATTTGATGCATTGAGAACTCATGAGAAAGGACACATGATAAGGGGGCGGGAGGACAAGCTTTTCATCCGGCTGTGGCTTTTCTCCAGCGTGGACACTTTACCCAACCTAATCAGGATTCCCCTCCTTTATCTGAGTGCAGACCGACTGTCCAGGCCTATACATCACAGTCCCTCTGCATACACACACACACACACACACACACACACGCACACACACACACACACACACACACACACACACACACAGAGACACACACACACACACACAGACACACAGACTCCCCTCTCCTTGTCCTCTCTCTCAGTTCTTCCTCGCCATATATTGCCGTGTATCACTCACCGACTCTCTGGCAACATATTAAAAAGAGGGATAGTGGCTGCTCTCTGTTATTGCCAGGAAAGTGATTTACCGTGGGGCCACATTCCCACCATATTGATTAAAGAACATGTGTGCGTGTGTGTGCGTGCGTGTTTCACCTTGCATCTCGCCGGGCTTTCTCATCTTCCCTCTCTGTCATTGCCTCTCCTCCTCCTCCTCCTCCTCCTCTTCCTCTTCTTGCTTCTCCTTCTCTCCTTTCTCCCCGACTTTTATCTCTCACTTCACTTCCGCTATCTCTGATGTTGCAAAACTCCTCCGTCTCTCTCTCTCTCTCGCTCTCCCTCCCTCTCTCTCTCGTACGTTGGTTCCAGATTCATGTGCCTGATTGTGTGTGAGTGAGTGTACAGCTGAGGCACGAGGAGGGGAGGGAGGGAGCGAGGGAAGATGAGTGAAAATAAGAGAGACAAAGAGAGGGCAAGGAAGAAAAACCTTTCCCACTGTAATTCCATCTTCTGTAGCCGCAGCACAATTTATTCATTCAAATGATCACAAGCATAAAAAATAGGTACTATAGGTTTGAGTCATGTTTAAAATTCTTCCTGAGCTGTACTCCACTGCTCCATTGTATTCCCCCAGCTTTGATGAATGGATGAATATTGCACTTTAGTTTAAGATTATTTTCACTATCAGTTAATCATACAGTCTTATTTGATTAATTGATTGATGAACTCTGCTAAACTGACTAACGTCCCAAACAAGGTCAACAAATCCTTTCTGAGAGGTTCACATTTGAAGTTTTCAGTGAACTCAACTCAACAACTCGGTTTGCCATTCATGCTTTTAGGTCCGATGTATTTTCTCCTCTTGCAGCAGACTTGACATGCTGGGTGACGTTTCAACAACACAGTCATGATGAAAAACTCTGTCGGGTTGTGTGGTTTGGAGATCACTGATGCAGCTGTGCCGCTCTCACACAGAATGGCTGACACTTGACAATTGTAAGCTCCACTCCACACGGGACAGTTTCTGGACACAAGCAGCGGAATTTGTGTGCCTTTTCCATATTGATAGCAGAGCTGCAGCTCTTCATTTTCTCATCTTCAGCAGATCCTGGCAGCGCTCGCTGAGTTTGGCTGCATGAAAGGTGCTCGCTTGTTTTTTTGCTTTAATACACTTAAAGGCATGTAAAACTATAAGTCCTGCACAGGTCCATTTTTGCAAACACACCCCAACACAGCTCCGTACTGGACCCAACCTGTTACCTTCTATTGTTGTCAATTTAAATCCAGACCTGTTCATATGTGACTTGCAACCTGAGCCATCACTAAGTGCTGGTTGCTGGTTTGCTGTCAGAAGTAACGATTCTCTGAATAAATTAATTTGTGGCTGATAAGGCTTCATACAAGCTGATCTAGATGTTAAAATACTGCACACAGAATGTTAATTTCTGAATTCTCCCCCCAAAAAACTAAAATTTTAATATATTTAATACCCATAATATAATTTTTTAATATGCCGACATCAGCATATTAGCCAGCAGGACACACACAGTCATGTTGCTCGATAAACAACTTTAATGATTTATTGCTCTGCAAAATTGTTTTCTGTTTTTCGTTTCGGTGAACTGATGTAAGACTTTTGACTCCATTTATATAACACTGCTTTCACAGTTGCTCCAGCTCCATGCTCATAAATGCTAATCCACAAATTACTTTCAGATATAATTACACATAATTGCATAACGTCGAATAAGTACCTTTCTGCCCACTTTTGACTTTTGTCTCCTGTGTTTTTTCTCTGGCGTTATGTCCCTTTTTTTGATGGGACTAATTAAGTAGAAGGTACATTTTCTCTAATGTTATATCAGCCGCAGCGACTATTATATAAACTTTCCATCCCTGACAGAGACGGCTGTTCACTAAATCTGAGCAGTGTCCGACCTTCATCCAACTATAGGTGGGAGGCGGGTCGCAAATCCCTGCAGGATGACACACATCGACCCATTCAGATTTAATGCACTCTGTCACTGTGACAGGGGCATAAAACTATACTGTGGTAGAACACATTCCCCCGGTCGCTACCTCTCCTACAACTCAATGCACACCTCATTCTCCTTATCATTACCTCTCTTTCCCTTTGCTTCTTTTTTGTTCTCTTTTTTGGTCGTTTCAGTGGCCTCTCTATTTGTTCATTCCACTTGCCTCGGCCGTCTCCCGGGCCATTAATCTATACCACTCACACGGCTCCTGTGGGCCGGGGCCCGGGCTGCGGCGCCATTCACCGGGTGCGCTGTGAAAAGGCCACTGTGTTCATACAGATATGAAACGACAGAGAGAGAGACAGGGACAGAGAATGGCTTTTAGAGAGAGAGCACCCAGAGTCATGAGATAAGTGGGGAGAGAGAGAGAGAGAGAGAGAGAGAGAGAGAGAGAGAGAGAGAGAGAGAGAGAGAGAGAGAGAGAGAGAGAGAGAGAGAGAGAGAGAGAGAGAGAGAGAGAGAGAGAGAGAGAGAGAGAGAGAGAGAGAGAGAGAGAGAGAGAGAGAGAGAGAGAGAGAGAGAGAGAGAGAGAGAGAGAGAGAGAGAGAGAGAGAGAGATATGCCGAGATGGGGGAAAACACACTCGCCCCCCCCCCCCTCCTTCACTTCTCGTGTCGTCCTGGGCAGACGTGATAGACTTGTGTATTTTGGAGAGTAAGATGTTGCCTGGAACAACTGCACCGAGGTGACCGTGGCATCTGCCCTTTTGAAAAGGTTGGGATTTGAGGAGATTAATATGCCGTTGGATCACCATGGGGGGGTGGGGGGGTTCTGGCTCGCCTGTCGCTGGCCTGGACATGCAGCAGCCGTCAGTGGTGACAGGGGACTCCAGCAGATGGCCTGGCTTAATCAGGGAGACAGCTCTGTCCTGGGTGGATCTTTGTGTGTGGGCACACGTCAGGGACAGTGTTTATGTGACTTGGAGAGGGCGAACATTCGGATGTGTACTCCATTAATGCATGTGCACTGATACTTGTGTGTCCGCGGCTTTGAAGGAAAAAGCAATGAATACATGCAGCCTGACTCGAGAAGAACGGACGGAGTTGGGGAATGTGGCGTGTGGGAAAATGTGAACTCAGTTTTTTTCTCAACATTAACGTAATTGACAATCGAAGAAAGAAACGTCAGCTTTTGATTGAATAGATATTCCCGTGCGCAAGTCATTTTGACTTAAATCTATAAAAGGTCCCGTTCATGCAGCTACACAAACAACTCGCTAATAGTCCGATGGGTGTATTCACATTTTTTTTAAGCAAAGTGATTACATCCATTTTAGACACCATCAGTCAGGGGGAAGACACAATAACTCATTAACAGTCGGTAACTTTGAAAAACAAATGAATTTGTGTGTAATTACACGCATGATGAATCAGCGTTATTATCTTTTTTGAAATTGGGGTTCTACAAGTGTCAGTCTGCTCATCCGTTATCGGCTCTGGGTTTACTGTGGATATTCAGATGGAGGGCTCACTGGATGTTTGCTTTTCTTTCCCCCATCTCACAGTTCAACATGTTCTCATTAGGGAGCCGAGCAGCACAGCCGGGCTGTTACTGTTGTCTAGGGTGTCACTTGGGGGGGGGGGGGTGGAAGCAAAGGCAGTGTTTGGGAGCAGACCATCCCTCACCCACGGGATCTGGGACCTATTTCCCTCCCGGTGGCACGGATTCAGGCTGCTGCTCAGGTGTTCCAGGGGAAGGCGTTAAATCACCGGCTGGCCTCGAACTCGGATGGGTCCAAGCAAGGAGCAAAATTTGCGGTAGCGAGAATTCCCTGCGACTAAGGGAGGTTGTAGTTCAGTATATCTCGTTCAGTGGCTCAGTGACAGTAGCTGTTGACGGCAGAAAGTGTTATTTGTTCACTTTAATGCTCCCCGCACCCCCAACCCCAGTCTGGGGATCTGAACCAGTGAGCTTTCCAGTCATGAGCGTGCTTTCTGTACCGCTGTCCCCGCTGTCAGGAACCAAAGCTTAAACTCCTAACGAGGGACATTTTGGCTGTATTTCCTCTTCATTTCCTCTGAAATGCCAACTTAACTGGAACATTTAATAGAGCCATTTAATAGTTACTGCTGAGGAATGTGGGGTCTCGGGTGGCAGTGGGATTTCAGTCTTTGTTAAATTGCCTTACACTGTTATGTTCTTGAATGTGAGCGCTTCAGATGAATGCTCTCTGTAGAAATCATTTATATTTCCACATAATATACTTTATTCAGTCCGTGGATGGAAAATCTCTCGTTGCCCTCTGGTCGGGTCTCTAAAGAAGGGAGGGGTTAAGTATCTCGCTCAAGGAGTCTTGGCACACCAGGGGATCAAAACCTGAAGCCCTCCGGTTGGACGGTGACCTCTGTAACCGCTCGGCCAATGCAGCCGTCAACAATGTGCGCGGATGTAAGGGAGGTAGGACCTAAACGTAGAGCCTTTGTTGCTTCGCGGGGGGTCAAGATACAATCCAGCCCCGGAGCATCTCTATGGTAATGACTGAGAGAAAAATCGAAGCGGCGCCGGGTATCTCCATGGCAATGGAGGTGATGTCATGATCCCTGCTGCAGGCGAACTCTCTGTAGCTTATGCAGCCTCAGACAGAACCACGTGCCCTGGTCCAGCTTTACAGGCTGGTCTGCTCATGAAACGTCGCCGCCGTAAATCACATTCACTGGATCCACTCCTCTTCCTCTCTTCCACATTGTCTCCTGTCTTTCGCCCATGTTCATTTCTCCCGGTCTCTTCTTCACTCGCTCATCGCCGCTGCTCTGTCTCTCTTATCGACGTCTGTATCTCCTGATCTCTCCTCCGGCTTGGCCATGCACTCAAAGCCGGTGGTGCTGAAAAAGATGGATGCTCACTGCCCTCTGTAATCTCCGCGGCAGCCATTTAGATAATTAAGTCACTATTCTTGCACTTGCCTACTGTCCCGCTAGCAAAGCCCAGCTGCACACGCTGCAGAAATGTAGGAGCCCATACGTTGTGTCTGTGTGTGTGTGTGTGTGTGCGTGTGCGTGTGTGCAGACATAAGCAAGGAGAACTGTTTGTTTTGATGCTGTTGTTGGTTTTGTTTAGAGAACAGAGACATTTGCAAAACGATGCAACGGAGAGAGAAGGCGACAGCTGGCATGGGCCACAGAGAATACACACACACACACACACACAGACACACACACACACAGACACACACACACAGACACGTGAACACAGGCAGAACCACACTGCAAGATTGGCGCCTGGAAATCTGACGCTCCCACACCCCATACAAAGAGCATGCGGAAGGGCTGGATGGGAAAGTGTGCTCACCAGCCCCGGGGCTTTTTCTCCAGCTTCATGTCTTGCCGTCTTGATAATGTGGTGTTTTGTTGAAAGTCAGTGTTTTAATTAACTCAGCAGCGGCGTGCGGTGTGCGGCGGTGGAGGTAGCAGTGCCACTGCTCCTCAGGCTAATCACTTGCCCGGGATACTGACAACCAAACACTGGCGGGGTGCTGCTGAATCGGTCACGGAAATATTTCAACACGCCGTGGTCATTTCTGTCTGCACGGGTCCCAGAGTGAGAGCCGTGCATTTTTTTGTACAGAAAAATGGCCGTGGGCACCTGCTGTTTTCATCATGCAAAAGCAAAATCACAGCCTGTGTGTTCAAACTACAGTCAACAAGCGTCTTGGAAACCCTTGCATCATGCATTAACGCAAAAACACACATGCAGTAAACACGTGCACACATAACCTGCTATTTCCCAGATTGATAGAGAGTTTTACTTTCTTTTCTTTTTTTTCTTTTTTAACTTTATTTTAAAGAAACAAAGATACAATGAAACACACATACATACCAGGAACAAAAAGTTGGTCACCTTTACATTTATACTGATGGAAATAAATGTCAATTCACACAGTAACAGATCAGTGATGATCCTGTGACGTCACAAACACAATCCATTTTTCCCAATACTGCAAAAATGTGTCAAACCGTAGATTCAGCGAAAAAGTCACTCTCCATATATTGAATATCAGTTACAATATCTATCCAGTCAGTCTCTGTTGGGGGTTCGGCCTGTAGCCATTTCGTGTTACAGCTTTCTTGCTGGCTGCTAATAATATCTTTAACAAATATTTGTCTTGCACCAGTAGGTGAGCTGCGATTTTGCCCAAATAAACGAGAGTTTTACTTTTTAATGCTAAAATAATTTTGCTGATGTACACTGAGGAGAAGTTTGCTGTCAGTGGTGCAGGTATATGCAATATTTCTTAATCCTATGAAAAAAATCTCCCTCTGCCTCCCGTTTCCTTATATTCCTCTTCCCTCTGTGTACCTATTATGCCTCATCCCGTCTTTTTCCGCGTTGAATGATTTGACCTTTGCTTGCATGGTTTATCAAAGAGGAGACGATCTGGAGGTGAATGTCTGCGGCAGAATGTGTGCATGTCACCCACCAGTGTTTCATCCATCAAGGTGTCAGATTAATGTACAAAGTGCCATCTCTCACTATCATCGCCTCGGAAACCTCGGTGGAAATCCTAATGGGCAGACGAGATAAGGGCTGGATTCAGATTAGTTGTAGATCTGCTCAGAGTGACTGGTGATTATTACTCCTCGGTTCAGGTATACTTGCGCGTCAAATGCTTCCCGGTTGTCCTGTAAAAGTAGCTGTTTAATTAAAACCAGCCTATATGCCAAAACACAAGCTATTTCTGTGCCGCTGCTGCAGTGTTGAGACATTTCACGTGTTATGATGCACCACTGATGACACTGTGTCCTCGGATTCTACTCAGGCTGCTAATGAGACGTACGAATTGTAGCTAAGTGCTGATTCCCTTCAAACAGCAGGGATTAATTGGTCCCATTATTGCTAAGAATTAGCTCCGACAATGGGTTTGTTGGTTTCCATGCAACTAGGATGCTGCATCCATTTTTGCATCCCTGAACATCACACTTTTTTCTTTCTCACTGCAACCCCCCCACACCTCAAACCCTGTCCCAGCTCATGAGACAGACACAGTTACTGCACATTTGGTTTCCAGTCTTTGCTTCTCCCTGTAGCTTCCCCTCTGTTGTGTGTGTGTGTGTGTGTGTGTTTTTTCCTTCCTCTGGAACATCAATTAAGATTTCTTCTATATCATGCCTTAAAGAGAGAGAGCTAAAAATACCTAGGAAACCCCGGTTCGTTCCTGGCATATCGGTTTGCTTAATCAATCAATACTTCACAAAAGTGAAAAAAATACATTCCTTTGTCTTTGGAAAGGAAGATCTCAAACGCCTGGGCCACACTAGGTGCGTGAGCAGCAGCACATGATGTGTGCGTCACTGATCTGCTGTGTGTCGGTCGTTCACACAGGGAGCGTTCTCCTGTTTCCCTTAATAAAAGTAGCACTAAAGCTATCTAAGGTGTGAGGCTGTTCATATTCTGGTCCTGCAACAATCACAGTACAAATCTCGTTGAAAGTAATAAATGGATTCAATCCAAAGAACAGCGGGCGTGCTTTTACTTTAAAGGAGCTAGAGGAAGTGTAAAACATTTATGATTTGGACATATTCCACAGATAAGCTGTGTCTCAATTCATGGCGGCGCGACTACTCTGTCCCATTTCGAAGGGTCTTACAAATGCGTTCCACACCTGTAGACTCAGGGCTCATGGGGACAGTGTGGCTGCTCCAACCCCGATAACATCACTGCCTCAATGAAAAGCAAGACGTTCAGTGACGCAAGCGTTAGTAAAGAAAGTTTAAATTCTGTGTAGTTAAGTAAAGTTTCAAAAGTTTTACTGTGCTTGCACATTGCTTAATTGCTGTCATCTATCTTGCTCCTGCAGATGCACATGTTTATGTATGCTCTACCTGAATGTATGGGCATCGAACGCGCACCATCCAAATTGAGACGCTGTCTTCATCAGCTGGTGTGTAGCTGAGGAGGAGAATTTAAAAAAGCCACAGTCTCAGGCTGGCGTTGCTCCGGGCTATTCCTGTACCGACAGTCTCTCCCATTATTTAAATATCTGGATGAACACCTCTGTTGTCCTGGAGGAGCTGTCAGCACATTTACTAGTGTGCGATCTGTATCGCTGGATATGCAGCGTGCGTGTGCAAGCAAGCAAGCTAGTGCACCTGTGACTGTTACACTGTGTGTGTGTGTGTGTGTTAGAGGTTATCTGTGTGCACGTCCCACAGGGGCCTCTCATTTACAGCAATATCTTGTCCTGGTACAGTTACAGCATACCTCTTCTCCCCGGCCCTCGTTTGTACCAGGCAACTTGCCGATGGACGAATTGATCATTAGCACAGACCTGTGAGAGTAGCAGGGGATTGTGTGTGTGTGTGTGCATGTGTGTGTCAGAGAAGTGAAAGCTGGGATGTCACTGGGTCAATATAAGTAAACTCCACTACAAATTGGAAATGGAGCCCTTCCTCTTGGGGAGTATCTGTCACGGGTGGAATAGCAGGAGCTTTTGAACGCAGGGCAGAAAGTGCCAGCAGAGCAAACATCACACCCCCGAACAGAACCGTGACACACAACTCCCGGTCCCGGATCCCATCCTCAACACCCTTCCCCTCTATTTCAGGCTACGTAGCCGACACACACACACACACGTTACCGCTGCTACGTCTCATTCGCTCACTCGTTCACACCAGCTCGCTGTCTCTCCATCGCTGCCACGTCCTGTCCATCTGTTCCGCTCCCTCTTTCTTCACGTCTATCCACAGCCCCCCCCGCTTATTCCCACATGGCTTTGTTAACACTGCTCTGTCACACACACCCGACATGCTGCGTGCCGCCTCTGAGCGACAGATGCTGTTCTTTACAGTGCGCGTCTCACGTCTCCCACCTGCCAGAGAACTTTTTATTTTGGCTAATGACTCCTAACCGCGGTGTCAGCTGGGAAAGTTAAGTTATCGGAGACTCCTGATGTGCTCCTCCTCCCCCATGGGAACGTGCAGAACCACGCATGGCATCTCCATGGTGACGGCAGCGCTGTCATAAGTTTGTCAGCTACAATTGACCTCGCAACACGTGCAGACACTGGCACACACACATGCACTTAATCCTCTCCTCCTGCTGCTGAACTGAACCTCTCTCTCTCTCTCTCTCTCTCCCTCACGTACGTGCACACCCACAACATCTCACTTTTCTGTCTCTGGTGTTCTTGCATTCGGATCATTCTGGCACATCAGCAGCGCCAGAGCAGCCGCTTTCTTGAAACGGGGGGGTCGAAAAGAACGCCCCTCTCTCGCTTTCCTCCGCCGCGGCCAACTGCTTTTAGGCTCCGGATGTGACTGACAGCACAATGGAGATGCCAGTCAGCCCATCACTCAGCTCATTAAGTTTGATTGCTGACATCGTATTTCTCACTCTCGCGTTTCGCGCTGGAGTCTTTCTGTTAGCATCGGGGCTTCCAGAGGATTAGCGATTTTAATCATTTGTTTAGATTTTCATCTCTCTCCGGGAAGGGTTCTCCATAATCAGCCGTTATTTTAAGTGGGAGTCAGAAAATAGCATTGGGTGTGGGAAAGTCGTACCTTCAGGTGAGATTATTAACATGCTGACAGGATTGCGGGAGCTGAAGAGCCTCATTAATCGCTGCAGGGTATGACTGAAACGCTGTCATTAGGTTCTTATAAAACGGGAAAGGCTCTTTTTTTATAGGCTGGCTTAATATATGCAAGCCTCGCAGCAAAGGTTATCATCTCTCCTCTGAAAGACCATTGTCTCGTCCGCCGCTGACAGTGACTTCATTGGATGTGAAAGGAAATGGGCAAATCTTTATTGGCACCCTCCCCCCGGGGCGCCGGCAGTGCCGAGCAAAGTGTCATTGGAGATGTGATGTATTTAAGTGTTTATCTGGTCTGGCAGAGTCCACAGGTGTCCCGGGTGTGGGTTTCCACGGGCGCCTCATAGCCAGATTTCTTTTTATCACATCCTCGTACTTTCCCCCCCTGACAAACAAACAAGCGCATACAGTCTCCGCCTCAAGGTGAATGGGATCACAATGCCAACAAGTGCACACACACACTCACACACTCACACAACTCTTAAAGGAGTCGCAGATATGAGTCGTAATTAGTCGCTGCAATCCACGTGTTTACAAAGGACCATAAATGTTGTGGGATTTGAGTGGATGACACCCGCTCAGCAGGGATCTGTTGCCTGCCTCGGGTTACGCAGCACACACGCTGACATGCATAGTGGAAAAAAGGATGACAGGAATTCACTCTGAGGATTGTGCACACGTTGAAATGTAGTATCAAGATTGTAAAAATGCCACTCGGGAAAGTAGGTGATAGAATTTGAAGCATGGTAATATGAGAGGCTCCTCTGCAGAACAACAACATTAGTCATATGCATACACTTACTTACAACAACCCACATTTATATTTAGTATGAAATGAAGGGAGATGTACCGCAACGTGTGTTTTGGAGATGCCAGGTCTTTTTAAATATCTTGCCGTGTTTCAGGCCAAGATATTTGTGTTCCAGGTGGGAGTATTCGAAGTTCAAAGGCCACTTAATCTGCAAAGCATCTTAGTTTGGACTTGTTTCTTTTAATTAAACCCAACTTTTCTTGTGATTAACCCAATCTACTGACACATCCAGGAAACAGGGGAAGAGTTTATTTAAAGAATTGGCTCAGAACATTGAGGGTGACTCACATCCACAAGTTGTACATCATACCATTTCATTCCCTTCATAACATACTGTTTCCAGTATCATGATGTTAGAAGATACATGTTCTTACACAGTGTAGCACGGTCAACAGCTTGTTTTCGACCACAAAGAGCAGATTTCTCTACATTTTACTGGCACCACGCTGCTCCTAAAGCTATTCACACATATTACCTGGCACAAGAGACACTCAAGCCCGCACAGCACCATCACCCATGTAGTGATAAAACTATATTTGCTTTTATTCTAGCACTTAAATAACAAATAATAGCAAATGTAACCAATAACCCTTTCATAGTCCACAAAGATCTATTCTACATAGATACAAAGATATACGTATATTATTGTGGCAGAGATGTCTCACACGAGTGCAAACTGAAAATGCAAAAGTGACGACACGACCGCAAAAGCCACACAGCATAAACACAACCACACCTGAGGTGAGCAGCTGCATTTTTAAAAAAAAACCATGGCTAACTTTACTGCTGTAACTACCTTTGCGTTTTATATTGTCATCATGCATTGTCACTCACTTTTGATGGTTGTGTTTCCGAATGTCGAAATTTGTGTTGTTTTGCATACTCATTTTCCATTGATGCATTTGTGTGAGACATCTCTGCCACTGTTGTATATAAACTGTTGGATGAACAGATTTATTATCAGAACATTACAAATTAAAATGGCACAAAGCCCAACAGTCCCCTTAAACTTATTAAACCTGAACCAAATTTCTCACACTCCTAGATCAGTTCCCCAAATGTGCCTGATTTTTGTTTTTTTATCGAGATTCACAAATAATTTTTAATAAGTGGTTTTGTGGAAATCTGTTCACTTTTTTCTCCTCTTTGGAGTTAGTGATAACTAAATATAATATTACGAGTATATTAAAAATAATATAAAAGAAGCCTTTCCCAAGGTATTTGTATAACCTTCATAGATTTAATTTAATTTGATTTGCTCTCCTATGACTTTATTCACCTAGTCCTTTATTGGAAATAAGAAAGACTGATAAAAAAGAAACGGCAAAGATTAATTAGAACATATTATTTTCATTCATGACACATGCCCTAGCCCTCTACCCATGAAACCCTGTATTCAAAACATATCCTGTGGAAATATCACATGCATTACTTTATACTGCCTCCACACTGAAGGTTACTGCACAACGCTCTCTAGTGTGGCCGCTCGTAAATATTCTTCTGCATGATCTAATGGATTTGTTTTCCAGTGTGTCCTTGTTCCTGAGGGTTTACAAGGAAGGCAAAAAAAAAACGAGTCTGTTTTTGCAATAAATCACAAAACTGTCTGAACTCGGAAGCGCAGTGGTGGTGACAGGTACTTGCTTGACATCTGAATAGGATTGATAAAAATAAATTGTAGAGAACTGTGAATTGGAATGTACTTTGCCCCGAATTCTAACAATACTGAAGATAATATTCTTTTATTTATTTATTTATTTTTCTCTTCTTGTTTTTTCAAGGATTTTCTGGCTGCTCTCTTATTTCTCCGGTGTGTGGTGAGGTGAGGTGTGTGGGGCACTGGAGATAAGAAAATATTACTTGGCACTAACTCTGCCATTGTTCCAATGAACTCTGGAATATTTTTAGAGATAATACCGGCTTATTCTGTTGGAAAATGTGAGGTTATTAAAAAGGGGGGTCACCGTGGACAGAGTGGGAGTTGCTCCATCGTGTGTTTGGACAGAGCAGGCAAGGAGAGAAATAAATGAAGTGGAAGATTGAGAGTAGGAGTAACATGCATGAAGGGAAAGAATGAAAGGGAGCAGAAGATAGAAATCAAGAAAGAAGTTATACAATGGGATGGTCACAGCAGCTGAAGATACAGTATGGCCAGTGCTCCGACCACACTGCCATCAAAGCGTCACGGCGACCCTTTCAACTTTCGGGCGCCACACTGGAGTTTTGAGCACGTGCGTTCTCATCGCATCCTGCCAAAAAACGCTACTTGCATACACAGCCATTCAGTAGGACTCCACGCTCACGCTTTGAACGCTCACGCACACAGAGCAGCGCGGCGTTTCAAGGCGATCGCTCCACAGTCGAAAGAAACAGCGTGACAGACCCCAGCGTGCAGAATAAAGACTTATCATCCGCTGTCATTCTCTTCCTGGCAGACCAGGGGATTTTGCATGAGGCTTGCTGAACCTGGTTTTGAGGTTGTTATTTATTTATTTCATCTGTTATCAAGGGCTCGGGGAGCGTTATGTGCCTTTGGTGAGGAGGAGTACAATGCACTACAAACCCCCCCCCAGTGATGGATTTCACTACTCAGATCCTGCACCGCTTTGATTCATGATATAATATGGAGTGATACGCTGCTCATGCTACACAAAAGTGCCATACCCCATACTGATGTAATTCCAGCTGCACTGTTGCCTCCATCACAGCATGCTGTAGCTACTTGAAAAGGGGGGGAACCCTCCAGTGCACTTCAAGGACAGTGTGATTGAATTAAGTAGCCATTAGATGTATGAGATGAGCTGTAATTGCAGGGGGTATTTATCTATTCAGATTAATGGGTTTAGAACACAAGGTCATGTACTGGTGCGCTGTACTCGGGTAAACTCGACTTGAGCCGTGTACCTGTTTGCCTCTGGCTTGGCCGTATTGTTTTAACCTCTGGTTGTTGAACCTAGAGGCTCTGTGAACAGATCTCGCTCCTCACGGCGCTTGCACTGACGCTGTTTGTTACGGACCTGCTCAGCAGTGCTCATTTCTCTCCCTCTTGTCGCAGCCCTCATTAATGACAGAGAATAGGAATTAGAGGCAACAAATGAGCTGCGGTGTGTTCATGTCAGTCAGCTGCAGCGTGAGCAGATGCTGCGAGCGTTTACACCTTCGTGTGAAAATGTTCTCTCCTCGGTTCGCTCCGTGTCTCATTCTGTCGTTGTCCTTTTTCTGTCTTTGAAAAAAAACCTGCCTTTGTGTCTGTTTCTCTTCTATTTCCAAAGATGTAATGAAAATTTTTTTTTAAATCTGACCTACACCTCCTTTCTTTCCGTTTCCCCACAGGCCTGCCCCCGTGGTTCCCTCTGAGAGGAAGAGGAAGTGATGTCACGCCACCACCACCGCTTTGAGCGGGACTACCGAGGACCCTGGGAGCGAAGAGACATCCGTCCCTCTGGCCTCCACAATGGAGGAGCCAATCATAGCTGTGCCTCCGCCGTCGTCAATGGCAACAACCGTCCGGGACTCCTTCCCCTCCCAGTGATTCCCTCTCTCCTCCCCATCCCGGCTACAGTTGCCGTGACAACATCCAGCAGCGACATAGCGGTCAAGCGATGCATCGCGGCAGCAGGATCCGTGGCTCCGGCGTCAGCCAAGGTAAGAGCCTCATCCAGATGAATGCCTGGACACCTGCTTCCTCTGACTTGTCTTGGAAACCTCAGAGTGCTTCCTCTTGCTCTGTCAAGTTTCTTTCAAGTCATTGTCTGTCCCTGTGTCAACTTTAAAAATTTGTGAAGAATCCCCAGCCAGATACACTTTCCAACTTTCTTCATGCTTTTGAAGCTTTCCAGCTTCCTTCTCTCTTGTGTGCTTCCAGTTCTCCAAACTGCTCTGCCCTTTCCAACTCCCTGGTATGCCTGTCTTCATGGTTCAACTGTCTCAGCCCTTCAAGCCCCTCCACGCTCCCTCCGTCCTTCTCTGTCTCTCTGTGCTGCCTCCTGCACCCTTCACCCTTATCCCCAGTCCACTTCTGCTACACTCTCCCCATCCAGTGCCCCATTCCTGGCAAACTATCTTCATTCTTCTCTCTGTGCCAAATGGCAGACTTGTCGTGCCTTTGCCTCTTCGGTAATTTCCTCTTTCATTATGTACGTGACCTCTGACAGAGGCTCAGCCGGGTGCTGCAGTCAGAACTGATGGTTAGAGGTGGTGCTTTTCCAAATAAGCAGACACACAAAGGTCCACATCCATAGATACACCCTGAGTTTTATACGATTTAACAACCCATTTCTCTTATAAATATGTGTTCCTTCTGTTCAAATCTCTAATTCCTTATGAAGGGATTAATCATATTTGAAGTAGCACATGGTCATGAAATAACAATCTAATGTTATATCCCAAAATATGTAAAACACAAACTTATAATGAGGCCTTAAGTGACAGAAATAGCAATCTTTGAGTTTAGCATCTGTGTATTTATCCCTAATTTGGCCAATTCTCATTTATGCCTAGACCTTATACATAAAAGTGCAGCTTGGAAATGTCTGAGCGGTGCAGTGGAGAGAGTGCACATGTTTACCCACTCGTCCAGGGCTTTGCCTGCTATCTGGCTGTCAGCAGCGTGTGAAGAGAGGGGCCTTTTTCCAGAGAAAGAGTTGGACATTTCCAGCCTCTCCCCTGCCTCTGCCTCCACGGAGACCATTCATCTTCTCTCAACTCTGCTCCCCACTATCCGATCATTTGCTTTAATTTGAACCTTAGCGAAACCATCTTGGCGTTTCTTTCTTTTTTTCTCTTTTCCTTCTTCAGCCCCTTCTTGGTCTCTCAGTGGGGCCTGCCCTCCAAGAGCAGAGGTAAACAATGCCCTGGTAATTTAGCCTGTAAGTGTGTCATTAGATACACCGCTGCATTCAGTGACCACAGACACAGTAAATCTGCTCTGGCACCACATCTGCCCTTCGCTTTTGTGCAGCCGAATAATTACATACGTCCTGACAAAGTCTGGCCAACTCCCACTGTGGCCATTGTCATCATTCAATGGCTGCCAGAGCAATTAGGTGCCTTGCCTTGCATGTGAGTGCACATTTGTTTAAAGGTGCACTATATGTGGGACTGTGTGTGTGCGTGAGCAGCAGATATTATGCAGATCTGTCCCTAGATGCCACTCTCTGAGCCTTATTCGGGGATCTACCTCTCTGCTTTGTCTCGCCTTTGACAGTCCTTTGTACCGCAGGCAGCAGAGACCAGAAAGATTTAAAAAAGGGAAATACCCGGAGTCTGGGCTCTGCTTTAATTAATGCATCGTGAAGATGCAGAGAACTCAAGTGCCAGCCAACGCCACAGTAGCTTGTCTTTCTATCTCCTTCCAAGCTGTGTGCTGTCCTCGGGTGCTCCCTCTCTCTTTTGTCATCTTCGATCAAAGCCGCTGGGGGTCACAAAGAGTCTGATGGACGGATGCAGCTCTCTCTCTCTGTGGTCCCTCTGTCTCAGCTCTGTCCATGGCTACACTAAAAAGCTGACAGGCTGTTATTGATCTCCACTGTTCAGAGATTCTCTTCATAAACACGGTGGCCCTCGTGGGCACATTGTCCAATAGCTAGACATGTACGGGTGTGTGGCTCTTCACTCAAGTGACAACTTAAATAAACTATAAATAAACTAAGGATTTTGCTTAATAGTAAACCTGGGTAGAGAACAGGTGTGTCGTATCGACCTTGTTGGCATGATGGTGTTGGTGTGTGTATGTGGCATGCACATATAGGTGTAAATGTGTGTGTGGGTGGGTGTAAAACAACTGCTGAGAGTTGGAAAGCACCATCTGGCCATATTGTGAATCCTGATGTAAAGCTAACCACATGGAACAGTGGACTAAAATGAACATAGAGCTACGCTTTGTACCCTGCCTATAATTAATTTTTATGAATTTTGGTGCCGTTGACATGGATCTATAGTTGCCATGCACACTTAATCCACGTTTGTAATAACCACAACTATATCGGTATCCTGCTGATGAACAGGGCTCGTTCTTCCATGTGATACTCTGAGTTTTATTAGGCGATAATTAAATGTTCTTTCAAATTAAGTGATTCCTTAGCCGGTTGGGTTTGCAAGAAAAATGAACCCCACTTTCAATCTGGCTTTCCAGCCAAGAAAGTTCATGTTAGGTCAGTAGCTGCTGTGAATTATACAGAATGTCATCAGTGTGGTGCTGTAAGGGGTTTGTGTTCATTATAGGCATTAAGAAATGTCTGACACATAAACTTTATATGCAACAAAACAACATGACAGTTTCTCTAAAGTGAAGGCAACGTGTCTTGATATTCCCCCTATTGGCTGACTGCAGTATGGTCCAAAAATCCTGCCTCCTCCATGTTAATGGATCAGACAAACCAAACCTTCAAAACGAAAACAAAAGTCAAACAACACCTACATTTTCTCAAAGATGATTACTGTCCTTTAAGGTAGCTCTTATCACAATGATATATCTTTTATTTTGTATTAGATTTTCAGAAAGTTTACCATTTCATTGCATTGCATCTGCTGTACTCATGGCTTTGCCCGTAATGGACTCGTCGGTAAATGACTTATGAAGAAGAAACAACCCAGTTCGCCAGTCACCTGTGTTTTTCTTCCACTGTTCGTACTGGTCAGTGTATCGTGATTGTTCATTGTTGTTTGCTGTTTAATTTGAATATAACTTTAAAGGGGACATATTATGCCCATTTTACCACAAGTTGATATGGTTCCTTGGGGTCGTAATGAAATGTCTGTAAACATTTTTGGTCAAAATACCACAAGGATCATTTAAAACAGCACCCTTTTTACCCTGTCTAAAACAGCCCTCCTCAAATTGACCTGTTTTGAATGCCCCCCCACCCCCCTCTCACCGTGTCACTCACACCCCCCTGTCACTCACACACACACACACACACACATCCACTTTCACGTCTTAAATCTCTCCTTAGCATATTTAAGGTTGTTAAAATCATTTTTTAGTCACTGTCCTACACATATTTCTGTATTTGTTTGTTGTGTTTCTTCATTGAAGCTACAATTTTCAAATTACTACACCTTCTGATAAGGATGTACATTTATTTAAATGCATGCTTCAGATATACGGTATACAGTATATAATTGTATGTGTATATTTATTCATACAGGGCACACACACAGACACACACACACACGCACACACACAGATAGACACAGACACACACACACACACAGACAAAGGGATGTGGGGGCTAGCATTCCCCGGAGCTAACACCGGGACGTCCCCGGAGCTAACACCGGGACGTCCCCGGAGCTAACACCGGGACGTCCCCGGAGCTAACACCGGGACGTCCCCGGAGCTAACACCGGGACGTCCCCGGAGCTATCACCGGGGCGTCCCCGGAGCTAACACCGGGACGTCCCCGGAGCTAACACACCCGACACCGGCGGTGCACGGAGGTGCCGGAGCTAACGCTAGCAGCAAGCTAATGTTAGCTCCCGACAAAAAGCTGTTTTGTATTTATACATTCTGCTTCTACCGGGGCAAAACACACACACACAAGACAGCGTTAGCTGCTGCTGCTAACAACAACAAAGTCACATCCAGCTGAGGCAGCACAGCCACAGCATCCACACAGTGAAGCAGCTCCGAGCTCCTACCTGGAATAAACAGCAACACGTCCACCAGAAGCGAGCCGCTGACATGGAGCCAGCAGCCCCCCAGCGAGCCCGAGCTGAGGAGGGGGCTGTAACTCACTCCGACCGCAGGCTCTGTTTCCTCCGCCTCTCACCCAGCTCCCTGGCTGGTTAGCGTCCCCCCTTGGCTAGCTCCCCAGCTAACACCACCCCCCCTCTGGTTGAGGAGGGTCTCTGCCTCCGCCATGATCACCACCTCGTCGGGGGGGGTTATGCCATGTAAACAGACCAAGATTGACGTCAGAAAAGCCAATAATCCCATTGGACGCACTCTAGCGTAGCGTTTCTGAGGAACCACAAAAAATCGCGGGAGTTGTTTTTTTCCAGAGTTTTTGGGACGGTAGACATGCCAGATACCCAAATTAACGTGTAGAAGCACTACAAAAGTGTAATTTGCATAATATGTCCCCTTTAACATATCGCCTCATCTGAAGAACATGATTATTGCCTGAGTCACGCCAGGTAGCTTTTTGTCACCAATGGGCTGTTCTTTTGTTTGTTTTGTTCATGGCTGTATACAATCGACAAACCACACACCATTACACTCAGTGTTTTCAACCTGCTCATTAAAATCAGAAGCCACCTTTTATTTGACACCTTTTTGAGTTGTGTCCATTCAGCTCCTGAGAAAGCTTTTGTGAAACGGCTACGCTCAGCTAGTTTCGCATACTAATGTCCCGGCCTGTTCATTAGTGTTTGTCAGGATTTTATAGGGTTTAAACATTGGCCAGAGCTGGAGTTTCTCTGTACTAAAACATTACTCAGAAATTCTCCTCCCACAGATAGCCCACTGAAACATGGATTTCCTTGCATGGGTCCCTGATCCCTTCATATAAAAATGTTAATCCATCCTCCCCTGATATTTAATAGAAGCAGTGCTGGACTTTTTATTTCTTTACTCAGTGCCTATTGAACACAAATGCAAGAGCCACTGGTTATATTAAAAGATTAAGTAGTTATTGATATGAAAAGTACATCAAGATAATATACCCAGATCTTCCCAGATACTTTTTTGCTGTTTACTCTGGAAACACTGCATATTATTCATCTTGTTCAATGAAATGTGCTGGTAGACTTTGCTGTTCTCTGATCTACGGAGCAGTCTAAAGTCAGCGGAATGAGCTATTTGTTTTGCCTGTGGGCATCTCGTTAGTCAAATGTTGTTGGAAGCAAACTCGAAGTAAGTCGGCGTTCTTCGGGACCCGTGTTACGCTGGTCAGATAGCGGCAGAGGGGATCTTTAGAGTTCAACGTGATGGATTTAACGTTTTTCTGCAGATTACCCTTTCGCATTTTGTAGTTGTTTGACAGTTTTCTTGCTGAAAAATGAAAAAGTTGGTTGAGCGCGTTGTATATGAGAATGTTTGTGAAATAGTCTGACCATTTTTCAACCTTCTTTTCACAGCACTGTCTCAGAAACATTTCGATGATCCTATTAACTAATCATTTTTATCGCATATCACACTGACATACAAATGCATGGACGCTGATCTCTGTCATGGCAACAGCATTCGAAAAATCCCTTCGAAAGCAATTAGTCTACAAAGTAAAAGCGCAACGCTTGTTGTATTGCTGCAACATGTTATATCGAGCAGAATTACAGAGCTTTTATTCTGATAAGTTGTGTCTTAAGGTCGTCTGTGATTAAGCTTAACAGACCTGCAATAGAGGTTTAGAACGTGCAATGCACTAGTTTCATTAATTTTACTGTACGAGCATAGGGTCTCATACGTACCTCATAAGCTATCGTCTTGATCAACGATGAAGATGGTCAAGTTAATGTTTCGACATCTCTATTTTTTAGTTCTTTAAAATCCATCCTCAAGTACGAGTGTTGCTGCAGCTGGAGGTAGGATAGCTGCTGCTGCTGCTTGATCTTCATCTGAAAATGATTCACTGTAATACCTGCTGCTGGCAGTCCGTTTAAGTGGTTTTCCTCAGCGACACAGAATCGTTCTGTTCAGCTGAGCACGTCTCCACGAAAACAGCACTATACATCCACTTCTTTTTACTGGCTTATATGCCATACAACTTTTATCTTGAAAGATGCCAGTATCCCTTGTTTGATCACTCCTCCTAGCAACGAGTAAAAAGAGCAATGATTATGTGAAAATTTGAAAGCACTGTAATTCTGTACTCGTCACGTGTTTGAAAAGGTCTGTTTTGAAAGCTGGTATTCGCTGTAAGTTGTCATTATAGCTCAGGTAAGTGAAAAAAGAAAATCCCAAGTTCTGGCAGCACCAATCAATAGAGCTAGACTTGAAACAAAATCACACATTGTGTCTTGCTGGTCATTGATTTCAACCAAGTCAGCTCGCCAATTGATTCAAGCCGACCCCATGCTGTGGCCAACACAACGTGGTATCCAGAGAACAGCAGGGGTCAGGGCCTCACTCTGACACAATCAAAAAAACTGAAAGAAAGAAATCTCACAAAAAGAATAGAAAATACCTCGTCTCAGGGAGTTTTTAACTTCTACTAGTTTGAGGCACTGGTGTCATTTATCTAGAAACATGAGTGACAAGGATAAGAAATGAAGATAAAGTAGATTCTGCTCTGCATCGAAACATTCAGTATTTGTAAGCGACCTGTAGTAACAGTATTGGTGTGTGTGTGCATCACATTGGCTTTATTTCTGTTTAAGATCTGTATCAAGACAAAAAAAAACTTGTCACATGAACACCTCTCCGGTTGCCTGGTAATGAACAGACTGGAGGATTGTGAAATGACTGAATCTTTATTGAGGTTGAGGCTAAAAGGGGAAGGAGTCTTTTTTTTGGAAAACTGGCTTAACCTTGTGACAAGTTGCTGTGGAAGGTATTGAATATGAGATGATTAAAGTTTAAGGAGGTGCACGCTGGGGGAGGGGGGGAAGCTGGAGAAGGCAGACAGAACAGAGACAGGCGGAGGGTGGTGGTGATGGTGGCAGGTGAGCTTAGCTTTTGAATCGGCTTCAGATAAGGACGGGAAATTACAATTGTTCTATCAAGTAGTGGAACTCCACCATGGAGATGTGATGGAATTATACACTTTCCAAAGCAGGAGTCCTCCTCGTGCTGTCCTATAGAAAACCCTGCTCGCTTGTAACGAAAGCCGAGAACTTGGAATGTGTGGCTGCAAGAAAAATGGTGGCTTCGCAGTTTGATATGAGAGTCATCCATCCGCTTTTTCTTATCCTGATAGACACAAATTGATGATCCACCCTGTTTCATTATATAATCCAGAATCTTTATAGTTCGCCACAAATCTTGACGGCAACAAATAACCGAGGAATCAAATATGTTTGTTGACATTTTATCTCAAATTGTGATTCAAAGTGACTAAATTATAAGTGGTGGAGGTTTTTTTCTGTCTTTATCTCTCTCTGAGGAGCAGAAAGGTAAACAATCCTCACGCAGCGCCGCCCGGATTTGATTTATTAGCCGCTAATGTACGTGTCGTTGTCCTATCGCGGATCCCGCTGCGTGCCGTTTGCATTCGCAGTGACAAATGCCACCGAATCCATCTCTTAGAAGACAATTCCTCAGAAGTAGACTCAAATTGATTGATGAGAAATGCACGGCGGCAGCTTTCATTCATTATCCACGCGCCACATCATGTAAGACCTGAGGCTTTTTTTTCTTTGTTTCTTCAGTAAGTGAGTCAAGCGTCTCTTTAGCAGACTCTCAGTGTTTGAACAGTTATGCGATTTTAAATATGTAGGGCCAGAGGTCTGTTGCTTATTTTTTTTTCTTTGTAAGTGGTAAAGTGATGCATCTGTCGGGGGTGTTTCAGCGCTGAAAGTCAGCATGTCTGACACCAAGCTGAGACGAACCTGTCAGCTCTTTCTGCCGCATCAGTCCACTTGAAATGTCAGTTTGGATAAAAACAGCCCTCAGTGGGTATATGCAGAAGGTTGCCCTCCAGTATGAGACGTGCCACTATTAGAGATCACACTTCCATTTTGCTCCTTCTGCTTTGATTTCATCTCACTTGGAAAACAGTGATTTTTTACTCCTGGCACCATACATGCTGTTTCCCAGGGGAATACATTCACGACTAGTTAAATGTGTTCACCAGATTTTAATTTGCTCTGACAGTTTAAGAACTAACCATCACAGTTTTGCCTACGCTGCTGTTTTACTTTCCATTAGTCATGCATTCGTTCTTTGTAATCTTCTCTCTCTCAACACAAACATCATCATGATGTTTGCGGACAAACAAATCCACCGCCGGGCGTCTGCAGCAGAGTCATTAAGAAACAGCGGACCTCAAGGGATCCACGCAGCGGATTAGGCAGCGATTTTCCTCAAGATGATATATGGAAAGTTTTGAGTGTTAACAAGGCAACAGTGATTGTGTGTTTACCGGGAGCAATTGCACTGGGGTATGGATGTCTCGGCACCATGTGGGGAGAATTAAAGCTTTTCCACTCGGAGTCAGACCAGGCAACGCTGCAGTGATTGCTAATCAAGGACAGAGATACAAAGCAGGACAGACAGACAGCGAGAGAGAGAAAGACAGCACAACCAACTCAGAAGCAGACAGACAACTCAGTCGTGACACTGGCTACATCCATACTACTCGTTTTTTGTTTAAATTGGCCTTTTCAAAATAAAATGAGCTTTGTCCCTGTAAGCGTTTTGACTCCTTATCAGTCTTAATCCTGTCTACATGATTTAGAAACACATATTCTGTGAACAGGGCTTATGTGCACAACAGCTGTTTGCAAAGTCAAGTCCCGTGATTATCCATGTTACACTCTGCACTAGTAGCCAATTCTAATGCTGGGTATTTTCTTCCAGAAGGGGGTCAGGTGATAGATGCCTGTCTGATCTGCGAAGGCCACATCTGGACCGAAAAGACAAGCTGTTGTGCTTACGTCATTATTTCCAAACATTTCCAAGACCTCTGTCTCAGACCGAATGGACTTATACGCAGCCCCGGCAATTTCAGACTACAACCTGGCCAGCAGCTGTCTAAACTTCTCCATTTTAGTGGGTGTAAATCTCCGGAGTAGTGTGGATGCCAGGCCGTATGTAGGTAGCAAGTGTCAAACTGTCAGGGTAAAAGCATTGTATAAAAAAAAGGGGAACTGTCAGACTTTAGACTTTTGTCATCTGCGTTTTTTATAAAATAGGAGTCAGGACTATGATGACAGGTTTATTATTAAATCTCACACCCTCATCACACAGTCGGGCCATCATCATCTTTTATTGTCAACTGAAAATATTGATGTTTGTCGTTTTAATTTAAGGGGAGAAAGAAGTCTTTACAGAAATGAAACAGTTGGCAGATGTGGGATGATAATGCAGCAGGTCAAAGAATGGGCGAAGGCGAGTGTTATCTTTGTCTTGTCAATCTCCCAGTGACAGGATGTTCTACAGCTTTCATCCAATTCATATCCTCTCCAGGGTCCCTCTGTGTCTGTCTTCCCTTTTCTATAGGGGCAGGATCTTAGCTGACCTTCTGTACCAGCGGCAGAGCTCCGCATTTACTCATCCCAACCACCTGTCTCTCCCATCACAAGCCTGCAAACCTGGCCAAGTCCTCTCTCTCTCTGCCTCAGATGCATCTCATGGATTTTAATCTTCCTGGAGAAAATAAAACAGGCCGCAGAGATGCGTTATTGTTCAGGAAACCATGGATATCCCGAAATAGTTTGACCTTTTAGTGCCCTGGCTTTGTGGTTGGTTTGTGTTGGTTACAGTGAGATGCACAAAAGGCAGCATGCACGGCTCTGGATGGAGAAAAGAGGGTAGTCCAGTAGGGGCTTGCTTTCCTTTTGTCGCTGCCTAGGGGATGGGAATGGAAAAGCCGGATCCTCAGCTCACCAGCTGTCGTACGAGTCTGGCTCCAAACTGACGGGCCTGATGGCTCAATCTAATAACCAGTCATTGAATATCAGATCCAATACTCTCTCTGCTTTTGTGAAAGATGAGATGCGGGCCTCTTCTCTATTAATGTCACAGTGACTGTGCAATGGGAGTGCGTGATGCTGAAAGGGCTGAGGAGTATGTTGTCATCCAATACTGTACATCTGCTCTCCCAGCAGCAGAACAACAGAGATCATTGTCTCGCGGCTCTTTGGCTGAGCAGAGAACCGGCGCGTCGGACGTCACTGCACAAACAACGGCGTGTTTGCAAAGTGCAGACTCATCTCGGAGGTTCTGTCTCGCTCTCTCTGCGTGTCTCCAGCGCTCGCTGTCGCTTTGTCTCCTCGTGCTCAGATGTGATTCTAAAAGAACCGAGGCTTATACTTGTTCTCTGCAGCGGCTCGGCTGATGAAAGTAACAGTCAGAGAAACCCCCTACCCTACTTTATCACTCTTGCTTTTTTTCCCCCCCCCGCCCCAATCACACTTCCATTACTATTTCAGTCTAATTCTTTGGCAAATCTCCCCCCCCCCTGACCACCGCGCCTCCAGCCTCTTCAAACAACTGCTCGTCTTTGCTGAAGCACAGATCCTCATCCCTGCGTCAGCGTAGCCGCCCCTCCGAGCGCGCTTGTGTGAAATTGGATTGCTGATCCGTTGGCGCTGAGTGGCAGAGATGTAATATGGGATAGCGGCAACCGCATGCTCTGATGCTGGAGACAGCTGTTACAGGACACCAAGGGATCACAAATGACGCTTGACTCCCTGGTCCTCATCTCTTCAAGACTCGGAAATGCTCGCAGCAAATCTCATGACATCGTAGAAGGGGGGGGGCGCCGCTGAACAACAAACAGAAACACACAAGGCTCTCGTCAGGCGCATTGCACTTCACAGCATGTGGGAGGTTGTCAGTTTTTCTCGATTCGCCAAAGTGTCACGCGGTCAGTGTCAATCCCCTGGCAATTTGAAGTGGCTGCCATCTTACATTTGCCATTATCATTTGTCACCGCTGCCGCCGCTGCAACTTCTCTCCTCCATTTTCCTCATCAGAGGGTGAAAGGTCTTTGACAAAAGGGGGATTTGATAGACAAATTAATCCTGTGATTATCACACATTCACCCTCTGTTGGTCTGAAATAGATTTGTAGTCTGTTCCCAGCTTCCCAGCAGTCACTCGTTTTTAATTATGGCAAGTTTTCAAAGTAAAAGCTGTTTAAGACACTCATAGAAACTTCTCAAACTTCTCCTGCAGCAGAGTTATCGTCTCCATTCTCCATCCTTAAGCTTGGGACTCCACCAAATGTAGCTTACACAGTCATATTTTGGCAGAACTGATGTTCTGGTGAAAAGACTCTTTCTTAGATTTGCACAGCTGCTTTTATTTGTCACTAAAGCTGCTTTCAGGCATGCAATGACGTCCGTACATTTTTCTGGAGGCTCTGTATGTGAGAACGCAAACGTCTTAGTCAGTTGCTCCAGCCTTTTTCCGGAGTGGGCATGTTTATGACATCACAAGAGATGTACGTGAAACTGGAAAAATCTCACAATTGTGAACGTGTCGAGCCGAGACAATCTCCTGCTGTGCTCTTCACATGTGAATGGGGGAAGTTCCAGACTAAATTTTCCGGAAATGTCCCAAAAATCATGTCAGAAAAGTTTTAACTGACACCACACAATAGAGTTGATAATTGTTTGAGATAATTTGGACTTCAGGTTAAGTTACAATCAGCCATTTTGGCTCCGATAGACAACAGAAAACTGCAATGTAGATGCTTATATCACACAGAGCTAATGCTGCTTCTCCATTCTCGGCACGTATCGTGTTCAGGTTCCTCTGTAAAACTACCTGCTGCATATTTTAGAGGGTACTTTTCTTTTACAGTAGACAGAATTTCAGTGAACCAAAAAGGACACTCTGCTCTTCTAGTTCAAGGCTGCCATTCATCCATCTATATAATTGAGCACATCATTAAACAAGCAGCTCGGCTCTCAAGTCGTTCAAAAGACCACACTTAGTATATTATTCCCCCGATACTCCCCTTCAAGTGTTGAATGAACCCCCTGCTGAGCCGAGCTGATTGTATGTCATTTTATGGGCAGAAAGAAAAAAACCTTTCTGCCAACCCCTCCATCTCTCCATCCCTCTCTTCCTCCCTCCATCTCTTTGTCTGTCCTGATCCAACACGGCAGAATAAAGAGCAATGGCATTTAAAAAGGTCCGCGTGTGTGTGTGGGAGGGGGGGGGGGGGGGTGACATTCAAAGTGCTGCCACCTTAAGGTTAACTCCATTCGAAAGGTGATGGTGAATGCCGGGGCTTTTAAAGCATCAGCCGTGTCATGAGGAATATCAGATATCAGCAAGGGGCCAGACTGAGTAGCGCTTTAAGATGCGCAGGTAAACAATACATCTCCGTCTGCCACATCTGACACCTCTACCTCGTGGCGCTCTCAGCATCAGCTATGCGGGACACTCAGGGGTCTTTCTCGTGTTATGCTGCCCTGGTTATTTTTGTTCCTGCAATTAAATCTGACTACAGAAAGAGTTGTTCCTGGCAGATGCCTCCTCAGGCTGAAACCGAGACATTTACTGTCTCGTTGTGATTTGGAGTAGGTGGGCCAAGAGTGCCCGCACTTTGTTTGACTGTAAATAGACATTGACAGCACTTGCTTTGAAATTTCTTTGCTTGACTTGGTACGGTTTTCAGTCGGGTGCACAGAGGAGACAATAAGCAAGGTTTAAGAGAGCCTGCTTGAAAAACCTTGGAAACAAAATCATTAGCCAATTGACTTTTACTCTCCTCTCCTCCTGAGCTGATATGTGGGAGGGATCTTGGCCATGTTTCGTTTTGCTCCAACGTCTTAGTTGAAAAACACACAACTTGAGGTTTGAGAGCGTGCATTTTGCTTGTGATTCAGGCTGAAATATCTCAACAACTATTGCAGGGATTGCCGTGAAACATCCTAGTTATTCACAACTTCTACGAGCCTTATGGATTTATTGATCCTCTGACTGCTTCTGTAAACCTATCATGATTTTCCTTTAAGGTGAAATGTCAGACCCATAAACTGCTTATAAGGATGTATCACATGTCTTCACTTCCTCCCACTATCCAGAAATAAAACCATAATATCCTGGTTACGAAAATCGCCACCTTGAGCAGTTGGGCATGATTTTTCACTCTGCTTTCATACCATCAAATAACCAATAAAAACCGTTTATGACCAAATACCTGTAAAGAAGACAAATAATGGCAGAGTAGAAGAATTCAAATTTTATTTAAATTTCATGGGATAAGTTTTATTTTACAGATTAAACAATACACAGAAAATATGCATTCATGTTTATTCTATACGTTAAAATATGTATCCATATAATAAAAGTCATTTCTTAAGCAATTCTATTTATTCGTTTAAATTTGTGTTTTCCTTTTAACGGTATTTATTGAGGGGGGGTTATTTTGTCATTCTTTGTCAAGTTGTGATTACAGTCCTAATCCCTACACGGCAATCACTCTAAGTGTCTTAGTGTTTGAATATTCTTATGTTCATATATTCACAATCCGTAACAGAAAAAAATAATTTCCTCTGTCATACAAAATAGTTTGAATTACTTATTACATTATTAAGTTGCAGGAAGTCATTTTGTTCTTTGTAATTTATTTTCTTGAATTTAACAAGGTCCTCATTATGATGGACGCTTTTGCTGGACTCCAGACAACTTTTTATCTGCCTCTCATTATTCCTCCATTTCTCTCCGTCCATTACTCGATTGTCGATCTCGAGCATTGTGGTCCAGTTGCTCTGGGCCTTGCCCGCACTCTGCTCTCAGGGGATCTACAGCCAGCTATTTTAATAATACACACATAAATAATAGATATTTTAAATGCAAATTCTAATAGGGACTTTGGGGGTGACTCAATCATGCAGCAGTTGTGGTTTGACCTTAACTCAGGCTAACCGGTTACCGGGAGCTCGTCTTTTCTCATTAGGAGCGCCACGCATCATCACCCTGCAACGCACTCGTCCGCCATAAACCACAACCACCGTATACATCATGTCAATGTTTTCTTTTTGTCTTCACGCAGTTTAGTAGCTGCGACTCGTTGCATGTTCCCCCGTTTTAGCACCATCGCTACACAGTTGAAGTGTTTAGTGGCACGCAGAGTTTAGAGTAACGCTTTTCATGGCATCACACTCATCAGATTACAATGGTTGATGTGATGAATAATGTACAAGCAGAAACAGCTTAACGTTGCTGGTATTAAAGCCGAATGCAAAGAGATGCTGACACTGCTGCTATTGTTGTTTTGTTTGTCGCAAAGACATTTATTCTGTTCAATACTCAACCACTGAGGCATCTCACATGGGGATGAAGGGGAGTAGACACTGGCTTGTTGTAAGAAATCTATCAAAAAGGTTTGGAAACTTCTGTTAAACCTATCACGTCAATGATATGTAATGGACATGGTGAATTTAGTATTATGTTTTAACAGCTGTAAAAATAGTTGTAGGGTTGTAAAAAGAAAAGTTTAATATGTCCTGAAATGTAGCCAAGTGGAATTTCCTCAGAATTATCCATTGGTACATAATTCAATTCAATGTACTTTACACCAAGGATAGGAAAAAGATGGAATTAAAATATTGGTTTGGCAGATGATACTTGCAGCCTATTAACAATCTTTCATTTCAAGTTAATACTCGTATAACATCCATCCATTTATCCATTCGCCCTCTGTGGAGGACCCCCGAAGGACAAAACACACAGATACAGATTCTGCATGTTTAATCTAGAATCAAAAGATTTGATTCAATATCCATCCATCCATTATCTCCACCGCTTTTGCTACTGCTTGTTCTTCTTAGCTAGAGCCAATCCCAGCTGACAGTAGATGAAAGGTGGAGTACACCCTCTCAATGTCACAAGTGGATACCTGGGCTAAAACCCAAAGACTCTCATGCTGCATGTTGTTATGTAGAATCAAATGACTGCAGTGAAATTATGATATTTCCTTCTAAAATGTAGTTGAGTGGAAGCATTAAGTAGCAAGTAATGGAAATATTCAAGGTACCACAGAATTAGAACACTTGCGTAAATGTGCTTTTCACTGAGGGAATACTTTATTGATTTCAAGCTTATAGTATCAGAACATCCAGCCAACCATACATCTATTTGCCCTCGGTGTAGTAGACCTTGAACAGGTTGCAAGTCAGTACCTGGGATAAAACACCCAGACACCCAACCTGCATGGTTCGACTGGTGCAGACACAGGATGTTCCTGCTGTGAGGTATCATCGTTAACCACTGTGCAACTGTTTTGTCATTCGCGACGATGATGAAGTATCTTTAAGAAAGAGCAGAGCATTCTGAGACTATTGAAACAATTAATCTGGGCTGTGGGGACAGTTACTGCATCTTGTAGAGAAATTCTACCACTGCGTTTCCATAAAAGACACTAAAACATCCCATAAACGGGTGAAAGCACAATGAATATCTGGGACTTCCTGTAGATATGGTTGTGTAAAAACAGGTTATGAAATTTGGAGCTGTGAATAAGGCCGTTTCTTGCCAAATCGGATTTAAGGTTTACATCAGAGAACTCTCAACTGCTTCAACATCAATTCTCCAATCCTATGTGTTGCTCCAGTGCAGCCTCCGCAATCCCCGCTGCTGAAATCAACAGCAGGCTCTCAAGAGTTACCTCCAGCTTTTAGTCCCTCCTGATCCCGTACACGCGTTTCCAAAGTCTCTGCCGCCACAAAATGCGGAAGAAACGCGGCTCATCATCCGAGTAACAAACAAAAGGCCACACAAGTTTGCATTCCTTCCTAATTTCTGCTCTCATAACAGCACTGCCAACGATATTGCAGCCGTAATCAGATTAGATACTTCTGGGAAATAACAGTTGATAATATTTGAAGAGGAAGATAATATCCCTATTCAAATTAGCCTGCAAATTGGAATGGAATAAATTGTCTGTTCAACATAATATTTTACAGAGTCTGGAGGCAAAGCAATCCAGAAGTAATTGAAAGCAATTAGATTATGATTACTAAATTTGATTAATCTGCCAGATTACACTCCTGGTTGATGATTTGAGGCAAGCAATCTGAGATCAGTATGATGTAATAGGATACACTTTTCAAGTAATCCACTACTTGGCCTATGCATTGTCACACTCCTGACACTTCTCTGGAGTATCTTCCACCTAAAATTTCAAGTTTCCTCAGTTTCTCTTAAGTGTGATTCTCTCAGGCTCAGTGACATCATCAACAAAGTGAATTCCTCCAAACTAGAAGTAAACTAATTTCACTGTAATCAATCATTGTCGGCGTAACAGCTTTATTAAATAAAGTAATTACTTTATAATTGCTCGGTGCTTGAGTGGAGCTGTTCTTTACATACCGGCGTGGTTATGACTTAAACGGCTGTACAGGTGTGCGAGCGACTTGTGCGTTTCCTGCCTCTCGTCCTCGGGGCCGGCGGCACAAAGAGTACAGGAAGCTCCTTGTGTTTTCCGGGACTTGTTTAAGATGCACCGCTGACCGGCTGCCAGTGGGCTTGGCGCTGGACTGATTCCGTCTTGTTCTCCGCCAATCGTTCCAAGAGGTACTGTCTGTCATGCGCTGTCATTTAGACAGAAAGGCAGTGTGTGTGTGTGTGGGTGTCTGTGTGTGTCGTGACTCGACACAGATGACAATGTAAGGAACGATTGTTGTACCGCCGCCTGCTCACCCCCCCGTCCATTATGACATCCCCTTTTCATTTGATCCATTACAGGTGCTATTACTCTGAGCTATAGCCTAAATGTCAGCCCGGTTTGGGTCATATTTCCATTTTGCTCTGGTTAAAAAAAACAAAAAAGGCGGATTGCCTGTGTCTCGCAACACAGCCGTTCCCCGTGTGTGGAGGGTTGTTTCTGTTGTTGTCGGATATTCTCCAGCTGCCATCTCAATTAAGAAGCTGATTTCAAGGGGCCTGTTTGCACAGTCTCACCACATCTTGAGTGTCTCCTGATGACGTGCTGTATGTCAGTACAGCGCATAGAGAGAACACTCTCAAGGTCAGATCGAAATTGGAACCATTTCATCACAAGGCATTATGGGGAGTGCTGTGCATCTGAGGGAGCAGTAAATATTGTCAAATGTGAGCCAGGCACACAGTTGGTATATACAGCACTTGTATGTGTTATTTTGAGGGTCAGGATTTATTGCGGACTTGTTTCTTTTTGCCGTGCTGTTTAAATGATGCAGATCTATGATGTCATGTGTTCTCCCTGTTTCCTCTTTATGTCACCGTGAGTCCTCACACAATGAAGAGCAGGACACTCGTAAAACAAATAGGGAAACAATTTAATTAGCATAGAATTTCATTTAATTTGAAGAGACCATAACCAAGGAGACAGAAAAGTGTTGTCAGGTCCCCTTGATGTTTGGAGCTTGCATGTTCTCCAGCTTCTTCCAACAGTCCAAAGACTTAAGCTTAACTGGTACCTCCAATGCCTTTTTTCCACTGGTCAAAAAGCCAACTAATGTCCACTAATATCTGGCTTTTGTCTGCAATGAGAATGGATTTAGTCGGCATTCACTCCCGGGTCAGGTGAGTCTGCAGTAGACATGGGTTTTAATCGGCTCCTGCTCTGATTGCAGTGACAGCCGGGTCACTGCGGGAATTTGGCAAGACAGCCGGGTCAGCGCCTCAGTGTCCGGCACGTTTGTGACATCGAACATGGCGCACTGTGGTATAAAGAACAGATAGGCAAACTCCTGTATTGGCTATGAGAAAGGAGTCAATTGTCTTTTTTTAAGTGGGTTTACCCGCATTTAAAACCCCACATATACTCGCTAATTTCCATGTAAAATAGGCATAAATTTCCCTTAATGCGAGTGGTTCAGCCCTGTGTTTGACAGGCAGCCTGTCCAGGGTGTACCCTGCCTCTCTGTCAGTGTCATCAGTCAGCCTGACCATGACCCTCAAAGGATAAGCGGTATAACTAATGGATGGATGAACCTTGTGTCATAAATTGAAATGTAAATAATGTATATAGTGCAAAATAAAGCGACCTGACTGATATGCTAATCTGCTCACCACCAGCCTGTGTCTTAAATGACTTTGCTGCTCTTGACCTGGAAATGAAGACAATGCATATTGAATGTATTCTGTGTTTGACAAGATCATGTCTATTAACACTAAGACCCCCTCAAACTGTTAGATCTAGCACGTCAGGATTCATTGCTCAAAGTTTTGATAAGAAATGTAAATTTCTGCTCCAAGAGACGTCTCACTTTCACACAGTCGAGGACTTATTCACTTGCCAGACAAAATCTCAATTATTTCAACCACTTGGACAGAAAATATATGCTGCGTTTCTCTTTCCCAAGGAGCTCAAAGAGTATATTCTGCTCTTTAGTTAGACTGTTTGTTGACTCGCACTCAGTCATGAAAAGTCTTTGCAAGCATTTTCTAATTTGTTCTTGAAGGGCAGTCAAGGCTGCATCACATTAAATCACAGAAAGTCTGGAGCAAGCCAATTGAAAATCGACTTCATTATTATCTCAGCCGTTGTGATCTCACAATAAAGATGATTGGAAATGAGGGTGAATTTCTTGGTACTGCAAATTTTGTTTGGCATCTAGGAGATGAAACATTTTTACGGAGCGCAATGTAGGTGTGTGTGGGTGTTTGTGTGGGTGTGTTTGTGTGTGTGTGTGTGTGTTCGTGTGCGTCTTCTCTCAGGAGTGATTAGGGTGTGTCTTTGTTCACCAGAAGACAAGGTTAAAAATGAATAAGTGCAGTTGAATAAACCATCTGTGATTTATTTGAATTACAGTTGCTGATTTAAATCATGATTCATCAGTTCTGTCCACAAGCGCCTGCTGTCAGACAAATAGCCGGCTACTTTATTATCATATTTCCACAAAGAATGACCACAATATTTACGACAACTGCACAAGGTGACAGGACTTTACTTGAGGCATGCTTGAATGCCTCGATTGATTTGTATTATTAATCACATTTAAATCTATGGTGTTTTGTTTGTATATGCTTCAGTTTACCCTGATGCTATATCCTTTCCTCCTTGGGTATCACTACACACCCACACACACGCACACACACACACACACACACACACACACACACACACACACACACACACACACACACACACACACACACACACACACACACACACACACACACACACACACACACACACACACACACACACACACACACACACACACACACACACACACACACACACAAGGCTGTAGGCAAGGAGATAGTGGATCCTGGAAAGGTCGGTGGTTCAATCCTCAGTTCCTCCACTCCAAAGTATCCTTTGGCAAGATACTGAGCCCCAATTGTGCATCAGTGTACAACTGGTGTGCAATGGAATAAATGGAGTACAGTTTCTGTGTGGTTTTGAGTGGTCGATACGATTATATAAAGTGCTATATAAATGTAGTCAATTTAGCATTACCATTTACACATGCAGAACAAATCGGAGCGCAGTCTCTGCACTGAACACAGTGGAGAACATGAAGTAATGTTAACTTGACAAAAATGCTTGTTAGAAATAGAAAATAACATGCCTATAAGATCTTTGTCAAACCGCCTGTTCGACAAACATGTAGAAAAGCGATAATTTCCACTGTTCGTTTCGGTGGTCTACGGGAAACGTGGTTTACACAACCACAGCAGGGTGATTATCCTTTTAACTAATTGTCGTGAAGAAACGAAACGTGTCTGAATGATGACTTTAGTTTGTCGTGAAATCGGCGAAGTCTGAAAAACCTACCGACTGCTTGAAACCAACCAGAGGAACCAGCCGACCGTGAATCACCGCAGCAGCAGAGGGGGGACGACAGAGGACAGTAGGAAGGACAAACACTGACTCATGTCTGCGTTCTTTATTCTCTCCAGACTTCACTTGATTGACGATGTGTAACACGTCATTAAGTTAATAGTGATTTTGCTGTTGTGACCATTACAGCTGCTGCTTAACGAATAGCATTTAATTGTAAGGTCTGACGTATCAGATGCTCTATCATGTTTTATAAAGTTAATGTGATATAATGGATCTTCTTGCTGTGATATAATATATATTATTATCCTAATCCTCCTTCGCACAATTGCCCACATGTTCACTATCAGGTAGACAGAAACATTTGAATATGCAACATAAAGGTCCATTCATATTAAGGAAAAGTAGCATTAGAATCTACTAGTGGCCCTTCCCTTAAACCTTTCGAGCTGGCTACTTTTCCCTCTAACCTGCTTCTCCATAGAAAAGCCTGGTATGTTGCCCACACAATATGTACAGTTTATAACAACAGCAAGGTCGGCACCATGTTGTAAGTTTCTCTCCCTACATCACTGCTGGATTCCTTTTGTCAAAGAAGTTCAGTAGCCTATACAGAAGTAAATCAAGATTCCTCAATACAGTACGCACACACAAAATTAAATGGAAATACCGCAGGCTGAATACTGAATGTCGTGCACCATGTCAGATTTACAATGCAGCCGATGATCCCAATTAAAAGCACTGGACTCTTGCGTATATGTGCTGCTACGTCCTTCAGGGATATATAATGAAACTGTTGTTCACACAAAGTAACACTCAGAATATGTTACATTATGAGGTATTTGAATATTTACTCAATATAACACTGTACCTTTACTCTTTTAAAATAAATATAATATTTAAAATGCAAAAAATCATAAAGTAAATGAGACCACACCATTGTATAAAAGATAATTAAAATTATCTCTGTTGCAGTGTGCTTCATAATCACAGTATTTGGCGGCATAGTGAGTACTTTATCTACTTAAAGTACATTTTGCTCTTGTAGAATACATGCATACATATACTGAAGCAATTCTTTGAATGCTAGAATTGTAATAGTATACTTCAGTTGTTATACTGATATCTCAGACTAATACATCAGTAGGTAGTGCTGAGCCATAACACATTAACAACATTAACCTATAGTAGCTGGATATTTTATACACAAAGTGACATGACGGACATCAATCAAAAACGGTCTTTTATTGAGACTGTTCTCTTGTAAAGGAAAAAAAAACTCTTAGGTGGTCTGTGCCAGCAGCTTGTTACGAGCCACAGTTACATTTTATTGTTAGCTGACCTTCAGTGGCCGTAATTATTATGACAGGAACGAGTGACATAGTTCACTCCAGGTGTGGGAGGATGGATCACAGCACACGGAAGCCAAATTTGTCTTTTATTTCAACCATGACTGATCCCCAAAGTAAACTGTGGGTTGATTATTGTAACCATGACAACAAAGGAAGTACTAATCCAACCCGACCCACTATACTTTCCAGTAGTTCTTGTGCCTGATTGACAAAACCACGACTGTTACTTAAACTTTTTGCAGGATTATGACATACAACAGAAACAAGTTAATCATTTATTAAGCGTGACGGTTTAGTAAATTACCCGTGTAGTGACCATCTGCGTGTACACTACTTTTCATGATGCATTGTGGGATACGATGAGTCCACTAGGGTAAAAATCATTCAGACATTACTACAGAATGGTGATCTACCTATATTTTAGACCGTATAGGGATTAATCAGTGATTTGGGATATAGCCTGGGAGACACTTCCGGTCGATGAACTTTGCTTTCATTTTACATTTAATTATAATATTTTATTTCTTGTCACAGCTTTAGGTTTTGGTCAAGTCAAAAGATCTCCCTGACTACATCAAACGTGATCATCCCTCAGCATTGAAACCAAGCATGGGAGAAAATACAGAACAGCCTTTTAATACAGAACTGTCACCTAGACTTTTCAGTAAAAGCCTTCGTGAGGGTAAAAGAGTTAAATATAAACAACATAAATTATGCAAATGGATTACAGATGTTGTGACTTGCTTACTCCAAAGAGCATCTTTGTTTCTCAAGGGTGTCTATTTTTCTTTTTTCTTAGCAAACTACTTCTTACTTTTTGTCCAAAAAGCAGAAACACTCCAGTCTTCCCTTCAAACAGTGAGCTGACATTATAAAATAGCTTGTCTGAGTGCCTGCTCCCGAGCTGTTTCTTAGACTGTGATGTCAACACGTTACACAATTGGTTGATTCAACTCCAAATCTGCAATTTAACCTTTAAAGCTGAAGCGGAGCCCTCGTTTTTTGTCGCCCAGCTGAATATTTCTTCGCATCGTGACCCAATATTCCCGCTTCCGTGTCCAGGGTTCATTATTCTATATTAAGGTGTGCCCTGGAAGATCTAGGTTGAGCTATCATTACCTGAAGGCAGCTTTTTTCCCTCTCTTTCTGCTGAAGGCACCCACTTAAATTGATTGTGGTCAAAGAAAAAGAAAACATTAATATTTATCAGGTGGAGACAGAAGGAGAAGACACAATCTTACAGTTGTTCTAATTAAAATCCTTTAAATTTGTATTGAGCGAGGTATGGATGTGACCAGAAATCTCATGTGTGTGACCTGCATATTTCCGTGGTAAATGAGACACGTTAAATGATGTGCCAGAGGGAAAATGGGTCTTTTCAAGCAGCACACACTGTTCCGATCATCACAGATAACCGAGCTGGAAGGCCAGGGACCTCATTTAAGGGCTATTTACCATACACCAGATTTTCTATGGAGCTGCAGCCGGCTGCAAGAAATGGGCAAAGAAAAGAGAGAAAACCTGCAAGAGGAAACAATAATTTGCGACCGCGTTTGTGTGCTGATTATATTATTTTTTGTACAGCTTACAAAGACACCGGTGGTTAATAATTCCATCTCATCTCGACATCCTGTGCTGTGAATGTTTTCTCGGCTCCTCCCCGGTCTCAGTACTCTGCACTGAAAATGAGGCAGTACGGGAGAAGAGGACCCACTTTTATCAAAAACAAAGAGGTGGGATGTGACTAATTCCCGAGCACATCCTCCGGTCGTATCGACGCTGACTGATTCATCAGAACGAAGCAGCAAAAGAAGAGCACCTCTATTTTAATGGGAGTCATAATCCTGGATCAGTGGAATTTGCCTGTGAAAAGCTATTGTTGTCACTTCTCAACATGTTTAGACAGATCCCATTAGATGTGTAACAATAAATGAGGAACAATGAGCTGTCTGTCTTTGTCATCAGCTCATTGTCTTGACATTTGTTACACTTATCCCATTGATAATCTTTCCTAACCACTCAGTCTTTAAGGTGGTGCACCAGTCAGCAAACTGGCAAAGCCCTTTACTGGCTATGGGAGTTGTGACTTGTCCGTTGGGAGCAAAGAAAGAAGTAATGTGGTGTTGTGATAAAGACTGAGTCAACTCAGTGTCAGACAAAGCTATGATCTTTTCCTAAACCTTAATCAAGATGTTTTTGTGGCGTAACCAAACCAGAACTTAACCATAGGGGTCTCAGATCAGAGAATGACTGTAATTTTGCAATGTTGCAAATATTCTTGTGGCACAAACAGCACATTGTGAGAAATTGCAGAAATTTGACGGCACAAGGCCTCGTTAGTTGGATTTCGACCATGATGTTGTGTCTTTCATCCATAAATATTTGATCATAGAATTCAAGGGGCTTCTCCCTAAATTTGTCATTGCTGTTGATTAGATGTTTTCAGGGGCCTCCTCTAATCTCGGGGCCACAGACATTTGCCTGCTTTACCTACCCGGTCGCTAAGCCCCTGTTTGTGACTTGTTGTCTTATTTGCCATCTGTTTTTATTGGCGCAATAATGACCACTGTTCCAAACGTTTAATTCACATATAGAAAAAGACAATGAGCACATTTTAGGGAATGGCTCAGTGTGTGTTTGTGTGTGTGTGTCTGTGTGTTTGTGCTGTAGCTGTAGGTGAGAGAACCTTCTCTCGCACTGATGAGTCACAGTAGGTTGAAAAATACCAGCTTTAGGGATTTTTTTTTCTCCATGTGCTTAATTAAAGCAACATAATGGCTACATCACCATGTTCTGTGTACAACACTAGCGCCGTGTTTGGGTTGTTGTTGCAGTTATGATTGGTATTAAAGTTTATTGGACAGTCATAGAGTTGCTGGGAGCTGGCTGGGGCTCTGACTTTTGGCCTGCCCACATGCCTTCGCAGGGCACTTCCCTCCCGCCAGAGTTATGGGGTACTTGACTTCGGAGAGTTTGCATACCAATGAGAAATGGAAGTGTGTGTGTGTGTGTGTGTGTGTGTGTGTGTGTGTGTGTGTGTGTGTGTGTGTGTGTGTGTGCAGGGGGGTCTTTCTTTTGTTCCCGCGCTGGAATATACAGCCTCGTTTTATCGGCTTAACGGCCTCATTTAGATGAGCCTAATGACTCTTACTAATGTTCTGGCATGGCCGAGCGATTGTCACTGTTCTCGAAAGCAATGTCCTCTGCATGCACATTGTATATCTCCATTATGAGGCCTGCTCTCACTGCAAAAAAACAACCTATTCATTGTCCCCTTCCATTGCTTAGGATTTATATTGATACAATGCAAAATGTCCTTGGTTATAACAGTTTAAAGGTTACAATGACTGGGTCATTTCGTGCAGCTGTATAATAGTTTGGGGTAAATTTGAAAGAAGTTGTATTAATCTACTATTCACATAGTTGTTATTAAGTGTATCCTGGTTCTTTTACTTATTTGCTCCCCAGAACTATAGTTTTTGGCCGCAGATTTAAGTCCTGGTAAGTTCACTAAAATGCTAAATACCCTGAATATCATTTCCTGCCGGCTCTTCAAAGTTCAAAGAATACATTGCAGAAAAAGGGAAAAGTTTAATCTCCACTTCCAGTCATTATTAGCACTATTAGCTGTCTCTGCGTTCGCCCCTATCACTGCTTGTGATGACTCCGCTGTGTCTCACTCTGTGTGCAGCCTGATAGCTTCCATTAAAGATCAGAGTGTGAAACCAGCACTTGGCTACTCTGTTATGGATCAATTTAAATGAAGGACCACGCTTGGCGTCAACACAGATCAATATGTGGACGGGCTTCCTGATGTGGTCATAACCACCGAAGCAGGCCCATTATCTGAAGCGCTCTCGTCAAAGACAAATGTAAAAGCACGTGCAGTCGAATATATGACAGGAAATCAATGCTCCCTGATAGGGACTGAAACCTGACAGCTCAATAAGCTTCGGAGGGGAGATGTTCCCTCGTATTCCTCCTCTTCCTCCCCGTCCCAGCCGACCTGTATCCTATTCCTACAAGGGACTTAACAGCTCAACCCTGCAGACTATTTCAGATTACAAGCGCCTGTCAACAAGTGCACAGGGAACGAGTGGGTAAGGGAAATATGAATCTGTGTACTACACAGGTGCTACTGCTGAGCACAGAGGTGTCTTTACAGCCCGTCTCCAGTGGTGTCATTACCTCATTCAGATACAGTAAAGGGGCCGTGCACACTCCTGGTCAAGAAGAGGGACCTATATGTGAAAACTTCATTCAAAAGAAACTTGCTGCATCAGCAGCTGCCAAGGAACTTAAAGATCTTAAAGTTAGAACACTATTTTTCCCAGAACCTTGAACAAATACAGGTATCTATGCAAAATTGTTGTATCAGAGGAAAGTATCTGAGGTGTTGATGGTCTCTGCTTTGAATTGTATTGATCAGCGTGTGTGTGATGTGTCGTCTTACATACGACGACAGAGAAAGAAGACACCCCAGGCTGTAAGCCCCTCTTCTATGTGCATGGGTATGCTGGTTTTATATTTGGCCGCAAGAGCAGTATTTAGTAACATGACTCATCTATGTAAGTGATTAATCATCTAAAAGATTAATGTTGTCTGTCTGAGTCCGTGGAGCAGAAACACTTTTTCATCTAGCACATTATCACATTAATGAAATAACTAAACCGGATAAAACAAATCTAATCATTTTATAAATGCCAAAGCCCAGTTAGCCTGTTAGTCTTCTAAGAAAGTAGATTTGTTTTGTTTTGTTTTAATGAAGTCGTACTTTTTATAGATTCGATGCTGGGATGTACTCGCTACAGGGATCCAAAGCAAATCTTTGTAAGTCTTCATGTTTCACCGGCACTGGGACGGATAAAATGGACACTAAACTATGATTCTCAGCCTCTCAGTTTCGAGGTGAAATGGGGAAAGCACACAAGCATGCCAACTGGCTGGAGGACGTTGACAAGTTTACTGTTTGTGTGATAAAACTGCAGCTCAGCTGCAGTATATGAGTCCACTGAAGAGAGCTGGACACCATCAAAACAGAAAAAACAAAGGGAAAAACAGAATATGGGAGAGCTACAACACGGTCAGGCTCACTGCATCAATTTTGGCTCTTGAAATATGTACCTTCAGTCCAGACAGAGCTTCTCCAGTATTTATCAAAAAAGGGGGAAAAAATAAAAACACAGACTTTCCAAGCACAGAGGATCCTCTTTTATAGCTGGTATGAATGGAATTCTTCAATTTCCTTCAGAATTCACGATAGTCTGACTCTGGAATGCTTGACTATTACATTTATTGGAATGGCATTTTATATAATGGCAAAGTCTCCTTTGAATAGATTCCTTTGATTTCAATGCAGACTTTACTTTTTTAACTAGTTCATGCTCTAGTTTGGAACCTTCTTGATTATTTATTTACCAAACTGCTTGCTGTTAAGGAATAAATCGAGCTCGGAGGCACCAGCACATCTTAAAAAACATCCTAATTTTACTTGTCAATTGTAACTTTCGACACAGGATATGGGCCTTGAAATTACTTTTGCCATCTGTATAGAGTCGCATTTGCATTTGAAAACCCAACAACATTAGAGCAAATCAAGAGAAGCTCATTCAAAAGCAATTGAAAGGCAAATCCAAACAGACAGAAAAAAAAATCCCCCCATAATTCAAGCAGAGGTCTGTTTATCCACCTGCCGCTGTGTAGTTCATGGCTATTGCTGAGTTTCTTTAAGGGTTTTGGATCTCTAATGATCCCAGCATGTTTCTGAAGGGTATATCTTACCCCAAGCAGTGCTCTGTGTCGACTCCCCCCTGTGCCTGCAGGAGCACAGAGCTGCCACTGACCACTTCATCCTGTGGGATAAAACCAGTCTTTCAGTCTCCACTTACACCCTGGGGGAGCAGGGCTGGAGCTCCAAGGCTGAAACCTCAAACGCTGGATCACGGCCACAGGTTACACATGGGGCTGCCTGTGCTTTGCTTTTTGTGGACTTGTGCTTTTGGCTGAGAAAGTCTGAAACTCATGAGAGCCATTTTCAGACATGAACTTTGGAAAATTGAAAGTTTTCCTTTCACATATGAAGAAGGCAGCTGAAGCATGTGCAGGTCAGGCTGCTTATATAAATATAAATATCAGCGTTTAGCATATGAGCACATTTTCTCGTGAGGCTTAGAGGTCGACCATTGAAGCACATTTAATTCCTTTTTTTCCGGTAAATGCTCAGTGGCTTATAAAAAAGTCCCCAAAATAATAGGCTAGTAAGAGGCTTGTGGGCACGCTGGGAATTTGAATACCTTCGTGGAGTCATGAGTGGTTTTGATTTGACTATGCTGCAACGCTGATTCTACTGCATCTCACTTAATACTGCTGTTCTCAGGCACCTCAATGAAAGGTCAACTGTTCTATTCATGTCCAGAGTTCATATATGAGGAGCTGAAATATTTGACCATTGTGCTCTCATAATGTCGCAGCACTGCGTCATTAATTAGGCACATTTGCAGCAACTAGCAGCCAGAGGCCGTGCCTGTGTTTTCAGTTTAATAACTCACATTTATAATCTGAATAGAGATTTTGCCTCCCAGGTGCTGCGGTGATGTAACACTGTAAAATGCTTTGTTGTGTTGGTTCCAGCAAACCAAATCCTATTAGATGTGGATGGGAAGATAAAAAATAAAAAAAATAAAGCCTTATTTTAACTCGTTCAGTGCCTGTTCTAAACCTGTCTGCTCGGAAAGAGCTGTTAGAGTGGCCTGTGTTGATGCTCCAGAGCTACTTCAGAATTCTTTCTTTTCATGAGACGGTTGGTCGTGTGTCCTCCTCAAAAAGATCTACAGTAAACTGTCACTTTTTATTGTTTGTGTGCTGGATGTTGTGTGCAGAGCTTTCTGTAAATTGTTGTCTCTGGTGCAGAGTAAATTAGAAATCTTTGTTTTCATCCTTCCCAGTGTACCTGCAGTGAAGCTGTTGCTTCCAACTGGATTCTGTTTGCGTTTTTTGCACTGATTTATGCTCAATGACTTTCATAGACAGAAACTGAATTTGCTTTATTACTGTTCACATGTTTAATTGTTTGGTGTTATTGTTTCATACATTGCATATTGGCTATTTTAGAGGTCTGTTAAAGCAAATTACCCAATCTGATGCAAGTCCAGCACCGGCGACACCCGTGGCTCTCTGTGTCAGTCCAATACAGTGAAATCAAATTACCTAATTGACCAGGCGCAACAGATATAATTTGCCACGGGCCACCAGTTGGTGACCAAATTGTTCTGTGTTCGACACTGCACCTCCTCGGCTCGTTAAAAATACACATGCCAAGTATGAAGTGGATAAGATGAACGATTCTGTCGTGTTTCCTATACAGAAAGTCAAACATTTGTGGAACCAGTAGGAAGATACTATGTGGTTTACAATAAGCTACAGTTGAGTAAAGTATTTTGTCAGACCAGAATGGGGTGTTGGCCAGAAGCTGTTTTGTACTTGCAGTCCCTATTGACCGAAAGGCTGCGTCTTTGTCTGCCAGATCTCTCAGTGCCCAGTGAAAGTCAATAGGAGGCTCCATTGGGATCGAGGCATCCATCTAACCGCCTGTCTGTCACATTTATAATCTCCCTGTGTATGAATACATCACAGAGTGAGGGTCATCGCCCATGGAATATGTTCCAGACCTGCGAGAGTTCGGCTCATTTCCATAGATGCTAATGCTAGATGTTATTTCCCCCTACACTTATAGTCTCTATAAACGCCGAGGCAAATGGAACCATAAAGATATTGCTTAAAAAAAGATGATCTGCCCAACATTTAACTTTTGTAAGCAAACGCATGTGGCCTTGTGAACTCCATACTTCAATTGAAAGTATCTTTCAGGAGCAGCATCTCCTGCCCCCCCCCCCCCCCCCCCCCATAACCTGCTTTTGTCACTTGTTTCGTCCAAGGAGAGACGAGGGCAGAGGCGGCGCGATCAATTCGGTGAAAACTATTTATTTTGCTACAATAGCATACGGCCCTTTCATATTTACATTAATATTCTGTGATGTTGACCTAATGATCGTTCCTCTGAAGGCAGCAGCGTCCTCAAAACCTCCTTCTGTCAAGGCAACGCTGAAGTACCGCATGTCAGAGAGCCACAGAAGGTGCATTCACACGATGGTAATGTCATTCCTTTGTTCAGATAGTCGGACTTTGCCCGGTGTCAAACAGTAGCTCTGCCACTGCATTTTCCCACTGAATTCCTGAATGAATTGCATATACTACGTGTGTTGCGTGTGTTGTAAAATGTTTTTTTAATCTCCCCACTTTCTTGGCACAGAATATATTATTTCCATCATATTGCAAAATCCAAAAGGAATACAATTTATTCCTTTGTGCTTAATGGCTGTTTGCCCCGTTAATACTCATTTATTACAGCCTCACAAATATATTTAACGCGAAAAAACACACTCGCACACACACACACACACACACACACACACACAGCTAAATAAAGTAGTCATTTTGCCTCAATTTCAACCACAGACAAGAGCTACAGTCGTCTCTAGGTCTCTGAAGCTGCTGCTGTGACAGGCTGTGGATATTTTGTTCCCCAAACACTCACCACACATCAGGCAGGGTCATGCCCTGCTGGAGACCTGTGTCTCTCACTGTCCTGGTCTGTGCCAGTGGAGGGCAACATGCTCCCTGACACGCTCTCCTGGGAAGTGCTACCATGACAAAAGGAAACCTCCCCAGCTCCCATGTCCCAGCACTGCGTCGTCTGTAAGACACATCGCTGCGTCGCTCGGTCCCACAGACAGGACATGTTCATGGTGCGGTTACAGCCCGGTCACTTACGCTGTCTCCAAGAGAAAAGAAGCTACAAGAAGGGGAAGGGGTCGAGGTAGTGTATCGAAGGGCAAACGCTGTAACCTCATGGGATGTTAGGCGTGGTTTCCAGCCCTGCTCTTCCACTCAAGCTTGTCGGCCTCGCCCCCGCGATCACGCTTCTTCCTCATGGTACGTGTGCGTCGAGCCAGGAGCCCGTCGAGCCCGTCGGAGTGCCTAAGCTTGAATTTCAGTGGATGTGAAGTGTGTTCCACTTCAGTTGTTTTGCCAGGGGCTCGAAATTTTACAGTCCGTATCCCTAGCCCTTTCTAGCATATATATATTTATGTATGCAGGCACTTGTGCTGGGGTCAGTGTTTAGCGTCTTTGTGTGGAAGGATCGGCCCTTGTTTGGATTTTCGAAGGTTGGTTTTACAACCTGCCAGTCAGGAACAGTCAAACACCAGTAATGGCTGACACTTGTCTTGTTCTTGTTCTTGTTCTTGCTTCAGTGCAGATGATTCTTTTTTATGTATTTCTCTTTTGGTAAATGATTAGCATTGTTAGGTAGAATAATGACAAATAAACAGCAGCAACTGAAACACTGATTCGACGACCTAACTTGACTTCTTTTGTGCGTTTTAATGTTTTAGCTGTTGAGTCTAACAACACAAACATTTCAGCTGCTAAAACACATTTTCAAAGCCAATTGTCGTTGCACTCAATATTACCCGTCTTTATTTTTGACTCAGCTCTTTGTTCCCCCTTGATTTGGGACAACAATAGAGAGATAACACAAGTTTACAAGCAGATTTTTAAAGGAATAGTTTTAAATCGTGGCTTTTGCATTCAGAGCCGTTATGGAAGTGGATTTTTACTTATCAGCCTCTATCAGCAGGGAGGGATTTCATTAGAGCTTTGCTAAAGATTTTCATCCATAGTGATTTCTCTGACTGTTCCAAAGTGTCATTCATTTTATTCACAGCGCGGTCTGTAAATACCGCATAATATTCTCTTTTTCGCCAACTTTTTAAGTCTTCCTTACAACCTTGATATCTTCAATTAAAGTTTCCTCTCATGTTTGTATAGTTAAATACTTGGATCAGCTCCAGTGAAAATAAATATTACCTGGATTTCCTCTCAGTCTCTGCAGTATGCAGCCATCATACTGAAGTACGCGCCTTTCTCCGTCGGTGGCGCCGCACTGTTTCGGCGTTTCGGTGTACCGCATTTTAAGATGGCGGACAAAAAAATGGCTGCTGTAGTCTCTTTGTTTACCCGGGAGATGCTCTGCTATGTTCCAGTCTAAAAGATTGGACACAGCCGCCCCGTGGTTCTGCTCCGGCGTTCAGCACCATTATGACGGAAGCCCAGAACGAATCCACTCCTCATTTAGGTGTCAGCTCGTTGTCATGGAAAGGAGATACCTCTATACAGTAAGTGAATAATGTCCGAAAAGAGAATGAGTTGTGCGCTCCTTGACGCTCCTGGTCAGTTCCAGACCACACTCGGGTTGGAGCTCTCTACACGGAGCCAGGGGAGGGAAAAAGGAGTTGTGTGCTTTTTTTTGTGCTTTTTCTTTCTCGCTCTCCGTTTTAGAAAAGCTGAAAATGATCTGTCAAAGACAATGATACAAGACTGTGTGATGGATGGCTGTGGCTTACTCTGCCTCTCAATCTTTCACTCCTTCCTCCTCTGCCATTCTCTCTGTTCCTTTTCTCTGAGGAAAGCCATTATTTCCATCACCCTCCACATCTCAGCCAAATTCACTGTATCTGTCCATGCCTGGCCAAAGGGAAGAAAAAGCCATTCTGTCGAGGTTGAATTTCATTTCCCTGCCTGCACACACTGTGTTTTTTTATAATTTGTTCATGGTTTGGTATCACTGTGAGATATTATTTTACAGGCGTGCGCCATATAGCAAGGCGTGGCGGTGACTGCTGTTGTTGAAATTTTGATTATGATAAAATTTTGTGTACGCGCGTCTCCCCAGAGATAGCCGGCTGATTGTGGAGGTGTATTTTCTCATATGCATTTAAATTGCACAATAATGGCGGCTCCACTGTGGACGCACCAGGAATCCAGCAAAAGATTCCCACGTCCACCCGGTCGCAGTAGATTAAACGGAAAAAACCTATCAGGAAAACAAGTGCCCATTAACACACCTTCCTGATTACAATGTCAGCTGACTGACATCGCACCACGCCGAACCTCCCCCTCGCCTGCGGTCTGTTGTTTTCCTCTGGTGTGTAAAGAGCATTGCATCCTGAGAAACACTGAACTTTAAAAGGTAGAACATAATCAACCGGACTTCACCCTGTGCATTACTATCTCATTGGGTCTGGCAGTCGTGCTAATGGCATTGCACGAGATTAGCTTTTCACTGGGCTATTGTTTGTGACACTGCTCTGTGTGTTGGTGTGTGTATGATAGTATGTGTGTGTGTGTGAGGCCCCAGCTTTCCCTCAACCATCCTCTTTTTCTCCTCTCTCTCCTCCTCCTCCTGCTTTCTCAAAACCCAGCTTTGCTACCACTCCAGCCCCTTTTTCCCCGACACCCCACCCAGACCTGTTATTAAATCTCATAGCAGTTAGTTGATTTGATCAGTGTGTACTGTAACGTTGTTTACCGCAATGGGACCTGGGTGTTATAGACACACTAATCTCTCTCCCTCTTCTCTTTCTTGACGTTCCTCCAAGAGTCGAGCAGTAAAGTAATTTCTCTGGGGAAAACCGAAGCCGTCTTCCTAACCGGAGGGGAGCGCGTACGTTCAGATTCTTGCTTTACCAACTCATGTCACAGACGCGATAGGTGCTCAGAGCTGCAGCTTATGCCCAACGTTCATGGTGCCTGTTTTCCTGTGGAGACCCCGGTGTCCTACCCTGTGCTATTGTAGGATTGAACCGTTGCAATAACTCACACAGGCAGACAAGGGCTGTCTCGAACTAAATTTAAAGGCAAACACAAGCAAACATTTTCAGTTTCTTTGGATGTGGATGTTGTGGATGACTCAAAGCAGCCAAAGCCCTGGATCAACACGAGGCCCCTCCTGTGTGCGCCCACAGCAGATGGGTGGCCAGTGGCAAGAGGATTCTGATATAGGCACAATAACGCTGCTGGCTATTGCAGGAAGGCAGGGTTCGCATAGTGACAGTTGTCAGCGCTTACCATGTCCGAGAGAAATAGCTGATCCGTCAGCCGGGATCAGACTGCTGTCTCCGCTGCCCCGGACGGAGCAGGACGAGTTTATATTTAGTGCCTGATGCATCTTGATTTTATCTTCCTCTCTTCAATACACAGATTCTGACATGTCTGCAACATCCAGTGGTTTGAGAGGGGAGAAGGACGCTCCGGATTTTGCTTCGTGTGCATATGTGTGTGTGATCGTGTGTATCGGCATGTGGGATTGTGCACGAGAAGCAGATGGATAGCTGCTTCAGATTCTGAGATTACATTTTTTTTTATATTGCTTTACAGTATGAAAATCAGTAAATGTTTAGAATATCAATTGTACATTTCTATTGTAAAAACAGTTCCTTGATGGAAACGTTGTTTTCTGAAAATAAACGATTATTCAGTAATATTTAGTTGATTAATTGATGAATTGGTTTTGATACGCAGTTTAATTAATGAAATGGAAAAAAAAATCCTTGTAAAATATTGAAAGGTTTTTGGAAGCTTTTGTCTGTGTTTTACCTAAAGTCAATTATTAATGTTTTTCTATGAAAGTAGAGAAATTTAATTGAAAAAGTAATCGACACATGAAATGATTATCAAAATAAAACACACGTCCATACAACCCAAATCGGTTGAGAGGATCTTGGGCTCCTATTAAAGATCCTCTTGAATAGGAGCAATACTAGATGTGCTAGATTGATTTAAAAAAAAAAAAGAAATGCCCTCAATTATAAGAATAGCTCTGTCGTTGCTAGGTCAATTTGAAGTTGAAAGGTAACACACTAACAATTAACGAGTTAAATATACTTAAATTAAATATATAAATATAAATAAGAACTCTAAACAAAATCTCAGAATAAATCAATATAAATTATAACCCAACTATAATAATTTAACACTAAATAACAGTTTATTGGCTTAATATTATATAATATACAAATTAATGGTCTCCCCATTGCTGTGGCCCTCGCTGCCGGCTGATGTGCTCCACATGGGGTCAGTCTTACCCGGAGCCTCCCTCTGCTTTCAGATGTGTCCGTGCATTGACAGGTGACTCATTTAGTTTGTCGTGTTGGAATTGTTTTTACGAACATTCGCTGCAGGTCCCCGTGTGAGAATCCTTTCAGGTGAAATACCGCCTAGCTTCAGGCATTTGTCGACTCCAGCTTGACGCAGCCAACAGCTAACTGTGGACTAACCTGCTGTCAGAGCCATGTAAAGCGTGTGCTGTAATGTCGAAATGCAGAAATCAGCATCGTGATTCCGTCTGATAGATACCGACCATGTAAGAAGTGGTGCCAGTCTGTACCCAAGCCTAGTATACTATATGCAGCTATTTTCAGATTCATGTGTCTAGGTATGTATGTGTGCATCCAAACATGCTTGCACCTTTCTGTGCGAGTGCCACATTCCACACTTGCAGTATGTGGTCCATGTGCACGGATGTTGCGTACAGTACCAGCCCCCCCCCCCCCTATCCCTCCTCCCCTGCCAGCTTGACAACAAACACAGACCGGCTTGGCACGACTCGCAAGTTATCTATCTGGCTCCCGTCCCTGTTCTCCGGCACGCTTTTTTTTGTCGAGTCAGAGGAAACCATCTGCTGCCCGGTGATAATGGGCGACCGGGGAGGAGGGGACTGGAAATAGGGAGCGCAAATAAAATTGAGGGAAAATGGCAGGCGCTGTCCCAGAACCTACGGTACCTTCCTGCCTGCCTGCAGCGAGTCTGCCATCTTAATAAACATCCCGTCTGATATCTCCTGGCTCCTGTGTGTGTGTGTGTGTGTGTGTGTGTGTGTGTGTGTGTGTGTGTGTGTGTGTGTGTGTGTGTGTGTGTGTGTCTGTGTGTGTCCTTGCGTGTGCGCTCACATGTATTCACACCTGCTCTCAGTGCACAAACATACTTCTGTTGTGTGGCTGTGTATATGACTGTGTGTGTATTTTCTATCCAACCTTGATCATTTTCAAGTTGGGATTGTTTCTGAGCCCGAGTTGATATGCTGTCAATGTGATGGCGCAGAGAAGAACCATTTCTTTTTTTCTTCATCTCGGTTTTTTTCTCCCCCGGTGCACTAAAAACTATGACAGATGGATTGGCTCTCAGCACAGAAGAGACAGTTTTTTTCCTCTCTGTTTTGGGTAAATGGGTGGGAGTATTAATGAGAGTGTATTATGAGGCGGGTGCAGGGCTAAAGGAGAGAAGAAGAGTCAATGTTGTGAGTTAATGAGGAGTTACCAGTGTAGAGGGGAAGGCGAAGCGTGGCTGAAGTGGAATACAGTCGAGCGCACGGAGGAGAGGAGGCAAAATGCTCATTATAACAAATGGCGGGCTGCAGAATGCAACTCCTCACCTTGAAAACGCTCTGGATTTTCCCTCCCCTAAGTCTCCAGGGCTCTGGGATGGAATTGAGCGCTTAGGGCATTCTCTGAGTAAACCATTCCAGTTTTCTCTTGTCTGAAGTCGACAGGTTGGAGCTGGACAAAAAGACCTGACAGCCTGTCTCCCCTCTAAACCCCGCGTCACTCTCCCACTCCATCACGCTGTTTTCTATTTTGCCTTGAGATGTTTCCCTTTCGCTGTTTGTTTTTTCGAGATTTCCTTTGCCTCCAGCACTTACAAACTGTCAGGCAACTTTCACCATGGATTTATCGAGGGACACTCGTTGAACTTATCTGCTCTTGTGATATTCTTTTTAACCAATAGAGCAGATGTTGTGCTCTGCTAAGGTCGTGCAATTTGTTGAAGGCCCCGTAGAGCTCCCACTTTATCACTTTACTCAGCAATTTTTGTATTATGTTTTTGTGTTTTCCGTCCGTCCATACATCCGTCTGTCCGTATCTACGCCAGTCCCATTATTGTGAACGTGAACACTGAAGAACGCCTTGAATGGAGCTCTTAGTATCTGGAATAAACATTTACTTGGACCCAAGGATAACTGATTCGATTTTGGTGGTCAAAGGTTTAGTTGGCTTCACAAAGTATGTTTTTTTTCCCTTGTGAATGCGATTTCTCATCTCTTTCAAATCTGCCATACTGGTTCTCTTGCAATCTTGAATTAACTGGTTGATTTTGGTGGGCAAAGGTCACAGTGACTTTATATAAAACCTGAAAAAAATGTTGTGTAAAGAGCTTCACTTGTTGTTGGAGGCAGAAAACTGTGGTGCTGTATTTCTGGTTTCTCCAGAAATGGCTTTGATCCAATTTGCAAAGCTGCACATCAATTCACTGTGATGTGAATAGTTTGGATCGCCGTTTTGTTGTCATGCAGTGAGCTCCCAGTCTGTTGGGGTCTGGTGGCGATGCTGTTGGAATGCATGATGGCGTGCTTGATGAAGTGGATGGCGGGTCAGCGAGGATAATGGAATTGAAGGGATGGAGGGATCAGCCAGGAGGACGCAGGAGGGGCCCGGTGACCAGGTCTTTTCTATTAACTCTGGGGGGCGGCTGGGGTGAGCAGGGGGAATCAGGCTTGGCTCTGCCCTCGCTCCTGCCTGGTTGTTAGGCCCAGCTTCCAAGCTGCAGATAGGGAGAGCAAATATTGCTCAGGGGTCCAGTGGTGATTAACCCTGTGTTTTCATCAGCCTGGGCTTGCCCGATAACATTTCTTACTCCCCTACCAGAGCAGAAATATTAGAGATATGGCTCCAAAGAAAGGCTTAGAGAACTCTCATTTTGGTTTGGTGAAGTTGAAAGGAATTTGCCACTCTGTAAAAATAAACAATATATATTTATTGTCACCTAGCCGTAGCTTTTTATTTTCTGTTAGAAATTACCCTTTTCCCTGCAAAAAAAAGGTGTTTTTTTCTGTTTACTCTATTTGCTGCATTTGTGATCAGAATTACTCCTCTCCCTTAAATGAACACAATGTTTAATTCATTGCAAAAATTAAGTTTAAATTGATTCCACGCTAGAAAGTCAATTGTTATTACTTTCTAAAAAGAGAAATATTGGTCTTTCTCCACAGACTCTTGAGGCCGTAAACACGATTCTCCCCCCCCTGCTTCCCATTATATATAGGCTGTAATCAGCACTCAGTCACTCAGTGCTGATTATACGCCATGCTCCATCATTCTCACTTCAATACCTTTAAGAACAATTCAGAGGGCTGGGATTTTCTGCGTTGTTTTCATTCAATCTAATGAATTAACTATTGTACTTAAACCATAGTTCTTGATGACATTGATTTTAGGGTTATTTACAAAGAAGGTGCATATTTAGGTGTTTGTTCTTTCCCCTCATATAATTCTCTAATAAGTGATTTTCTGTTCCCGCTGTGCAGGTCTCTGGTTTGTCACCCGGTGATAACCAGACCCCAGGACTGCTGCTGGCTCCGGGGGTGAGGTGGGGACAGACGCCCATCAACCAGCTCACACCGTGGGACACCGATGAGCCCCCTGCCAAGCAACATCGAGACAGCGAGCCCACCGGTAATGAATCTCACACACTCACACGCACACGCACAAGCACACATAAACACAAGCATGTATAAGTACTGACAGACACCTTCACACACACACTGGTTCCACAGGATGGGAGCTTAAGGGGATATAAGTTTTGCATCATCTGTATGCCTGCACACGGCAGATTTAACCCTGTACGTGGAGCACTCACTTTCACACACATGCTCACCCGAGACCGCTCTGGCCATCTACGCTAGCCTCCAATGCTAATGAGGCAACTTGACTGCCTTGCCCTACATAAAATACATGCTTGCCTTCACGACATGCATACTTTACATATGCAATCATGCATAATGCACGTACACAAGCGCCATCTTTACATACAGCAGAGTAGTTATACATATAATTATAGAAGCATCACAGTTATATTAGGAAGTTTAAAAAAACTACTATTTTGTTCCCTCACCAGCCGCACCGCCTCCCACCACCGCCACTCTGCTCTCATTGTATTGTTCTTGTTAATGTTATTGTGTCACTAGCTGAAGCTGATTTAGTCTAAATTAAACCTTTGAAGTGAAACTCTGACAGTCTCCACCAGGTCTAATTTAGACGTCGGCCTTATTCGGTGCAAGCTAACACTAACGAGTTAAGCCAATGTTCGTGTTTTTTACTCAGTTGCTTTCCTTCATTTCCTTTCCCCTGCATCTGCCGCCTGCTCATCACAAATCTGTCTCATTCAAGAATAATGCTGGCGCGAACTTGTTCCAGCGGAAATTCTGGCTCAACAAATCCAGATTGTAGACAGCTGTTACTCTGTGGCAGCAAAGCATCACGCTGAAAAAACACGTTTCAACTCTGCTACTGCCTTTTCAGCTCGCCTCCTAATTATAACGCAGATATCTTACAAAGCCAAGAGAAGCATTTGGAGGCGCTCCTGTGATGGAATGATGCGGTTGTGATAGTGACAATGTGGCGCCCGGTCTTTCTCTCCTGTTGTGCTCCCTCCTGCCGTGTGGCCACAGACCCCCTGCTGTGCATTGAGGGTCGGGCTGAATCGGCCTTGACAATCCTGAGACCTTATATTGTGTAATTGAGCGAGACTGCGCTCCAAGCTCACCCCCCCTCCCACTGCCGCAGCTCCTACACACACACACACACCAAAGCATGGATTGAGGTGCGAGCAGAGTGAGATGTCACCGACCCGGCACGCTGTCGCATATGACACTCAAATCCGAGCATAGTGTTGCATATTGATTTGCGTGTGTGCGCTTTTCCGAACTGTCACTGGCGTTTGCAACGAAGCCAGCTTCCCTTCCACACTTCACTGAGCTGTGTTGCCAGAAAGTTCTCTGCCAACTGTGCCAGAATTAATCAACGATTTCTTTCAACGGAAACTTCAGTGTTCTGTCGGTGGCAGAAAGTTTGACTTTGGGAAATAAGTTTTGTTTCTACTTTGGTCGCCTTGTACGAAAATAGTTTGGTTCCATGTTTTGGGTTAAAGTCAATTGGGGAGTAAAAACATATAAAACGTTGAGCTTTTTATAGGCAAACTTGCAACTTTAAGAAACCATGTTAATTCTTAGATCCGAGGCGATATTCAAAAACATGTACTTTATTTTGTTGACTTCGCAGGTGAATCCTATACATGTCGGCCATTGCTGCGTCATCTTAATGAAATGTCTCTCTAATTACTTTCCTCTGGTAAAAGATGTAGGAAATGTTGAAGGACAAGAACATTGAACTGGAGGACACATAGAATGTGTATGTAATAATTTCTATTGAATGCCATCGCTGAGGTAAAACCTTGAATGATTATGTGATATTAATATATTATATGAGCCCATTTGATTCTAGCACTTTTTATCAAGATGAGCTACAAAAGAGAGCAAGTGAAATGCTGTGTTGGTGCCCATTAGCTCAATGACATGTGAATAGTAAACTGAATTGGCCTCTCCTCTCGAGGCTCCTGATCCCACCCTCTCCTCTCCTCTCTCTTTCTTTTCTTCTGTCGCTCTTTATTCGCTCTCTCCCTCTCCGTCCCTCTCACTATTGTACTAGCAAGGCTGGTATTATGAATAACGTGGGCTTATTTCTTTTTTTTCTTACTTAGCTTTTTGCATGCTTTGATTTAGCCTTTGGCCCGTTGGCAGAGTGATGGGCTATTTTTGGAGCTTGGACTATGGCAGGAGGAGCAGAGGGAGATGGGGGTGTGAGCAAATCAGGGAGGGAGGGAGGGAGGGAGGGGGGGAGGGAGACGGCGCTCAGGTCCAATATGGCCACGTCTTCTAAGCACAGCCTCAGCATCCAACGCCTCAGGGTAGGGAAATGATTGGCTCAGAGTGTCTGGGTAAACACAGGCTCCAACGTAGATATTAGTGCAGACTGCCACATGCACTGAGCAAGTTTACTTTCGGAAGAGCATTTTTGTTCATCCAGCGGAAAAACAAATAGTTCAATCTTATTATGGTGTTGATCTTGTGTGCAGATCTTTACATTGCTTGAATCTTCATGTTTTTGTCACGAGTCATAAACAAACTCTGACCGAAGCAGATCAGCTTTGTGGTGCATTGTGGTGTGGAGTGGTGCAATCTTCAACTGTGGTTTTCTTCCTCTTTTTTAATCATCTGATTCCAGATTTTGAATCAGAACCCTGCACTTGTTTACTAAAATATTAGGGAACTAATTACCTAAACCTTCTCATTGCTTTACCTGCCTACCTACCTACCGTCGTGCTAACTGTCTTTGAACACGTCTTCTTCTTACAACAGTCCTCAGCAACTGGTGCAAAAATGATTGGTTCCGCCAGATCATTTTGATTATTTTGTATTCACCGTATCAGACTCAAACAGACATTCATTCAATCCAATTACAACATTTGTTTTTTTTTAGCTGCAATGCTTGAATAACAGAGCTTTGGTATTGCTTAACAGATCTCTGACACATCTGAATTGCAATGTATGAAATATAACAAAACTTCAGTTACAAAATTAAACAATAATAATGAAATTCAGTTTCACTTCATGAAAAACAATGAATCATTGCAGACAACGTCCAGCACACACACAATAATAAGGGACTCACTAATGACAAGGAATAATTCTAAACCGGCTCAGGAACATTAACACTGGAAAAAATAAAATAACCCATTTCAAGATTGCCATTTTATGTCCTCTGAAATGGATTTTTGGAATGGGCACTGAACTCCTGGTTAAAAAGTTTGGTAAAATATAGATTATTTTCTATTCTTTGCCTGTTTGTCCATCAGGTCCCGGGTCCTGGGCTGCACCGGTTGCCGCGGTGAGCCAGCCCAGCCTCCTGCCCCACTCCTACGCCCTCCCTCATCCGCCGTCCTTCAACCACAGTGTGACCGCGCAGTCGCCGATCATAGGAGTAACCGCATCCATGCAGACGCCAATGCCCCCGCAACACCCGCTCATGACCGCCCACTTCCAGCTGACGCCGCATTCCACACAGCAGCCGCCCTCCATGGTCCTGAGCATGCCTCCGTACCACTCGGCTCTGCCCACCATGGCACCGTCCATCCTCGCTGCCCAGGCCAACCACGTGGTTCACCCGTGCCCTCACAGCGTAATGGGCAACGGCCACCTAACCTCTCACCTCATCCAGCCCCCCGCCCTGCCGATGACCAATGGACAGGCAGCAGCGGCGCTGGCCCAAAACACAGCTGCAGACAATCAGGACGCTCCCAACGGGCTGCAAATGCTGCGGACGGTCGGGAGGGGGAAGTACGAGTTCAGCGACCCGGGACATCCCAAAGGTAAGCGCAGCCAGCCTCAGCGGACGCTTCCAGCACAGGAGGCTTTCATAATTTTTTTTTTAGAATCGCTCTCCTCCAGATACAGAACCTGTCATGCCAAACTTTCAGAGGCTAAATCAAAGCAGATCTGTTCTGCAATCTGAGCTCAGAAGTGAATCCAAGCCGGGGTAGGTGTCAGGTATTAAATCAATGTAGTCTTAGCTCTCTCCTCCTCGTGACCTCCCCTTATGTGAGGCCTTGCTGGAATGAAATACATAGGCCTCTGCCCTCTGCCTGTATACCAGAGCAGCTTCGATGCCAACAGTCGTAAACAAGGCCACAGACACTCAAAGCAACGGGTTGTTAAAACACAACTTGCAACCAGAGCTAATTCACTTCAGCTCCTCCAAGGTCAGAGAGTAGAGAAGTTCACCTGCTGCGGCACGGAGACATGTGCAGGGACCTGTGGATCCCAACACGTCTTAAATTGACTTTTTGATATTCAAGGTCTTAAAATATTTGGAAAGGTAGGGGGTGGCATTAAATCTGATCTGGGTATTTTATATTCCACATCAATGACCATCTCTGCCACATCCAATACCTAGGTGATTGTGACGGCAGTAGGCTGTGTGGCTGTGATCTGCATTTAAAACTACACCAAGGACGTGATTATCCAGATTTTGATATCACTGGCACTGGCCCTCGATAAAGTTTTGAAGACATTCAGTTTGTCGCTGCTATTGATTTGCTATTGGTTTAGCTGTACGGACTAAGGATGACTAGGAAAAGCCTTCAGGCATAGCTACCAGTCATCAGGCAGCTTTCAGCACATTCTCTCCGTCCACCACGTTGATTTATGAGAGAGGCGGGGGCGTGTGCGTGTGTGTTAATTGGAACCTTATTTCAGGTTTCGTGTGGTGAGCAAAATTTCGCGGGTAATTTTAGGAGCAGCTGCAGAGGCTAGAAAGAAATATGCGAAGCCTTTGTAACGACCTGGTTTTCTGCTTTAATTCACCATAAGATGCAATCTGATCTCTTAAGTCACAAACTTATTGTAGACAAACCTAATGTGCTTCATGTGGTAGCACAGAAAACAGTAATGATCATTTGTGTCTCTTCTAAATACCCATAAAAGTGGAAGGGAAATGTGGTCATATGCTTGGAAGGACACTCAAGTGTTATAGATATATACACGAAAAAGGGAAATAAGTCTTTGCTGCAGCTGACAGCAGTGTGTACCACATGGTTACATTTGCTGAGAAAATGTATATCCGCATTAATTTTGCAATGAATGATTGCTTTAAAACGCAACATTTACCATGAATTCACTAGATCTTGAAAGAATATTACATTTTCTTTGTTTAGGTTTGAAAAGTGTCTTTAAAGTCTTACAATTTGAGTTACAAAAAGTGTTCTTGGACTTCTACAAACCTGCAGTATCGCCTATAGTGGATTCTTTAAGAAGAAGTACATGTCGTCCTGGTTTCAAACTGCTGCACAAAGGCAGCATCTTATATCGCCGCTGCTCTGAAATTGCTTGGAAGTGTGTCAGGTTTATCTTTTCCTGCTCGTAGTTTCGAGGCTCACGAGGCCTACACTAAACACAAGAGAGGAAGAGCTTTCAGTCCCTGCCCTCACATCTCTCAGGGAATCGTTTGAAGCCTTGTTGACTCGCACCGTGTTTGTGAAGGTGCTCCGCCGCTCCGGCTTCACGCCCGCGAGTCTGCGAGCCGTAAATTGGTGTTTGGTTTAACCTTGGAGTTTATGGCGCAGGGCGCGGGAAACAGATGCTCGCAATCCCCCGACCAATTTTCGCATTTAATGAAGCTTTTAATTTAGGTTTAGATTGTTTTCTTTTTCCCGACTCATTTTGATCAATAAAATGTGTGCAAATGAACTTGTAGATTGCAGAAAAGCAATTATTTTGGGTGGGCTGCCGGAGATATATTGAAATCAGGTAGAATTGGAAACGGATAATTAGTCGAGCTTGTCGGCTCGGTCTGGCCTCCGTCAAGCGAGAGCTAGAATAGACTGTCGTGATCCATTAACCATCTACATGTCAAAATCTGTTGACCTTCATCTCACAAGCCGAGGAATCTGGAGTTTAATTTTAATTACAGTATTTATAAAGACCAATTTGAAAGGGAAGGAAACAGGATGCAGGGTTATAAAAGTAATTCATATGAAGATGAATTTATTACATTCAGTTTGTATGGTTACATTTTGTCAGCTGCTGTATTTCAAAGGCAGGAGGGAAAACATCCCCGTGTCAGTTTCTAGACATCATCCATACTTGAAACCTGGTGCAGCCTTCTATGAAGGTCAAACTGCAAATGGAGGCACTTGAATCCCAAATCTCCTGCACTATTTTTTATCCACCGCTGTTTACCAGTGCATCAACGTTTGTAAGCATGCCATTGGGGCAATAACGCAAGGACAGTGGCAATAGGAAAAAAAGTCGAGCGCTATGAAAATTCGCAGCCATGACGTCTTTCCAGCAGACCTGCCTGCTGACAGGAATACTTAACTTTGCCGCCGTAATAACAACAATGTCACCCTGCATGCCCTTCCCCTCAGCCTCAGCTCACTGCTGTTGTTCTGTCTCTGCGTTGGTATCTCTCTGATTATCTCTGTCTGCTGCTTCCTGTCTCTCTCCTTCCTTTCCTTCTGCCTTATCGCCCACTCCAAGAAGTCACGAATCCCAAGCTCCCACAGGTCTTATGCATTCTGTTTCAAATCAATTAACGCTGCATATCTCTGTGGCGATGGGCGCCTACTGTTCTGCTTCACCGGCATAGTGGTAAAATATGGAGGGTGGAACCTCCCGCGACCTGCATTCTGGCTCGCTTCTGTAACAATGATCTTGCAATTTTTTGCGCATACTTTTCAAAAAAGAAGAGACCGAAACATAGGTGACAGGAGAAGAAAAGTGAAAAGATGGGAAAGCATCTGCAGGTTAGAGGTCGGTGTTTCTGCAGTCCTCTAATGACTGATGTGAGGTTGGCAAATCTGATCCCAGGGCAGTGATTGCGGGCTACGCTCATGTCGGATATAAAAGTCTAGGACACACACCAACTGGTCACAGGATTTTATTTCAGTAACTTGTTATAAAATTGCTCATTGTCCAGCGCATCACACACAAGACTCCTGCATGGGTCCATTTTGGTTAAATACCTGCAACCGGCACACCTGCCAAGATCCATCCCGGACCCGACCCATTGCCCGTAATTATCACCAAGTCAAATCTGGACCCGCCCAGACCAGTTAACATACAAACACACATGATACAAACACATATGTCACTCACTTTAAATGGGTTATGGCCTCCCTGTCCTCTCGTTGTGGTGGTTGAGTTGTGTTCTCGGAAAATATCCTGAATTGCCTTTGCCGCAGCTGTCAATGTTTTTGCCTGCGGGTGTTTAGTTCACTTTGACCTGTGGATTTATATTAAAAAATAAATGGAATAAATGAGGTAGTCACTGTCCGACAGGTGGGACTTTGCTTGAATAGCTGATGAATTATTATCCTGCAATAGATCTAGCAAATGCTCTGGCCCAAATCCACGCATTATTTAACGTGACAATGCCCATTGTGCCTGTGGTTGTTTTCACACCATGAGACTGCACAGTAATACTTTCTAGTGACGGTCAAAACCTGGTCAAGCGTCTCACGCCGGGGGGGTTTCAGCAGTGATTATTTGACGAGCAGTTTAAACACCAACACCGCTACTTGGATGATTGTGTTGCCGAATGAACAAAAGTTTGAGCCGGCAGCCACGACTCTCATAAGCACTGATGTGCAATGGAGGTTTTTGGCACTTTTTTTTTTTTTTGATGGCAAAGGCCTGGATCTTGGAGTAGCTGACAGAGCTCTTCCTCCCTTAATCCAGCTGCACAACAGACCGCTGTGCGTGTGTGCGCACAACTTCTTGGGTGTGACTGCATGGATGTTTGGTCAGATGTCAGCTCCACAGCCTCAGAGCCAAGCACCACAGTGACAGAAATCACACTCCGTGTTTGATTTGGCTTTCCCTTCAAAGGGAGCAATTTGTCTTCGCTCTGCATCAGTGGGCACATCAACAACTGTGTGCTCCTCGGTCTGCGTGGCTGTGTGTATTTGTCATATTCGCCTGTGCTTGTGTTTACTGTGTATGGTGTGTTTGTGTACGTCTTCTCACATGCCATATGTTTGTGTGGCCATGTGTGAGGATTCCCGCAGAGCAGCTTGAAGGCAGCTTTAACCTCATCACCTACTGTGATATGTCAGTCACTGAGCTGTGATCTGCCTACCTAGTTTCTCCATCCACAGCAGGGCTTTTTCCTAATACCTGCCTGTCAAAGTGCACACATCAAACTGCTGCCATCTTGCCATCTTGTTAATTTCCCTCACACCACCTGCTCTCCAGTACATTTTGTCTTCATCTTCTCTTTATTTCCCTCAACCTCGGTTCTTATCATAATAACAGTATTTTACCAAGCTACCGATCGTTAAGCCCCTTTTTCCACTGGTCAAAAAACCCACTAACATCCATTAGCATCTGGCTTTAGTCTGCAACGGGAATGGATTCAATCGACATTCATTCCCGCGTAGACGCAGGTTTTTCATCAGCTCTGATCGGCACTGATGGAAACGTGACACCCCGGTGAATTCGCTAATTTGGCAAGACGGCGAGATGAGGGAGCTCCTTTGTTTCCAGGACATTTATGACGTCAAACATGATAAACTGGGGGAAAAGAACTGCAAGACACAGTCCTCTATTTGCAATGGGAAATGAGTCAATCACCTTCTCTTAGCATGTTTAAAAAACCTGCCTGTATCTGCTGCTTTTGGTTCGGGAGAGGCATTAAATAATCTATCCACATTTGTCACTCCATCCGCAGCTATGACAACTGTCAGCCACTGTTTTGTGAGATGTGGGAGGTCTGGCGTTGTTGTGAAAGACGCACAAGGGGAAAAAAAGAAAACAAAAGAACAGGAGGAGGCGAGAGTAGAGGAGAGTGTGAACATCAGAGAGAGGGAGATGCTGAGAGCTGATTCGCTGTGTGTCTATTGACCAAGTCATTAAAATCGATGGCTGTCCTGATGAATATCTGCCGGGGGAAGCTAGTGCCGAGCTCAGCAGGGACGGACTCACTCGCTGCAAAATGTGATTGAGCACCATTTAAAGGCAACTCATGAGAAAAACATATTAGTAGTCAAAAGGAAGCTATGATTCCAACACATGCAAGACTGGTTTCCCATGTTTTACCGCTGTTAAACCATGCCAGCCACTCAAATGATGTTTTTGATATTGTGTTCCCGGCATCGTTTTTTCCCCTTCTTCTTGTAAATGCCTAAAAATAAGCAGCTGCTGAAATACAGTCACTGCAAGGGTTGGATGATTTAGCTGAGAATGTAGTTTCAGATGTGTTAGGCCACCTGCTGCAGCACGGACCATGTGGCTCCTTCGCCCTCTTTTCTTATGTCAAACATCATTTTAATGCTTCCCTCCTCCTCACTGCCCTTTACCAGCTCCTCTCTCTCCCACACACACACACACACACACACACACACACACACACACACACACACACACACACACACACACATGCATGTGTAAGCACAGACACAGGGACGCGCTCACGCCAGTGCTAGAGGGGGACACACTGGTCGCACTCCTCCACCATCGCACACATTGAGCAGCACCCAGCAGCACCCAGCGCCACCCTGCTCTGCCCAGGAAGTTCATCTTCCAGTCAGCTCACATCAGCCATCATCTGGGGACCGAGCCGCTCCTGAGCTGCTAGTGAATGCAATTAAGATGCCTGGCCGAGTTAAGATCAGTGTTTTTATTTAGCGGTCCGGCGAGACGGGACTGGACTCGGTGCACCCAACGCCGGCTCAGCTTTCCTCCGCTGTAACCGCTTCATCTGCCTCATCTTCCCTATTTAAACTTCAACTTCAATTATGCATTCATTTTTGTTTACTTTCGGACAGAGCATATTGGCTCTGTGGAAACACCGTCCACCGGCGTGTTGGTTCTTGAGCCGTTACTGCTGCAATATTGCAGCTAAGTGAGGAAATTATAGATCACCAAATTAGTACGATAGTGACTGTTTACAAGGCCACACTGTGTGTGCTGGTGTTGTTTAATTAAAGGAGATAACGGACCTGTTTTGTCAAGACTTAGGGTCTTAGCACACAAGTTCTGTATTTTCCGTAAGAGTTTTTTAATCCATCATCCAGTTAAAATTGTCACACGCAGACACCTTGAACTCAGAGTTGGACGTGTGTCTATTCGCTCTGAGACTTCACAGTAGCAGATACGAGTCGTGAGGATGACTTTGTGGTCGTCTCGCTTATTGAAGAAAGGAAAAGTAAACATTGGTTCGATCCAATCTTGAGAAGCCGTCAGGAACAAGGAGAATTTCATCTTCTCGCGCAGGAGCTGCAAATGTATCCTGTCAGCTTCCAAGTCTATTTCAGGACGCCAGTGGTCCAGTTTGATAGGCTTCCGGCACTCAGACGACATATCAAAAAGAAGATTACTAATATCTTTAATCCAGATGATCCCAATCCCACATACAACATTTTTTGCTGACCCAGATTCAGCCCACACTGCCACACTGTCATCCGGCCAACATACTATGTGGTGACTCTATGTCCATTCCTGTTTACCTGATCCACAAGTAATCCATTGCAAGACTGCATGTCAACCAAAGAAGCTATTTGGGCCATATTTAGCATTTACCACATGGGCCGCTTTAGGATCACATCCAGATTACACCTTGCCTAGAGCACTGAATGTTTGCCAAAAAGGGTTCACACTTGTTTTGGGATAATTTGGCCACATTTGCTATTTTACAAGTGGGCCACTTTAGTCTCACATCCATTTTGTGAATGCTAGAAGTGCCACATCATTGGCTGCGCTGACCCATCCCAAACCAAATGCAGCAAATTAAACCCATTGCAAAAGGACAAAGGTTTTGGAGTTTGTGTGTAAACGTGATTGACACAACGTCAGGTCGTATTTATGAGCAAAGACCTTTAATCAAATCTCATCAGCGGTCGTTGTTTTTCATGGTTTTACCTTGTTACATGTTTATGATTTTACTACAAGTGATCGTGACACAGATTGCACATCTCTCACCTCTGGGATATTCCTCTGTTGACTGAAGTAGCTGCCTGCAGTTATCAAGGAGCCTGCAGTGTTATCAATATTATTAGTGGTGCATAAATATTCATTTTGATTCAACCAAAGGAACACACTGTTAGCATGACAGGCTGTTCAAACCAGTTATTAAAAACACAGCCAGTTTGGAATAGCCACACTGAGACCATTAATCATAGCATGCACATTAATTAAACCCTCCCCTTTTTCTTTCTCTCCCTCTTCCCCCGGTCTGCATCTCTCTTTCCACCTTGATAGAGTGCAGACTGCATCCTCCCTGCAATCTTAATTTTTAATATCTGATATGCTGACTCGGATCAGCGTGCACGCAGAATGAGCAGTGGCAAATTAATTAAAGCTGACGCAGTGTTGCGCTATCTTAAAGCTATCTACATCAGGATTAGCTAAAGCAGAACCCGGGTTATTATGATTCCAAAACAGGCTTAACTTGAAATATGAAATGCATGGATTTTCAAGTGTTTTTTTTCTTACTATCTCTCTCTCTCTCTCACAGTGTTCCTTAATTCTAGATAACTTCAGTGGGAGCCGAAAATGGGATTCACGAGCGCCGAGAAGGTTGCAAATTATTAATGAGGCTGAAATTTATTCCAGTCACTGTGGACTCAGTATGCGCAGGTAATTCTCTAAAATGAATACATGCAGTATGACGGCGATATGCTTATGAGCAACCTTGGCGCACGGGTCCATATGGGGCCTACATATCAATGATATTGACTCAAACATCTCGTTTTGGAGGGGCGGGAGTGGTCTGGAGACCGCTGGGCTCGGATGAAGCCCAGCAGCAACCCGACGCCGTCTCTTTAACTTTTGGCGAAAGGAAGGCTTCTATTGAGACGTCTAACTGTTTTCCTAGCACCGCTCGGCCTCTCAGGAGAAAGCGGGGAAAGGGAGAGGGAGGGAAGTAGCAGCAGTGTGTCACAGGAGCGAGGAAAGGAAAGCCGCGTGCCCTCGTTCTTTCTCTTTCCCTCGTTATCGTATTTTAAAGGAGAGGAGCCCCCCCGCCAGGAGCCCCCATACATTACATCCCCCCGCAGTTAATACAGGGACGGTGGATAGCTCATTAAGATTGATCATTCCTCGTCCACCTCCGCCGTGCCGAACGCGGCGGCGGCTTCATTAATCACCGGGATTTGGAGATAAAGCTCCGTGGCGGCGGTGGCGGCGGCGCAGTCACAGGACCTGGAGCCTGACAGCCCGGCTGCTACATGCATAATCACACAGGCGCGGTGCAGCCGAGGAGCAGCAGGCCCCGGCTCTCTGCCACGCTAGAGGGGGCACCGTATCTACACCTCCCTTCCCCCCCCTCCTCTCCTCAAACTACACTCTCCTCCCTCCCGCCCCACCTGTCCTCTTCAATGCAATTGTCTGTCTGTGGATTTCTTCCCCCTTTTCCCGCTCCTGACGTCACTAGTCCTCTACCAGCATCCTCCCCACCCCCCACCACCACCCCAGCATCCACCTGCTTCTCCCACCCTCTTATAGCCTCTGCTTTTTTTCCGTCTCCCTCTCCACTTCTTTCCTCCATATATTCCTTCCTTACTCTACCTGCCACCTGTTCCATGCTCCTGTAACTTATTTCTTCCTCCACTCATGCTGGAGTTGTTAGCCACTTATTTAATAGCCTGCTTTTTTTTCTAATTCCTCAGTTAGCAAAGTGGCAGAGGGAAATTTACGAGAGGGAAAAATTCAAAAGGAAAAAAATAAACGGTAAAAGTCCAGGTGGATATTTTCATCTGAATCATCCCATCAATCTGTCTCTTTTGCCTTATTACCCTCACAAAACGTCTGCACTTTTTGTCCAGAGCCACCTCCAGCTTGTCGAGCATTGTAATTACTTTTATATGAAATCTTTATGACTCTGTTTAAATCACCCTGCTACTGTTTAAAGTTGACATCCACGGATGCTTCAGGCCCCATTTGTCTGTCAAAGAAGAGAAAGGACGAGTTTTGTCTTTATTCCTGTCAGGTTTATTTTTGATTTAATTTTGTGTTCATGAAATAAACAGGATTCTCGCTCGACAATCGATACAAGTGCTGTGTTAGATTTATAAAAGTAGTAACTAACCGGCCAATTTTGATTTTAGCTGTGATCACATCCCTGCTCATTTGTAATATATATTTTAGGCAGGTGGAGGCTCGAGATAAGGATTTTTCCTTTTCCGCTGCTTTTCTTTCCCTCTGTGACACTTAGTTACGCTGTTTTTTTGCTATGAATTTAAAAGCAAATCAAAGATATTATTAAATTGAACAGACCTTGACAGTGAATGACTGACCAACCATTTTCTGAGGAAGCCTGTAATGGTATTTACATCTGTTCAGTTTTTTAGTTTTTCTGTTTGATTGTTCTTTTGTTCAACTGAGCTGTTTTTTCTGAAGCAATTAACCTTGTTGCTTCTTTACATCACAATTAATTTAGAAAGAAATACGCAGTTCTTTTTAATTAAAAGCTGCATTACAGCGATACACAGATACTTTAATCAGTTTATTTCTCAATTTTTAAACTTGTTGGAAATATTACATGATTAATGTTGAAACTGTTAAATCTAATGGGTGAAATGGATAATGCTTGCAAACATAATTCAGATCGTTAGCTTAAGTATCAGATGAGTGGCACGAGGGAAGCTAAATTTCATGAATAAATAGTTTAAATAGCTTGATACATGCATAGAGCTCAACAGTGTGTCAAAAAAGCCTTAATTTTCTGAATAGAGATTTGATTATCAGGCATATTATTGTAACCATCTAATGTAGACTAACTACAAGCTAAGAGATTGTGAAACCATCTAACATGCTCCGGTAGGAGACACAAGTCCTTGTGATATGTGTTGTATGGAAAACGGGTTTTATTCAAGGAGAAATACAGCACCCACAATTCTCAGGTGAAATAGTGATGTTTATAATTGCAGGAGCAGGGTGGATACGCAGCCGGGTAACTCATGTCAGCTGTGATGGGCTAGGTTACTAGACGATACACTATTTGAAACACTTTATACATAGATACAAGATAAAACTACAATATATTCCAACACTACATTAACAATAAAGTAAAATTCAAGAGGAAGCGCTGGAATTGCCTGAAATAAATCTTTTGCAATGATTTATGGGATGTGCAGCGCCGTCACTCAAACAGAATGATGTCTTCTACCTTCGCCTTTTCCTCCATATTCCGATGTATTTTTTGCTCTGCATCAACTGTTTATGGTCCCGATTAATCTCATAGCTGGTCGACCTGGTTCCGGGCTTGAAACTCCTTTTAAGAGGATTTTCTGAAATGTCAGTGGAGAAAGTGATTTGGAAATTTACTTCCAGAACCAGAGCTGTTTCGAGGCCACTGCTCCGCTTCATTCATCTGCTCTACCAATAGTAATGGACAAACACTTGAAAAAGCAAAAGGCAGCTTTGTGAAGGCAAACTTAACCAAAGCAAACACAAACAGTTCAAGTGGGTTCAAAAAGACTTTTCAACAAATCTGTTTTATTTTCATAAATAGTGTCAGATAATAATCTTTTTATAATTCAAGTTCAGGACGAGAAGCAAGCTAAACAAAATGTTATTGTAGATGGTTTAATGTTAACCTAAGTCTGTATAAAGTGTTTCAAATAGTGTATAGTCTAGTAACCTAGACATGAGTTTCACGGCTGTGTTACCACCGAGCTCCACCAATCATAAACGTTACTATTTCACCTGAGGATTGTTTAAACTATAGCAATTATACTTGTTTCATTAGCGTTGCATTTGTTTCATCTGTCGAATTTTAATAAAGTAGCAGTGGAAGTACCTCGCAGAAAAACTCTACTCAGACACGGCACTTGAGTAGATTGGTTTTTCTTCAGCATTTTTTAAGGGGGAAATTTAGAGGCTAATTTCAATCGTCTCATGTACATCTGGGCCCCATCCCAAATTTTAGAACACTCACTGCTGAATGTGTTGCCTGCATTTGTGATGAAGTGTGACATCGTTGCTCAGAGAATATCATGCATTGAGTATTCGGGAGAGGTCTCCAGCTGGAACACTGCCATTTGCCTCCGTGAGACGTGCGCGACCCGCGGTTACGTGGGAGCAAATTGATTTGTGTGTCAAGAAGTGTCAAAGTGAATGTCTGTTACACCCTCAAACGGGCCTGAATCTCAAACACCTAATGTCAGGGGCTATCTAATATGACAAGATTAATTGCCCCGAGTCAAATGTCGATGTGTTATTCCGCGCATCGCCGGTGAAATGGGTAGTAATGCATTATCAATGAGGCTGAGTGTAAACACAGCAGATGTTGCGCAGGAAGCCGGTCAATATCGAATGTTTTTTCTCTTAATCAGGAGCCATATTTGCAACCAGGAAGGAACTCAGTATCCAAAACAGCAGCAGATGTGCGGTTGCATCTCAGCAAGAAAAAAATAAAAAAGAGTCCAGAAGTTGTTCAGCGGCATTAGTTTGCTAATGTTCACGGTGTGCTCTCTTATCTGAGCGCCGATGCCCAAACTTCTTCCTCACGCAGAAACTTTTAAATGGGTTTGATAATGTATGCAGGGCATCTAATAAATACTAATGACAGGACCAGACATTAGCAAGAATGGCTCCCCTCTCCAAGTCATTATTCCGCAGATTTAGCAACTGGCTCGGCATGTGGAGATACTGTATATAACTCCTCTGTGACACGGACAAATGATAATGGCCCGGATGGCAATCAGGAGATCTTCGAAGGCTAGTGCTGCACTCTGTAAGCTAAATGGACTTGAAGCTTTAGCAGTAATACAGGCCGGGATGAGATGTCGAAACAGGAGTACGCTTTGACCATATTAAGTTCACGCAATGTGTTGTGGTGCTAGAGGCTGCAGCTCAGAATAATAGTGTAGGTTTGCTATCACTATTCTTCTGCTGTAGTGGGGTTAGGGTTAGGGCTCTCTCTCACATACAGACATTGTTTTCTTATGTCATTTCTTATAAGGATTAAAAAGAAAAAGTACTGTTTTAGGGAGTTGAATTTGGATTATGACTTTACAAGAACACATCAGCCACACACAAGCAGCGGAGCATGCTGGGACACAATCAGAGTTTGTGGGGCAGCGCAGTCGTCTATTGGACTGTTTTCTCTCCCCGAGGAGGGAGCGAGAGAGCGGCAGATGGAAAGAAAGGAGAGAGGGAGCGAGAGAGAGAGAGAGGCAGGAGTGAAAGAAAGCGCACACAAAAAGAAAATCTCATGAAATGCAAAGATTACTCGCCTGACTCCACTGTGGGCCTTGGAGCTCATCTCAGGTGTGCACTCTGCTGCGAAGGCCCCCCCACCTGACCCCACCGCTGACCTTTCTGCTTGGGCTGCTGTGACTTTCACAAAGTTACACAGTAAACACATTGTCTTTGAGGAGGGAGGGGTGGGTGACATTTATCTTTAAGCCGCGCTGGTGACATGGGAATTTTTTGTTGTTATATTGTTTCTCTGTGAGTTGTAGTCGGGTCGTGCCGCCGTTTCGGGTCATCTCGGACGCAATGTCGCCCCAGTAGAGATCCAGTATCCCACAGAATGCAAGGAATGCACGCAAACCAATCTCATAAACACTGGTGATGTGTAAGACAAGACGGCATAGCTACATTCTCTCACACACACACACACACACTGGCATCTGTCCTCAGCCACCAGTGCGTGCCTTGTTGTGAAAGGTAGAAAGTGAGACTCGCACAGGAGCAGGCTTCTGGTTTCGGTCCACGGAGGAGAAAGTAACTTTGTACTTTTAATTAGCGCATGATTGGAGTGTGCACTTTGTTTTATTTCAGGTCTGTTTTTAATTTAAATATTCTGAAAGGTGAAACCACTTGACAGCTATTCTTAAAGGAGCATATTGGGATAATTTCCTTTGAGTGTTTTCAACATTGAATGCACAACTGTACCTCGTATTTCCGTAATCGCAAAAACTAGCTGCCTGTTCTAAGGAGTAGTTTCACCAGAACTTTGCGGATTTAAAATGCCGATTTTTGGTCTGGCACAGCTGCATTTCATCGTCCACGGCAACAGCTGAACCTGATCACCAATAGCACATGTTGTCAGCGGTGAGTTGAAAAGCTGTAAGTCCAATGTATCACGATATTCAAGTTTTCCACTTTTGTCACAATTTAGTCAACGCAGCGAAGTCAGAGTGTGCCTCATTTGTTTGTGTATTCATGACGATGGCCATTACTCACCTTTTGGCAAAAATAGCGAAAAATAGACTCATCTTCTGGCAATGGGTGCACAATGAGTCCACCTTTTTTGTACAGCGGGTTTAATTACTTTTAGAAAAGCCTGTAAATGTTGGTGTGAAAGAGGTTTTTAGACATTATTACTTGAATAATTACGTTTTTAAGGTGTAAAAATTGATGTTGTATTGCTAATCTGTGGAATAGTGAAGCCCATTAGTCCTCACACTCCAAAGATCATTGCTGTAATAGCAGCAAAATACTCTCCTGTCTTAGCGGCACACCTTCTAAACCGTGCCATGCCGGTACCGGTAATGCCTCTCTAATAACTGGCTCAGCCCGCTGCAACCACTACGTGTCCTGTTGACGTGCCCTTGCTCAGTTTATGTGAGGTGCGTCGTATATTCGAAGGGCATCTGATTGCTTAAATGTGTTTAGTACTCTGTTTATTTTTCCATAGAGAGTTTTAAAAAGCGTTTGGAGTGATTGCTTTGTCCCACTGCCAGGTTCCACACAGCGGAAAACTCTGAGGACGGATGATGCAAAGCCAGAATGGACAGTTTACCTGACTGAGGGGGGGAGACAACGTTAGCGTTTGTTGTAGTCATGACGTCGCGGTTTAAGGTCAAATCTCATTCTCGGCAGGAACAGAAGCGATCCAGTGCAGCTGGCTAGCCGCCATTCGTTTGCACTGTGGGCAGCTCTCTGTTCTGCATGTAAGCAGGTGTGACGCACTCTAAGTAGGTCTCATGCACAACTGGAACAACCTGGATGCTCAGTAAACCATCTCAAGGTGAAGCACAAAAGAAAACCGATATTTCTCTGAAAGGCTGCATTCATGCTGATGCACTGGGCCTCCTGTCCAGATGATTCATTTCACTCACTTAGTCTTGCTTTTTCCACCAAGGTTTATAATGGGGGTGAGACCGAACTCTGGCCCTCGCAGTAATTTATATGAAACAGCAACTTAGCAATTTAATTAAAAGGGAAGATGGAGAAGTGCTGCGTACCCACTCAGTTCTAATCAAATCCCCTACGAATGTATAGTATGTTATCTGCACCAGCCAGCGACTTCTCAGACGCACAGCATTGTTATTAGGATTATTCTCTCGTGACATTGTCTTGTCCAGAGTCGCGTGCGTATGTATTTGGTTGTGTGTTGAGGTGCATTTGTGCATCAGCGCCTGTGTGTTTTTTACACTGTGACAAAGTCATCTGTTGTGGTGTGGATGAATAACTGAACCCCGAGTTTGACAATGACATCCTCCGTAATGCTTGAGCCGAGCGTTTGCTAATCTGTGCTACAGTAGGTCACAGTCCGCTCATACAATTTCATGTGGTTAACAAAAAACACACAAAAAAACAACTAAATCTCCTATTGGCATCTTGCCTTTTTGGCACTATGAGGAATAAGCCAATCCACAAATTCAAGACTCGGCCTGAGCAATAAAAAGACGGCTTTTTAAAGAATGCCTTCTATTTTATGTCAGTTCCCAAAAGCAGCCTTTATTACGAGTGAGGACATCTTTAATTCACATTAAGTGTCTCCTATAATGTAGGTTTCTCTAATGGTAAGAAATTGAGATACATTATTAAATGATTAGCCAGTGTGCAAACCGACCCATTCATCCAAAGCCATTGTTGGTTCTGGAAGAATTCCTAGATATATTTGGAGCTGCATCGCTTTATTTCAACAGGCAATTTGCAGAATGCTCAGAGCGATGGAGGAAACCGAAACTGTTGAATCAGAGTCTGTCGCTTCGGGGACAATTTGGCCGCTCTCTCTTGTAAATGTAAATATGTCTGTTGCCCATAGAAACAATTCAGAAGCAAAACGCTGGTCTGTCAAGGAGAATAGATGTTGACTCCGAAGACATTCATTCAGCAAGCCACTACATATAATGGCATCTATATTTCCATCATGGCATATGGATCCTTTTGTTTTGTGTAAAATTCTGCAACACTTGATATGCTGTCTTTCTGCAGCATTGCATCATCCAATCAGAGCCTTCTTCATGCTGTCTCCTTCCAGTGGCAGACAAACTGAAAAGTGACTGCTGCCTCTCACTGGAGCAGCAAATCTAACTAATTAATTCACAATTATTCATTAATCCAATGTGCATCACATTTCATTAGTCCTCCTTTCTACCCGACTTACTTAATCGTGCTGTAATGTCCTTTTTTACATGTATATATGTGCAGAGACGACAATGACAGAGTGATGGATTGTGAATAAATTTGTGACCACACCACAAGCTCACAAATGAACGTTAAGATGCCTTCAAGGTGCTGATGTAAACATCAGATTGTTTTGTTGAGATTGCATGAATCATATGAGCGAGCGGGTAAACGCGTCATAGAAATTTGTGTTTTTATGTGATGCAGACGTGATTTATGTTGTGATTTGTGTAGCTGTGTGTGTTTGTGGTGACAGGCTGTATGGATGATGCAGTATCATTGGCTAATTTCCTTATTTTTTGACTGCAAGTTTTTTGGTGATGGTTGAGCAGAAGTTTCAGTCGAATGCTTATTTGCAGTGATAGCGGACTGTTCAAAACTTCTGCCCACAACATTAAATCAGCTGGAATCTGGTGGCCCTCAACTTTTTCCCAAAGTGGCCACTTATAGTGACACTTACACAACTCAAGACACTGCAGAGGAGCCTGCAGGTTGCCTTGCACCTTCTTTTGCATGAAGCTGTCATCAGCTCAGCCTGTATGTGGGGAACCGTTAAAAATATCCCCTGCCCCCGAGATATTCTTGGATTGTGATGTTGGGCAGCTTCGCAGACAAGCATACATTTAAGACAGAGCTTTTCACCACCTGTAAAAGGGTTAAACGCTTGAATGGGTCTTTTATTTCAAAACATGAGCACGATATGTTAATATAGTTGGACAGGATTGTCACATTAGTGGCTTGGCACCATATTGACTTTACCATTTTGAGTAGGTTAAAAAAACAGGTTTAAAAACAGCCATGGAGGAGTTGTGCAGTGCTAATGATGTGTCAGGGAGCTATAAGGGGACCAAACACACACACACACACACACACACACACACACACACAGACACACACACACATACACACACACAAACACACACACACACACACACACACACACACACACACACACACACACACACACACATAGACTGAGAAATGGGTTTCCAGGAATATAAATCTATACCCATCTTTGATGTGCCGTTGGATCTTGCTTGATCTAAAGTCAATGTAATTACACATATTCCTTTTTTGCTTCTGTTGGCCCGATATGTCTCCTTTACTTCGCGATCATGTGACCTGACCGAATGACAGGTATTGGCACAATAAGTGTTACCTCTCTACACCCTAATTAAGACGCACTTTTGGTGAAAACATAATTTCTAGCCATGTTGAAATAACAACTTTGGAGGATCTCATATTCGTTTGGAGCATTTTAATTGGAAGTGAAAATAGGCATCATGGTATGATTTGTTTTTGTAGCCTAAAATGCTTTCAGCCGGAGTAAACTCCGCGATCCTCCTTTGAATTATTTTGGAACAGAAGTCATGTCCCAGATATTCGGCGGGTAGAGTTACTCCCATGGTGCATCTGTAGGAGGTTAGACTCACTCGACACTGATTGCAAAGAGAAAAAGCTAGACGTGTTTTTTCATTTTTGTCATGCACCAGGGTGAAATAGCGAGAAATCATGTCAAACAAAGATATCAGTGCAATAAAAAAGAAAGAAGAATGACTTAAATTGGATTCATTAATGCAAAGTTTTGGTTTAGCTCGAAAGATTTGGTTTCCAGTTATTGACGCCATTATTTCATACATAAATTAGAGGATTATTAGAGGAAATTGTTACAGAAAAGATACAGTGAGGAAAGTCTGAAGCAGCCTTTGCCTTCTTAGTGTATATTATAATAAAGTATCTTCTTTGTCATAAACTTATGTTGTGGCGCCTGAGGGTGAGAGGAGATAAGACAGAGCCCTGGTTTGACAGCCACAGGTGTATCCTCTTGTTAAAACCTGTTTGAGGGAGAATGACCACTTGTCACTTTCTGCCCTCTCCCTCCCTCCTGTCTAATGAGGAGGCCACCGCACCAGCCCAGAGCTGAGACTTTCTCCTCTTCCCACCAGACTCAGACGGAAAGAACAAGAGAAACATTGCGTGACATCCTGTCACTGTGTTGCAGCAGGCCAACACACGCTCCCGGGGCTCCCTTTGTTTGTGTTCTTATTCCTCAAAGCCTCTTCTTGTATTTGCCTTGACTTTGTTCTGCCGGTGACAATTGTTCACTTGCATATATGTGAGTGCGTCTGACCCTTTGCACCAGAGAGTACATGTGGAGGTGCGAGTGCCCGGTGCAGGACAGGGAGCTCTCTGTGCTACTTTACTACTCGAGGTATTTTCTGGCATGCCTGTTTGGAGAAGACAACAAAGGCCCAGGCAGTGTCTTTGAGGGGCACCGGTTCCTTTCCTCTGTCATGGTAACCCCCCCAACCCCCAACCCACCCGCCACCCCCCCCAGGCTCTGTCCAGACATGCTGACAGCATCGCTGAGGCTCGAGCAGCTCGGATCAGCAGTTTCGGGCAGCAGGGAAAAAATAAAGCGTCCTCATCGTGGACTATTCTCTGAGGCTTTAATGGCGCCACTGCTCTCAAACACTGAAATCAGGACGGCTAGAGACTCGAGGGGTCTCGAGGACTTGTGATGCCTCGCTTGTGGTGATTTGCCGGGAGTAGTCAGCGGCTGTTGAGACGTCTCCAGACATGAATGTGGCAGTGATTGTTAGAGGTACGTTTTCAGGGACCGTTTGGAGTAATTGCGACGTGAGAGAGACACAGGCTAGATTGGGTAACACACATCTGCTGGCTTTTATCTACGTAAAGCATCATTCGTTCAGCAGATGGCAGCGAGATGAGAGTCCTGATAGTGCTGATGACATTTTGCACCCGTTAAAGGCTGACATTTAGCCATTGTGGCTTTTGAAATGAACTGCCCTGGCTGAGGATGGTGAAAAAAATAAAATAAAAAGACTTGTGAAATGTTGCTTTTAAAATGTAGTGGCCTCCCCTCCTGTTTTGGGCAAATAGGACATGTGTGGTTTTGCAGTGTATTTTTTAGCCCGTCACTCATTGAAATGTTGTGTGAACAATCCAATAAATATTATATATTTAATACTAAGACATTTATATATATGATTTCATCAGAAATGGCCTAATGCATCGAAAACCGTAAAATACATGTTTGTAAAAACCTTCAACAAACGCGTCAGAATGATTTATCTTATTAAAATGTTTTAAAATATATATTTAAAATGTTTATGTTTTGAATATTGGTAATTTAGTTGATTATGTGATTTAGGAGCCTGGTCTATTTGCAACATATTTTGCAAAAATGTTGAGAAAAAAAGATTGTCGCTTTTCCAATTAAATTTAAATTTAAAAAACTGTTTTAAATTATCGTTTGTTACAAGTAAATTTAATGTTTGATCATTATAAGTGCACACAACTACATATTGAATTGATCCTAAGCATTTCTTATTTTGTCTATAATAATAAACAATTTCAGCAACTTAATTTGTATGAATAAGAAAACGTTATACATAGACATAGACTTAAAATCACAACTTATTAGATTGAGAGGGAGATATACAAACATAATAAAACGTTGTACTGCTTTTGTTTTTAACAACTTTTAACCAATGCACAGTAATGGATTTAAAAATGACTTAAAGTCACAGAAATTATATAACATGAAAAATTATTTATAAAAAGCCACTTTACTTGAGTCAAAACATTAACTAAAAGTCAAGAAGTGCAAGATTAGATTTTTTAGAGCTTTACTTTACTGGACATCCATTTTGCAATAGGGCCAAGTCTATGTTATCTGTTCCTGCGAAATCTTTTTTATTTCCTTTTTGAAAGCTTTGGTCAGGCAGTGTTCCGACCCTGAATTCAAATAGCCAGCTTTAAAGTGCGGAGATGGAAAAATCCAAAAAACACATATCATTGTGTCAAGTCATAATTTAAGAACTAGGGTTAAATGCTTCCTCGGCCTAAGAGCTGATATTGGGTTTCCCCCCCCACTGTTGTACGTGGCACCTGGGGTTGCAGAGTAGAGAGATTACATTATCCAACAGCTTGTGCTGACAGTGAACTCTTGACCAACTCTGTGAGTGTGGGTGTTTTCAATGTGTGCAGTCAGAAACAGGGAAACCATTTTAAAGTGGTGTTCTTATCAAAGTCAGCGGGAGGTGAGAAGTTTTATTTCCCCAAACATCCATTTGATGCTGTGAGATCGGCACCATAATGTTTTGGGGTCTGAGGCAAAAACCGGTTTGCCACAATTATTATATGAATATTTATTCATTTATATTCTATTTTCATTACCAGGGCAGCACTTCACATGGGAATACCCCTCACGAATCCTTCTGACATTATCAGTGCTTTGACTGTAGGTTCCAGACCTTCTGTTCTCTGCAGGGGGGGAGACATTTTGTAGGGGAGCCAAATGCTGTGCAAGCTTTTTGCTTGGAAAGAGTTCTTTTGTGTGCATGTATTATATTTATGCTCTCGGCCCACTCTGCTCGTTCTGTCGTAAAGGAACCTTTGAACTGGAATTTCTCAAACGTCTCAGTCAACAGAATGCCTCAGTCCAATCTGCTTCAAACCTAGAATAGTGCTGCTGCTGCTTCTTTGAAAGCAGATCCCTTTAGATATAAAATGAATATATCTTATAATGTCTGTGATTATATATATCATAATATCTTGTAAAATTCATTCAAATATTATCCAGAATACAGCAATGCGACTAGTAAATGTTGCATCATATCACTTTAAACTAGAGGGGATTGTTCATTAATTAATAAAACAATTTTAAGATATACATTTCTTCCTTTTTCCAAATGTCTTTTTAACTGTTAGTGTGATTTGTTTATTAATTAAGCTCTAACTATGTATTATTGGAAAATAATCTGTTGGGAGAACCAAAATCAACAAAAATGTGTCGAATTGGATTGAATTCTATTAATTTAAATATATTTTCAGTATATTTATCTTGCACGTAGAGCAAGACTTTTTCAGAAAATATTGTTGACTTTGCTGATTTTTTTATCAATTGTTTTAAAGACAATTAATAAATCATAAATTAATTTCGTTTTCACGTGTGGTGTGATAAAATGATTAAGTGCTATTTGATTAAAAACTGTACGGTGTAGTGAAGTGCTGTCCAAGCTAAAGAAAAGCCATTATGGCAGACATGTACATTGAATTATTGATCAGCCAGCATGGTTTGTTCTAGGTAATTAAGCTGTGAGTGTTGGTTGGAATTGATTGTTGAAAGTTTGAAAGAGAACAAAAAGGTCAAAGTCAACACCCCAGTGCTCTGTCTGCCAAAACACAGAATGTCAGCCAATTGAAACGAGATATGTGGAGAATTACATGTGTATTTGTGAAGTAGGAACGAGATTTGTCAGGAGAGAAATGGAACAAAACATTTTTTATATTTGAGAAAACATGGCTTTTTAATTTAAACCATCAAAAGTCACACTCTGCTGTATTTATTATAAAAACTGTCTCTCACAAGGTGTCACATCTCACAAGTCTTAAGAAAGAAACTTTACGTATTTTTAACCCCTTATTTTTGATTTCATGTGTCGTTTCATATTAATCAAAAATATATGCTATAAAATTCTAAGTATTCTGTTAGATAATTTGTGATGCCACAATGTAGAACAAATTTTAGAACTTATTTTCAGAAACACAATCCAGTGTGTGTGTCTGATATATAAATGGCTGAATTAAAATATATTTTTATTAAAGGTTTCAAACACTGTCTCACCTCTGCAAACGAAATTAAATTAAATTCCAAGACAATTCATCTTCATAAGGTTGTAGGAAAAAAGCTAAAATATTCGCCCTTTGCTGTAGAACAATTTTTATTTTTGAGCTTTACTTTTCAGTCTTTTCAACACAACTCAGAAACAGTTGGCGAGCTCCTCTGAAAATGTCACTTGTGAATACGCATCCAAATTTTAAATTTTTTCGTTACACAAAATGGTGGGTCTACAGATGCTCATGTTAAATACACGTAGAACCTTAAAATGGCTCCGTGTTTGGCAACCAATGGCACACGGAGTCACCCTTCTTACAGCAACCAATCACAGTCCAGCACTTGACTTGCCACACCTTGTAACATGGTGCTCGCTGATAGGTTACTGGAAATCTCACCCGAGGAAACCCATTGGCCACAGCGCTCGGAGATGTTTGACAGTAGAGTTACTAGGCTGAGCAGCAGAGTTGGCGCCGTGTTCGTAGCCCCTGTGCATGTGCAGTGTGTCAGCCAATCACAAGGAGCCGGCGCGGGGTGTTGTTATTATTGTGAACGGCTTAGGGGCAGGAAACTACTTTGGCACATTTTATCACTGTTTGCAGTCCACGACGTGTACTCCAGAAATGTAGCACATTATACCCCTATGAGGATATCTACGTACTTCCCACAAAACAAACCCATGCTGATATTTTCTGCGTCTGCTTACGACTCCGTGTTGCGCACAGTCCTCCAGGGATTTGTTTCCTTTGAGAGTATTGAGATGTTGGGTGTTTCAAAGCCGCTGAACGTGGCTGTGCCTCACCACACTCCACGCCAAACCCCCGAATGGGGACGCCATGTGCAGTTTCATGGTCCCCGGCGGTGATGAGTTGTTCCCGGGCGCTTCCCAGATCCACCCAAGAAGCTGATGATTAGCTCTTCCATCAGGCATTCAGGTGTATCTGCATGGCTCCGAGGGAGGCGGCCATTGTTTGCTGACAAGTGGAGTTCTCTGTCTCCCCCTCTCACTTTCTCTATTGTTGGGGCGAATGGAGGGTGTGCGGTGTGTCTGATTGGAGGTGAGAGGCATATCGGCCGCTGGAGATCCACTAATGCAAACTCAAAACTACTGTGTATTCACTATTCACAGCCCATGCCCACACAGTAATCAGATAGCTGTCTCACTGACAAACAGCGCTGGGGTGGAATGTGGAGGGAGATGGATGAAGGACAAGGCAAATGGCAGCTTTGTGTTTGCATGTGCATGGTCTGCTCCAACCATACAGTTGTGTAGGTGGTCAAAGCACAACAGACATATTGTCAAAAACTGCATCTATTATAATATTTCCCCTCATTAGCTATGCAGCATGTTTAATAACCAGGTCATTCTCTCTGGCAATTCATTTCTCGACACGATAACTGTGGGATGCGGCGCTCTGCGAGGAGGCTTTCTACCGTAGCACGCTCGTGAATTGCACCGTATTTGTCATGTGTCTTTATACGCTATAATTCCAGCTGCAGAATTAATTCAGAGCTGAGCTGCCAGTGTCAGTCAGGAGAATGGAAGGAGCTAAATGAGGAGATATTCCAGCCAAATAGAGGGGCGAGTGTCATTCCAGGTTAATTAAATCCCTGATTTGTGTCTGGCGTGAACACAGACCTCTTTCAGGATCATAGCGGAAAATGAAGGTCCTTTATTTCAGCATGGACGTTGCAAATACAATCACAAGTCCGATCAGTTTTGCACGATTAGTGGCTAGACGGTAACGCACACGTCCATCCGCACACACGTGCACATGCACACACCGTTCTCGGTGCACATGATGTTGACAACAGAATGCTCACTGCTGGTCAGATTGCCGTGTTTACGCTGAGGTAGAGTGGCTGCACTAGCCTCGGGAAAAATGACCCTCCTTCTGATCAAGGGAGGATTCGCCACCTTTCTTATCTATATCATCATTCCCGTGTCTCACACAGAACTGTGGCTGCTCTTTATCTCTCCTCAGCATGTGTCCTTATACAGCACAGACTGTGTTTGGTGCCATAATACCCTTTTACTACATCTCACAGCCTGCAGTCTCCATGAAATGCTCTGTTAACGCTATAAGACAGTGCTAGAGCCGGTTCCCTCCATGTTCTGTAGTATTCTCCTGTATTTGAATCTCTTAGTCTTTGCCTTTTTATCGGCGTCCTGAGTAGTGGATGGTAGCGGAGATTAACAAAGCTTACAGTTTTGGTTATCTCTCCTAAGGCTGTGGAATATGTTGCTAGTCTCCCGCTGATTTCCATTCTCAGCATCCCCTCATGGTGCCTCATTAAGACGCAGAGAAACAAGAGCCTCCGACCCAGCGCTGCAGCAAGGCCAGGCCGAACATTGTACGGCTGCACCAGATTATACAACTCGCTGTGTACTCTCTGCCTTCGACTGCACATTGGTTTGCTCCAAGCGTGTTTTCTCAGATTGTGTTTTGTCACTTTCTGTTATTGCCGTGTATCTTTTTCCCAGCGAGAAGGACGAGGGGTGTTTTTCTAAGAGTGAGAGAGTGAGCGAGGGGATTTTGGGTTTAAGCTGTTGTTTTCTCATTGAGCAACATTTGAAGGTCAACTCTGTGCTGACTAGGGCATTAGTGAGAAGCCAAAGAATTTTATTTCGATATGAATAATGCATTGACAGTGTCTCTGTTTTCAGCCCACACGTTTTTTTCACTTCATTTAGCTCGGCGCCATCGACGTTTTAGTGCTGCAGATTAAATTGCAAGTCAAATACAGTTTAACAAGTGTCTTTCCCCATAACAACCATTTTTTATTTTATTATATTTTCTTTTCTTTTTGTATTCCTACATTATTGGATCCAGCCCACTGCGACCCCAAGAGGATAAGCCATACATAGATAATGGACGGATGGATAGTTCTGTTAACCACTAGCATGCTTTGACCAATCACAGTACAGTATAGAATATGTGAGCTAATTATTATTTATTTTCTGTCATGCACTCTTTTTCTGTTATATTTACGTACAGGCTTCATTTTGCTTTGTCCGAAATGTCGAATCAAATGTGCACGTGTCACCTCTCGTCTATCATGTAATGAACACTGTTTCCTAAGATGCCAGCAATAATGTGTTCTTCAATCTACACTGTTTAACATTGTGCTCTGTTTCTTGTTGTCATGCTTTTTTTTGATGCACTTGTATTCAAAGAAAGAATTCTGAACCCCAAATGTGGCACTGTCTGTTTCTTTTTCTTCTTCTACAGAGATGTTGAGGGAGCTGAACCAACAGCGCAGAGCGAAAGAGTTTACAGACCTGAAAATAATTGTTGAAGGCAAAGAGTTTGAAGTCCACCAAAATGTTCTAGCTTCCTGCAGCTTGTATTTCAAGGACCTGGTGAAAAGGTTTGCCTTCGCTTCCCTTCTTCCCACCAGCTGTTGATCCAATCTGTTCCTTTCATAGGGCGCATTTGTGTCGCTTTTTTTTTTTCTTTCTTCTTTTCCCTTCCCCTCTCTCTCTTGCAGGTGTGTGAAGACTTTGGTTCCTAGCACAGGGCCAGCAGCCATTCCTCCCCTTTCCCGCTCAAATGAATGTATCTGAAAGTGGAGAAAAAAAAAAGAAAAGAAGGTCAACCCTCGTCATTACCTTTCCTCCCCCATGTAGGGCAAATTTAACCACATTTCCATTTTAATGAGCAGTGAAAATGTTCCATGACTGGGGATGTTCTAAAACTCACCAAAGGGCCAAAACAAAAGAATCATACCTTCTTCAGTTTGGGTGGTAATTTGCCAAAGCTCCACTGTCTTCTATGGGCAGAGGGATTTTTGTCCCCTGAGCTGCCACTTTTTTTCTGTTGCTGTTTTGTGAATTCTGCCACAGAACAGCCTTTTCTTATGCTAATACATCATGGCTAGTCTAATAAGACATTTCACAGTCATAAACAAAAGGACGAGACAAAAGCGCGTCTAAAACAGCTTAATGAACCACCACTTTCACAGGTGAACACCACCCTTCACTGATGTATTTGTTTGATGTGGATTCAAGTATTCCCTCTCTACTCTGCCCTTCATACTCCCATATTTTTTATTTTTGTTCATGGGCTGTTTTGTTTCCACGGGTGCCTGTCTCTGTCTGTGTGTGTGTGTGCCCGTGTGTGTCAGCCACAGATCCTTTTAGTGTCTCTAGACGTGTGTGCACAATGTGTGAGAGTGACTGTAAAGTCTGATAGCGCAAGTATGTCTTTTCTTTGTCTGCCTTGTTTTCCGGAAGGGGAATACCACAATTCCCTAATGTCCTCATCCTCACTTCAAATCCTTGCAGGTGTTTCAGCTTGATTGAGAGTCCCCCGGACCCAGAGTTGTTTTGCCGCCTTGCTGCTTGTGTGCGCGAGTGTGTGCGCATTTGTTCTCACTTGCATGGCTGGGGATGAAGTGTTGAGAAAATACAAAGACAAAACAGAAGAGATGCACACACACACACACACAGTCGCTGGCGGTGGCTGGAACGCCTTGGGGAAGTTTTCCACTTTGCCCTGCAGCCATGCGAGCTCATCAAAAAGCTGCTTATCAGCCTCTGCCGCGGTGGCCTCCTCTCTCGCCACCGATACACTTGTTCCTCCTGAATGAGGACGGAGTGAGGAAGGCCAGAGAGAGAACAGGGAGAGAAAAGCCACAGAGCAGCGTCTGTACTAGGATCACTCATCTCCATGACAGCAATACTCGTAGCGCCGTGAATAAAAAACGAGACGCTTGGTCTTACTTTGACCTTCACAATAGCAGAGACGCTTCCTGAGAGACTCCAGCGGCTTTGGACAGAATTGAAGCCCCTGTAGTGGTCAACCTGTCCATCAGATTGTCTCGTCTTGGCCTCTTATCCGGGAAGTACAGTCGCCCAAATCGTTAATGCGTGAAGACGTGACTCCTGAAAGACACGTCAGCTCCCAGAGGAGTGGTCTGAGTTTCATCAAGCTCATCTTAATGCCTGCTGCTGCCTACACAGTCTGATTTTTCTTGTTTAATTTGACAGTTTAACAGAGCAAATTCTCATTAATTGGTTAATTAATTGTAAAACTGCTTTGATTTATTGTCATAACGGCCGTCGTTTTTCACGAGATTATGTCTAAAATAGAAATGTTCTCATTCGACTCCACGCTGGAGAATATCTGATGGATTTGTTATACTAATTGTTCATTTTGGGAGGCGTCTCGGGCGTCGATTTAATGAAGTCACGATCATCAGCATTATGCTAACGCTGCACCCTCCACAGTGATGGCTGTTGATATTAGAGAGCATGCGGCGCCCTGACTTTATGGAAATGAGAGGTGTGTTAGGAAAGGACAGCGGTGAGAAGTTGACAGGAGAAGGACAGAGAGGAAGTAGAAACGTAGGAATAAATGTCAGTAACGACCGTACGGGGGGGTGGGGGGTGGGGGGGGGGGGGGGGCGACGACGACAGGTGAAGAGGAGAGCGTTTTGGTCGTAGTTGAAAGGCGTTCGCTGTCAGGCGGATTGTCACAAGCTTGGTTAGACAGAAGCGAAGACTACCAAACGCCTCTCGTGTGCCATTCTGGTCACTTCTTCAATGAGTTACAGTGACGCTGCCCGTGGCTCGCTGGCGTCCACATCTTTATAAGGTCACATAAGAGACGCAGAGAAATAGAAAGAGAGAGAGAGAGAGAGAGACTTCATCTCTTTATATGTTCGGTACCCAGTCTCCCTCGTCCATTTCATTCAGGAGGGGTTCACTGCTGTGTAGAGGCCCTGTCAGCCCAGTGTTAACCACCTGTGTGTGTGTGTGTGTGTGTGTGCACACTGTGTGGTCCAAGTCTGGAAATGTGTGTGTGCAAATGTACATGATACGAAGCGTCTACATGATTTGCTGTGTGTGTGTGTGTGTGTGTGCAGGCTTTTGCGTCTGTGCGTGCGTGCGAACACGAAAGATGGAGGGACATAATTCTGGTGTGTTATCCAGGCAGGCTGCCATTAGTGAGAGTAAAAGTAGAGATGTAATACTGGAGGGTGAGGGAGTGCACATCACACTTATTTTCCCTGACCTACACACACGGGAACACACACACACACACACACACACGTTTGTACTTCTATCTTAGTGAGGACAGCCATTGGCATAATGCACTCCCATGCCCCTTACTCTGACAATCCAAACTAAATGCCTAACATTAACCCTTAATCAAACCCAAACCTAACCCTAAAACCTAGCCTTTACCCCTAAACAGTCCATCAAAGGGGGGTCAGAAAGTGAGCACTGAAAGTCCTCACTTTCCCAAAATGTCCTCACTGTCGGCTGTAGGCTCATACTGGTCCTCATAAAGATAGCTGTACAAGAGCACACACACACACTCACCAACCCAATGACTCACTTACCAAATTAAAAATCCTTTTTGGAAAGGAGCCAACATGTAGCAGCATAGAATGACAAAGTAATTATGAAAATTTGTTCAAATTCTTTTTAATCACATTTTGTCGCCCATCTTGACAAGGACTCACCGGCAGAGGAGATTTTGTATCACAAAGGGACTTTTCCTGCTTGAATAAAAAATTTATAATATAATATATAAAAGGGTAAAAAAAAAACACATGCATTATTTTATTTTTGCTTATCTGGCAAATTTTAAATCCTCGCTTTTTCCAACATAATCCTCCAACGTCTGCCTCCCTCTTTCAGGTGTTCTCCTCCGCTGCCTACGCTCACCTAAAATATTCAGGCCTCCCCTAAAGTATATGTTCATTCAAGCAGCCAGCTCAGCCCACGCTACCTGACGAATGTAATGCCTCTCCGAAATGTGCACACACGTCTGCCCTTGCCCCCACCCAAAAACCTATTACCCTACCCTTTAAAGGACCGATGCACAGAGCAGGGAGACAGATCATCTCCGGTAATTCCATTTTACCCCTCGGGATTTTCAAATAAGTGTGCTCCGCAGGCATTTAATTTATGGCCACCGCATCTGTAATGTAAAAATCTTTCAGCAGTCCTGACACATGCTTTCATGCCATTTGTTTTTCCTCCCTTCTTCCCCCCTCTGTCAACTCATGGCTTTCACTGTGCCTGTGAGCCAGAGAGTGTTATAAGATGGGCTGGGAGCTCGGTTAAAGCCCATTACAGCGCAGGCCCTGTGTGAACTCCACAGCTGAGCCCTGTGAGCACTGCTCAGCCCTCTGTTGTTCTGCTGTCTCAGGCAGACAAAAGACACTGTAATACTTCTCTCAGAATTCAATTAGACGATATGTTCTGATTGGCTGCCTTTAAAGGGTCAGTTCATCCAAAACAGAAAACATGTTTTTTAGATTTTGTCCAACCTTTGAAAAACTGTGATATCTGCTCCTGTGCATTTTCACATTCCCATCCAAGTCCTCTTACAATGTCGAGTTTCAAAAAAAGATGTTAAACTTGGAAGGTGGAGCCCTGCTGTCATAAATCTTTTTTTGATGTTAGTTGTTATGTTAGAAGTAATTTTTTTATTTTATTTGGGGTCTTTAAACTCAAGTTTTAACCAGATTAAGCCTAGAATTAAAGAAATCAAATAATAAAAGATTTCTTATGAATAATTTTAGAGCTATATATATATATATGCATACACTTTCTACTATATAGACACTGTCTACTATTTTCAGACAGATCTTTTCTTTGAAAGAAAAATTGTTGTTATCCATTATTTTCTAGAAGGAAATTAAGCTCTGGATTGTTTATTTGCATCTTTATTTGTGATACCAATAAACAACCAGAAATTGAATTCCTGGTTGACCTCCATTAGTCAAATAAAACACTTTTTGTAACACATTTTCTTAATTGTCAGTGAACTGGCCATTTAATAACGAAGCTTCCCATCCGTATTCATATTGGCTTGTGCTTTTTGCTCTGCCATCAATCCTCAAAATAAACTTTTAGGTAAAGTTTTTCAAGTTTTTCAATCAAGAGTTCTGTCAAACCGAAGTCCATATTTCTTTTTCCCCCCCCTCTCACGCTGATGGCCCTCGGCTCACACTAGGACGCAGCTCCGGGCTTTTAAACTCTCCACCTGTCATCCTGTCCTCTTTGTCCTTTTAGAGGGTGTCTGACACAAACCGGGCTCTTTACAGCAAAAAAAAGAACCTCAGCATCAGTACCTGATCATACCTGATGCTGTATCGTGGCCTCATTACTGGAATGCAAAGGCAAGCAAAACTTGAGTCCCGACACTGACGGAGCTCACATTACGTGCGTTTATTTTTATAATTTATTCCTGAATTTATGTTGAGATGGGGGATGTAAATACAAATCTATTTTGGCCCAGAAAACGTAGGCTTTGCCTCGGAGTAACCGTCCATCTTAACACGTCTTCATATTTGGAGACTGTACTTCCACGGAGAGAAAAAGGTCTCGTAAGAGAAAGCTAAAAGTATCGGCTGTAAAATGGGCTTTTTTTAGGTTGAGGGATGTACTAGGAAGTGTGAGTTTGTGTTTTTGTGCGTGTGTGTATGTGTATGTGTGTGTGTGTGTGTGTGTTTGTGTCTCATGCTGCTCCCCTCCTTCCTCTCTCCCTGTGCTCACCACCATTTTTGACAGTCTCTGCTGATTTTAAGACTTCCTCTTGAGTAAATGATTCGTTTTTCACAAACAAATCTCTCTGCCTGAGTGTACCCATCTTTTTCTTCCCCCCTCGTCCTAGCTCTCTCTCTCTCTCTCTCTCTCTCTCTCTCTCTCTCTCTCTCTCTCTCTCTCTCTCTCTCTCTCTCTCTCTCTCTCTCCCGCTCTCTCTGTCCTCTGTCTTCCCGTCCTCCCTCTTTCACTATTTAAATTTGGAGTCTGCAATCAGATGCGGCATAAATATCCACCTCTTTAAGGAGCTCTAGAAAAAAGTCATTACCATAACACAAGTGCTCAGACAAAACAGAACTACCACTCGAGCCGCTTCCAATTGCACTAATTGACCAGGTTGATGAGCATGCTCTTCTTTATATTTTTAGCCCTTTCTCCCCCATCTTTTTCTCCCCCCGCCTCCCTCCATCACTTTAACCCTGAACAACACTCCCCCTCTCCCTTCCCTTCTTCCTGTCTTACTACCTGCCCCACACTGCAGGGCTTTGTGCGGAAAAAGGGGCAATAACACTGTGTGGCTTTTTGCTTTGCAGGAGGAAAAAGAGTAACTGCCTTGGTTTTTCCAGCAAAATGTCCATCCAGAGACAAACGCCATTGTCTTTTATTTTATCTTATTTTATTTTTTTTGGATGTCCTTCTCCCCCCTCTCACCTCCTGAGTGCGCTTTAAATGACAACTAATGTCTCAGTTCATACACTACAGGCGACTGATGAGTATTGCGGCCGGGACACAGGCTCCCTTTAGGTGTGATGGTGGTTTTTTGTTTCTTTCGGGGGTGGGCGGGGACATCTCTTATTTAAAAGACCAAGGCACAGTCATGGAACAACCCGACCCCTCCCTCAGAAGGATGGCTGCTGGCTCCCTGTGGAAGAACCGTCTCACCCTGCCCCCCCCTCCCTTCTCCCCTCCTTCCTTTTTGCTCCACCTCCCTCTCCCCTCCTCTTCTCGTCGTCACTCTAACCATTTCGTCTACCTGTCTCATCTTGTTTGTTTTTGCTGTCCCGTGTCTCACTAAATGCTGACTGTCTGTCATGATTTCTAATCCCACAAACTGTCTCCAGCAGAGAAGTACATACGCACACACACACACACGCAGGGAGTGAGAGAGAGAGGGAAAAAAGGCAGAGCATTATCATTGTGCCGCCATGACTGACAGAAGCAAACAGCTTCCATCCATCTTAATGCAGAGTACTTTTCATATTGTTGATGTCCGTAGCCGCGGGAGGAGAGACAGAGTAGTGGGGGCACGTGTACTGCCGGGCTTTGATTCCATTTATTCTGCCCTTGAGTGGATTATTGTTTCACATGGGACATTAAACATGGGTGGCGAGGTGTTATTTAACGCTCTCATACCTCCCCGGGGGGGGGGGGGGGTACCCTGCATGTGAACTAATCTCGGCCATTTGATCCCGGTGAAGTCACAACGCGGCCCCGGCTCTGAAAGCAGCAACCTGCGTAGCCCACTCTCTGCATCAGGGAGGGATATCGTATTCTATTTAATTTGCTCATCCAAACGCTCCCTGGCACCTCCCACTCCGCCTCGCCAGCGGGAGTGGATGCATTGCTTTGATACCCAGCAACCCGCGGCGTAGGTTCAGCGAGGGCTCTCCAGTGCAACACGCGTCATTTCCATCCAATCACGTGTCAGCGTACGACCTGTGACGTCACTTTTTTCTCTTTCTCTCTGTCTTTCTGTCTGACGGCTCCAACGTACTCTGCCATGTATGCATGTCCACCTCTACAACTATGCATACATGTAAACACACGTGTACTCAGCATGCCTGTTGAAACCAAGTAATAACTCCTGTTTGCCTAATCCTTGCTCAGAGGGGACATTTTGTTTCAGATGCGGCCCTATAGTTGCACATGTGCTAGTCCCATAGAAAAGTAGAAACCATCCAAAGTTCTGTTTCTGTCCCTTTTTTCACTTTATGTTCTTATCTTATTGTGTAATGATTCTCTTATTTTCTCCTCACTCGTACTGGCCGAGGTGTGTTATAGGTGTTGTATGTAGCGTACACGTAACTCTGTGTCCCTATCTTCCTTTCTGTTCTGTTTCCTTCGATTTCCCACCCCACGATTCCTCTAACCCCTCTGTCTCTGCCGTGATTGGTTGACCCAGGTCTTCGGGGGAGACGAGGAGCGGGGAGACGCTGGAGCTGAACATGAGCAACATCAGCGCCGACGTGCTGGAGCTGCTGCTGGAGTTCGTCTACACGGGCTCCCTGGTCATCGACTCGGCCAACGCCAAGACGCTGCTGGAGGCCGCCAACAAGTTCCAGTTCAACACCTTCTGTAAAGTCTGTGTGTCCTTCCTAGGTAGGTGTGGCTCAGAATGTGTGTGTGTGTGCAAAAAAAAACTAATTTCTGAGCTCCTGGTTAAGTTCAGGGATAAGATGTTAATAATGGTTAGGTTAAGGCGAGGTTTGGTCATGGTTTAGGTTAGGTTGGGTTAAAAATGCTTAACTGAGTGTTACATAGGGGCATTTAAGGATAAGCGATTAAGGTCAGGGATAAGGATTTGGTAATGCCATCCACAATGATAGGGAGTAAAAGCAAAGTCCTAATAAGATAGCTGTGCGTGTGTGTGTGTGTCTGTGTGTGTGTGTGTGTGTGTATGTGTGTGTCTGTCTGTGTGTGTCTGTGTGTGTGTGAGTACGTGAGTGCAATGTTTATGACAACTTGTATGCATGATTATTACATCATTATATCCCGATGCAACCTTACCTGCTGGGTGTAGAATCCACAGTTTTGTGTGTTTTCATACACTGTCAAGCATCATCAATACACACACTCACACTGGCAGACTTTCTTAGGCAGAACCTTAATTTACCTCCCTTACTTAAGCCCATCACGCTCCGGTCTCTCATGTTTCCAAAGCCAGCAGCTGTGTGAGTCCGTTCCCAGTCAGGCACGGTGCGTCTGAACTCGTCCCAGCGGGCAGGACCGAGCGCGGGGCGGCAGATTTATAAAAAGGTCAGGGAACAATTGTCACTTAAATGTCAAATCCTCTGGCCTGAACCTGGGATGGAATTGAAAAATAGCAAAACAGATTGATACTCTCCCTTGATGCTTCGACAAGGTATGGAAAGTGGAGCAAAGTGGGGGGGGGAGTGGGCTTGCAGGAGGTCACGTGAACCACAAATGGCATGTTCCAGATTTTAGTGGGTCGGGCGACAAAAAAAGCCGCAAATGTCAGGTTTTGCATCCCATTTAATAAGTTGTTTTGTTGTATTGGTAACACAATGGAAGTGCATGTCGGCGAAAAAGGTCAGCGACAAGAAAAGGAGTGAAAAGAAAGTAAAAGAAAAGCAGCAGTCCACGTTATTGATTTGTTTTTCTCGATTTGGGAACCTAAAAAAAGAATAGAAACATGGAAAACAGGGAAACCATTAGTAGACTTCATCGCCAGGGAGACGTCAATCCATTCTTTCTCGACAAGACACATGACATTTCGGTGCAGTAGAACGAGAGAGAGATACGGGCGCCGGCGTGCGTCCTTGAGCAGAGAAATTGATACGGTGTCAGAAATTATTGAAGTTTGTAACAAATACACACAGAAGAAATAGCAAACATCTCCGTGACCTACTTTTTTCACACAACCTCAGATTCAAACGAACGCAAACTGTCACTTATTGTGTGACCGCTGCTCAGTGAGGAACCGTGATTGCTTTTTATTATCTATTATCTGGAGGTGAATTGGCGCCATGCTCCACACTTCAACTCTTATTACCGCGATGAGAAGCTTTGCACATATTTTTAGTGGCTCTACCTAATATTTATTTTACATGCCCTGCATCTCCGTACATCTGAGTGGAGTCGCGCTTCTATCCGGCTAATTCAATTGCAAACTCTGCTGCGTTGCATTGAAGAAAGTGATGAAAGGAATATGCAACATAAAGCGCGTATACAAGCGTGCACACACACGGTGTAATAACTCTTCATATCCACAAATGGCATTTCAGAGGGACATTTTCAAACAGCCCTTTGTTTTGCCACTAACCTCCTCCACCCCCGACTCTGATGCAGCGTGAAACCAGCGTTTATTTGTTCTCCGCTTTGGCCTTTGTTTAGTTGTGATCCTGCAGATGTTAGGTGACCTTTATTGGCTGATATTAGTTTAGGAAAGACTCTAAGACTCTGTCTTCAGTGATAAAAGACCTGGCGTCGCTTCCGCTCTGATGGCTATTGTTTAATCAGGCCTCTTTTAGTGGCCACTGACCCAGTCGATCTGTGAGTTAATGTGTGTGTGGGTGGTAGAGAACCATCACATTTTCCTGTGATGAATGGCGATGTGCGTAAAAAAACTAAAATAACAGACACACAACCGCAAAAAGCAGCATCCTTACAAGAAATCACAGTCGGTTGCATAAGCATTCTCCCCACCGGCCTGGCCACGCGGGTAGTTTCATTTTTACTATGAAACTACACAGCCAATGTGTGTGTGTGCGTGTGTGTATGTTTGTGTGCGTGTGTGTGTGTGTGTGTGTGTGTGTGTGTTTTTAGTATACCCCAAGATCTGACAGGACTTATTTAAAGTGGCCCCACTAATCCCAAATCCCGCCCCTTGCCATCCAGCCCCTTGCCTGGGCTAGGAGCGATCGATTCCCCTTGTTGTTTGTCCCCGGAGCTTTTTGGAGTTATTATACTTGTTCCCCTTTAGTCTCAGGCAGATACACCCCCCCGATAGGCTACGGCTCTGCCCCACCAGCAGTCACTCTTTCTGTCCCTGTAGCTTTCTGTCTGTGATCTTTTTATGGATGTCAGAATGATGTGTTTTTTCACCCGTCTTAATCAATCTGCCTATGTCTCTTGATTTTTCATGTTTTGCTTTGTCTGTCCCCTCGGTCTTTCTTTCTGTCTCTTGGACCTTGTTCATCGACTTCAGAGAAACAGTTGACTGCAGCCAACTGTCTCGGAGTGCTGGCCATGGCCGAAGCCATGAGTTGCACGGAGCTCCACAACATGGCCAAAGCTTTTGCACTGCAGAACTTCCCTGAGGTACGTGGAGATTCATTATTTCATGTTTTTTTCCTGTTGAACAAAGTTGAAGTTTAAATAAATTAAGAGTGAGTAAGACTATTAGAAACTTAGAATGGCACTCAGTAGAGCAAGTACCTCTGTCAGTAGGTAGAATTCAATCAAACTGCACCAAATTATAAATATCAGTTGTCTAAATATACTGGATTTTTTTAATCAAGGTCCATGAATGAAAGAATGAAATGAAAAATCGAAAACTGCAATGTCGAAATCTGATAGGGAGGGAATTTGTGTTGAAAAAAGAGCAAAGTCAACACTGATCCTTCTGAGATTTAATTTGGAACATGCCGATGGACTCGTCACATGATGGGAAACTGAGCTGAGTAAAGGCAAGATCTTCAGATGGTCTCCTCTTCTTCTGTCCTTGGACCTGCACTGAAGTGTCAGCACTAACACATAGTGTAGAGAATAAGACTAAAGATTGTAGAGAATACTGTGTCAGATGAAAATACCATTTACCGTTTGTGATTAGGAATAAGAAAGACATAAATAACATAAACTTAGAAATTTGAATTTCTGGATTTGCACCAAAAATGCTAGTTTTTGCGTATTGCTGCTTACAAACAACAAACAAACCTAAACAAAAGAACCACTGAACAAACAGACAATGTTGTGTTTGTTGGAGGTAATGATTAGAAAGTCTTCACCATTATTGAGATATAAAAATAAAAATTACTTGTTTTGCTTGAACATTATTTTCTACACCACTAAACTAATCAGTAACATATAACATTGATTAAGCACATTTGATGTTGCATATTTTAAATTAAATCTTGCAAATGTATGGATCTGTTTGTTCAATAGCTAAATTAAAAGGCTTCGCTTGGGTAAAAGCTTTCACCAGATACAAGGTAATTTACTGTAAAAGCACAATGTAATGTACTGTGTGCGACTAACTGCACTTTTCACTTGTTGCCATGCCACTGTTAGATGGGCTGATGAAAAGAATATACACAAAGACACAAAACACACAGAGACAATGCAAAGAGATTTGCCTGCAGCTGACGAGGAATTTTAATAACATGAAACCACGTAGGACAGAAAATTGTTCCACAGCACTCTGGAGTTATAAAGCGATCTATAGAGCAAGAAGAAACAAATCTGAATTGATTTCTCTCTCTGTAGACAGAGTGGTGAATTAGTAAACCTGTAAATGCAACACATAAATCTCTCTTTGCCCTTTGTTACATTTCTGCTTTTGTACAAAGGGATAAGTTAGATATACGGCTGCTTACTGAACATTGGCACGGATCTTCCAAGCAAACTCTTGGAAATACAGATAATTGGCATACTTCTGAAAATGAAGAACTGATTCTTTAACTCTTGTAATCTTTCAAATCAAAGCAGCAAAACTGAGCTTTGATTGGCAGTAATCAACTCGAGAATAGAAAGACGACGGTCCGTGAAAGAAAATCACAGCAGTAGGGAAACGAGGAAATATCAGAAATCCCATTATTGAAGTCAGCATTTCCCTAAGAAGTAATTAAATCTGTGGTGATAACAAGGTTGAATGTGCATGCACAAAAATGTGTACATACACACACAGGGAAGTCACAATCACGCGCAAAACAGATTCTGAGTGATGGGTACTGACACTAATTACCAGGGATAGATAAGTTCTGTAATGAAAGAAAAACTGCATTGCATGCTACAACTGTAGCTCAAACTATAAGGTTTGACTGTCTGCGTGGATGGTAAAAACATTATGGACCATAGCACTTGATAGCTCTTGGGAGAAAAGTTTTTAAAATATTTTGGGGCATTATGAAACTGTGGCGGGACAAATTACAATATGGCAGCCTGCCACAGACACTGAATGTAGTAAATGAGACAATGCAATTTAACTGACTTGTGATTTTGTCTTCCACCACCCGTCAGGTTGCAGGACAGGAGGAGATTCTGAGTGTTTCCAAGGAGGACCTGGTGGCCTATCTATCCAATGACAGTCTCAACACAAAGGCGGAGGAGCTGGTTTATGAGACGATCGTCAGATGGATCAAACAAGACCCCAACTCCAGATCGCAGGTAATAAAGGAAGAGTGATGGGTGTGTTTGTGAATTGTCTGAGCACACACTGCAGGTGTATTATGGGATAAAGAAGTACGATAAAGCCCTTGTTACCACTGACAGTACAGATACTGTAGGTGGTGCATCGACCCTCGCTGTCGGCCCCCGAGAACTGCACAACATGAGAAACAAGAGGAGTTACTCCTCACTGTATCGTAGGTAGTGTTCATCAGCTTTGTGTTTCGGATGCAGCCTAACGCAGCAGTGGTTGATAATAATCCCAGGAGTGCTTTGCCAACAGAATGTGCTCTATTCTTAGTTTCACTTCATTTGTTAGTGAGACAAAAAATAACCAACAAAAAGACACAGCCACCTTTATTCTTCTGTCCACCTCACTGGTGTTTAATTGTACTCCTGCTGACTGTTAATCATGATCTAAGGTCATATCGCCGAGATAGGTATTGACACATTCAGCAGGTAGAATTTTAAAGAAATGTGGAATCAATAAGCCTCAAGGTCGGAGCTTCAACTCCAGCCAGCATTTATGAAAAGGTAAACAGACGCAGCACTGCAGACGGATATCCATCTGGCGGGCGAAAGCCTCGGGTCCTCATGATCTTTTATGGATTCAGTCACAAAACCCCATGAATTTGAAACTGACGATTTTTTAAGTATTTTATAGCTGTTTAAAAATGGAGGTGAGATTATTATCAGATAAATTAAACCAGTCCATCACTGTAAGAGTCACTCAGTCAGAGTAATGTCTTCTCGTCAAGCAGCAAGCGAGGGACGCAGCCTTATATCAGCGGAATCAGGTTCGGCGCAGACCTCGGCAATCAATGTTACTTTATCGGCACCAACTTTTATGTGGTACATCCGTCAATATTTGAATTTTTCACCTTTCGGATTAAACATTTAGCGTTTATCCTTTGAGATTATAGTGAAATCCATCTGGCAGGTATTAAGTGTCGGACAAAGCCGAAGAACAAACGGCTGAAAGCTGACGGCGATGCTTGTCAGAAATAAGATAAAGGGGGTTATTCACTAAGCCATTTTCAGACATGAACTCCGAATGTCTCGAAATTGTATCACAACTTTCTCTGGAGTTTGCAGAAGACAGGAAGTAACGTGTAAATTCCACTTAGATCACAGCACATCAACATCAGAACTGGCCGGTATCAAAACCTCTCAAATCTTCATCTGCGTTTCCTGCTTGTATGACTCCTCTTTTTCATCCTGACACATTTGTATTGTCGTTGTTTTTCACCATTGCATCTGTCGTGTGTTAGAAATGGCTTCAGTGCACCCACCTGCTCACCGTAAATCCTCTGGAGAATCTGTGTTCTCACATCGTGTTTTTACTAGGGGGGTTGGCCTGGAGATCAGTGCATGTCCCAATGCAGCTTTTAAATAAGAGAGAAACAATATACAGGGCTTGTTTGACATGGGTATCAATCTCTCCTCCCGACGAATCCACTAAAATTGGACTGTGTGTGGTGACTGATGGGAAAATTTGACTCGGTGGCCCTGCAAAGTCACATGGAGCCACGAGAAGGCCGGGTGCGCAGCTTTCAGGCGAACATACGATCCCCGTCATCCGTGTGGGGGGGAAAAAAGCCTCCAGCCAGCTCAGTTCAGTGGACTCCCGCAATCACACACTCTAATGGAGAGGTGCAGAGGTGAGTTACTCTGATGGAGTAGAGAAAAAAAAGAAATGGAACATTTTCCCGGTTGTCTGAACAACCCGCCGCACTGGTTCCTGAGAAGAGACACCGAGTCACCCCGTCTCCAAAGAGAGGGAGAGAGCAGGAGGAGAAGAAGGAGGGGTGGGAAGAGAGTCGGAGCGAGAGAAAGAAGCAGAGCGAGACAGAAAGACCGAAATAGCCGTGGAGTGATTGAGAGAAGAGAAAAGCGGTGGCGAGAAATGAAGAAAAGTGGACTGGAGAGAAAGAGCCACTGGGTTCTAATCTGATATCCAGTGGTTTGTGCTTCTGCGCAGAGGCATGACATCCAGGGAGCGGAGATGCGATTGAGCTCTCGGTCAAGCTCAACTCCTCCTGCCCATGTGTGACCGGGAAGAAAGACCGAAGAAACAACTAGCAGGGCCCGGTTCCGGCAGAGGGAGCAGGAGAGGAGGAGGGCAGGGAGAGAAAAGACTGCTTCCCTCATGCCACAGGAGAAGGTCACGCGATCCTAAGGGCTGACTTTACATGCATGGCCCGCCACCAGCTCATCACTCCCATGCTCCCTCGCCTCCGTCCCATCTGCCCGTTCGGAGGCAGAGAGCAGCGGAAATCACTCCCCCAGAAACTGTGACACTTTTTAATGACATGTCAGGGCAGAATGTCACAGCGCTGCCGAGGAGCTCAGGCAACACGGGGGGGGAAAAGCTCGAACCCTTGAGCTAAGTTTGTATGCGTTTTCATTCGTCGGAGCGTGTGTGTTTATGTGGGTCTTTGTGCGTTTGTGTGTCTGTGCATGCGCTGTGGGTTGTAAGCTGCAGGCTACAGAGTGGAAAAGTGGCATATTGAAGGCGCTGGGTAAATAATATGCAATTTTCTCTCTCCGGTATGCTGTCACTAACATCCAATGGCACCAGGAAACGGGGCCCGGACATCGCTCAGAGACAGAGGAAGAGCATTGGAGTGTTGATAATGGTTTGCTAGGAGACACAAAGTCACTGAATGAAAGAGGACAGCCGTTACAGTTTTTGTTTTTTTTTGATTGAATATCATTGAAGGTGGGCTGCCCTGCAAGCATCTGTATACATCTGTTTCCATATTTGAGAGAAAAATGGGAAAATGCTGAGGGGAATCTCTCACAGTTTTTTATTACTTAAAAAAAAAAAAAGAGGGGAAGATTAGACAGATAAACACATCATTCAATAATGCAGCCCTAGAATAAATTATTTATATATATACATATATAATGTACACATATCTATCTATAGACACATTGTGCTCGTGAATATGCAGAATCTGTTTGCAAAGGATCCGATTTTGGGGGGAGAAGGCTTCTGGATTCTAGTTTGACCGATCACAGTTGAGACCAAAAGAGGTGGAACATGCGTGACCTTTTTATTTTATTTCCATTTATATGCAGAAAGCTTTTCACAGAACTTTGCCTTAATTTTGCCTGGACCTGAAACACCTGCACAAAGTGTTGCTGTTTGTTTGTTTAATATGTCGAAAAATCTTGTGGTTGAGTCCGACTCCAATCAGGTCGTATACCAAAAGGATCATAACTAAGACTAACAAGTTAAAAGCTGAAAGGAGAAGGTTGCGGTGCCTGCAGCCGTAACTCCCCAAAACATTTTCTGTTGCCCGTAAAGGCTCATTCGTCATCAGACAACAGCCAATGGGCTCCAAGATTGATGCAGATATAACCTCTAAACACAGAGATACTGTTGCTTTGTACATTTGAGACTAAATCACACTCCTCCCTGAATTTTCAGCACACTGCTCCCATAAGTCACATAAACAAGAGCCTGTATAAAGAGTTCCCTGCGTGGTGTTTTCTCTCTGAAGGTGCTGACACAGAGCGACCTGTCCTTCATTTCTCCCCGTCCTTTGTCGGAGACACCTCCCAGACACACGGCTCCAATTATAACAGGCCCCGTCTCTGCCAAATCCCTGAATAGGACCTCCATTACGCCTGATTTCAACATATTTCATAAAGGATCCTATCTTGCCAGGTGACTTAACCTGACAAAAGAGGCAGATTAATTGGCTCTTTGGAAAGTGGCCAGCTAATGGAACATCTAAAAAGGAGAGTTAATGGTGTATTTTCATGATAAAAAAGGCCACCGCTGCCATTAGCAAGGACCCACTGTCCACTCGTCAGAAATAACACTGGCCTGCCCTTACATTTCCGGCTCCCAAGCCCAATTAATGCAGTTAAAGGTTTTATTTCATACTGTTACGGTTTTCTAGTTATGAATTTGGGGAGTTTTGTACAATTCATTCTGCTATTATGGTGATGTGATTCTTTTATTTCCCCTCCAATACTCATTAAGAAGAAGAAAATCATTTTCCCAGAACAAATGATGCTATCATTATGTAGTTAGAGTGCAAAAATTATCAAAGGACAAAAAAATGCTTTGAGGCTGTTGAGGGATATAAACTGAGTATCGCTGTTTTACGATTCATTTACCTTCAAAACTAGGAATGACCCTTTCACTTTGAATTTAGCGATTCTCTTTTTAAGCTCAACTTTCAAAACAGACACTTTTCCTGATCGCACGCCCCTGTAAAAAAAGGTTAATTGTTTTTTTTTCTTCCTGAGATGAGGAGCTTCATGTCAAAACAATCATCTTTGAAGAGGAAAGAGAAAGTGTTGAGTGGGGATGAATGCGGCGCAGGCCACCGCCAGCATGAACTGTGACAAATACGCCGCTCTGGACGGGACACAGCCCGGCAATGGAGATTGATGCAGGGAGCAGTCGTCGCTTTTCCTTCTGCTTCTCTGCCTCCTTTTCACTTTATCTCTTTCTCTCTAAGACACACACACACACACACACACACACACACACACACACACACACACACACACACACACACACACACACTAGGACACGAGCATGCTGTACTCAAACGTTCACACAAGAGTGGGACTCACTTGTACATCAGCGCGAGCACTACTTGTGTATTATAGAGTGGACGGGATCTGATGCAAGCCAGTGGGCCCCAGACCTCCGTTCTCATCTGTGTCCTTTGTCGTCCCAGAGCGCACTCAGTCCTGATGTGTGCAGCCAGTTGAACCACAGCTGCTCAACCCTGGCGGCTGCATATCCAGAGCAAGTCGAAGGCATCTCATTTCCTCTGAGTTCTCTTAAAAACACAACAGAGTTGCACGAGCGATACGGAGCATGGAGAACAAACAAATTACACAGTCTTTTGAAAGGAAGCAATCTTCAGTTCTCCCAAGATTCATGAGGAATAATAAAAATATACTTATCAGAGGGCAAAATACAGAGTTTACGATTCAGGGAGTTGACAAACAAGCCAGAAAGTTTTATGTTACAGCAAGAGCTCTTTCCTACAAATATATTTTTGAATTAAAAGAGCGAAGCAACGTTTTTGTTTCTTCCTCTCTGGATGAAATCACGCTGAAATAAGGCTCAGAGGAGAACACGCTGCACCTGTCAGTGGTCGCTCAGGGCAGCAGTCAGCGGCTGTCGTTCGCTACGTCTCCCTCCATCCCCCATCCATCCATCCCTCCATCCATCCCTCTGGCTGATGCGCAGTCACAGTCATGCAAGCGCAAAAAATACAAACAAAAAAAACGTCTACAGCAAAGCATCTCTTGAACCCAAATGAAGTGCCATTTGCGAGAGCATATTTTACTCATCCATAATGTGTTACCAGGAAACAAAAAGCACGAGCATGTGTTTTCACACAGAAAAACCTGCGCTGGCTCAAAAAGGACACTGAGCCGTGGTCATTTCAGCTGAGTGGGTTTGTTAGCGACGTGAGGCTAAACATGGGCACACGCCCTATTGAACACACACGTGGGAATCAGAGAGTGAGTGAGAGAGTGTGTATGTGTGTTTTTTTGGGGGGGACATTCAATGCTGTGTTTTAAGCAGCAGGTCGTCCATTTTTCACACTAAAGCAGACACACACTCCTATCCACTCAAAGCAAAGCAAATAGATACGACAATCCATGTGTCATTTATTTGATGCCGCTGTGGCACTGAATGTCACACACACACACACACACTAAGAGGCGTTAGTCTTCGCTGACAGTAGCGGAATGGGAAATGCACTGTGGACATTTGTCATCTGTGTTAGCGGATGGCGGCCTCCTGGCGGTTTCTCTGCTTCCTCTGACAGGTTTGAGAGGCTCCCAGTTAGACACATTATCCCTGCCTTCCTGCCTTTCAACCCATTCTGATCCGTGGACATCCTGCCTGCCTGAATGTGTGTGAGTGTGTGTAAGAATAAGAAAAGGGTGATGTTTTGTTCGGCTGTGCGGCATAATTTTCCCTGGGAGTTTAGCAGTAGAGGCAATCTGACCGGGTCTGCAGAGCATGTGCATCTGCTACCGCTGAGGGTGTCGACATGGTGTGTTTGTGCACTTGGTCGAGAGAGGAAGTCACAAGGTGTTATATGGGATGCATTTCAGAGTACAAGCTGATAAACATATGGACTTGTCATTAAAAACTCCAAGGAGAACGGAAGAGGGGGGAAAAAGTGTGTTTTGGCGGAACAGCTTCAAAGTAGCATCTCCATATGTCGTCAAGCTCCTGCAGAAACTTCCCATATGCTTTTTATTAAGTATGAGAAAAGATCACAACCTGTACTTTTTTTTAATGCACAATAGGCTCTGTATCTCTCCATCTGCGCTGTAGCTTTTATGATTTGAATCCATTACATGTTAAGAGTATACACAGATCGCTTGGATGAGTGGGCGAGAAGATGAAAATGACAGGTCACACCATTCGCCTGGTGAGACGGCGCTCGCACTCCCTCTGCGTGCCGGTGCATGAGTGAGTGGCTGCTTGAGAGCTCGTTGGGAAGGGAAAGAAAATGGGAGTCAGATGTATTCAGCCCGCTCTTGTGTGCTGAGTGCACGCACGTCACTCATTAGCCTGGGTTTAGTGAGTATTCTCATTTACCTGGTTCATGTCACACGTAGACAAAATAACAATCTAACCCTTTTAGCACAGCATTCATAATGGCGTGCACCAGAGGCATGCACTCCTCACTCACGGGTGCTTCCGGAGAGGATGGTAAAAGCCTCCATGCCTTCGCTTCCATCCATATTTACCAGACATAACACCTGAGGAAGGTTTCGCTCTCTGTTTAAATATCACTTCTGTTACTTACCTTTCGGATTAGCTTTTCAGATACAGCAAAACCTGCCTTCGGCTCAGTATCAGAGATGTAAGAAATCTTGACTTATACGCATAAAGCACAAGACTGGAGTAATTTCACTTACTGAAGAAGTAAGCCTCAGTTGCATGTTGGAAATATTATTGTAATCCCATGAGTTTATCTGCCTCCAAAAGAGGAGATTTAATCCACACACGGGTGAAAGAATTTTGGCAGTTTGGCTTTTGAGCTAAAAAGAAAGGGTGAGACAGGAAGAAGAGATGGAAGAATGAAAGGGCTAAACCATTTAGAGTTTGTTGTATGATATTAATGTCATTGTGCAGAGTGATGATCTTTTCTAAAGAAGGACATTTTCTCTGCCTCCATAAGACCAGAATACTTAATAATTACTTCACCCTTCAAAAACATTCTTCAGCTGCACTTTCTGTAGAGGCTTTCAAGGATATGTCTGTTCCATGAAGCTACACTTACTGGAGGCCAATGATGATGTTTCTCATCCTTCAACTTAACAAACATGGGGCAAAATGTCCTTTTTAAATATTTATGATTATTATTATTATTATTATTATATTATTTTATAGGTTGTGTAAGTGTACCTGTTGGTGATTTCATATTTTTGTCGATAAAATTAAAATGTGATCACAAAAAACAAAATGAAGTTTTGGTCCCTGCCATGTTGTGCTGGTGACATTTGCACAGTATTGATGGAGTGGTACAGCTGTGCTTGTTCAGCATGATAAGTAGCCTACCTAAAATGGCAGAAACCATCTTTCGGGAAATGTATTCGACTTGAACTTTGATTTTATTACTTTGCTCCATGTCCCATCTGCTAACATGGAGGGAACAGGGTTTATGAGTTATACTGCAGTCAGCCACCGGGGCCAATCGAGATGTTTTGACTTACCTTTTGGGAATTGTCATATTGTTATTGTTACCTAAATGCTAGCCTTGGCCTGCTTGCATGCTGATGTTCATCAGGTATAATGTCGACCATGTTCACCATCGTAGATAAGCATGTTTGCTTGCTAACCTGTATAAGTTAGCACTAAACACATAGTACAGTTGAAGCTAATAGAAATGTCATTTGTTTTGTGGGTGATCAGTAATGAACCAAATTATTATACAAAGTGAAAATTGGACATCCTGATGCTGCTCGATGGAGTCAATAGGATTTATCCTCTGAGACCCTGAAAATCCGTGAGCTTTGACCAACGTTATTGAGTCGGTCCGACTGACAGACCATCGTCTTCAGAACATGCTGCTAGCACGGCTAACAAGCTTACCTGTTACAGCAGACTGCTTTTCACTGCCATATCCATTAAACTGATTTGTAGTATTTGCACAGACAAATAAAGAGCCATTTAAAAGCTTTGCAGAGCAAATATGAAATTACTCCTCCCCCAAAATACATGATTTAAGTATATTTTGTCAGTGGCAAGCAATTTAAAAGAAAACATGGTAATTACAGTGATTAAAAACCATAACAGGGATGAACCTGACCAGTCCCCCCGTGCACCTGACCCCCACTGTATGAAGGCTGTATAACCGCTGCTGGTTAACTGACCTAAATTTGATTTGCATGAAAGCTTGTGATTAGAAAAGGGGCTGCCGCTGCTAATGGCTGTCCATTTAGCATCCATAAGTGAATTCCCTGTCCTCAATGCCAGCAAACGAAATCATACAAATACAAATAAAAGACGAAGTAGCTCAAAATCCTCCCAGCAGAAAGAAGAGGAGGATATGGAAAGCATAACTGTCTGTAGCAGCATCAGAGCGACAAGCAAATGTTCTTGGTTTTCTCTTAAAAACACTGTATTTCAAAAGATAAAGCACGAACCCTGAGTAAAGCATATCTGCAATCATTTCCGCTTGAGTAGTTTCAATGGCTGGCACGAAGTGAGACTTTTTTTTTTTTTTTTTCTGTGGGGCCCGATACTTTGGATTTGAATATTAGCAGCAAGTGTGCAACTCTCCCTCATTTCCATGCCGATGTATGCGTGTGTGGGAGGAAGAGCGAGGAGCAGGAATGGAGGCGGCGAGAGAGAGAGACAGAGAGAGACAGAAAGTGAAAAAGAAGTGGGAGAGATAGTGAGTGAGTTAGAACTAGAGAGGAAGAGTATATTTTTTTCAGAAAGAAAGGCATGGAGAGAGAGAGATGAGGGAGGAAAAGAGCCCGGAATTAACCCACCACACACACACACACACATACAGGGGGGGGGGGGGGGGGTATCCCCCATTTAATCCATGCTTGTTTATTTAATCGGAGGTCAGCCTCAGTGATTTGACATTTGTCTTAATCTCCTGGACAAGATTTTCAGTCAAACCAGCCTTTGGACCAAAGACACCGGACCAGATTAACAACAAATATGACCACGACCAAAACGTGATTACAGCGCGATACAGTCACGCTACAGACCTCACTGCAGCAGCGTGTCCATCTGTCTCTCTCTGTTTTCACCATGTGCAAATATGTGCATATTTGTGGGTGTGTTTTAGGTGTTTTCACTCTATGTAGTAGTCCTTACCTTAGTTTTTGATTCCAGAGACCAGATGCTGCGTCTTTGAGGGAGTTTTACTGCCATTTTCAAAGATGTTTGGCAAGTGAAGACAGGACACAACAGATGTGGGTCTGTGTGTAGCTAAGGTTTGCAGATGGTACATATGCTTTTGTTTTGTTTTTACTTCATCTTAAGGTAAAGGAAAGTTAACTTGGGGTGTGTGTGTGTTTGTAAGTGTACATGTGTGATCGCACATAGGACATTTCGGTAAAGTGAGGACATCTTGGCCGATCCTCACTTTCCCAGAGGGTTTATAACGTGTAAGGACTTCTATTAAGGATTTGATTTGGGTTTAGGTTAGGGTAAGGCATTTAGCTGTGGTGATTTAAATTAGAGTAACAGGCTAGGGACTGCATTATGCCAGCCAGTGTCCTCACAATGATAGTAGTACGTGTGTGTTTGTGTGAGAACAAGCACTGATGGATGTGGGTGTAGTTTTCACCGTGTGCCAAGACAATACTGCTAATGAGAACATGTGTGTGGAGCCCTTACGCAGCTTCTTCCGTCCATCATGTCCTGAACTCTTGACCTGTTTGACTGGTTCTGCTCAGAGTTCACCTACTCTTTGAATTCTGAAGGCAGCTTGCAGTGTTACCCACACTATTGTATTCTATTTGTAGGAGAAGGTGACTGGCTTCTTACTTCTAAACAAAATAAATAGCTAGACAATGTGTACAGCTTCACTGCGTCACGCTGTGTAGAAGAAGTAATGTGTTGGGGTTTGGTTGTTGCGGTTTGATAAGCTTACCGATTGCAATGGGTCAGTGACGAATGCACCTCGAATGACAGACACTCAGATAGGGTCAGTAAAGAGACATACAGGGATAGTGAAAACTTTATGAATTTATTTAAGGTCCACAAGAGCGAAATCAATGTGCAGCTCTGCAGTGAAATAAGATTTATCCCATTTTAATAGTAAAAGAAGTAGAAAATCAATATGTGGCTGCAAATGTTAATTTGTGGTGGGCCACACACACACATACAGACAGATATCTTTCCCAGGATCCACTGCAAATGAGGCCGGGACACTCTTAGTTGTGTGATGCAAAGTTATACACCGACACACTGACAGTGGCAGGTAATTCAGAGTCTCCAGTCCTTTTGAGCTGCATGTTACACACATGCAAACTCCTAAAGAAACATTTATGTGCAGGGCCCTTCGCTCCAATGCCGACTGCTGAAAGTAGGAGCAAGTTTTTATTTTGCACGTAACAGTGGCTGTTTGAGCACATTTATTTATACCATGGCACTGAGCTCACCTCCCGACTGAAACTGCAGCATATGCAGTTTTAATTTAGCTCTGAGGGTCAGGACGGTCAGTGACAGACCTTTTTCAGGTGACCCGCAAATCTCATGAGCCAAAATCAACCTTAAAATCCAGTAAAGTTGAGTCCTTAAGTCTGATATGTCTTTTTAATATTAGTCTGACACGTCATAAGGATCAAGTAGGTGAGGTTGAGGCAAAACCTGAAGAAGTTTAGGTTGTAATAGAAAAGCAAAGCAGGAAGCCTGGAGCTTAAGTCACCTCGGTTTGTGTGTGACAGGACTCAGTAATTACTGGGTCAAATCTTGCACTATAGGGGAACTTTAATTGGAAGCAGTAGCTTATCCTGAGCTAGTGATTCTTCCCTAAAGAATATCTCTGTATGCTAAGCAGCTTGCTTTGCTCTCACCTTCTCACAGCGTTTGAGCTGAGGCGCTGGGAGCGACCGTCACTGTTTATGTGGGTATTGAGCTGTTTGTTTGATAAACTGTTGGGTAAGCTGTGTGCGTTCGTGAAAGAGAGGGGCGAGCGTTTGGCTCCGAGCTCGCTGGCAGAGAGGAAATGTCATCAGCAGATTTATTTGACTGGCGCAGAACCGTCACATCCTCTCTCCCATCCTCTCTTCAGTCCTCTTCAGTTCAGTTAGCGTGTCTTTTCAATTTCCTTGTCCTGCTACCGCTCTCCTTTTCCTGTGTCCTCTCCTCTCTGCTGTCCCTTTCCCCTCTTGTCCTCCTCTTTGTCCCCTCTCCTGTTATCTTCTGCTGTCTTATTTCCTCCTTTCTGGTCCGATGCACCCGGGACACCGGCAGCAAACAAATGGGACACATGCCAGAGGAGGAAAAAAAGCCTCAGGTGGGAGAGGGAGATGCTTAGGCAGAGTGTCAGCTTATCATTTGTTCTCCCCCTGAATAATGTGTTTTCTGCGAGTGTGTTGTTCTGTCGCTCTCCCTCGCGCCGCTCGGTCACGCTGCTTTGAGCCGAAAAAGGTCAGCGGGGGTCAGACTCCGTCCAGCTCCCTGTCGCTCCGTCCACACTTGTTCGCAGCTTTTACTGTCGACACAGATGAGACTCCCATGGGGGTTAGAGACCAGCACACGTACACATGTACACAACCACAGAGAGAGCAGGAGGAGCTATAGACAAAGTTGCCATGGGAACAGGCTGTCCTGTGTCTGAAAACCTTTATGATATAGCATACATAAATGGTATATGTATGCACACCCAGTGGTGGAACAAACCAGCACACACACAAATACTCAATTCAATTCAAATTTGTTGTATAGTACCAAATTACAACAAACATCATCTTTACAAAGTAAGGTGGAGACGTATATAATATATATATACACACACATATTGTATGATGCTATGGTCAAAGATTTGTATTATTATCAGGTTCCTCACTGTTAAAGCTCCCTCAGAAGAAAAGGGGCCAATTTAAAGCTATATCGGGTCAAAATGTGTCTGATTTTTGTTCAATGTTCACATCTCTAGCAAGTAGTGTCTCCGGGCTAGAATGTGTTACATGAACCATTATATTAACAGAAGTGGGTCTCGATTTAGCTGCTGCAGACAAATAGCACTCTGAAATAATCAGAAGCAGAAGGTGCAAGTGGTGCGATATTCCCTGACTTTTTATTTTGGCTCTTGCGGTGTAGCAAATGCACATATAAAAGTGGGATGGTGAGCAGATCCTGCTGAAAGACATTTGCCAAATGTTATGTCTGTTATCTCTTTATCCAAAGTTCAACGTCTCCATCGAAGAATTAGAAGGTTCTCGAGTTTCTTTCACTTTGTTTTTGAAATGTAATGAAATGAGTAAATACACCGATAATGAGGCACACATGATAAAGGCGTATCTGCGTTCTGAAGGATATTTTTCTCGTTTGTCTTGCTTTGCCAGGTCCTTTTCTCCTGCACAAGTACAGAAATAGAACGCATGCAGGGTGTTGAACTGCAGCTTTGAGGGCCTGACACTGACAGTAACGGATCTAAGGGTCTCACTGCAAATAGGTTTTCACACTCTAACAGCCCCGTGCTTTTATAAAATATCACATGAGATATTACATGAGCAGCTTTCCCTATCATCTCTAAAAAAATAAATAAAGGGTTATTTGGGTACCGGGGAAAAAAAAATCCTATAATGAGATTGGGAGTTAATCCAGCTGTTCTGAGGAAGATGTTAGTGTCTTTGTTCACTGACTCTGATCCAGTGTGTTTTTATCTGCTATTTGCTTGTAAAATCTCTTTGATCATTGCTGGCACATTCACTCAGTCCAAACTAGTTTAGATGTCTGCAGACGCTGTTTTATTAGCGTTTGCTTTTGTTTTCTCTGTATTTTTCCCACACTCGCTGATTGCTGCCTGCAACATCCAACTGGCCTTTTTTCTAAAACGTGAATTTCCATCTCTCTGTTGGTCTCCTCAGCATTTATCCGAGCTGCTGGCGGTGGTGCGTCTTCCCTTCATCCACCCGTCCTACCTGCTGAACGTGGTGGACAACGAGGAGCTGATCAAGTCGACGGAGGCGTGTCGCGATCTGGTCAACGAAGCCAAGCGCTACCACATGCTGCCCCACGCGCGGCAAGAGATGCAGACGCCCAGGACCCGGCCAAGACTTTCTGCTGGTAAACACACACTCCTCACATGTATATGCAAACTGAATAATCTTAAGCCTGGGTGACAGTAGAAGATAGGTTCATGATCTGCCATCTACTGGTGTAATTGATTCAGAACACTTATTGGAGCTCTCTTCATGACAACACGGAAGCAAGTCAGTTCTTTGAAATGGGCTTTTCTATCTTGGGCATGTCTCGTCTCGCGGTTACATTTTTTAGTCACGCCATGACACCAGACTCCAAACACAATCTGCCAAATACCGTGAGAATGAACACATTACAAAACATCTCAATAAATTATCAGACATGTCGAATTGAAATACAAGTGAACACAGAAGGATGCTCATCCAGACGTGACACGGAAGGACATTTACTGATTAAATTAACACCTTGTTGAACGCTTGGTGTGAAAAAACTTCTTGAAATGTCCCTTCAGACCTGAACAAAATGTAAATGAATGAAAGAAGCAGATCCTCATGGCACATCGTTCCACAATGAACAACAAAACATTAGTTTCAGAGAAAAAAATTACAATATGGGCAGGTAACGCATCTGTAATAACAACATTTTAGTATTTTAATTTATCATTTTAAACTTTCATCAAATTAATCGTTAATCTATTTAAATGTTTGTTGCGTAGAATTATGATGAAGGTTGATAATCATTTATCAATGTATCCTGAACAATTTATGTAACCCCACTTATTTGCTCCCATAAACAACCATCCACTATTCATAATATTAGAGGTAATACAGTGGTCAAGGAGTCACTGACTTGCCATTGCAGTGTATTAATTTGTGCCCACAGCTGGAAAGCAATGGCTTAGAGCTCTGTGATGTTTTCCACACAATGGGTAGACGGTAGTATTTCCAGATGACCATTTTTTACTTTCCACTGTCAAACAACTCTTCTTCTGAGGCCAAGCCTGACAGAGGCTACCACAAAAGCTGAAAGTCGCCAAGCAGAACATTGGCTTCCCGTGGTTTCTGTGTGCTACCGAGTTCTTTTACAGAGAACATGTTAACATCTCCTGTCACAACTTCTGAACGCCAGCGAAGGCACGGCCGGGTCTCTCCTCGCTTTCCTGAGCAACCCAGCCAACCGTCCCCTGTCCAACTACCGCCGATGTCCAAGCCATTGAAGACCCGTGTTTGTTTACATCATTAAAATCAAAGAATCATTCATGGAAATTGGAAGGCGGCTGCAAATTGCTTTTGGCCGCTAGATTTCCCCCCCCTCAGGTCGGCCAGGGACCTCGTCTTTCCCCCCGTAAAGAGCCGGCTAATTGCGGTGTCTGCCGGGCGTTATGAGCCTTGCCCCAGCACACCTTACCATTCAGCACGAGTCATTTTCTGCTTGGTAGAATAAAGATAATTGCCTAACAAATGGCACTTTATGCGGAGGTCAGTTCACCAGCCAACTCTTGTTGTCCGTCCAATGTGTGCGTTTGTGAGTCAACAAATGCTGGGGGAATTGCGTTAGGTTAATATTTTTGCTTTCTTAATTGCCTTTAATGCAGTCGCACGAGGGTTTATAAAGAGTCGTTTGCCTCTCGAGAGGAGACATTTGTGGCTTTACATGCGCACAGCGTTGTCCCATTACTCATCCTCGATCCAGCGGTTTCTCTTTGTTCTCAGCAGTTTTCTCCAAGTGCTTTCTGCCAAGGCCCATTTCATAGTGTTTGGTATGTGCATATCATATACGTCCTACAGCCCCATTATGCAGGCTGAAGTGAGTATTGATTTGCAGCAGCTTGTGGCTCTGTACAACAGAATTATATAAATGCATAAACGCTGCTGGGATGAATACATTCATGATGCATTGTACCCCGATGGCTTATGGGATGAGAAATATATGTAAGTTTTCCCACATCAAGTTTTGAACTCCTGCAGCTGAAGTTGTTATTAAGACTGGCAAAGTGTGCTTTGTGTTTGTGTGTCTATTTCATGAGGTGGAAAATGTGTGTACGCTGATTCTTTGTTCGGATAAATAAGAACCTACTCCGACATTTTGTTTCGTTGTGTGTATTCCTGAAGGCCTGAGCATGTTTTTTTTGTTCATGCCTGAGCATGCATCTCTGTGTCGGCAGTCGTAATTGTTTGTGTGCATGCATGTGTTGCTCAGCCATCTGCTGCATTGGACAGGATGGGCCCAGCACAGCGGGGGGGCACCGTCACTGGGACTGCAGGCTAGACGTCGGGGACTAGCACGTGGACATGCAGGACAGAGAGGAAGATTGAATAAAAGCTGGTCGCGGAGCTTGAGGTTGCTGAACAATGTGGTTGCCGTGCAGAGGACCAGAAAGTGACGGGACGTGGGAGAACAAGAGGAGAGGTCGGGATGTGGTCGGAGGGAGCGAGGCGGAGAGGGAGCCGCAGGGAATCGGAAATGAAATTTTGAAGGGCAGACGTTTGATTGAGTTTATTCCCGGAGCTTGTGTCTACTTGTGTAAGCAGTAAGTGAGCGTGTGGGCGTGCGTGTTTCTGCGTGTGTATTTTAAATGTGCGCAAGCAGATGGGGCACCACCTGAGCTCGGTTGATAAGTCTGTCAGGCGGAAAAAAGAAAGGAAAACTGCCATCCGTGAAGCACTTCTTGCTGAGCACAGTCAATCTGTGAACTTGTGAGTCGCGTGCATATGTGAATGTATAATAGTGGGAGTGTTTGTGCTCGTGCGGTGTGTGTGTGTGTGTGGACACGTGTTTAAAGTGACTCAAACCTTCTGTCTTTTTACCAGTGATAAATAAAGAAGCTTTTTTTTTGGTGAGACAGAATTTAAACTAACACTCCTTCAATTTAGTCCAATAATAGAAGTTAAAGTATATAAATATATATTAATACTTTAACATTGAAGCCAGTATCAGTGTTTGGAATAGCAGTAGTTTAAAGAGCAACTTGCAGTTTGTAGATAGCAGTAAATCAGTGTGTAGGGAAATTCTAAGAAATATGCTCAGACTTGTTTGTTAACATTAATAATATTAATAATAAAAACTACAATGAAAATCGTAAGAGCGCAAACCTCCGCCAAGTCCCAACAGTGCCCTTTAGTTCAATCAAGCTTCACCAAATTACACACGCTCATAGATATCAGTTCCCTAAATATGCCTTTTCATCTAAATTCATGAATTATTCCCTGGGAAGATGTGAAAATGTTTAGAGGCGCCTGTACGGAATGTTGGAGACAGAGAAAGAATTATTCCTGTATCTTCCCCATAATCTGGATCCGCACCACAATGAAATAAATTCTTCCCTGACTCATACAATGTCTTTTTACCAAGGTTTGTGGAAATCTGCTTGGCTGTTGTTGTGTAATCTTTCTAACAATAGGACCGTGGGTTAGTATAGACCTTAGTATAGACCTATAGGTTAGAGTACATTGTTGTAGGAAGTCAGACACACAGAACCATGCTCAGCGTCCCCCCTCCCCTCGTCTTCAGCCTTTGTCAAAGCTTAGCCACGAGTCAAGGCTGCTTGCCATTCTCTTCTTCATATTGGAGACAAATGAATCTTTTCGCCTTACTTTACTCGAGAAAGAAAAAAACATGTATTTCATTGTCAAACTGTTCCTTTAAAGAGAACTGTGCAGAACATTTTGGAAAGTAAAGTTGTCAGTTCTTTCATACCAGTGGCACTGCGTGTAGATCTCTGTACATTCAACAAATAGAACATGGACAACATATGTTGTGGGCGGCCATTCATGCACTGTACATACATATATATATATGTATATGTGTGTGTGTTTATTTCTACAGTGTGTGAGTGTTGTGTGATATAAAAAAATGCTGTATATTGAAGCACTGTATTGTGCTTGGATGAGTGAATGTGACTGGTGCTGTGAAGGGCTTTCGGTGGTTGATAACACAACAAAGCTCTCCATGAAATACAGTGTGTTTACATATTTGTGATTTGCTGAAATAGGCAGAGACATATTATTTTGTAAAGTCGTTACAGCAAGTGGGCAATTTACTCATCCAGCAGACCCAAAGCAACAGTAACATTAATTTAAGTCAACTGACTCATATGCTGTGTTTTTAATATTGACTCTGCTTTTATCTCTGTTTAGCTTTCACCAGCTCCTCAGGGAAATATCTGTTGGTTTTCAGCTGCTGAACGTTCCACTGTGTTACCATCCAGTCGTAAACTTTGTCTGACTGCCACTTGGTGCTGGGCAGGTAGCAGTGCAGTGGGTGTAGAGAGCTTGTTTTTGCAGGGAACCGGTCCCTGCTGCTTCTGCTTCTGCTGCTGGAGGAAAACAATCCTGCTGATAGAGAAGTGGGAGTGAATTTAAAACAGTGAAGATATGGGATGTTAAACCAATCCAATTAGTTAGAAATATAATGCTGTAAGTCTCCGTAGAGCTGCAAGTGCAGAGTCGCTAATCACGGATTCTTTACTATAGTGACACCTTTTACATTACATTAAATTACATGTCGTCCTTTTATCCATTTTTAATAATGACTAAAGCAGCTTTAAATATTTTATAACGACGGTTTAGAATCCTGGTGAATCGTCGATAGTAGTTTGAAATGTGTTGGGAAAATCTCTCCCATTCTTTATTTACCAGTGAAATGTTGTTGTTTTTTTGTTCATCTTAAATCTTTGGTATCACATAAAGGATAAGAAAGCTATGATTATGAATGTTAATGGCCTATGAATAAACACCCTGCGATGTGTTCAGGGACGGCATGAGAATGTTTTTATCCAACGAAAAAGACTGATGTTTAATGAGCCATCGCTGCATTAGCTGTAAGCCCTAAAAGCAGCATTTCTATTAGAGCTGAATATAGAAGCATTTTCCACAGACCCGTTAACTGTCTTGTTTGCTCAGGTTTTCCCTCAAATTGAATCCTGCTGTGCCGCATTGTTGTAACTCCGTTCTTTTCCCTTAATTGCCCGGTTTTTATTGAATGTAAATTTTTATAGCACACGCTCTGGAAGGTCCTGCCATGTCTTCGTGCACTTTGTGCTCCTGTGCAGAGTTAATGGAACCAGCCTCAAAATGCACCGTGTACCGACACTGGACAACATCTGCACACAGCTGTTTTCCTCTCAGAGTTACGACGAGGCAACAGTCGTAAAGGTCTAACCAGCGAGACATAAAGTTTATTTTTGCGTCGCCCGGCTGACTGGAAATGAGACAGTTCACATTCGCACTTTGCACCTACTTTGCATTTTGGAGCGTTTAACTAAGTGAATAGTGTTCACATTAATTTTATGAGATTGTTAATTAAGGGGCCCAAAAAGATATTCGGCATAGAAATTGCTTTGTTTAATCCTCAAACTTAAACATCATTTCAGATTTAAAGAATGCTTTGTATGCTTGGCTTTTTAATTTGCATCAGAGCGTGTGTTCAGTGGAGTGTGGCTCGGCCTTCTATTTGCTAACACAACCTATAAATGGTCAGTATTTATTTGAGCCTTTTCTAGTCTTGATGACCACTTGAACACCTCACTGTAGTCCCACCCATTCATCCATTCATACGGTACATCTATGTGCGGCACTTTCTCTACCATACATCACTTATACCCCTGAGTTGCCCAAAGGCACTTAGGCATGCAGAATGGGGGAAATGCGGATCAAATCGCCAACCCAGCAACCCTGAATCCAACAGGACATAGATGATGACTGATTTTGTGTCTGAACCTATACACCAATGTTTTCCCCAATTACGATCAATGAATCCAATTTTATTTTTACAGCCCGTTATCACATCACAAGTTTCCTCGTAGCACTTAAGATGATGCAACATCCTCGGCCATCAACCCTCGACTAGAGTGAGGAATAAACGACTTAAAAACACAGCTAACATGACCAAACCTGAAAAATTCTCCACAATTGTAGATGGCATTATGTGTTTTTATTCTATTCGTATTACTTACTATATTTCCTTCCTCAGTGTTCTGCTGCCGTAGTGAACTCCTCAGGGTGGCAGAGAGGATGTAGCTGTTGTCTTGTTAACAGCCTCGTGACTTTTGCCCAGAAAGGAGTCTTGGGTAAAGTGCAAACGAAGAGTGCCTCATAGTGAATCCACTGTATTCTGCGTACTGTATGTGTATCCAGTAGCGGCTAATTGGCTAATTAGAGTGTGGATGTGCATCTGATTAGATGTCATTAGACTTTCCAGGGGATCGGGGGGATCAGCCACCAGGTGCTGGGATTTTCCTCACAAACCTTCTTTTTTTTTTGTCTGAAGACAAATGCCGCGCTCTGGTTTCGGTGATGTTTACATCCTCTTGTGTTTGTTGTGCTTTAGAGGAGCGAGAAAAGTTTTTCTTCAGTACACATGATGTGTGCTCACTTGCACGTGCAGTGGCGAACCTTTGGGTTTTGCTCCCGTTTCCTCGTCTCTACATGTGTCGCTGTGCTCAGCTCCGAAGAGGGAGGAGAGCACCAGGGCAAACTGTTAACTCAACCCAGCCAAGTGGAATAGCACTCAGACAAATGAGCTGTAATGACTAGGAGACACAGGGGTCCAGCTCAGCTCACACTGTTTCTCTGTCTCGCTTGCATACGCGCACACACACACAGACACACACACACACACACTGTTAAACCTTTAAGTACATACACTGTGGAAAGGAATCCTTAAACAGTGGCTGCACTCTTTCCGAGGTCTGTCTCTGTCTCTCTCCGTCAACTTCATCATCTGTAATCAAGTAATCATGAGTCTAAAGGCGGAAACGCAGCAGCAGCATTAAGGGCCACTGAGAGGAGATTTTTTATGATGCAGCCCGTGTTTAACATGAGTGCAGCACAGAATTCTGGGCCCTATACATCAGCAGTCTCTGGAGTCTCTGTGGGCCCCCTTCCTCTTTTGGGCTACATCCACACCACCACATCAACTCTGGTACACATACCCCTAGCGTAGAGTGTTAGAGCCACTGAAATGTGGAAGTGTGGAAATGCTGCTGGTCCAATTGAGGCTGCGTTTACTATCGACAAGCAGAAAAGGAGATCTTTGGAAGGCGATGACATAGACGCTCAGACCCGCTTGCTGACTTGGTCTTTTTTCTCTCGTCAGGCTCCTATGACCCCCATTACAGAAGAAAAGAGCTGTTGTGCAAAAAATACATATCCTGTAATGCATACAATGAATCTGTAGTGTTTCTTATAGTATAGTATAGTCACTAATGCACTTTTAAATAAATACTAACACAGTAATATGTGGGTCTGCACAGTGGGAACTCTGACCAAATTTAAACCCTCTTAGTTCCACAGTAACTTACATTTACTGTGGGAAACTCTCACTGTGGCTCAATGAAGATCAGTTGGAGAATCAAAAACCTTATTTTCTTCATTAAGTATTTATCCTTCCCAAGAAACAAGACAATACTACACAAAAAACATCTTAGTTGTCTAACCCCTACATTAAGACATTTGTAGTATACTGCATAATAAACGACAACTGAATAAAACGTCACTGGAGTAGTGTTTTATTTAAAAACAAAAAGAATCAGACTTCCAGTAAGCACTGGCTTTTAATCTCTTTTAGGAGCCAAAACCACAGTCTAGAGGTTCAAGAGCATATAGGCTTAAAAGATAAATTATTAAAATGTCAGAAAGATGTACAAAAATAACAATGTGTTGTGTTTACTGAGAATATGGTGATAATGAGTCATTTGTAACCAGGATAGCACGCTGTAGAACACACAAGGCCCAAAATCCTTAAATGAAATCATGCCTTATAGTTAAGCCGACAAACGATGCAATCATGAATTCATAATCTCCGCTGCAGAAGAATTATAGTTGTTATTGTGCTCTTCTCTGAGAAATGGGTGAAAATGTCTTCATCCTCAGCAACATTTTAGGACCTGTCACTGCTCTCGGGGCTGTTTCTGAAACCGAGGGCCAAGTGTTTCATGATGTTAAGCTCTGTTAGGTTATGCTAATAAATGTGCCATATGACATTGTAGCTGTGTTGCTATTTAATTTATGTTAAATATCAATATGCTCCAAGCTAAAATCCTACTTTGCTACTCTTCATACAAAGTTTAGTCTCATCTGATTTATTCAGTCAATTTTAATTTACAAAAACAAACTTCTCACTCCAGGCTTGAGGGCCCTCTCCCATTGGGGCCCAGGGTTTCCCTTCCTCTGAAACGCCCCTGCGAGCGCGTGCATTCCTCAAACATGAACAGATTAATAGAATAATCAGTTGGAAGCTCCCCTGTAAAAAGATTGCATTTATTTTCTTAAACTCAGACCAGAACCTTGGCTTGTGCTGCAGCAGGGTTCGAGCTGCTCCCTGAATTCCTCTGGAAATGTTGATATCAAGTGTTATTGACCGTTTTACATTCCGGCAGCAGAAGGACGGCCAGAATAAAACAGTGCGTTGGTTGTACGTTTTTTTTTTTAAATGGCTGGAATTTATTTTAACAGCCCACACAATAGCTTGGCTTGCGTCAACCCTCGGCATTGAGATAATAAAGCCAGGGCTGTTCTGCAAGGTCTGAGGCCCCTCAGGCGAGACATTCATCTACGCGTTCACACCTCCGCCGGCCAGCGGCTCCTTGGAGAGCGGCCGCAGCGCACCGCTGACGCCACCGCAAAGAGAGGACAAGACGTTTCACACTTTGTGAGCAGAATAAATGCTCATCAGATGAATTTCCTCTCAAGTCTGACTCCCACTGCTTCTGGCCCGGCCCTGATTAACACCGTCCTCCCGATCGCCCCTACCTTTTCTCAACTGTTCCTCCATCAGTGCAGATAGAGGCTGTTTTTCATGCAATAATTTAATTTATTTGTCATCTTTTCTCTCCGGTTACACATCCTCGACGTTAACCATTAAGTGAGGTGATGGCGACGGGGGAGGCTGTCAGCAGGTTGCAAAGACATTTCCAAGCTTTGTCTTTCTTATGTCAGGATTGTTGTTGATTGCTGTCCTGCTCTGTGTAATTATTCAGCCTGGTTTGTCTTTTTAGAGTCAATGCAGCGTGAGATTACTCCGTTTCACCTCTCCAGCTGGAAGAGCGGGATGCGGGAGAATGTGCCAGAAATGTCTTAATCGATCAAAGTGAGTGCCCTTCAGCGGAGCCTCTTCCGATTTTATTTCTGGAGTCTGAGATTGTACTCGAGGAAAGAAACGGAGCGAGTGAACCGCAAAGAGAGAGAAAGTCGGATGCAGCTACAGTAGTCACTGGAGAATTTAAGTATGTGTCTCTGATATTCGCCGGGGCTTATCAGTGAAAATCTCGCGCAAACATATCTATCTCGGCTCATACATGTAACATGAAGGCAGTAAATCCAGATTAGATAACCTTTGGCCTAAACGTCTGCATGAGCTGTAGCCAAAATTAAGTTTCTGTCCGTTTGACCTTTTGACCGGTGACCACTGTCAGGCTGAGTTATCGAAAAAGGAGGAGGAGAGTTGTGGGAGGATGCGGTTGAACAATCGCTCCGGCTGTTGCCAGAAAATTTGACTCATTCTCTTCCGAGAGCTGCTGTTCGTGCTCGGTGCCGAAGCGAGCAGCATTTACAGGAACACGGATCAGCCTAAGCATCTCTCATAGCACATCTGGCACTTTGACCCGCTGTACCTGCTGCAAGGCTGCAAAGCTATTCCTCATCCAATATTCAGCAGACAGACCGAACCTGGTTAGAGGTTTATCACCGCGTCTGCTGATGGTGCAGATCTGTTGTTCAGACTGCGTGTGCATGTGCGCCGGTATCTATCAAATCACAATGTATGAGATTCAAATTTCTGCAAAAGTTGGAAGGTTCAACGAAATTGCGAGAAAACATTTCCTCAGACTCCACCAGTTGTGTCTAGATGTGCTGATACTGCAGTTTATATATTTTTTCACCCCCAGATTTTGTCCCTTAAATTTATGTCAAGGTTCCAACACAAGATATGGAGGGGGAAATGAAATTCCATGTGCACTGCTCACAGTATTGAATATTACATTAGAAAAAATCAACAGCAACATCTCTTTCCGGTGACAGTGTCCCTGTACCTGTGGAAACTCCACAGAACAAACCCTGCAAAGTTGGCATTGGAACTTTTTCCTCAGCAAAAAGTTGTTCCAGCAAAATCTGTGCATAGATAGAGAAGGTATATAGATCATTCTGAGCATTGGGGACATGATACTGTCGAGTTTTTAAAAATGAATGTGATAAAGCTACAAGGACCACGAACCAGATTCAATCACTTTAATTGTCATGTCCCTTCTGATGATTTACACATCTTCCCCAAGTCCCAAATAGCCTCAGAACAATTAATGTACATCTCACAAAAATGTATTTAGTATCACAGTTAATTAACAAAAAGTGACAGTAACCTCTTAGCTTCAGAGTGGACAAGGGCCAAAACAACAAACAAATGTATCTGTATAAAAATCAAACATCACAATAATATTTCTACATATCAACCAGTTAAATTACAATAACTAAGACTAACTGACCAAAAAGAGGCAATAATGTAGTCTGAAAAAAAATGTCAGTCCACTCCTACTGAAAATAAAATTCAAAACTATGTGCATGCAGGATGATGATGATGCAGTTTGGGAGAGGAGGAGGATACAAGACGTCTTGCAGCTCCACTGCGACATTCTTTTACGTTGCAGCGGGCCAATCAGCTGTAAGGTGCACCGCTGTCCACCAATCACAGTCTCGTCCTGGCACAGACCTGTTTGCATGCATCACTCAAACATATATCCACCGCAGACAACCGGCCGCAGTCATAATGATTGTCAAAACCTGTGAGTCAGTAATTTGAGTCAACTGACACTTGAGGCCACGTTAAATGTTTGTCTCCGCTTCCAAGTGCGACAGACACAGCGGCATAGATCTTTTGCTGAGCAGAAGCCCAACAGGCCAATAACAAACACATGCACACAAACACTCCAAATCATGCGCATACATACACACCGCGCCCTCCCCGGACCCGGACATTATTTGGCAGCCTTTGGCCCCCTGATCCTCACCATAGCAAATTAACACCCTGGGAGAGAAATCTTAGGATTACAAAAGGAAGAAAAAAAAGTCAAAGAGAGAGAGGCAGCAAAGATAAGAGGAAATGGACCAGCAGTGAGATATAAATGGCTCCGAGCTGTGAGAGTGCAGGTGTCACTGTGGCCGGAATACGTAGTGAGTTAGAGACCCAGGTAAACACTGTATAACAGCTATATTTGCACATATTTATACAGGTATTGTGAAAATTAACATCACACATCTCATAAGACTAGAATAAGTTGCTTTCTCGAAATTTCATCAGTGATTTATGTGTTGACTTTCTGGCTGCAAATTTTCTTAAGGATAATGGTGGAGTTAAAACAGAGCTCCTACCCTCATAAGATCTGTGTATGGATGATTTTTGCTCTGTGGACCTTGAGCTGAGATTATGTCAAAAGCCATTTCCAAAGTCAAATATGAACTTTTGAAGATGGACTTTGTTGGGCTTCAAACTAGCGGGTGAATCTCTGCTGCCATGTGGATCAGCAAGGCATGGATTCCTCGAGCCGAGGTGTAACCTTTGATTCAACTTCACCCCAGAACACCCTGCAGTGTCCCTTTGACTGGAGCCGACGTATGGCTGGTTAAAGTAAGGGCAGGGAGGCTGAAACACTCGAGTGAAATGTGCATGAGGTGAATAACAGGAAGCGGTGAAGGAAGATGAAAAGGAGAATATATATTGGAAAGACCCAGCAAAGGTTCCTGGGGTTTGAGGGAGACAGGACTTGCAGAGAAAAAAGAGAGATAGAGCAAAGTCTCCCCCTCGGGTTTTCAAAGTGAGAGAGGGAGGTATTAACCACGGGGTAAAAGAGAAGAGGAATAAGGGAAGCAGGGTCCCAGCATGGGGCAGAGAGCAAGGAGACACACAGCAAGGGGAGATAAGGCCCAGTGTGGCAGCTCGGGGGAAGAGGAAATGACAGATTTCTGTTCTGTCTTCATCTCTCCATCAGTCGCTCCTCTTCCCAAGTGACTGTACACTCTGCGTGTCTGCATTTGTGTGTATGTGAGGACCCAGCTTGTTCTAGCACGGGGCAAAACGTGGGCAGTGTGGCTCCTGTCACAGACGGGTTTCATTTAGTTTGGAGTTGAGAGGAAGTAACACGAAGAACTGTCAGGGTTTGTGTGTGTGTGTGTGCATATGTACAGCACGTGTTAGTGTGTGTCACGCTCCGTGGGTGGACATCAGCTTCAATTTGAGATTCAGACCTTACACATCCCTGTCCGTCAGTCCCAGTCCCAGCTTGCAATGAGTGAATCCTCCTTTTTAATACTGGGCTGAGTGGGCTCTGACCAGATGTTGCCCTTGTAGTTTTGCTGGCATCTCTCGCTCTCCTGCGAAGACTTGCTCTGACTGACCATTTTAATCACTCAAACAGCTGTCATCAATATTTTTCTATTAACGTTTTTTAATAAATTAAAAATGGACAAACCCACTGGAGCCTGTCTCGCAAAGTACCGGAGAAAACAGTATTAGTGAAAGGGATTTATTATTGTTGATGGGGTCCAGGCAGATATAAGGCGAGTTATTATTACAGGGTCAGTTCAGGGTCAGTGAATATTCAAAAAGGATAAAAAGAAAAGAAATAAATAGAGCGTAACAGTGATTTTTAGAATAGCTGTGGTCCTGAAGTATATTTGTCTTTCATTTTCTTTATTGATGTTTCAAGAAATCTTGAAATCTAAACCTGGAACCAGGTCGACCAGCTACAAGAGAAAAAATATTGGAAAACATTGCTAATAAAAAATAGTTTTTCTTTAAATGCAGTTGATATCATACAGACCTGTGGCTTCTACAGGAGCATATCTTCTACCTTGGATGGTTAAAATATTATGGCTGATAATCTAAATTTCTACTTCCAGTACCACACTGTTGACTAGTTTTTGAAAGTACAAACAATGTAAACTTTGGAAGCTATGATTCACAAACAAGACCTTTCCAGTAGAGTTGCTAAAAACTGAGGACCACTGGTGCTAGTTCGCATCAGCTTGAATTTCAATTATCTGCTTGTTTTCCTCAGTTATTATTTTTTGCTTTATATAGAAAGGTTAAAAATAAAGCAGAAATCTAACAAAAGGTCTGCAACAATCAGGAGAAGGAGACATTTTCTCCCCAAATTGTCATGGGTATAAACTCTGTCAGTAGGAAAAAAAAACAAGAGCTGTCAAGAGTTGGTTATTCCTTCATCCCCAACCGGCTCGTCTCCATTCTTCGATCGCCCATCCCTTCATCCCTCCGCCAAACTCCCATCAAACCTCCGACTGACTGACAGCCGTCCCTGCGAGGCTTCGTTGCCTGAAAAAACTCGCACACACCCGCACAACCATCTGATCCGATGCCGTGACTCCCACCCCCCCAGCCCTCTCCTGTTTTGTTGCTTTCTGACAGGCCGGTGTTGGGTTGCGTGGCCTCGTGAATGTGTTCAGGGCTTCGGGGGTCACAGCCGCGCAGCAGCCCTGGTGCCCAGATGTGGATTCTCCCTGACGTGTCTTGTCAAGCGGAAAGCGTAGAGAACAGCCGAACACATGTGCACTAGGTGATAATAAAGACTCGCATGTGCACAGACGCACAATCCGGCGCATTGGAGCGGCATGTTGAATTGCTTAGGTCGGCCTAATTAGAGACTGTGGGGGTTCAAGTGTAGTGGAGGAGAAATTGTACACAGGAAAAAACAACTAAAGAAATGACTCTTTTAGTCTGTCGACATGTTTTAGGACTTAAGAGGAAAAAATCAAAGCGGCAGCATCAGGAAGTATTTGTATCCTTGCTGTGTTTTAAGTTGAAATTAAATATCATATTTCTTTTTGACTGAAACCAAACTTTAAACAGTCGAGCATTGATTGACATGCACGACTAGAAGAGAAAATCCCGATATGGCTCAGACACTGAAACTTTGCCAAGTTAATTGAGACAGTCAATATAAACAGAGTGAAACAGCTAATAGGATGAAAGGCAATTAGATAAGAAGAGATGAAACTTCCTCTTCCTGCAAAGGAAGAGAAAACTGTCCCAACTTTTAAAATCCAATAAAGTTCTAAAAACGGTGTGTGATAAAGACAAATGGAGCAGAAATATGTAGAGCAACGCTGAGGAGGAACAATAGTGGAACAAAGTCAGTATAATTAATCTGTGTGTGGAGGTATGGTTGGAGGCTCATGAGAGGAAAGACAAACAGCCCATTTTCACTTCATATTTTTTCAAAGAGCCTCTGCTGTAGCTGCGCCCGTCCTATAAAACTACTCTCCCATTTATTAGCCGCACGCCCAAGGTCTGTTAGAGGTCTTCAGGGCCGTTTGAGGCTCGGAGCCGGGGCCCGATGCCACGAGGCGGCGGAAGCTGGCCTGCCGCGGCAGCGAGTTCAACTCAAATATTTTTTTAGCTGCGCTCCAAGTTAACACATCTTTCACACGTGCTGCCAGAGAGGCGGACAACTCCTCCGACCTCTGTATTTTGTCATGATTGTCCTTGTTTCAGCCTGTGTGCCGGACCACCTTCGCCGTGACACCGCTGCAATTTCTCCTTCAGCCGATACTTTGTTTTTCCCCCGGCTCTACGCAGGGGAAACACATTCTTAAAAACTCACAGAGGGAAAAGAGCAGGGCTTAAGCTGTCCACTAAGTCTAAGCTGTATGTCCACGATATGTCTGAGGTAGTGCTTACTGCTCTGTCTGTTTGCTCAGCCTCGGCAAAGCCCATTGTAGTTTTCATTTTTCCCCCTATCTCTCTCCTCGTTTACCCTTTGTTATGCTTCCTTGAAAAAGCTCTCTGTTTTACCAGTTTTGATAGAAAGTGAGAGGCTTGAGAAAGTCAAAAATTGTGGGGATGGACAGAAGCAGAAAGAGAAATACGAGGCGCCTATAGCTATGGACAGGCCCGGGAGGAGAGTGAGTGTGTGGAAGGTTATCGATCAGGGCAGATGAACCAGCGGTTCGTCTCGGTCCGGAGTGTATGAAGATTAGCTCTTCCTCCTTCTCCTTCCTCCTTTCTCTCATCCCGTCTGTTACTCCTTCCCTCTCTCCCTCTCCCTCTCTTTCCTTGGCTCCCTTCCCTCTGCCCGCCTGCCTGCTGCTTACAAACACACAGCTCATTTCTGTCTGGCGGCTCGTCGTCCTGCCTGCTGCTGAGGACCTGAGACATGCACTCGGCAGCCTGCCAACCTGTTTGTGTGTTTTGGATCACTGGTGTCTTTATCCCGAGTGTGTGTGTGTGTGTGTGTGTGTGTGTGTGTGTGTGTGTGTGTGTGTGTGTGTGTGTGTGTGTGTGTGTGTGTGTGTGTGTGTGTGTGTGTGTGTGTGTGTGTGTGTGTGTGTGTGTGTGTGTGTGTGTGTGTGTGTGTGTGTGTGTGTGTGTGTGTGTGTGTCTGAGTGCAAAGATCGGGTGAGGAGTGCTGAACATGTTTCAAGTATCTTCTTAATCACATGAGGCCCTCAATACGTGTGTGTGTGTGTGTGTGTGTGTGTGTGTGTGTGTGTGTGTGTGTGTGTGTGTGTGTGTGTGTGTGTGTGTGTGTGTGTGTGTGTGTGTGTGTGTGTGTGTGTGTGTGTGTGTGTGTGTGTGTGTGTGTGTGTGTGTGTGTGTGAGACGAGACACATTTCCACCTATAAATGTACACAAATTGATTCTTGTGTATTGATTTTGTGATTCTCTGAGCAGTGTGTGTATCACTGTGTGTGTTGACAGTGACTGTGTCATTTGTGGGAACATAGACTCACAGAGCAGACTGCAGTCCCATCAGTCCTGGTAATTGAGTTACACTTTGCCATTTACCTTTTTTGCTTATTCTTCACTTTGCATTTCCCCGACAAGCTAACTAACTCAAGGCCTGCTCAATTCAAAACAGCAGACTGGTAATCTATGGCTGTTTGTGTTCATCAAGGCTCCCGTCTGCAAATGAATGTGTTTTTTAAATCGTTTTATTATTGAATGTATAAAAATATTCACATTTCAGTGTTAAAGTCGTGTATAAATCTTTTAAACAGCGTGCAGCGTGCCAGGAGACATTATGCTGCTCGTTACTGCCGCGCTGAGCGTCTCAATGGGTCTTTTTGATTCAGTCTTGGCCCTCATTACCTGGTGGAAACCCTGACAGCCTGCTCTCTTTCCGTCTCTTCATTTCCTTTGTCCACCCCCATCCTCCTCCTCCTGTTTCTTTGTCCTCCAGGTGTAGCCGAGGTGATTGTTTTGGTGGGAGGGCGTCAGGCGATCGGGATGAACCAGCGCTCGCTGACAGCCGTTACCTGTTTCAACCCCCAGAACAGTAAGTGGTACCCGCTGGCCAGCCTGCCTTTCTACGACCGCGAGTTCTTCAGTGTCATCTCAGCGGGGGACAACATCTACCTGTCAGGTGAGTTAAATCGCTCCACTCCAGCAGCACAACCGTAGCTTTAGAGGATCAGTGGAGGAGGACAGTAGATTCCTTCAGTAGAGAACGGTTATCCCTGCATTCAGCAAGACTTCATATTACTTCTATCCATCAATTATCCATACCACTTATCCTTTTGAGGCTCACAGGGGCAGCTGGAGCCAGTCAAGGTTCGACCAAACAACCATTAACACTCACATTCACACCTAAAGTCATTTGAAAGGCTCTCATCAACATAACCCTGCATGTCTTTGGAACGTGTGAGGAAACTGGAGTGCTCGGAGAAAACCCAAGCAAATACAGGGAGAACATTCAAAATGCCTAAAACAGGGATTTAAACTTCTTGTTGTGAAACAACCTGGGCAGTGCTAATATCTGCACTCATTAACTTTTGAAGTTTGATAAAAACTAAATCCATCCCTTTAATTAAAACAGAAGTACATCTCCATATGGTCAGATCAAATACACGCTACAAAAAAGTTGGATTGTGGAATCTTTTAAATTAATTTACTTACTGCACTAAATAAAACCAGAACGGCACTCAGCCCCATAAGTCTCTCTTTTATGAAACCACATTTATATTAAAAAAAACTCAATGTTAAAGACATGACTCCTGATCCAGTTCTGCACCAAAATATTTTTTGGTTGATCTTGCTTTAAAACAAAAATACAAACCAACTAAAAATCTAAACAGATTAGGGTGAACATCTTGATGAAGTCGACTGAATAAATTTGCCTCAAGAGCAAAATATTTTCGAAAAAATGGAAATATAATCATGTAACATCTGCAGTTTTCTAACAACCTGGAGATGAAGATAGTTAGTCATTATGCATTCTGTGGTTTTGGCATCAATGGTGATAGTAGTAGTAGCAAAAGGTTACGTAATACATGATCAAATACTGACTGCTGACTTTCTTGTCTCCGACCTCTTTTGTCAAAGTCACTTGCACCATAATGAGACTCAGGATTCCAAACTTGACATTTGTGATCCGTTATTACGGACATTTTCACTCTGTATCAGATATGATTCAGTAAAGTGCAGCTGCCCAGGCTGCAGCCCTCCTCCTGTGACCTTTAACAACTGTTAGTGTTAAAAAGCGTCCTGCCCCTCGGGCCTCAGTCATCAGCTGATTTGAACGTTTCTCTCTGCCTAACACAATAGACATCAGAGTCATCGTTTATTTATACAATGTCTCTTCTATTCACCTTCTCTGGTGCTTTTTTCTTTAAACCTGACTTTTTTTCTCTGTCTGGCTTTACAGTGTCTGCAGTGTTCTGCCGTGTATTTTGTTCCACAGTCGCACACTGTGCACTCTGTGACTCCCTCAATGAGACACCTTTAAGTTGCTCCTCCAGAGCTAGACTGAATTTCTCCCTCCACGCTCCATTTGTGCGAGAATCCTGCACGGTAATCAGACCTTGACATTGCACCGTGGAAATGCAACAGGATTTGTCCTGCGTGTACCTTTCCTCTCCCCTTTTTTCATATAAATGTAAATTTGTGTTTGGGCATCGGAACAGGTCTGCATGTGTCCGCTGGGAGTCAGGCGGCCGGTGGGGAAATCATAGGTGTTCTGGCCAGCCAATCAACGGGCTCTGGTCTGTAACCTTCCTCCTCACACTGGGAGCAGGGGCGCCGAGACACAGGCGGCGCTACATGTCCTGCTGCACAGCTAACAGAGCTGCTTTAAAGAGAGCTCAAACAAGGACACGTTTTGTTGCTTGGCTGGTTCACCTGCAGCTGTAAACTACTCTCCGTCAAAGTTGTCCAAGTCATTCACTCTTCCTATAAACACCCCAAAAAAAGATTTGGGAGTGAAGATTTCCATATTGAATAGAAGTTTTGCAGAGAGAAATAAAAACAACTTTTTAATCTTTATCCTGTCACTTGATGCCATAAACCACAGGAAAATAGTTTATTGCTCTTCTGTGCCACAAGTTGAACTCCACTTGGAGATAAGATTTCTTTTTGCACTTTATGTTCCAAAATCATGTGGAGAAACAACGACAGATTTAAGAAGTTACAGTTTCCTTACAAATGTATTTTCTAACATGATTAAAGATTCGTGCTGCTTTTCTCTGGATGTAACGTGATCCGCCTCTTACTGTTTTTCGATCCAATGCAAAGAATGAAAAGGCTGAAGACTCCAGTATAAATCTCTCCATTTGACAACCTGCTACATTCATTTATTTCTCTTGTAGAGCCAGACGATGATTTTATTTTTAGAATATAGGACAAGATGTTGAATATCCCTGTTATGGGGAAGCTGAAAAATTAGCTTTCTTTTTCACTTTAGTATAACATTCCAATAACTTGTCCGAATACAGTCACTATATTGGAGCAGGGACTTTTTCATACCTGCAACAAGGTTGAAATGCAGGTAAAGTTCCACTGTTTCCCTAAAGGTTCTTGTTTCCCTGTTTTCTGCTGTGAAAACACCCATGTGATCACCTTCCGTATTTATTAATATCAAACATTCACTAACCCTCATGCTTCACATTCCAGGTGGTACGGAGTCGGGTGTGATGATGGCTGACGTGTGGTGCTACATGTCCCTGTTGGACAACTGGAACCTGGTGTCTCGCATGACCGTGGCTCGCTGCAAACACAACAGCCTGGTGTACGATGGAAAGCTCTACACCATCGGAGGACTGGGCGTGTCCGGGAACCTGGACCACGTGGAGAGGTAAGGGGTTTGCGCCAAACAACAAACAACTCCAGCAGCTGCAGCTGGCAACCGCCCAGTCCCATTAACCAATTCCACAGCCATCTCTGCAAACACGTGGATGCAAAAAAAAATCCGGTATGCTGGATTGCTGAGCGATCCAAATAAACATGCACTGTGCGCAATGGAACGTGGCAGATAGTGTGGCGTGCAGCGGCGTGCAGCGGCGTGGCTCGGCATATTTGCAAAAGGTGTTTGTACAGGTTTGTTAGCGTTTATGCGAGAGCCAAGAGGTGCAAAGGAATGGAAACGAGCTGGTGCATATTAAACGGTCACAGCTGTGAGTGTGCGAGAGCGACAGAGCACCTCTTACTTGTTTGCGAGCGGCGCATGAGTGAGAGGCTTTGCTTTCAGGGAGCAGAGTGGTATACTTTGTCTGATTCTATCCACTTCAGCAGCGACACATCATCGAGACTTCACCAGAAGGTCGTCCACTGTGGCCTCTTCAGCTGGGTCTTTACTTCTGTGCTCCTGTGCTCCCGCATTGGTTATAAGTCTTCGGCATAAAACCGTCTATAGACAGTTCTCTCATGAATTCCTAGTGACACAAATTAGATTTTCCAGATATAAGAATTTGATTCATATTCATATCGACTTTTGCACTGCTGCTGCCGCTTTTGTTGTATTTCCCTCCAACAACCAGGGCTGAGGTCTGGTGTCAGCGGCGGGCGGGGGGCTTCCCTACCCCCCCATGCCCCCCCCCCTGCACGGCAGAGCGAGATTAACCAAAGCAATCAAAAGAACATTACTGACTATATTAGAGCAGGCCGCTGCCGCTCATTACCTAGCAGCTCAATTGATCTCCGAAGCTGTTCGCAATGCACAACAGTCCTCCAAATGAAACAGCCTAATTTGATATTTCCCCGTAATGCTGCCACACAGTGTCGTTATGACAGGGGGTAGACGGAATATTTTCCCCTTAATGGAAATGCATTTGATTCCTCTGTCTCCGAGCTGCTTAATTTGAGAGCTGCCGGCACATCTAGGGCTTTCCCCGGCTCCGAAGAAATCAGTGTTTTCGCCGCACGGTGCGTTTGCATGTTGCTCCGCCTGTGCCCATGTGTGCATTTTCTCTGTGCCCTCGTGAAGCTTCTCCGAGGCGCCGCGGCAACCGGACGCGATTATCGGCTCTGAAAAACTTTAACCTACTTTCCCTCTCCCTAAGAAGTGCCCCAGGCCTCTTCTGCCTGGTGTAACGGCCCCGGCGCTGCACTCTCAAAGGTTGCATGGGCAAAGGGAGACACAACAACCCACACACAATGAAATAGCCAGGGTTCGGTAGAAGACGCTCAAGCGGAAACAAAGGGATGGTAATACGGGGGGTCAAGGTTATTTTCACCGGCCTTATCGTGTAAAAGCTGACAGGTCTCTTCATCTGCTCGCTCACATTGTCAGATCAGGCCACAGGCTTGTTTCTAAGCAACCCAGGATTTAATTTAGTCTTCTTCACAAACTGTTGTATGGAGCGCGAGTCCTAATTGAGTCACAAGGTCTAATGATTCATTAATCTCGCAGTAAAATGTTAAAACACATGAGATTGTGTTCAGACTTCCATTGAAAACATGGCATATATATTTTATATACACAAAATTTGTTGCGTTGACCTAGTGCCAATGCCTTTAACATTGAGCTGCATGTTCTTTTATACAGACCAGTGTCTCACTGTATTAAGGGCTGTACTGGTGACAGCTCTTAATGGGGAAAGATTGGCAGTGTAATGATGGGACATATTTTGCTTCCTTAGGTTGTGTGTTCTTGCATTATGAGTTTAGTTTGGTAATGTTACATTTTCAATAAGAAACGTATTATATGCTGGAAGCAAACTTTGATATTGCGGGTATATTTTCATAATTGAATAAGCTGAGTATCGCAGCTCTCCCAACTTTCATATATCTGTGTATGTATATATGTATATATGCCTCCACAGAGAAAGCTCATCTTTTCTTTGTTGAGTCTGTGTCAAGAAACTAATGTGTTTTGTTTCACATAATTAACAGTTAAGGTTTTGATATTTTGATATGGTCTACCTCCCGACATGTGTTTGAAAACATGGTGTTCATTATGAGTGAATGACAATGTGGCCAACTGCTCAGAAAGCACAAACACCTGCGTTCAAGCCAAACGGCAGATTTACACCTTTGAGTAATAGTCCCACCACTTTTCTCTAAAAGGTCACTACTTTAATGCTGCTGACAACAGAGGCAGGATAATTGGTTGTTTTTGTCCCAGACCTCTAAAAATACATCAGTGAGTCTCAGCCGAACAACACCGCTCACAAACAACAGCGTCACACACACCGTCTCTGCAACCTGAAGCAAGACTTCAGTCATGGCTGGAAAAATAAAAAACAACAACATTAGTACATAATGAAACAACAGATTTGTCAGTGAACAGTTGAATTCATCAATATATACAGAGTGTTTATGAAGATGACATCACAGCTCACCATAAGCCTAAACGTCCCCTAGTGGCTGGCTGCAGTAAACATCTTAACCCCCACCTACTCCATTTTAGTGAATGGGACATCGAGCAAAATAAAAAGTCTAAATACAAACATTTTTGGAGAGGTTCTTATCACACTGATAATTTAAGTTTAGCATTAGTGTGGTTGTGGTTGACTGACAGCTGGGATTGGCTCACTATTGGTTGAGGGTGTCTGTGCGGCTGTGGTCGAGGGGTAGAGTGGTCGTCCTCCAACCAGAAGGTCAGCGGCTAGGAACCTAGCCTATGCCGAAGTGTCATTGGCTCAGCCCCGAATGGCCCCTCATAGATGTTGGATGCACTAATAGGAAGACGCTTTGGATGGAAGCTGAGCTAAATGGCATGTGATGTAATGCAATGGGTGATATTGGGATATTTTAGCTTGATTTGGAAGTAGCTCATGGTAGCTAATGTTAGCAAATTTCAGAAACTCCAGAAAGAGTCAGTTAGTTATCTGTTTGACTCAAGGCTGCAGGGATAAACTGGTTTGATAGTAAAGCATGGCATGAAAGTTTATGTTTATTTACATTTGCTTAGTGCTGTTATTAAAGAAAAATGCAACCAATTGGAAAACCTCTCTTGCACGTGTGTTTCCTCTCCTCCTTGACACATGCAGTTGAGAAAATTACAGAAAAGAGTGAGTCTGATATCGTAAAACTGTGTCCCCCCCCCCAAAAAAAGGAATTAAAATCATCTTGAGATTACTCCGAACAATGTGATTGTCCTTAAGGACTGGTATTCAGTTTGGAAAAAAGTGGAGGCAAAGTGGCTGCTGAAGGAGGAAACACATCTAATATGTTCACTCATCTGGGAGAACATTGCCCATCTTTGTCTGTTCAACGTCTGTTTCTAACTTTTGTCCCTAATGCAAAAAAATATATACCAGAAAACGTACTAAATCAAAATAATATTCCGCTTCCCAGCTCCAGGCTACGTCTGCGTTTTCAGATGACTTACAGACACACACTGGCCCTGATGTGTCAGCCCATACAAAACCTTCCTGACTCAGGAGGCAGTCGAGAATATTTCTAAAGAGCTGCATGAAAAGCGGTTGTTCAACCAAAAACTCGTTCTGTTTTTCGTACCTTAAAGGGTCACAGTAACCTCTGACTAGAGGGGTGCTCTTAAAGTGCACACCTCTGCCAAGGAGGGATGTTTTGCTCCATCGCTGCATTGTGAAGCTGTGTGCAGCACAAGTTGTTGTCGTCCACCTAGAGCAAGGGTTTTCAACTGGTTGTCCCAGAGACCACGATTCTGACTTTTGGACATTTGGTTTTCCATGTTGGTTTCATTTAAAAACCTCAAAAAAATCTAGATATATCTACTTAAAAACCTCAAACAAATCTAGAAAAATCTGTGTAAAAAACAACAAAAACAGTTGATTTTCAGTGCTTAAGAATTGAAAACAAAATTAAAATGCAGTTTGTAGTTGTACTGCATCTCAGAACCATATGTACATCAATATATATAACGTTCATGACTTAAATGTACAGACATGTAGCTGACATGTTGAGAGAACGTTTAAGTAACGGTGATCAGTAACAATCAACATAAACTGGGGCTACAACTGAAGAGGGAAGATGACAAAGTAATGCAGAATATGTCACAATTGATAATCATACAATATCACACAAACAATTGAGGCCTACTTAAGTTTAACCTCATGATCACCAGCACCTTTACATTATTTTAGACATATTTTTCTTATTTTTGATATTTTGCACGATATTCAAGAGTAATCTGGAAATGTGTTGAAATATCAGGAAGACTTTCGTCAGAGAAATCTTCCATTTGCATTTGCATAAGTTACATTTGGTTGTATAGCTCTGATCTGGGACCTCCCTGTCCTTACACGTGCACATGTGGAAAGCTTAAGACAGGGAGAGCCGCAGCAAGACTCCCAAAGGGAACAGAACAGAGTTTGCATCAATGAATACAGAGATTACACTGAATGAATCAAACATAGTATGAAAAAGGAAGAACTGGGGTGGAAGTGGGTTACAAACGTTTGTTTCAGCTTTGCCAGTGAATGCATGGAAGGGAGCCGAGCCAGATGATATGGTTTAGCTTTGATATCAACCGCTGTAGCTGTCAGGTGAGCTGAGCTGGACTTGCTGTCCTACCTGAACTGACACCATGCTCACTTTCTGTCACACAAAATCTGTCACAATTTTGTGTGTGTACCTGTTTACCGAATGTGTTGTGCGTGAGGGGACGTTTGTGCGATTTGCAGCAACTTGTGATTGTGGACAATTGTGAAAGTAACTTTCATCTATTGTCTCGAATTGGAGACGTAATGTTGTGATGACTGACACCATGACTTATGGACTATAATGTGTCCCAAGATAAGATATTTAAACACTGTGAAGCAAACGGTATTGGGGCAGGTTGTGCACCTGAATGCGGGTGTTTGTTTTGCAGAGGAAGAGCAATTTCGAAGATTAAGGAGGATTTGTGACTCCACAGCAGATTTGTGAACAACAGGCAGCTGGTCTGTCACATCAACTCAAAAGACAGGTGCTGTTAATCATTCACAATCTCGGTGCCTTGGTAAGAGCCTGACAGATAAACTGCAGCAATTCATTTCACGAGAACTATTATCTGCAGTTTATTTAATTCCTCAAATCCATTTTTTTTTTCGGAAAACAAGACAAAGCACAGATAAACAGACAGATTAGTTATGTGGAAACTGTCGAGCGGATTTGTACTTTTGAACCTGAAGAGCGTATGTTGTCTTTTTTCTTTCTTTTTTAAAAAACTTTGTTTATTGATTTTCACAGATATAATTAATAGTCATTAATACAATACTTGTTATTATTGTTGCCAGTAAACAACAAACCAATGAACAAACAAACAAACATCCTATCTCGGCACACGCCACCTCAGAGTGATACACAATTAAAAGCAAAAAAGTAAATAAATAAAACAAAAACAAACATAATAAAGAGAGAAATCAACAAATAAATAAAAAGATAACTTAGACAGAGTACGCCAATCCAATCTAATGCCCAACCTTTTTTTTATTTTTAAATATCAATGGCAATGCAAGCAATAGCAACTTATGTCGTTACCATTTAGTGTGCGCAGGAGCGCCTGAAGTTTGCTCCCACATACATTGAAAGCACCTTTTTGACATTCAAATTTAAGATTTTTTTTTCTTTAGTTGACATTTGAATCAATACACAGATCTCACAGCCAGAAAAGAGAAACTGTTGAAGGCCACTCAAGATCCCTTTCAGGCCGTTTGCGAAGGTGTTCTGTTTTGATAAACGAGCCCCATTAAGTGCTGATCCTTTACTTTGTTGCTAACCACCAGATTTGGCAGGTGTGGCTGTGCCGTGGGCCAAAACTCCTAATGATAGGCCACCGGTCCGCAGCAGGACTCAGTTCTGTCCGGTGGAGATAAGAGAACAGTTCCTCAGCCAGTGTTTGTCACCTCCACATGAGCAGGAAGGAGCTGCCTGGGTGTGATGTGCTGTTGTAATAAAGACACCTAATAGCATTCTGAAATCATTAGTCAGTGCATGTGAGTGGCTGCCTTGTTTGATATGCAGGCGGCTGTTGGGGGGTGTATCTGAAGGCTGGGGAGTGGCGCCGATCGCTGCAACAGCCACAGTCGATTTGCTGCGCTCATACAGTGATTGATGCGGAGATTGTTTACACACGGCCCAGGTTTTCTCCCGTTGTGTACGCGTCTGCATTTCTGTGCTCACTTATGTGTTCCTGCTCCTTGAGTGTATGTACATATGTTTGCCTCTGTTCACACACACACACACACACATTGTGTTTTCTTTGTGCGTCAGCATATATCCGCTGGCCCTGGCCAAGGTCTCTCACCTTCGAGCTCTGGCTGTGGGAACGCCGACCCCTAATTTGCAGTCCTTCCCGCCTCCTTCTCATCTCTCCATCCATCTCACTGAGGGTTTCACGCTGCTGACCGTGAAATTCCCCCACATTCACAATTATGTCTTCAATCAGAGCCATCTCCAAGCCAGGAGGATGCAGCCCGTCTCTGGGAGCGGCAGGAGGTGCAAATAAAGACTCGGAGGAACGAGCGGCCTCCTTCCTTGCTCCGGCTCTCTCCACTAATGAGTGACATATTTTTAGGGATGGGAGCAGTCGGGTTCAGGAGCCTTTTAACTTGCAATCAGGTTCCTTGGGCCCGCATGCTCCTCAGCATGTTGATCTATCAGCAAACCAATATGATTGCTGATATTGAATAATTCATGGGTGTCTAATGATGTGTCAATCACAGATGGTTTTGTTTTATTTATCGCACACTATGCACAGGTTTGTGCGTCCTCCAAGCTCTATTGTAAGTTAATATTGCATGAAGACTGTTTGCAACGTGACACTGAGTACAGCAGCTAGCGCTTCTCATCAGGGATGTTGCTCTGTTTGGATAACAAGTCGGGAGGAGAGGGGAGCAATTTGCGAATATCATGTTCTCTGGCTTTTACATCTAAAATTAACCTTCCCACTAGCATATGAGAACATGTGCCCATAAAATCTTTGGCGAAGGCTCCGCTCTTAATGTGTTGCTTTTCAGGTTCATTAACTGGCACATGTACTGTTGGTAATGTGTAGGTGTCCTTGATCTGGGTTTTGTTATCCAGGCATTTTCTCTCTCCGGCTAAATACCAGGATTGTTTAGTTTTTTTCTATCTCTGAAGGTTGTTGAGTTCCTCGGGTGGTCAGTCTCACTCTGATGTTATCCTTCTCTTAACACAGTCTTCTATCTATTTCTTGAGTTTTTTTCTCACTCAATTAAGTACAGTTATACTTTTGACCGGCGTAATGGGGCATTTGGAGAACGTTGGCTCGGTCTAACGCAGGAGGCAGATCGTGATCCTTGCGGAGGAGCAGCAAAAGGCTCGTGGGAGAGATTTCATCAAATCAGCCATGACAGAGAACATACAGCGAGATGGAAAATCCAGTGGGAGGTCTCATCATGCCTCACGCTGCCCACAGTTGAAGTCCTCTGTGGGTTGGCCTGCAAAGCGACAAGTCTTTAAGTACTTGATGTCCATGGTTGGTGGGCACACTGGATAGCCAGTCACCCAGAGAAAGGTCCCCTTCTGTGGGGAGGCCGAGGGTGGGAGAGACCCCCACGTCGCTCTCAGAGAAGGAAGAGGCTTCGTTCAGCTGCTCTTTGAGTTTCGGCGAGGCGGGGGGTCTCCTTCTGGCTGCCTGAATGGGCCATGCTCTGATGGGGATCTGCTCTCTTGTGTGCAGTTAAAAGACGCCGTCAAGTCAGAAAGTGGAGCTCACTGTCAGTCCAGTCCAAACAGAAACATTCAGCTTACACATACTGCCACTTCAAACATCGTACTCCCTGTATGCACGTGCATTTTAAACACACACGTTGCATGGGCGCAGACAGCTCTCTTACACATGCAACACAACGTCTTGGTGATGGAAGTCAATCAATCAATCAATCAAATTTTATTTGTATAGCCCATATTCACAAATCACAATTCGTCTCATAGGGCTTTAACATGGTGAGACATCCTCTGTCCTTAATCCTCAACAAGAGTAAGGAAAAACTACTAAAAACCCTTTTAACAGGGTAAAGATACGTAGAAACCTCAGAGAGAGAGAGAGAGCCACATGTGAGGGATCCCTCTCCCAGGACGGACAGAAGTGCAATAGGTGTCAAGTGTAGGAAAACATCATCAAGAGAAGGGTTTTAGCAGCATCGATGAGGGTAAACATTTTGAAGGATAACTTCAATACTATATGTCAAGCAGTCCTGCTGCAGTCATAGTCTCTGGTCAGCAGCCAACAAGATCATGATCCAGCATCAAGATCGGATCCACTATAGTCCACAGTCATTGTCCACTGCCAGTCAGGATCCATATACACAATACTCAAATTATTCACCACCATCCGATGCCAACGCGACAAAGGATCCTCCATTACTACTACGATCAGCCAGCACGGTACAGAATCCACCAAACTGGATCCACCATTGCGACCTCTGATGCACGATCCACAATCGTTATCCATGGTGCGGCCACAGCTGTGGCCCTGCATCTGTCCTCCTTTGTCCATCTCAGCTGCCTGCCCAACAGCACTCTCTTTTGGAGACAGTGGGGAAATAATCAACGGGGCGATGATGCTAATAACAACAGAGCGCCCCCCCGCTGCTCGGCCGCCCCGGGGGTTTGGGAACCCTTCAGCGAAAGAGTTGAGAACGAGGGGAATGGGGAGCGAGAGAGGAGCATGCTGGGAAGAGTTTAGCAGCGCAGAGCCGACGAGGAGGTAGTCGAGAGGGATGTGTGGAGGAGGCAGCCCCCCCCCCCAGGTGGGCCGATACACTCCCTCACAATCAGTCACACTGGAACCGAAGGGCTCATGTGAAGACGCCCCTCCCTCTTCTCCTCTCGGCCCTGCAGCCGCTCCACAGCAAGAAGCAACTGAGGAGCTTGCAGTGCATCTCTTTTATACGTCTATGTGTGTGTTGCTGTGTGGCTCATCACCACCTACTAGGTCAGAGAGCGCCCAGGGCTAGCTTCTGAGGGGGGGCACAGCCAGCCCCTGCTAGCCTTGCAGCGTGGCACTGTGGATTGGGGACATCGGGCTCCCAGAGCCCCCCCGCCGTGCCGGTTCCCCCCTGCCGAGCTAATCCCAGGATTAACCAACTTCACAGCCCTGGCCCCCACTGCGCTGTCAAGGCACCGGTTCACCCTCCAACCCCGGTACCCCTTCTCCCTCCACCCACCATCCCTCCCCCGCAGTCATAATCTCATATACACCCTCATTACCCCTCGATGGTGCCGTCCCCCCCCTGCTCCCTTCTCAAACGTCGGGGTAGATTTTCACTTCTTGTGTCTCTGTCTGCCTCACTCCTTTTTCCTGCATCCCGCACAGATCCATTCAGTTTGATAAATGGTAAAATGGATTTATATAGCACTTTTTCAGTCTTGATGCCCACCTAAAACATTTTACAGTACAGTATTTTGGACGCAAAATTGGGCAAATGGCAAAAAAAAAAAAAATACCTTAGGCAAACTCTTGAAACTTGTTTGACTTGATCCATCCATCACAGTGAACGCCGTGGCAGCATTATTGTCAAAAGTTACACAACACCGATGAGGTTGTAAACAAACGTCTTCTTAAACACTTAATTAGCTCCAGTGTTGAAACAATAAGTCAATTAATCACTTCTGTTAATGGCCAATAACTGTGTCATTTTTCAAGTCCTCTGAAAAACTGATTCCAGCGTTTCCTCCGCCTTCACATCTTTGGAAAGTGAATATCTTTCTGGTGCGGATACAAGAACAGAAGCAATTTGAGGAGCTGCTTTTTTCCGATTAGTAGTGAAGCTGCTGAAAACACACTCACTCTCATTTTCTCCTCTGGTCCCTCTGATTAGTGGCATGATTGAAACAACCACACCCCCCCCGAGCAGTTCATCTCATACGTCTTCATTTAAAACTCACAGCGTACGCCTTGTGTTTTTTTTAGACTTAATTTTAAATGTTGAAACAAGCCTCAAATACTATACAGGCTTCTGTGTCGTGTGTTGACAGAAAAAAATCCTCCTCTTGTTTTGTGCGTGTGTGCGTGTGTGTACGTGTGTGCTGCGTGTACGTTCAGTCTTCTCCTTCCCTCTCCTTGCAGCTGCCACTGCATCTCTTAGAGATTTCGACGCTCCGGGGCGGGAAAAAGAGAGTGGGCCCAAATCAAGCCCATGATCACGTCTCCCTCATATTTCTCTCTCTCTCTCCACTGCTCCTCACATCCCTCTCTCCTCCCCTCCTAGTCTCCTCTTTTAACCACAATCTCTCTCCATCTCAACTCAAATCTAGCCTTTGCAGCTCCTTCTGTCCCATCGCTCCCTCTGTCTCTTCACGGCACTGATTAGGTGGGCAGAGGAGATGATGGGTGTATTTGGGGGCCTGCGAGGCCGGTGATGTTGAATCTGTCTGACATGCTCCAGCAAAGCCAGTGTCTCCTTTATATTGTCTGCTAATGGCGTGCTGAGGTCCCGGAGACGCGGAGGGAGATGCTGCAAAGAGTGTGCGTGAATATGTGTGTGTCTGTCTGTGTGTGTGTCATGGTTATAGAGAGACAATGGCGAGCGGTGGCAGGTGCGCCGGAGGATGGTATTAGGGAAAAGCAGAGAGGGGCGGCAGGTAATGACTGGTATGAACAGAATGTGCATCCGCCTCGTCGATAAACGATGGGCTGGCACTTCAGACAATTGCTAGCCTTTACCAACGGCCAAGTCATTTTTCTCGGGCCTATCTTTCTTGCTTCTGCGCCTTTCTTCTCTCTCTCTCCCTCTCTCTCTCCCTCTCTCTCTCTCAAAAAACGAAAAGCAGAGGTAAAAATAGCACATGCCCTTCGTATCCCCCCTCCCCTCAGTCAGACATGCTGGAGCAGTGTAGTGAGTGTGTTCGCTGGCTAATTATCAGTGGTTAGGATGTGACAGATGCCGGCGAGGTGGTTGGCAGTCAGTTCGCCGTCGCCGCCCCCCCGCCCTTCTCCTCAGGAGAAAGCAAAGACTGACCTTTCCCGAAAAGCAGGGCTCTGGCAAACCATCGCAATATGTAGACGCGGCGCCCGGCAGGCACCCGGGGAGGGATTGACTCTGGAGGTGGGAGGGTTGGTTGTTATATATAGATTTGTCCTGTGTGAAGGTGAAGGTGCTCACATTAATGGGAGATAAATGCCGACCGGGCACTTTGTCGGTTCAGGTCTTGTAATCGCACGTGTGTACACTGTAAAAATGACTGTATGAACAGTATATACATGTAGTGTGTGTATAGTGTGGAGAACAGCATTTCCCTCATATATATGAATGGACATCTGGCCGTTGAATGCACTTCATCTGTACTATTTTTGATGCATCAATGGAATAATAATTTATTGATTAATAGCTTTAATATCTTTTTGGGATTTCCATTTGTTTTATTTATTCATTCTACTCATTTATACCTATATATATGCACTCATAAAGCCAGAGCTGTTATAGATACGTGGCTCAGGAGGTAGACCGGGTAGTTCCCTAACCAGAAAGTCGGTGGTTTGATCCCTAGCTCCACCAGTCTTCATTCTGAAGTTCCCTAAATAAAGATACTGAACTCCAAATTGTCCGGATTGCTGTGCTGACAGTAAAGGTGTATGTGAATAGTGTGTGATAGAAAGTGCTCTGTTTGTGTGTGTGTGTACACGTTAATATATTTATAATTATATATGTACGTGTTAATTGAATACGATCTAAATATCCCTGTTCACACAAGGGAAGTGATAATTTAGTCGTGTTGTTTGTCATAGACGTGAACAACACATCGCACACTGTAGCTCCCTTAAAACACACACAACCTTACAGCTAGGCAATCAAACCTCAAGTATCAGCTGCATCCAATCCTGCCTGGGAATTTGGATGTCAATTTTAATTTTAAACCCCCCGCCTCAGTACGACGGCCAGCCACCCGCCAGCAGCCACCCCCGCAGTGCTACTCTACATGGCTGCTGTCAACACAGGGGGCTTACTTTGTTAATGAAGTGGGTTCTAAGTCTTCCATCTCCCATCTAGTTTTGAAGAGGGTGGAACAGTAATTGGTTTACGACCTAGACCACCGGCAGCACTCTTGTTCCCTGTCCTATGTGACATTCCCATCCAATTAAATCTGTGTCTACTCTCATACTCACACACACACACACACACACGTAGAAACACTAAAAAAGAACACTCTCACTATTATCATGCCACCCTACATTCTCTTTCAGATAGTTGTTCAAGGTGCCCTCTTTTTTAGGTCTGCACGGCTGTTGAACAGCATATCTGCAGCTGTCTACATACAAAGTTTGTGTGTGCGTGCATGTTTGTGTGTGTGTCTGTGGTTGTGAGTGTGTACATACGTGGACAGATTGTGCGCTCACACACTGAGGAAGCAGACTTCTGCTCTGAATTAGTTCATTCACAGGGATTATGGGTAAATCTGTGTGGCCACTGGATGGATCGCTCGCTGTCTCACAAGGATTAACTGAAGGTGACACTGAGGTGGCAGGTCTGTGTCCATCTGTGTTTGTATGTGCCACAATAGTGGTGTGTGTGTGTGTGTGTGTGTGTGTGTGTGTGTGTGTGTGTGTGTGTGTGTGTGTGTGTGTGTGTGTGTGTGTGTGTGTGTGTGTGTGTGTGTGTGTGTGTGTGTGTGTGTGTGTGTGTGTGTGTGTGTGTGTGTGTGTGTGTGTGTGTGTGAGTGAATGCGTCCCTGCATTTATTAACGGTGTGTTATTAGCCTGAAATTTGCTGTAATCCATCAGAGTTAATGAGTTCTGTGTGTCCTGTAGTGATGGCAGTGGAGTGTGAGTGAGTGTGTGTGTGTGTGTGTGTGTGTGTGCGTGTGTGTGAGTGTGTGTGTGTGTGTGTGTGTGTGTGTGTGTGTTCGCTTTTGGCTGACCTTGACTTCAGTCTGTCGGATGAACACACTTCCCAGTCGTCCATATGGAGAGCAAGACTCCATCAGATCCCCAGATGTCATCGTACACAATCTGTCAGATGTGTGTACTATGAGCAAATAACAAGCAGAGCAGCTCTGCCCTTGAGGGGGGGAAGAGGGATATTTGGGAGTTCATAAATGAGTAAATGTGTCAAAGGTTAAATCACTGCTCCCCAACCTGGGGCTCAGAATCCCTGAATGGGTCCCCAGATAAATCTGAGGAGGGTCACGGGATAATAAAGAGAGAAATCATCTCACTTCAGTATTTATCTCTTATGACTTTGGTCTGTTTTTGCTGCGTACTGCAGCTGTGTCTGAGCCCCAAACGTCTCCTCATCTCCATTAGTAATAATAAAAAAAACACTTACCACTGATTCGGTTTGGTTTCACTTTCTCTGCAGCGTTTCTCCCAGAATTAATTCAATCTATGGCAGTAGCAGGGATGCACGTGCACCAACGTCAGAGTCACGGTGACAGATTCACAGACTAAAGAGTGAAAGACACATTCTCATGTGAGAGAAAGAACTGGATTGCAACTGCCGCTGAAACGATGAGGTCGGACTGTCTGTGTTGATGCTAACAACTTTATGGACAATATATGAGCTTGCTGCAAGTGCTGCTCCACACACCAATAAAATGCAGCAAAATGGAGCATAGTACAACAGATATCTCTTGTGTTATTATTAGAATTGAAATAAAAAATGTTGGTTCATTATGAAACTGTAGCGAGACAAATTAGAATACATATGGGTGCCACAGTTTGCTTAATCAATTGGAAACATTGCTTTGACAGGGCGAGACAGGCATTAGCCCTTTTAGCTGTTGGAGTTTTTCGTTCTTGGTGAAACAAAATGGTTATTTTTCATAGTTGGTTTGTGATACCTCAGTAACTTTCTCTTTGTATATAAAGTAGGTGATTGCCTTTGTTTGGGCAGTGCAAAAGAAGTTGTGTTGTTTTTACGTGCAAGGATGTTTATTCGATTTTAATAGAACCAAATACAGTAGCTAGTAGTTACTAAGAAATTGGGAAGGTGTATACATCCAAATGTAGTGGTCTGTAAATACTGTTTCAACCCAATGCAGAAACAAAGTGTTGGTGGAATTATTTTGTTTAAGGGTGATACCAGCAGGAGACTAGAAAAATGAAGAACTCTCCATTAACTTTGAATTAAAATGACGAGCGACTGCTGTTTTGTTCTTCTTTGCCGTGCCCCTAACGAAGCTGCAAACACGTCAGCAAAACTGATGTGCTCCATATAGGATGCAAATTCCCACACATTTACATTTCTGAACAGCACAGCGCCCTTTCCTCTCCAAGGCAGGACTCAGTAGATTTCACCGTCAAACATTGATTAGCAATCTAGGGGGAGAGAGAGAACACGGCTACAAACAGCTGTCACATACCGAGAAAATCAACACGAGGAACAAAGGTGCATACAAACGAGTTCAAATTAGTTGTCACGAAGCTGTGGTTTTCGTTTTCATCTCTGACAATTTGTGTCAAAGCATGAATTAGAGTCTAGCGAAAGGTTAGTTTGCTCATTTGAGGACCTTTGTATTTTCAAGAAACTCGAACGCAATTTGAGTTAAATGTTGATATCACACATCTTCATGAAACTCTCTCACTGTCACCTGCTGTAACAAGGACATCTCCATTCACTGAACACTGCAACCAAGAAGTGTAAGTGGGCAAACACAGACAGTTTTGGTTTATATCCAATGCAGCTTCAATGGACTTTGAGTATAGGACTTAAAAGTATCTATAAAGAGTAGTGTCAGGTCCTCGGAAACAACAATATTAAATCAGACGAGGACAAACACAATGGCCTGTCGGGTCCTTTTAATATAACAATGTTAAAAGAAGTGAAAAAAATACTTGGATCCACAGCAACATTCATGAGAGCTCAGCAGCAGTTGTTCCAGAAGTAAAAATCCCATTCATTTTTGAAAGAGAGATTTGGATTATCAGCCATAATATTTAACTATCCAAGATAAACATGTTTTTATTCATGATGTGAAGGACACGTGCTACACTGCCCACATTCCTCAGAAGTAATGTGTGTGATTGGTGGAGCTTACTGTTTCCATGGAACTGCTTACCACAACCACAAATGGTCGTTCAGTGTCACATAATGTTCACCACAGAGCAACCATGATTTAACCTTCTAGCTTGCTGTGTTGTTTTTAGAGATGAGGAAAATCACTACAACGGAGTTAAATTCAAGAAGAAAAGCTTATAAAATAGATAATTTACAATGGTTGATGGGATGTGGAGTTTCTTAACTTGTAAGACTCTTATAATAATTAGTTACACAGTCTACTGTTTTTGTTTTCTAATATTATTTTTTTCTCTAAATCCTATTTTATGGTCCAGATTCATCTAGTAGGTAGTTGGTCTGGTTCCAGGCTAAAACTCTGAAACACTGAAACGTCAATGAAGAAAATTATTCTTCACGAAAGCTGCTCTAAAACTAGGCGGTCACTGTTAAGTGCAATGAGTTCTTCCTTGGATCATGCTCCTCCCCCTTTTTGTGGAAATCAGTTGAGGCGTTTTCGCGTTGTCTTGATAACGACCAAAAAAAAACATCACAGATGAAAACATAATCTCCTCTGTGTAGGTAATATTAGACCAACTGCTGCTTCAGGAGACCAACATGCATGTGATGATTTCATGTATGTCCATAAAATCATGGATTGGAAGCAACTGTGTGTATGTGTGTGTGTGTGCAAGTGTGTAGTGCTGGGAAAGTGTAACCGAACGTGTGCGAGTGATGTGTATGCGTGAGTGCTGGTGCCCAACTGACAGCAGGGTGATAGTGGAGGTGTGGTTACAGGCCTCACAGTTTCTGTGATGTGCTGTGACACACAGATGGCAGCTGACACAACACAGATAGACTCTGTCCTCTCGCGCCCACTCCTCCTCCTCCTCCTCCTCCTCAAAAGTGGATGTTCCTTCTCTCATGCGCCTCTATCTTTGTCCTGCCTTCAAATTGAAAATGAAAGCAAAAAAAATGCAAGCATCGCTCTCCTTTCCATATATTTGTTTCTCCTTCTTGACCCTGTCTCCCATTTCTCCATCCTTCACACCTTTCCCTCTTGCCCAGGTTTAAGTTAGTAATTTTGGACGAAATACAAATGCTGAGCAACAATTTGCTTGAAAATGAAAGTTCAGCAGTCGATTTCAACTTAGTTTTTTTAAGCATAGAGCAGTTTAGGTCATGCTGTTGAGATTTCCCCCCCATGCCGCTGCTAATGAACATTCTTGGTAAACATGAGAAATGTTAATTTAAGCAAACGATGCCTATATTTGTGTGCAAATTGTTTTGCGTGCCCTCCAGGCCAGGGCTGATTCACACAGTAGCCTTGTTTTCCTCGGGCCAATCACAACCTCTCAGCTCATTACTTCTGACAGGAGGCAGAAGGCTAATGAGGGATTGATTCACTCACATTCCCGCTCTCTTCTTGTGCTTGTTCCAGTGACAATATAGAGAAATGACAAAACAGACATGGGACTGCATGCTAATGTCTCAATGTATTGATGTGTTCTGGTGTAATGACATCTGACTCCAGATGAGCGAGGTGGCAGACTTGGGATTTAAAGGGGAATTCCTGTATTTCTCAACCCGGGGCCGATGTTTATAAATGTGAGTGTGTAAAAGTGAATGACACTTACAAAAACTCTTGGAATCGGTCCACTAAATCACTGGCTACAATGTTATCTTATTGGGAAACTGGGACAGTCCACAAAACGTCCACTTAAAGTGCTTTTTCACCAGTAAAAGGCTTAAATTGTTATTGTTATTCTCCTCATTCGCTCTTCAATTTGTAAGAGCTCTTCGTCCCTCTACTCTGACTGAAACAAGTAGAGAAGACCATCGAAGTAAAATGCTTCATTAACATTGTTAACATCTCAAAATGACTCAGCCATTGTAGTTTCTCTCGCTAAAATCCTCCCTCCAACTTTCTCTCACTCATGGTTCCACCTCTGTCTTCCTGCAGCAACACAAGTCTCAATAGACTAACTGTAAAGTAAGAGGAGACCGTGTTTATGCACCGATATCCTCAAATATTTAATGCCCAAACTTTTATACAGAAATAACATTTTATTTCAATGTGACTTTCTACAACACCAAAGAACACTCCACAATAGATCATAAATAGCACATAGCATTATGTTGTAATGAAAAAAAGAGTACAAAACATCAAAGACAAGTTATTTCAAATCAGATATTGTCACCATATAGCCTAGATAACTCTGATTCACACTCCCAACACAGTAGGTGGCCATCTGCCACAGGACTGAACAAAGAAGGAGAAGCTATCACATATCAAGGGTAATGAGAGATACAGTACCAAATGAGGAAGAAGTGAGATATTGAAAAACACATTGGTTGCCACCTGCCAATAAACCAACAAAGAAGAAGAAGAATGAGCTATAACACAAAATCTAAAATTGAAGAGCAGATCTAATAAGAACTGTTATGCGTGGAGGACTGATCTCAACAGATGTGTTTTGAGTTTGTGGTGTGAGGTGGCAGAGAGGTTCTGAGTTGTGGTGCAGAGCAGCTGAGGCCGTGTCCCACAGTGCTGAGTCTAAATGTGTGGAAATTAATTTATAATAAAAATCAGCAGAGAATAGAAAAAATCAAAGAGTGTGAATTAAATAAAAATAAAAAAACAATATGCCGCCATGCGAGTTGCTCTGTGAAGCCGTACCTAGGCACCACAGTGCTAAATGCTAACATCAGCATGCTAATATGCTCAAAAATACAAATATTTGACTTCTTCAGCATTTTAAGTTTGCAAATTAGCATAAGAGCATTTGCCAACAAGGACCACACATTAGGAACAGCTGAGGGCCATTGGAATGTCATTAGTTTTACAAGTATTTGTTCATGAATTATTCGATAAATTAACAATTTGACCTGCCAGTGGCGTTCGTTGAAAGGCTGGTGGATCAGCGGGGGGCGTAAGTGTCTTCACCAAGCATCACGACAATCAAGCCAATCGTCCTAGAAACATTTCACTTAAAATCCTAAATGGCAGCCCCCACAGCTGTGACGATTAAAACCAAATGCGACATTTTCGATTTGGATGCGAACTGAAGATGTTCCTTGTTTGTTTTTTTAAAACAGAAACCTTGTGTATCCGAGGTGGGCAGCAGAAACAGAATGCAGGGCAGACCGAGAGATGGCGTTCTTGCGAGAGAGAGAGAGAGATAGCTAGCTGGGGTGTTGCAGGGATTAATGTGAATTTGTAACTTAAGGGCATGAGTTGCTGCTTGATAGAATCTAGAGCATCAGCTCCTTTCTGCAGGCAATGTTACGCATTTTTTTTTTTTTTTTTTTTTTTTTACAAACTTGCTTAAATTGCATCCCAATACACACACTCACTTTTTAAAGGTTACGGTTTTGTTGTTGTTGTTGTTGTGGGCCTATGTGGGGTAAGCGTGACTAACAGCTTAAATGAGTGCAGGTATTTTTAATATCCTGTCTAATCAGGAACTTCCATAACGAGCTGTGTGCATCTCAAGGCCTTTAATAGCTTTATGTGCTATTGTTACGCAGCCAGTGTCTTTATGTCGTTGCCGTGTGGTTGTAACGGCTGTGATGCACTCCTCTGGCTCTTAATGGATCTTCTTGTCAGCATTGAGATGCATAGAGCCCGATTGGTTTTGTTATCTGATCGAGAGGTGTGTGTATTTGTGTGTGTGTATGTGTGTGTGTGTGTGTGTTTACTCTCCTCCCTCTGACTCTCCACCCTCATTACTCACTCCATATACGCTGTAGTCTGTATCTCAGGGGAAATGGATATGTGTCAGTATTTCAAACACTGTCAGCCCATCAAACCCAGTTTATCGTGTGAGTGTGTCAGCGTGTGTGTGTGTGTTTGTGTGTGTGTGTGTGTAATAGGAGAGAGATATGAAGATAAGTGTGGTTCATCATCCACAATCCCTTGTAGCTAACCTTATTAGTGAATTGGTGGAGATGCGGGAGGCTCCTTGTTTATGATTAGATTGCATCATCACATAATGTATAGCCTAAATATTATATATATGTATATATATATATATATATATATATATATATATATATATATATAAGCAATACAGACAACTGGTGCGCTATATAGTACATGGTGGTATTTGAGGTCAGCTTAAAAAGGAAGACATTGGTCAACAATTTTCTTTCATTCTGTAATCGTATACTAAAGATGACCACATGACTGCTCCTCAAAAGTGAAGCCAAACCATATTTTTCGCCACCTAGTGACTGGCTGCAGAATACGTAATAAATAATTATTTTATCTCTTTGTAGGTATTTGTTATTACACTGATGTTTGATTTTACTTGGTTATTTTAAGATGTATTATTTTATTGACTTATAAAACTTAGACTGACTCACGGAGGACGTAGATATAAGCCTTCCAACTTAATATACAGTCTTTGATTAAAACAACGTGCTGAATATCTTATTCATATGTTTGACATTTACTTCTCGTTGCTGTAGCACGCCGCTCCATCGTGGCTGCCTCATAAACAGAAAAACAAGACACACACATCAGGACTTAAGACAAACATGCAACTGAGCAAATCTAGCGGAATGCTGCATAATGCTTGCATCTTTACTGCATCCATTAACTTTTATGGTCTGTGACCCAGATGTATATTTCCGAGTCAATGTTATGGAGAGAGGGCCCCGGGATAATATGTGCCTATGTGCCACATTTTCTGAGCTCGGCGTGGTTGACATCATCACAGAGCAAATTATTCTTCGTTGGTGAAGCTCTCGCTCAAACACAATCCATTCTGTTCTTGAAAAGGACAGAGATAGATTTAGAAAACAGGGTATTTTTGGTTTCCTGCTGTGGTCTTCTTGACTCTCTTGTCTTCCTCCTTTGCTTTTTGGAGATGAAGAATATCAACTATTTTTAGAAAGTTGAATCTAAAATCATTTCTCAAGGATACTTCGATAAAGATAAAGAGCTAAGTGATCTCCCAGCAAAGTCAAAGGTGTTAGCCATGCTTTGGGACATCAGGTGAAATGCTTCTTCATAACTGATCATGTGCACTCATGTTGCAACAGGGCTGGCAGAGCGGGACATTGCCTGGGGCCGGAGCTGAGGAGGGCTCCCTTAGAATGGATGATAATGTTTGTCCACAGCAACGACAATTATGTGAAAGCCCCTTAAATTATATTATCGGCTATTTACACGAGAGACTGCAATAAAAAGAAGCCTAATGAGGCCCCATACCAACAGCTTTGTAATTTCTGAGGTTTGGTTGAAGACTAGAATGTCTAAATGTGTGTGCAAGATGAGCCTGGGATGGTGGTGGTACTTTGCACTCTCTACTTTGCTATTTTTATAGCATTTTCTTCATAATGTGATTCCAGAAAAATCATTTGAAGATTTGAATGATGTGATTTGGTATCATGTTTTTCTTGGGTTATCTTCTTGTTTGATGTTTTTGTCAAACACAAAACAGCAGCCTTGTCCTTTTCAATCAGATTTTTGATACACACAGCAGAGACAAAGTAAGAACAACAATATGCTCTGACCTACCCACTGTGACATAGCGTAGGAAACCTCCTCATAGGCGAGTGGGGAGGGGGAAGTTTTCCGCGAATCACCGAAATGACAGCAGATTTAAAGTTTGAGCGTCTTCCCCATGTTCCTCTGCCCACTCCAACCGGTTGAGGCAGATTGAGTCTAAATCTATATATTTCTTCATGTTTTTTCTCTCTGCTTGTTCATTGTTGGAACTGTTGGGAGTTCCCTATAATTGTTTAGGTCTCACCCTTACTATGTAAATTGCCTTGAGATTATGCGTGTTATGAATTGGCGCTATCCAAATAAAATTGAATGAATTCAATAGCATTGTGAATGAATGAGATGTAGAGAAGTCTTAATTAACCCTTGGGGCGCATTGAGGAAATTTTTTTTCCATGAAGGAAGGAGTTTTAAAACGCAGCCCTGAGGGTTAAGCTACCAACCAATGGGAACTATTCTAAGGTATTTGTTGTATTTTGTACATTGACATATTTTTATAAAGTAGGAGAAGTAAAGGTTTTTTGCCGTGGCAACAAATTTGGTATCTTGACATCCCTGGTAGGTTGAAAACTGGTATATTAAGTACCTTCAGTTTATTATGTGCATTAGGAGCAGACAAGCAGGTGGGGAGACGACAAATCCATCCAAAATTCTCTAACGTGTTCTTTTCCTGATGGGCGAGTGAAGAGGAATGCACAGAGATGGTCCTCTTCTTTACCAATGCGATGACGTTTACACCTTGACATGGGATTCAAATTGTGTCCTGCGATGCACCAGTCACAGCACATGCTGCACAAGGATGTTTTTCTTTATCCAGATTTCAGACTCAGAGGGAAATCTGTTTGCCAGTCTGGCCGGTATCTTTCATTCGAAATCTCTCTCTCTCTCTCTCTCTCTCTCTCTCTCTCTCTCTCTCTCTCTCTCTCTCTCTCTCTCTCTCTCTCTCTCTCTCTCTCTCTCTCTCTCTCTCTCTCTCTCTCTCTCTCTCTCTCTCCTCTCCCTCTCCCTCTCCCTCTCCCTCATCATCCAAACGGTCTTCCTTCTGTCTCCCTCTCTCACGACACTGAAGCACACAATCATTGTTTGTTCTGTTGTAATCCTGCAGCAGCATTTTCCAGATGATTGTCCCCGCATGGTAAAACAAGCCCTGTCAGGAGCTACAGCCGATTACATGGCTTCATGCAGAGATCAGTCCTTGTGTATAAACACTGAAGAAAGAGAGGGAGGAAAAATAAACAATCGATGCAGCGCAACACGTTGACGGATAAACTCCTACACTGTCTTAGTGACAATAAGGAAAAAGCTCTGTCTGCCTTTCCTGTATGACGGAGAGATTCAGAGGAAAAGGAGGAGAGATTTCCTCATTGTTTTTGTAATGAATGCAGTATTTTCATTCTTCCTCTGTCTATCTCTCTCTCTCTCTCTCTCTCTGTCTCTCCTCCATCTCATCTGCCATGGAGACATAATTGAACAATATACTCGATCTGCAGCGATGAAACCGTGACACCTAGATGAACAATCTTTATTTTCTAGAGGTTGATGCTTGACTTTTTTTTATGCACCGTTATCATTCGCATTGAACTTCCGGCAGTTGCCGTGTAAATAGCAATAAAAATGTGTCCTTGTCAACGCGCAACAATGGCAAGAAGTCTCTCGATTCTCCCACTCAGAGAATCTTTTTAGTGTCAGTTCTAATGTCATGGTTCATATTAAAAGCTGGATGGTAAATCAGTCATGTAATGAATTTAATCAGATTTGTGACCTCTGAGACAGTCGCAGACGTCGACTTTCCTCTGACCTGCACTTGTTCGCTTTCATCAAAAACTCCTGACTCATTTGACGGCTCGGTAGCCGTGCCGTGTTTACATTAATGGCCCCTTAAAACCCCTCCTCTTGATCCGCCGCTCGCTAAAAGACATGGGGGTCTCACTTGAGCAAGCCATTATCTGACAAAGTTAGACTGGCTGTGGTGGTTCGGGCTTATTTTACATATTCGTCTGTGCTTCTCTCAGATCAGATCATTTGAAGCGCACAAAGTCCTCAGAGAAGATTACCTTCGATTTGTAGGGTTGGATTGTTTTAGGTAATTTTAAAGCTGTGAACACAATAATGACGTATGATCGCCTTGTGAACCCGTGAGGCTTAACAAACAGCTGCTTATTTACACATGCAACTGACACTGATCATCTAAATTATCAGTATTTGTCTAGTTTCAGCTCTGTTCCTGGTAACTGATGGTAATGATTGGTTCTGTAGCAGCTAAGTGCTCTATCGGGCCCTGGCATTAACATTCACTCGGACATATCTGATCCTGAGTGGTCAGCTCTAGGTCTGTCTGTTCACACCTGGTAGTAAAATACATCCGTCTCCTGTGACCACTTGGGATTGGATCTCACTTCCCTGCTCTACATGCAACTAGAAGGGCACTCTGAGAGAGGATACCTCCGACAAGGCTAATGCCATATCTCGCAATATTTTAAAAAGTGAAAAACATCCAGAATCCATCCCCTTATTCGACCTGCCTTGGTCAGTGTTTATAGTGTGGCTACAAATTAATGAAGTATCGGACACTGTGAAGTGGAAAATTACTTTGGGTTCATTATGAAACTTTGTGTCAGAAATTTCAGATGAGTAGCTGTGTTCACCGGCTAGATGCTAACTTGTCCTTTGGCTGTTTTGCTGATCTCGAAAATTTGCACTCAAAGCAACATGTTATCAATTTTACTAAGCCACAGCGCCCTCTGCAGCCACATGCCGTGTTCGATTCTGTTGGGCTCCTTGTCTGAGCGATGAAATGCTTTTCATGTAGAGAAATAACAGAGCGTAACAATCTGTTGACCGGTGCCGTCCGACTCACTGAGACTCAACTGAGCGAGTGATATTACCCTTGAGCCACCGGCTTTATGAACAAAAAGATTTACAGCTGAAACAAATTCACCAAACTCTTTCCGAATTCCTCATATTTTAAAAGTTTCCTCTCTGAATATAGATGTTAAACGCTGGTGTTAATGACTTCTCAGTCTCAGCGTTTCTCTTGGGCCTGATTCCGAAACAATTTAGGCTGCGATCATCAGTTACACACTTCTCACCGGAGATTCCACCTGATCACCGAAGTTGCACAGAGCAGGAGAACAGGTGTTCAGGATGAGGAGAAGGAATGAAAGCAGCTAATTGTGGAGCTGCCATTTTTAGATTTAAAGAAAAAGTTGCGTAGTGTTTCTTTAAAAGCAGTTGCTTTAAAGTCGATTAGAGAAGTGCGATTGAGCCAAAATGTGGGATCAAACTTTGCAAATGAAAACGCTCAAATGAGCCGAGGAAAAGTTATTGCCGTTCTTACTTTGTTGTGTTTTCAGTCAAGTTTTAAGGAGAAAACATAAGATTGAAAACCACATTACAGGATCTGAGTGATTTTAGTCTTTCTTGTCTTTAATCTATTTTCCTCACGGCCCGCCCGCAGTTTGCTGTAGTTCCCTTTGGCCTCATGTCTTAGCCCCTAATCAGCTTCACTCTGCGCTGTCTGACCCTCACAGCTCTGCACCTCCTGTGATGTGGTCCGAGGGGTAATTACATCTGCCAGAGAATGAGACATGTGTTAGTCCTTCTATATCAGTAGGGCTCAGCTACTCAACCTGTGTGTGTGTGTGTGTGTGTGTGTGTGTGTGTGTGTGTGTGTGTGTGTGTGTGTGTGTGTGTGTGTGTGTGTGTGTGTGTGTGTGTGTGTGTGTGTGTGTGTGTGTGTGTGTGTGTGTGTGTGTGTGTGTGTGTGTGTGTGTGTGTTTTCACGATGCTACTTGGCACACTGAGTGTTCCGAGTCCACCTTTTCTCAGAGTGTCTTCTTTGTCTCTCTCTCGGACTGCCAGTCAATTTAAACCCTTCTCATCGACCGCTGTTGCCAAGGACATGATCAGACCCCTGAAGCGAATATTCCCGACGGCTAATTCGCTCGTCTCCTCTTGTGCTTCATCTCGCGGCCTTCTCACAGGAAGCTGGATGCATCCGGCGCTTCCAGGTGTCATTTAAATTCAGCCTAACTTTTAAAAAAAGGAGCTGAAGCAGTGAAACATCTGCAGTTGGAAAAAAACATCTTTCCACACATGTACGTCTTTTGCAGGAGTGCTTTGTGAAGAAGTGAATATGAAAGTAACAGGAGCAGACACCTGATGAAGTTCCTTGACCCCTGTGGGAAAATCACACTTCAAAAAATTGCCTCTAAATTGACAGTGTGGGGGGGTCTTCGTTTCTTAAGCGTTTGAAGTGTAAGGTTTCTTCTCCCGAGGGACGCGTGGGTTTTCATGTAAACGTGTTTCTTTCTTTTATAACAAAGAGACAACCTTGATTAAGGCGGCTCGCTGTTGTCTGAAAGGACGTGTGTGTGTTGTAATCACAGATCCTGGATCCATTTGCGTCTCTTTAATGAAGCCCACTCCAGCTGGAAGGCTGTCGGCGTGGCTGCTTTGATCAGTGGCCCGTGGACACAGGATTTGCCGCGCTAACACACTGCGCTAATGGAGCCACAGGGCAAAAGAAACACACACAAACACATGTCTGAACACTCACAAATGCAAATGTGACAAATAAACACATAAACACACCCACACCCTCCACTTCTGACAAGGGCACGGCCCTGCGATGGAGCATCTTCTTGTCATGCAGCCCATTGTGTCGGGGCCCTTTCATCTGTCTGTTTGTGCTGGTTCGGGTCGGTTGAGTTTTCCGGCGCAGCGGTGAAGTCTCTGCCAAGGGGGGGTGGGCGGGGGGGGGACTCACCGAGGAAGGTCCGGAGCTCGGCATTGACACACAACCCAGCTCTAGAGAGTAATGGCTTGTAGCTCCCAACATATGTTGCTTTGGGTAATTGCTTTAATTGCTGTCATTGTACGTAATGGTCGGTCTTTTTCATCTTCCCTGGTGGTGGAGGCATTCTGCTAATTACATCTGTCAGGCCTGCAGCTAAAACCAGCATTTCTCTGCGAATTCAGACCAGTGGGAGCAAAAACATCTGAATGTTCCTGCATACTGTTGATGTGTGTGTGTGTATAAATGAGACTGCATTGTGGCAGAATCATTTACAAACTCCTCATGTGGATCTTTTTTACGTAAGTGGCGTCATTATATCAGTCAAGTATGAACCTCGATGTGGATCTTATCTAATTTTTCACAATTTAAGATGTTTTCTTCCTCTTTTACACCAAACCTGGGAGGAAAACATGGGTACTTCAAACGCACAAAAAGCAGCTTGACTAATTTCAAATTGCTGGTAGAGGAGTTTGGCTTTCTGTGCTGTGAGTCAGGACCGTCGTCACAAACCTTTAGGACACTGTGAAGCTCTCTCTTCACAATGTGAAGAGAGAGAAAAGAGAGACTTCTTGCCATTGTTGCGCGTTGACAAGGACACATTTTATTGCTATTTACACGGCAACTGCCGGAAGTTCAATGCGAATGATAACGGTGCATAAAAAAAAGTCAAGCATCAACCTCTAGAAAATAAAGATTGTTCATCTAGGTGTCACGGTTTCATCGCTGCAGATCGGGGCCAGAGCCGATAAAAACCTGGTTCTACCACAGAGTCCATTGGACCTGGGAGTGAATGCCAAATGTATTCATTCCTATGCAGACAAAAGCCCACTTTACCTCGGATAAAATAAAAAAACAGTATATATAGGAGCACTAACAGATAGCACTTTGTAGTTTGGCTTTCTTGAAGAAAATTGTACTTGCTTCATTCTTGTTGTTCTGGGTTTGTACCCTCATGGTTGAGTGCACTTATTGTTAGTCGCTTCTATATAAAAGCGTCACCCCTAACCCTAATGAAATGTAATGTAATATAAAAAAGCCAGATGTTACTGTACGTTGTTCTTTTTGACCAGTGGGGACTGTCATAACTTTTTAAGATGAAAGTTTCCCCAATTGTGTACAAAAACCCAAAATATCTATTCTTATTTCTCTTCTCTTAAGATACGACACCATCACCAACCAATGGGAAACAGTGTCTCCCCTGCCGAAGCCGGTCCACTCTTCAGCGGCCACCGTGTGCGGAGGAAAGGTTTACGTGTTCGGCGGCGTGAACGAGGCCGGACGCTCGGCCGGCGTCCTCCAGTCCTACGTGCCGCAGAGCAACACCTGGAGTTTCATCGAGTCTCCCATGATCGGTAAGAGGGGCGACGGCGCCCGCTGTATTTGTCACACATTCACAAGCGCTTTCATTCACACAAAGTGAAGACACGTTATGTCCTCGGGGGGGATGTGTTGCCATTGTTACCGTCACTTTTTGTTTCCTCACAAAGCTGTTGTTTCCTATTTAAAGTGCTGTGTATGAGGATGTGGTTCAATAATCCCAATTGTTTGGTTTGGTTTCTTTTTCCCTCGTTACGCTTTCACATTTTCCATTTGAGAGCAAACAATCCACCCGCTAGTTAATTTGCTCTCCTCTCACACATCAGAAAAAACATGAACATTGGCGCTTGGTTTTAAATAGCGATGTAACAGCCGAATTAGAAAAGTTACATATTACTCTAACCATTCATTGACGTGCATTCCTTTATTAAATGGTCGTTGACATCTGTATGTCTTTAGAGAACAACAAGTTGTCGTTGAGCCTCCATCATGGTTTCCCGGTTCCCTAGCAACAGGGTTGTGTCAACTCTACCCACTTAAACATCATCTCATGTACTTGACTCCTCTGGTTGCCACCATCAACTGCTGATTGCCATTTGAAGGCAACTTATTGTCACACAGCAGATGAATGTCTAAGGCTCTATAGTAAGTGCTTCATATTGCCTCTGCACTGGAAAACCCTCACAGTGTATTTAAAGCTGCTTTCAGTACATGCACTGATTTATGTGAGAACACAAATGTTCTAAGTCAGTTGTGCCAAACGTTTTCTGGAACCTTTCCTGCCAGCCCCCCCTCGTGAAATGGTCTGGAAAACGGTCATGAGTGAGCCCATGTGAGAATACAGCAATGAATCCAGCGATTGGATGAGTTGATGAGGCGACAGATCCCAAAAAATCTGGGAAAAAAACACCAAAATAACAGAAAGATCCTAAGATGAATAATACAAGACCTAGAAGCAGACAACACAGACGAAGATGTGAACTTGGAAAAGCGACGATAATTAATACATGAATGTTCACAACATTGTCCTGTTGTCATGAATGTAACTGGGGCGCTGTGATCTTCATATGGGAAATACATTCGAAAAACAGCTTAAAACTGTTGTTGTTACCTTTTGAAAATATGCAACCGGTACATGCCACCCCCTCCTATTGGCCTCCTCTTCATGAAGCCTTCTAGAAGCCGACTTTTCCCCGATTTGTTTGCTATTTTCTGGCTTCCGTCTCTGCTTCAGTGGCGTACATCTCTCTGGCTGAAAACTCCAGTGATGTCCAGTGAGAGCAGGGGCAGGCAGGTCAGTTAGTGACACACAGGTTCACCAGCCAATATAGAGGATATAGAATATTTGAAACCCACAGTAGTCGTCAGTATTACAGCTTATTACAGCGAGAATGTTGCTCCACACTCGTCTCAAGAGAGAATTCAGTAATCAGTGACCTAAGACCAAAGCTGAAATAACATGTTGCTCCGACCACAGTTTTGACATGTTACTGGCCAAACTGTTCTGAAGTTATTCAACGCACAAACCTGCAGCCACATTCCAGTCGAGGCCACCAGGGGCCTGTGAAGGACGCTGCACCAGTAGGGAATACTTTAACCGAGCTGCCATAACTCAAGGTAGCAGGAGAAACGCTCAGTGAGCAGCTGTGTTTGCTGTGGAAAGATCCGGAAATATGTCCTTGTGAGATGCAGCACAGGGACGATGGCTGTTGATTTAAAAAAAAAAAAAAGACCCCAAAAAACATATCCTGCTACTTCTCGTTTAACATTCGGGTCTGAAAAACGTATTAGTCACACAAACAGATGTGTGAGAGCCAAAAAATGAATTGCTCTAAAATGATGGTTTGACCTTTTGGGTAAAAATGCAATAATTTTCCTTATTTTGAAGAATGAAGAAAAATGTCTGTTAAATTTAAGGTTTTGCTTACTTTTAAACCCACTTGTTAAGCATGTTTAAAAACAAACACAATTGACCAAAGTGCTGAAAGATAAGGAATACAATTTGATAAAATAAAAAAGCTATTTTGTGAATAACAACAACTTAATGACACTCAAAAGCCTGCGAGAACACAAGGGGTCTTGATTTTAGTCTTAAACATGGCGGCAGAGAGGGAGCACTTACATGTTAAAGAGACTTTTCAAAGGTGGAGTGGAAAGGGGGCGGAGAAGCTCAGAGGTTTTCAGGGGGCAGATCCTTTAGTACTTTAAAAACTCGTTCAATCCTGAACTTAAGGCGAAGCCTGTGCAGTGATGCAAGCACATGTGTGATGCTGGGTCTAAAGTCAGGGGCATCTGAATGAGCTTTAGAAGACAGATTGTCTCACAGCAGCTCAATGAGAGTGTCCCATTCATAAGTCCTCTTCAAATGTGGCCTCTCCTAATCAAGGAAAGACAAAGGCTGCGTTCGAAATGTCAATTTTGCTTCCAAACCTAAACTTAATGAAATGAACCAGACGGATTTCCGCAAGGGTTAGGAAAGGAGCTTCAATGCTTCCTCACTTATCTCCTTTAGCATTGGAAACATTGCTCTTATGACACAAGTCAGAACTGAATCCTCACGTGGGGAAGGAGTCGGCCCCTGAATTGGGACACAGCTGCCGTCTCTCTTCCTGGTTCCAGTTGTAAAATGTTATAAAAAACGGGTTATATCTTGGTTGTTTAATTTGCACACAAACAAAATTGTAAAATCAATAATTGACTGTTTTATGTTGGATTCATCTTAAGTGGTATTGATCTCCTGGTCTGGTATTGAACACAGAATTCCAATGATGTTGAAATAGTCCTTTAATTCTGCAACAGGAATCATATTTTCAAAGCAAAAAGGAAAAAAATATGTATATTTACTTTCATTTAGATGAATTTTCTACGCAAATATAAATTGTTTATTTCAAACTGGATTACCCCATTTAGGATGTTGGCACATGAAGGATCCACGGGGAGGAGAGCTGCCTGAATGCCGCTCACAGAAGAAGAGAAGCATTAGTGTCGAGAAGACACGGGGTCACAAATGAATTTCCCTTCGAATGTTTCCTGACACGTAGTCGTTCTCGTGTCATTAAAGCGCCAGCACGGAGGCACTTCCTGTAGCGCCGTGGCCCAGAAAGCGCCTCTCTGTTATTAGTGGCCTTTTACAGACACACACACTACTATGAGCGAAATGATGATTATGTAACGCGGGTGTTTGGGGTGAGAGCTGAATGGTATTAAAGGGCTGGCAGAGCAGCTGGCAGAGGAGAAATGAGAGGGAGAGAAACACACACAACCACACACACACACACACACACACACACACACACACACACAAAACTCTGCTTACCTCATATCAACCATACATCCCCCGGGGGCACAGGTACACAGCACATGAATTATGTAACGAGCCAGGAGGTTACTCCACGTGTGTGCGCACGCATTGTGTTTGCCTTTTTATATATATGTGTGTGTGTGTCTGTGTGCGTGACAGATGCAGACAGACACACCGTCATCCGTCAGGTTGTAGATGAGCCTGCATCTGACAGCCAACGAGCCGGGAGATAATGGACGGGTTTAGTGCTTCCTGTGAAATTGGGCCGGCGATGATTTTAGTGAGCGGGTGGGGAGCACTTCTCCATCAACCCTCTGCCTCCCTCCATCACTCTCCCTCTCTAATCTCCCCGTTCACCTCTCTCTCTTTCTCTCACCCCGTGCCCTCTCTCCCTCTCTCTCTCTCTCTCTCTGTCTCACTTTCTCCCCCCCACCCCCCCTAACACCTCGCCCCTCTCTCTCTCAGCGCCGTCTTATCGACTGACACAAATACAGCTGTGTGTGCGCGTACGTGTGATATCCAACCGCTCGGACCATCTCCCGCCTGGACTGCAAATGGGTTTCACAAACACGTATCAGGACCGACCTCCTCTCCCTGGCAGAGTGAAAAATATTATTACTCGTTCCAAAAATAGTCACGAAGTCTATCGAGAAGCGCGGCGTCTCAACGGCTTTGTTCATCTGTACCGTCCTTTGTCTTCCAACTGTCTTGTGAGCGCCGTATGTGCTGGAACATGGAGCATAATCGAGCACCCGCACGTGCAGGAAACTATTTATGAGGCCTCATTGCTTTTCTCAGAAGGTCAACTCACTGCAGCTCACTCAAATTACCAAAATGCCAAGGTTTCCAGATATTTGTCTCTGAGATTTCTGCCTCCGCCCCCACAACAATGGAGGTGAAAGGAATTTTGTTTTTACCGTGACATTAGAAAAGAGTCAGCCTGACACATCTCTGAAAAAATGTCCTTGCTACTGAGAAGAAGCCGCAGACCTCTTTAATTTATCATTTCTGTTGGCACTGCAACCTAGATTAGGCAAATAGGACTTTGACACTTCCAAAAAACCTTCCCCTCAAAAAAATGTTTTGCTGGATTTGTATTAAAATCCTTGAACACGTATCTCATTTGATCGAAATTAGAAAGACTTTAATCTTTTTATCTCTTTTTTACACACGCACAAACACACACATTTATATATATATATATATATATATGGGATGGAAATGTTGGTCCACCTTCATCCAAACATATCTCGATAACAAGCTCACATAAAATACTAATCATGCAAAGCTTTAACACAAACAAGTTAGTATTCTTATAATGTATACGTTGGCTCTCCAATAGTGAAGCGTGAAGTGTATTGGTTGCCCCCTGGTGGTTGGCTGCAGTATAGTTTGTACACCCTGCCTCCTCCATGCTAGTGACTGGGACATGGACCAAACTAAAAAGTTGAAGTACACGTCAAATACCCTTTTTCTGAAAGGGTGTATTATTGCTGTAGCTTGAGTTTTAATTAGTGATGTGATGCCAAAAAGAAATGTCATGATTGACTCGCTTAAAAAATACAAGTGTCATTAAAAAACACTAAAAGGAGAATTATTTTCTTTTCTTAATTAAGGTGAAGTGCCTCAAACAAAGCCGTTTACAATTATACATTTTCACACATCCTCTCTGTCTCTCACACACACACACACACATGCACACAAACTCTGGCAGACCACCCACCCGCCCCCCCAGTTTTCACCCAGCATGCTTCACCAGGTGACACTGGCCTCCATTGACTTGTCGGCTCGGGGGACAGGAGAGTCGAAACGCCACGTCCAGATTGCTCCATCGGGAAATTGACTGGCGAGCAATTACTGGCGCCCATGACGTCGCAGCCAAATGGGGAAGGGCAATTGAGGGGGTGCTAATGGAGGAGGAGGAAGGGAAAGAGCAGGAGAGGTGGACAAGATGTTTCCATAGTTACCTAATTGGACATGCCCCCGTTCCCACATTCGTTCTCCATCATAGCGAATAAAGCACATCATCGTCTTCCTGCTCTTTTGGCCCCGTCATTTCAAAGGCGGCTCTTACTCTCCTCACACAACATGAAAGGACATTGTGTGAAAGAGAAAAAAATAATAATAAGTTGTCGCTGCCCCAATTACCTTGTTGTTATCTTATCTAAGCTTCTGGCAGCGAGAAGTGAAGGTTCTTTGTCCTATTTCTCCCTCTCCCTCATACTCTCTGCTGGGACCAGGGACGCCCGAGAGGATAGCCTCCACCTTTTCCTCCATCTTTACTTTTTCTCTGGAGGAGGATGTCTTGTTAGATTCCTTGGTCCTGCTCCAGGTGGGACTGCACGTTACTGTGTCAATGTTGTGCCGCGGCTCAGCGACAACGCCCGCTGTTTGGGAGTCTGTATCAGAGAGAGCACTCTTATCTAGATCTGCACAGTATTGGTTTGATGGAAGTTGCCTGTGATGTGTGTTTGTGTGTGTTATGCTGTGGTTGTGTGCTCCGGTTTTACAGCATCAGATATCTACTGTTATGATGCCGGAATCAGATAGTGAAGGATGTGAGGTGAACAACAAAGTGTTTGTTTAAACAGAGATGACAAATTGCATCATGGCTGTGTGTAAGCTTGTGTGTGTGTGTGTGTGTGTGTGTGTGTGTGTGTGTGCGTGTGCGTGTGCGTTTTCACTGGTTTGCTCGTCCTTGACCTCAGCCTGAGGGTCCGCAGAATGGGTGACTAAGCTGTTTTATCAGGGTGTGAGAGGCTGTGTTAACTTGTGTTGCCCTGCAGGCGCAGCTGTATTTCTACCACTGTTAGAAACCTTGTTTTGTTTTCCGTTTTTTTTTCCTCTCCGTCCCTTCAGTAATTCTTATGTGTGTGGTCGGTAACCTGCATGAGCTTTCTCACCGCCGAGCAGCGAAGCCACACAGGATGGATCGCGAGGGTTTGCGTTTGAATTAGAAAGTTTTCAGCTGATGCAGACGATACGTGCACGCTCTTTGCTGCGTGTTGTTTCAGCAGAAACGGCTCGTTTTCTGCATCGGCGGCCAGGGGACAAGAGCGAAGGCAAAGTGGTGGAGAGATCTCGAACCCCGACAGCAGTCCTCCGAGGCTCGCTGGCTGAGAATGAGATTTACCTGCCTGGTGCCTCTCCAAGCCCTGTTGGTCCACGAGAGGGAGGGAGGGAGGGAGGGAGGGAGGGAGGGAGGTATGAAAAGATTGTGAGTTTCTTTTGGGGGAAAAAAAAAGAAAGAATCCTTTGAGAGGATTGTGTTATTATTCTGCCTCAGGTGCCGAGCAGAGAGAAATGAGTGTTCTGTGTTTATGGGACCTAACACAAAACACCATGTACACAAGCTTACACTGACAGACACACACACACAGACACACACACACACACACACACACACACACACACACACACACACACACACTCGCACACGCACACACACAGACACACAAACGGACACACACAGACACAGACAGACAGACAGACAGACGGACGGACGGACGGACGGACGGACGGACGGACACACACACAGACACACACACACACACACACAGACACACACACACACACACACACACACACACACACACAAAGAAAATAAACACGTCAGGCAGATTGCGACGACCAGTTGAGAGAAGGAAATGAAGCTGATGCATCCGATGGGAGTTACCATTAGATCTCAGTGTGTTTATGATGTTTGGTAGAAGAACACATGACACAATCAAGTGAAGTCAGCAAACTGGGTTGGTTGGTCCACCACTTTAGTGTAGACTAAAATATCTTAACAGCTATTGGCTAGACTGACATTCTGTTCGGATATTCATGTTCCCAGGAGGATAAACCACCTTTTCCTCCCTGACGTTAGGATTTGTGACTTGGACGTTTGAGTTTTGTGTTTCTGCTCAGGATGAATCATAATAAATTTGATGGGACATTACATTTTGTTCTCGCCACCATCAGGTCAAAATTAAAAAATGTTAATAAAGTATTGAGTTAAGTGAACAGACTGTATAAAAAGATGGACGACACATCTCCACTAACTTTCCCTGTCTAGAAATTAAAATATCCTGGATATGAAGTCTGCCATCTTGAAATTATGACATTTGAATTTTTAAAGCATCAAATAAATTAACATTACCAGATAAATTACATACTTTAACATGCATCAGTTTGATAAGAACCATCTAGAAACGTTACAGTTTTTTTCCATCGCTAACGAGCGCTTACCTATACTTAAAATACTTTTTCTAAACTCTTAACACAGACTTACACCTACAAAACACAATTGGCCAAATAGATCATTTTCTTCTCAAAAGCACATTTTGTTAACTATATACTAACTCTTCATTTCAAAATAGAAGACATCTTTCTCTGCACACACTAACTTTACCAAAACACTGGACATCTGACTCAAAATGAAATTATTCTTTCAAAGAATAACTCTTGTTTTCACTTCACAAGGAACATGCAGCCAATCAAAGTACACCAGGTTTCAAAATACTGGCTATTGTGGACATTACAAAACTGCATAGACTTTTATGTTTCAGTTTTACAGGTATTTGTATGCAAAACATGCAATCCACTGTTTTTAATGCCAAATTTTTTGGTTGGGAACTGTACTGTATATCCACATGTAATGTTCACATTCAAAAGCATTCCAGTAAAAAGCGAATCAGTTTTTTTTTCTTTACTGTTTACTACAGGAGGTATAGTAGAAATACTGTTTACAGTATGATACAACAGAAAACGTTTTACAGTATTGTTTAAAGTTAACAAAATATCCATGAACAAAAAAGCAACACCAAAAAGCCCAGTAAAAAGGGAGAACTAAAAAAAAGCACAAAATTCCTTTATCTAATCCCTGCGATCTTCAGGGTTAGGCCACAAGTTTTCATCCACATCGCATCTGATGTTATCCAAGGCCATACACCTTGGATAAAACCGCTTGGAATGCCTGATCCACCCTTGACAATCATCAACTGTGATGTCCCTGCAGCCAGCATCCATGGCTTCAAGGAGGGACAACTGGTCATGTGGCTGATGGTCATAGACTTTCCACCTCCATGTAGAAAATAACTCCTCTATGGGGTTGAGGAAAGGTGAATAGGGTGGGAGAAATAGACGAATCAGTCTTGGGTGGACCTCAAACCATGCTGTAACTGCTTGTGAGTGATGGAAGGCCACGTTGTCCCAGGTGATAACGAAGGTCCTCCTGTTTTCACCCTCCTGATCCTGCTCTGGAACCAGGCGCTGGTGGAGATCATCGAGAAAAGCAAGGAGGCGCTCGGTGTTGTAAGGTCCAACCTGACATTTGTGGAGGAGTGATCCTGCATTTGAAATTGCTGCACACATAGTGATATTTGCCCCTCTCTGTCCAGGAACATCAACTGTGGCCCTTTTTCCAATGACATTTCTTCCACGTCGACGCCTTTTGGCCAGATTAAATCCTGCCTCATCCACGTATACGAATTCATGAGGGGCCTGGTTGGCCTCCAATTCCATAACTCTCTGAAACAAAATTTATGTAAATCATGCCATTATAGTACTATATACCATACAGTACTGTAACCTATTACTGAGTAGGTTACCTACTTGAAAAGTGCAAAGCTTATAGAACTGTACATTGAATTGAATATACACACTATACCTGGACATATTGTTGTCGTAGCACCTTGACTCGCTCACTGTTCCTCTCAAAGGGAACAGTGTAGAGCTGTTTCATCCGCACTCTGTGTTTGGACAATGTCCGCGTAATGGTTGCGAGGCTGATGCTATTGATATTGTGAAATATCTCTTGGTCCTCCAAAATTCTGCTTTGAATATCATGCAGTTTAATTGCGTTATTTGCAACAACCATATCTACTATGGCAAGCTCTTGTTGATGATTAAGGAGCTTACCTCTTCCCCCAGAGGGAGGAAGACGTTGCATTCTTTTGAGGGACAAAAAAAATCAACATATGCATTACTGTATGGCCTCATTGACATGTCAAGTGAGAATAGAAACAATCCATGTAAAATGCAAACTTACCTGTTGGTTTGTTGAAAGATGCGTATAATTGACGCAACCGTTGACCGCCCCAAATTGGGCTGTACTCTTTCACCAGCCTCCCTTAGTGAAAGACCGTGGTTTATCACATGGTCAATGATAGTGGCACGAATTCCATCACTCACCACTGCCCTTGTAGCCCTTAGAATGCCACCACCACGCATTCTTATACCTCTACCTTGCCCTCTCCTTAGGCCTGCTCTTCTCCCTGGACCTGCTCCTCTCACTTCTCCTGCTCCTCTCACTACTCCTGCTCCTCTCACTACTACACCTCTCACTGCTCCTCTCACTGGTCCTGCTCTTCTCCCTGGGCCCCTTGCTCTAACTCTTCCTCGTCCAGACATCTTTTTCGGTTTCTGTTTCCAAAAACATCACTCCTCAAAGTCCTCCTTTTAGTAATGCCATTGATTCTAAGCCAGAGTTGAATCAGCTGTGGTTGACCCAATATACCCAACATACATCAGCTGTGTGTCAATTATTCAATTGTTTGTGATTGTTTGTGATTGGGCGCTGAGATATATTGTTTTAGAACTGATATTACTGTATTACAGAAGCAGAGGTTTTTATACTGTATCTAAGGTTTGGAATATTGTGTTTGCAATTGTGGGATGTTGTGTGTTAACATTTGTAAATAATACAAAAACAATCCATCATTTTGTTTGGAGGTATAGCTTGTCTGTTAAGAAAATGTAAGCATTATATAAATGTGTTCACTGACTGCATATTGTGTGAAAACAACATGAAATGTGTGAATGGTATGGCCACAAAGGACCGATGTTGTGCTAATCGTGTTTAGAGTTTTGAAAATGTGACTACTGTTTAGAAAAACGCTTGTTAGCGACTGAAAAAAACTGTAACTTGACGTGCCGTTATAACCTATACTGCAGCCAGCCACCAGGGGGTTGTTGAGATGCTTTGACTTCACTTTTGGGGAATAGTCATGGCTTCCATTTGATGCTAATTAGCAAATGTTTGCATTTTAACACAACAAACTTAAGGGTTAACATTAAGCTTAACGTCGGTATGCTAGCATTGCCATCGGAAGCATGTTTGCACGCTGATGCTAGAGCTACTGTAAAAATCATGCTGGGTTGTCACCAAATTGTAAGGCGCGTTCGTTTATCCTTTAAGAGAAGATTAGCCGAACTCGGTTTGTTCAATCAAGTATTTATTTAGGAAGCAATGAACAGGTTATCAATCAGCAAATCAATGCTTCCACAAACTTGTTGTATCAGAGCACCACAAACATCCGCCGCCTGTCCATTTTATGACAGTAGATCTTCGTTCCTACTTCTCGAAAGTACGCACGCGCAGGCCATCCTCCTGGCATTTGAATACGGAAGTGAACAGGGAGCCATTCCCAATGACGCTCCTACTCTGATATTTGCTAGACAATTCTATCCTGACAGTCTGATGTTGTCTTATAACCTAGCCTTGAGTAGAAAATGTCATGTTCCTGCTCTCTCGGTTGCACCAAATGAACCATAACAAAATCCCTCGGCTCTCTTATCAAGACAGATGTGAGACTGACCATCGTTGTGACACACATACTTTCTAATTTCACGATTAAACACTAGGAAGAAAAAGGCTATTATTAATCATTTGTGTGAAGGCATAATATCTAGCTAAAACTACTCCTATCTTTATTGTTAAGAGTACAAATATAATTTGAAATGTTTCTATCTTTATTTGTTAAGAATTCTGTCATGCACAACCTATGGTTAAAATATTGAAATCCTCACACTACTAGCATGGCAGCGACTCCTCCTAGCAGCTGGGGTGAAGGCCTGGAAAAGGGTTGAGGCGGTTCACTCCACCAGAGGAGCGTTTGTGGGCTGGTGTCATCATTATCAGGGCCTCGGACTTCAGCCCTCCGGTCGCCCGTCTCCGATGAGGGATGTCCGTCGGCTGTGGCAGAAAACAGACGGCGGCTTGATGCCTAGTGAAGGTGCATTATTCATGCCGGGTGTAAATTGGCCAGCTGCAGTCTGCTCCAGAGAAATCCCTCCGAGTTTGAAACACACGTCCTCTTCCCGCACAGCACGGCTGCTGCTCGCGAGCTGCGGATTTCCGACGGCATCGCTCCACACAAACCACTGTTTTCATTTGGTTTCCCATCATCTATAATTCTTCCGCGGCGCTCCTTCAACGCCTCAGCGCTATGCACGGTATCAGATTGAATTATACAGTATGCACAGTATGCACTAGGCCACCTGTTCACTCATGTATTTGCAATATATGTGCAGTGTTTTCCTCCTTTATTTATTTCGCCCATTCTCTCTCTCCCCCCCTGGAATCTATGGAGGTGCCAGAGGTTGTAATGCAATTGTGAATCATTGGGACTTAGGTAACTCTTATATTGCTGCCCAACCCAAACACATTCAGGAGCACAACCCAATAAAGGCGCTGTGATTTATGAACTGTGCTTTTTTACCGGTTTCACCATCTATTCCGTTTTCTCTCTCGCCAAGCAATCTTGTGAATGGCACATCTGTAAAGTGATAAGGAGAATGTTGATGATGAGTTTTGCATGCGGCCGGGGGGGGAAACCGGCCGCAGACGAATAGGGAGAGGCAGGCAGACGAATAGGGAGAGGGAAATAAATTGAGACCATTACACTGAATGGAAATTTTCTGCTGTGTGAGGGAACGGTGTGCAAACAATGGTTGTGTTTTAACAAAAAGCTCTTCTCTCCTCTCCCCCCCCCCCCCCACTCTCTCTCTGTCTTCCTCTCGTATCTCTAGATAACAAATACGCCCCTGCAGTGAGCTTAAATGGCTTTATATTCATCCTGGGAGGAGCCTATGCTCGAGCTACCACTATCTATGACCCAGACAAAGGCAACATCAAGGCTGGTCCCAACATGAATCACTCTCGGCAGTTCTGCAGGTAAGAGATTATTAATGCAGCAGCGCCACGTGTAATTTAAATCCCCAGAGTGGATTTTTTTAAAGAAATTTTTCTTTTCTTTTCTAAATATCAAATTCCAGGTCTGTCTTGTGCGACGCTTCAAAAAACACTGAAATGATTGTTCTTGCACAAGCTTTAAAAAGATAAAACGCACACTGATCCTTCAGTCGTGGTGTTACAACACGGAGCTAACAGCTGCACAGGGAGGAAATATTCAGGCCGGCTAATTAAAGTTGTAACAAATCCAGTTGTGCGTCTGACAATTATTCTAACATGATGGATTTTCGTTTGTGAAATTTCTCCCTCGGTACAAAAATAGCTTTCTAATTCATGGGCTCGTTTTTTAAATTTTTGATTTTGATTTTTAATTTCCCTGTTTTACCCTGAGTTATATTTATTATTTGTTTGCCTGCAGTTAGGTGAGTGCAATGTTTGTGTTCTTAAAAGAGCAGGAAACTGCAGAATGCATCTGAAGCTCTAATAGAATTTGTGGAAACGTAATGGCTGATAAGGGCAGATAAATGAAATGAACACCAATGGGATGGTGTTCTAACATCCCTGTCAGCTCGAGCCACTGAGGTGTGCCGCCTGCTGGATAACGAACCCAGTTCTCTACATTCCAGACGCTTTTTTTCCTGCAGAGGCAAAGAAAAGAAGGGAGGAGAGAAAAAGGAGGAGAAAGAGAGAAGTCTGAGATGCATTCGGGAAGCAATTACAGCCGGTGATCTTATGTGCCCAATGCATATCATAAATCACGTTGTCAGAGTTATTGATAAGCTGCAGCCGACCACGCCAGGCAGCTGTTCTGCTACATTTAACTAAGTCTGACACAACAGAGGAAGAAATGGGGGGGGGGGGGGGGACAACAAACACGCTGAAAAGAGAGCTGCTCAGAAATCTGCACTATCTGCACTGCACGCTCCAACACCGGGGCTGGAGTCTCGCAGGACATCGTGCAGGAGAGCTGATATTCTCCCCTCGCTGCGTCCACGCACCTCCCCTATAGGCCTGCACCTCCCCGTATACCCGCACCTCCCCTGTAGGCCCGCACCTCCCCTGTAGACCCGCACCTCCCCTGTAGACCCGCACCTCCCCTCGCCAAGCAATCTTGTGAATGGCACATCTGTAAAGTGATAAGGAGAATGTTGATGATGAGTTTTGCATGCGGCCGGTTTCCCCCCCCGGCCGCATGCAGGGGAGGTGTTCTTCGGCACCTCCCCTGTAGGCCCGCACCTCCCCTGTAGGCCCGCACCTCCCCTGTAGACCCGCACCTCCCCTGTAGACCCGCACCTCCCCTGTAGGCCCGCACCTCCCCTGTAGGCCCGCACCTCCCCTGTAGACCCGCACCTCCCCTGTAGGCCCGCACCTCCCCTGTAGGCCCGCACCTCCCCTGTAGGCCCGCACCTCCCCTGTAGGCCCGCACCTCCCCTGTAGGCCCGCACCTCCCCTGTAGGCCCGCACCTCCCCTGTAGGCCCGCACCTCCCCTGTAGACCCGCACCTCTCCTGTAGGCCTGCACCTCCCATCTGTTTATGGAGGAGAGCAGCTCTAGGCTTTGCCCCTGTGCGCTCTCCATTCTGGATCAACTGCGCTTTCTCCCTGAGTAGATTTAGGCTTTATGTAATAATCTTTTTTAGTCCCAGCAGTGTTTTCTGCAATAGGACTGTTTTTTTTGCCCTCGCTCTCTCTCTCTCTCTCTCTCTTGTGTGTGTGTGTGTGTGTGAGCGTGCACCTTATGTAAATGCAGATCGTTACAAACCCCAATAGGAGTACAAAGCTCTAATCAGCTTACAGCCCAAGTTTTAATCCTCTCTGCACACAAACTCGTGTTTCTGTTTCTCATATCAAATGAGCACATTTGTACAGATATTAGCTTTTTCATTATTTTTCTCCTTTGCCCTCGAGAGGGAAAGTAATGTGTGTGTGCGTGATTTTTTTTTACCCGAGCATACAAAGTAGCCTTGTTGGGCATGTCGAGATTGATGTCAAATAAACTCCTGACGTGGCCCCCAGCGTGACAATCAGCGTGTTTTTTTTTTAGAGACGCTGTCTTCTGTCTGGCTTTGTTGTTTGGTCACGATCAACAACAGGAGTAACATTCCTGCTGCTTCGACTCACACTGTCGCTATCTCATATCAAAGCTACACCTGCGTATCCTCACCGACACACCTGACAGAGTTCCTCTCATCATTATTTGTGCTAAAATGTGTGTTAGCTTAGCACAAAAACTGGAAACGGGGGGAAACTGCTAGCCCGACTTGATCAAATAACCAAATCCATCGGCCGGCTCCTCAAAAGCTCATTAATTAACTTGTGATATTGTGTTTGTACAGTTTATTTTTAAACATCAACGTGTAAACAACAATTGCTCTGAGCAGTTGCTTAGCAACCATCAGAGACTCCAAGAAGTTATTGTTCATGGTCAAAGAATCTAGCACATAGTCCCTTTTTAAATGACAATTTGTTGTTTTCACACCTGAATCGTTTTTTAGGTATTTAAACAAATAACATTAAACATTCTATTTGAATCTGAACCAATTTTCACACAGTCAATAAATGAGTCTTTTTTTTTTTAATCAAGATCCATGAATAACTGTTGAAAAAGGTCCCATCCTGCAATGTTGGCAAAAAGTGATATAAAATCCTCGATCAGCCCCTTTATCCAGATCCACATCTAAATTTAATGGATTCCTCTTCGGCCCATGTCCCATCCCTCCACCATGTTTCATGGGAATCTGTGTTGTTGTTTTTGACAAACAAACGGGGGGAAACATAACCTCCTTGGCAGGGGTGATGATGGGCTGCTGAGCTAAGAGGCTGTGGACTGTCGTTATATGTATCTAATGGAGAGACACAATCTATCCATTAGCTGTGTCATCCAACACTCCACAGTAGATACACACATTTACTACAAAAAACATTCAGCTGTTCCATTAAGAATTCAAACCTTTAAAAAGGAAGAAAACTGAACTAAACCAACGTTTGTCTTTTCACAGTGCCGTGATCCTGGATGGGAAGATCTACGCCACAGGGGGCATCGTGAGCAGCGAGGGTCCGGCCCTCGGCAACATGGAAACCTTCGACTCGTGCACCAACTCCTGGTCGCTCCTGCAGTCGCTGCCCTGCCCGCTCTTCAGACACGGCTGCGTGGTCATCAAGAAGTACATCCAGAGCGGCTGAGGGCAGCTGGCACCCGATCCCACTGGGTCCACGCCGACCACCAGCTGAGCTCCGGTTGTGGGAAGATGCACGACGGCAGCTTGGGGCCGGTCGGTCTGCGGCCTCCGGACTTGACGCCAGCATCCATCCACCCTGTTACCCCCAAAAAAAGGCCCTGTGCAGAATGTACTCATGTTCAACTACTCAGCCATGCCAGGTGGTGATGCCTAACTTCCAGTACTGTACGTGTCATGGTAGTAGTTCATCCTCTCATCCAACAGGCACAGGGGCCGTCTTAGTAATTTACAAGCTTTGTTTTTCGATTTTGAGTTCTGTCTTTTCCAGATCTCTGTGAACTCACCAACTCCCAGTTTCTTTAACAAACTGAGTCTGCGCAGGGGAAGCCAGCGCAGATCCAGATTCTTGTCCGATTCAGTAAATTTTGTTCAGGCTTTTTAGTCTTTCATTAGAGCGGAATTTTGTTTGTGGTGTGTGAAGATTTATTTCAGTAGTGAAAATAAAGGACAAGAGGAGAAGTGAAGGAAAGGACTCAGTTCCTCTTGTGAAAGTGAAATTCCTGCAGCCAGCTTGAGTTCAAGGTCATTTAGAAAACAGATATGAACTTCACGTAACCCAGTTCTTTTAATGACTTGCTAAACATAGGAAAAAACATCCATAAAATCTGGGTCAGGTAGTGTTAAAAAGAGAAAATCTTTATTTTTCTTCAGTAGTTGCAACCTGATTGAGGTATCATCTGAGTGGCCTGTTTTTCCACTTGATTTTCACTCATGCTCTCTGGGAAAAAAACTGATTCAGAGAGATAGAGGGAATTCTCCCTTTCGCTGACTTCTGATGAGATGTTAGAATTGGGGCTGTTCCTCTGGATAAAAGCACAATAATCACCTGTAACTGTTCTCATTCAACTTATCTGATGATCCATGTTCATTTCTTTCTCTCTGTCTTTCACCAGTAGCTCCTCCCACCTTCTTTTTGATTTGTACAATGTGTTTCATTGCAACCCACAAAAGATTGTTGGGTTGGTATTCTGTAAATACAAGAAGGAAATATGTATATTTTAAAAACCTGAAGGCAATTCTGTATAAATGTTTTTAGAAAAAAAAAACGGATAGGTTGGAATCAAACGGTATGTCTGTAAATCTGTACCCAAAAAGAGGAAATTAACAATTGTTATTATTGAAACCTAATACATATACCAGAACAAGAAACATGTGTCGTCAAGTCTGTTTTTTTTGGCATCTGTGATTCTAGAGGTATTTTCAGCTTTCTCAAGGAAGATGTGAGGTGGCCGAGAAGTCTCACACAAGCAACTTAACTGTAAACACGAAGGCAAAAGCCGCGACACAAAAAAGCCACACAACCACAACGGAAGTGAGCGACAACGAATGTTGACGAGGAAATGTACACAGCTACTTTCTGTGGTCAAATGACTGTTTCTGTTCCAACACAGACTTGAGTGCAGAGAATAACTCCGCTAGTTTCATTGTCAAAGTTGTGGTTGTGTTGAGGGTGTTTAGTTGTGTTTTAGCTTTTGAATTATGTTTTCCGTTTACATCTCAGCAACCGTGGGAATCACTCTGCTTGAATCAGTTAAGTCAGGTTTCAAATGAACATTTACCATAGAGTGAGGGTGAAAAGAACATTTTGGTACAGAAAAGTACCAAAGACTAATATAATTATTATTAAAGAGTGATTTTTGATACTCACATATATAATATAAAATATACTTTCTTGCTGCCTGTAAACCAGAAGCAAGTTTTTCTTATTTGGATACAAAACTAAAGTAATCCTGAAAAACCCTCGTCCAATCTTTCTTTTCACAGCTTTCTCTTCGGGATTTCTCATTTTTTCAACATTACCACAGGAAAGAACAACACTTCAAATTTTACAGTTTGCACCTTTTTATTCAAGTATATCACAGCAGTTTATTTGAGAAATACAGTAAATGTTTCATTTCCAAATATAACTTACACTAAAGTAACAATTGCGAACAGGTGTGTTAAATACACAAAAGAAAAAGAATTGACAAAGCTATGAAAAGTCTCGACTAAATTAACTTTGAAAAAAATAGGGAAGAACAAAATCATTCGGGATAGAACAAACCCTTTCGCCTTCTGCATACTGGACTAAGTAGTCTCAACTACCAGACAAAAATTGGTTGTTAGTCCAAACTGGCTACTATTTATAACAAGAAAGGAAGATCACAATGTATGACATTTAAAACTACCCATATATTATTTCCCAATGTGTTTTTAAATCCATAAAAAGTTATTCTCTTGGCAGAAAGTGAACAAGAATACAAAAGTTCAACTGGTCCTGTTTCTCTTCCTAGGGTTTTACTCAAAGACACTACGTTTTTTTAAATATCCTGTTCCATTCTAATAATCGTCACTTCCAGTATGCCACACTCCGTAACCACTTCAAAACGAAGAAAACACCAGAACAATGAAATAAATAGAAAAAGCCAAAAGGGTATGTTGTCGCGTGTTAAACCTGAGAGACCTGTAAACCCTTTATTCCCCCGTACACGCCCTCCCACCCCAAAAAAACCTGCTACACAAACGCTGAGCGATTCAGCAAAGTTGTTGTAAAAACGGACGCATGTTGCTTCCCCATTCTTTAAATTTCAGACGTACAAAAAGACAGTTGACTGAATATAAGATGAAGAACATGTTGAATAATAAATAATAACAATGGATGAGATGAACATTTTGGGGAGGGGGAAAGATGATCAAGTGTAAAGAGGCAAAAAAGAAAACAAAAAGTCCTCTGTAGATTCGGGGTGATGCAGTGAAAGACGAGCAGATGTAGGACGCCTCCTCAGTGCCAATGTACAGTGGAAAATAAGACAACCTGAATCTAAAGCATTAAAAAAAAACTGTTTTCGAAGTTTCCTTAAAATGTATGCGATCGTCATCTGGCTCAATTGCAAACGTACATAACACTCAGAGAGATAAAACAACTGTTGGATTACTGCAGCAGCCTTGGTTGCACTGATCTGGTACAGAGGATGGTACTGTGGATGGTGCAACTGTATTTTTAGGGGGAGGTGTGAGAAAAATAAAAATACTGTTTATGTACCCAGTAAACAGTTTTTTAAAATAAATTAAGCTGAGGTAGCGTTGGTTTTATTCTTCTCTGCAGTAGTCCAAGTGCTAACCTGTCGTTACCAGTTTGCGTCTATTTGTTTCACCCAGAATCAGAGTTAAAGGCAGAGGTGAGCCGGGGTAAGAGTTTCACCGGGAGGAGTTTGAGGATTGGAGGGGGAGGAGCGCTCGGAGAGAAAAGGAGAGGGCCTCCGTCAGGCTGCACCTGCTCGGAACACGGCATCTCTCCCCCAAAATCAAATGTGGCATGAGAAAATCCAGTAAACACCTTCATTTACTGCAGACAGAAAATGTACTGTGTGGGCCACAAATGAGAATCCAGCTTCTCTCGTCTGGTGTTGAGAAAAAAGAAAAATGAATCCGTGAAATCGGAACATACACGTGTGAAAGAAGAAAATCAACTGAAATCATGTAATGCTTTGTACACCTTAGTGATGAGCACTGCCTAGAATGGCCTTGTTCAATACGGAATCACAACACATGCACAAAAAAAAAAAAAAAATTCAACTCAAGCAAAGCATCTTATAAAAAAGTAAAAAAACAGTGATCAAATATGCACCGTAATACATCAGTCGTATGAGCGTCAAACAGAACATTTTCAAACAGGACTCTTGTGAACGGGCGCTGTTGGTGTCAGCACCTTGTTTGAGGGAGTGGGACAACGCTTGGCACGAGCGTTCACGTGACTCACACCCTTATTATTGTTATTATTATTATTTATCTTTCCCATGAAAAACTGAAGAAAGACCTGCCCTGACTGCTTTGTGGTACAAGGTAACTACATATAAATTCCGTAACTACACAAACGTTAATATATTGTTTTTTCTGCTTTCAAAAATTTTTGTTGGCCCATTTTGACATTAGAACTGAGCAGAGATGTAAAAACCTAGATATGACGTTAATCAACCTAATGGCACCGAGATATATACAATTTTTTTGCTTCAAGGTCACCGTGACCTCAATGATTAAGACCCCTCCCCAACTTGAGTTCATTGTCACGAGACTTACGTAAATAATACCCAAAAAAACCATCTTGCGAAATATTTCAGAGTTTCATGAGGTTTCAAATAAGGCACACGCTAGGCAGTGCAAAACTACAGACGCGTTCCAATTCATACTGATTCCAGTATCTCGGCCGGGGGTGTCGATAGAAATCATCCACTGGTGGGCAAAAGCTTGAGTGGGAGCGGAAAACATTCATACTGTGGAACAAAGTGAGGGAGGGAGGGAGGGAGGCGTGCATCTAGCGAACAAACTATTTAGGACACGACAATCTGCTGAGACGGTGAAGGACAGAGGCCGTCTGTGAGCAAACGTGTGGAGTGAGGTGGATTTTACAGCTCTTGAGAAAGAAAAAAAGAAACACAGGGAAGGAGGGGAGGAGAGGGGGGGGGGCTAACAGCTTTCCACACCTGATGACTGCTGAAGAGGAGGTAATCGCTCCTCGTCCCGCTGTGCTGACCTCAGCGAGTTTGTGTTCGCACTTAAAAAGTTCTCTGTAAACTCCAGTTCAGGTTGAGTGTCCTCGACGGTGGCTCAGATATTCAACTTATCAAGTAACTAAAATGGCAGATATAAAAAAAAAAGACAAGTCGGGTGATATCGTGGTGAAAACTGGCCGGTGATGAGGGGCCACTGCACTTATGGGCGAGATGGGCTCTGCCCCCCCCCACCCAGTTTTGCGGCACTTTGCATTCACACCTCTGCTGGTGAGGATCTAAAAGTGTGTGTGTCTGTGTGTACACATTTCTGGTGTGAATTTGTAGAAATGCATACATACCCAATCGTCACTGTGTGTGTGTGTGCAAGAGTGTATGCACGGCTTGCTCCGGAGAGAAAGCGGCCAGGTTGTGATATGACATCACCCGATCTGTTGGTTTTGCTAGTCATCCAAGTTAAGAAGTAATCCCAAGAGCAGCATGGATAAAAGTTGGGATAGCACCCGAGTAGCACCAGAGTTGCCCGTCCCCGTTAGTGTGTGTGCATGTGATGTGTGGCTGACACACCTCCAGGAGTTTGGTTGTGTAGAATAAGTCTGGATCTGGCCAGGTTCCTGAGACGATAGCACCATTGAATGTCTCCATCTTCAACCTCGTCCTCCCTCCTTGCCAAAAGAAGGGTGCTGGATTTTTTTCTGTGTTAGTTTTTTCGTGTCGAGGGCTGGACTCCTTCACGTTCCCTCATTCAAGTTTGTGTTTGTGTGTTTGTGGTCCCAGGCTTGTTCAGGATCTACCTGAGGGGTACAGTTTCTCCAGGTCACAGGAATGTATCAAAATGCTGGATTCCCTCCTCCATTTCCTGTAACACAGACAGAGAGAAGCACACAAACACACACTGCTTAGTCTCAACCACCACAGCAAAGTCGGATGTGTGCATAAAGCATCTGTGCACGGTTTTCAATTTTACTTGGAAATTTCCCTCAGCAAACAACAGCTTTCACCATGATAAATGATGTAAAATGAAGCAAAGCTGTGCTGGAATGAGACAGGCCATTTTTCTCAGCGTGAAAACAGCAGAGTTTGACACTGACTAAATCTGAACAGAGCCAGAGGAAGGGAGATGGATGTTAGGCTGCAATAGACCATGATTAATGTCTTGAAGATGTTACAGTGTGTGTGTTCTCTCATCTGAACGGCTGAGTCAGTGCGTCAGACGGCGCTACCAAGATACCAATCAACATTTATAACAGTTAAAGATAAGGGTGGGTACCGAACTCTGTACTTTTAAGGGTATCAACCAGATTACGTGGGTAACACTGGGTACCGATTCAAGATAAATCAGTCGGTACCACATTCCAGTACCTGTGAGCGCATTGGAGTACGTTTTACCTGAGTGAGTGAAAGAGAGAGTTTATGCATCCGTGTGACGCATCCCTGGAATGTGATCTAGCCAAGCTCATGTCTGATCAGTGCGAGTCAGAACAATGGAGAGTCAACGGTGCAGACACCCAGGGAGCCATGCACGGCGCTAGGACACAGACCCAGGGACCGGAGAGTGCACACAGCCCGGTAACAGCTCCACCAAGGCAGACACCCAGGGAGCCTTGCACGGCTCCACTGTGTCCGCTTACAGTGTTCATTTGAGTCTCTTCAAATGTGTTTGGATGGTAAAAAAAGTTACTTTTTACAGCTTTGACTGGCTGTGTCAGTAATCTACTGCTCCTCTCTGTGTCTCCATCATCCGCACTGTGCCAAACGAGTTGAGCCAAAGCGAGCACGCCCCGCCATCTCCTCCGGCTCCCCAAACATTAACTGAGTTTACAAATTCTGTTGTGAGAGAAGAAAGCAGCGGAGTCGGTGCGTGTGTATGTGTCGCCGTAACCTCCTTCAAGTGTCTGGACTATCATACAGAAGCTATTCAATGCTTTAAAAGTAAGCAATCACTTATAGTGATGGATTTGGTTAGCAGTACCGAATTCCAGATACTGGGACCATTACAGGTTAAATTGTGAACGGCACCCAACCCTACATAAAGAATATCAACTTCACAGGAGGCAACAATTTTACACTTTGAAAAGAGGGGGAAGATTTTCCAGTGGAGAGACAGACTGTTACTTTAAGACAAACCTTTGCACCACAGACACCAACATTGAAGAATTTGTGAGAATGAAAAAGCTATTTGCATATTTATTACCCAGTAGCAGATATTGCAAATGCCTTTTCAGCTAAGTAATATAAAAATACTGATAAAAGCAATATCTTTTATAGCTGTAATTTCTACAGTGTAAATCTATTTAAAAGTGTTTGTAATAACTCCCAAATCGTTTCTTTAACCAAGACAGAAAAGGGCAGCAAAGGTTTTTGCTGAAACTGAGATGATAGTCTAATTAAAATTCATTGTTGAACGCAAAAGAAAAAAAGTAACGGCTTCCAGCTTCTCAAACGTCAACATTTGCCAGTTTTCCTTATCTGCTACAATAATAAACGAATATATATTATATTTTTGGCGCAACAGCTGGATAAAACAATAGACTTTATATATAAAGATGGATGACGCATCTCCACTTCCTCTCACATTCTGGAAATAAAGCCAAATTACACAGCATGCAGTAGTCTCTGCAGGGGGGGGGGGCGCAACGGTAGCGAGGTCCAACTGATAATTGCGCTCAACCAATTGTGAGCCAGTTTCAAGCCGTCTGTTCTGATGTTTCACCATTGATGTTTTTTATTGCATTGAATTATTACTGGAGAGATGAACGCTCCAACAAACATCAAAGTGAAACGAAATACCTCAAATGACAAAAGCCGTGTTTTGATGTGTGCTTGGACTTTTTAATCTGTTCCATGTACAAACCACTAACACGAGACAGGATTTGGGCGCTGTACCGTAGCCAGCCACCAGGTGATGATCAAGACACTTTGGCTTTACTTTGGGAAGCTGTCATGTCGACAATTCTTACATACAGTCACAGAAACTGTGATGGGAAGTGTGTGTAATTGATAATCAGCTTTATGAATGTTCCTTGTAGCCTTGAAGATCATATCAGAAGTGTGTTTCTGGAGTTTTCGTTTCATATTCCAGTCAGTCAGTTTCTAATCAGAAATTTGGCCTGAAACCTCCATGTTCTTTCGCACTTTCGATAACTTGTGAATTCGATGTCATTCTACAGCCAACTCCTGATTATGCCATTTGTAATCCTCTCATGTTCAAATAGTTTTTAGCCGGTGCCAAAGTCTGAGAGTTAAAGGAGATCGAGTATGCTGCGCCAACTGTTCATTAATAATCAGGATAGTGAAAACAACACCAGACATATCCTGCAGTTTATTCTGAATAGATTTGAAAAGGTCACAGGGCTGACATTATGCTGCACGTGTTTCTGATGTGATCATTTAACTGCATTTATAAGATCCATTAGGCACTTAGCACTGGGAGGGACCCAGTAGTCGGGTCGCTCCCAGCTTGTTTGACAATTTGCCGTTTCCTGGAAAAAAAAAAAAAAAAATGCTCAAACACTAATTTTAAAAAAATCCCTAAAAGGTTCAGCTCATGCTTTTAACATATTTTTGCTTAACTGACTCTTTCACTGTAAACTCACACATCAACACAGAAATAAGCTCTTTGCCAGCTTGACGCTTTGCACCTCTCTGTGATCATGACTCCATCTGCTTGAAGCGCCATCACCTTCTCATCCTGAAAACACAGCAGACAATCCAACAAGCCTCTGCAGCACCAACTCTCTGTCTCACTAACATACTCCGTCGGAGAGAGAAACACAGATCTCCATAAGCCCTGGATGCCGGCCATATAGACGCCTAGTCACTGAAGTCCCGTCGGCTACTGAATTACTGGAGTTCATGAAAGAGTGACTGGAGCCTTAATTTACCTTGACTGCAGAAGCTAGCTTCATTTGAGGCAGGCTTTTGTTAAAAAAAGGAACCTTTACAATTCAAAAGTATGATTTGCCGTATTTAATTCAAAGACCTGTTTGACCTCTACCTGTCATCAGTGCATTCCCCAGACACACGTGGAACAGGTAAAGGGGAGAGGCTGTGGTGGACACACTAAACCAGCTGAAGTGAAGATAACTCGTATTGAAAACAACTTCACTGGTAACGGTCAGTGCAATAACAAGTTAAAAAGGCAAATAAACACTTTGTCGAACCCCCTGTTCATCAGACATACAGTGAAAACTGTTCAGTGTGCAGTGTCCAGGCTAAATTCTTTACCAAACCATAGCAAGGTGGTTAAACTGACAGTGAATTTTTATGAAGAAGCTAAAACAAAAGCTGTCTTTCTGTACACTGAGTGATCATCTTAGTTTGACCTGAAACTGGGAGATTCTTGTAAACTGAGCTGCTGTCTGAGACTAACAGGCCCCCCCACCTCTCTACCAGAGTTACCTGCCGACAGTGAATCACATCAGCAGCACAGGGAGGATGACAGAGGACAGACACCAACTCATGTCTGTTTTCTTTATTCTCTCTAAACTTCACTCTGGGATATATATTGTATTACCTATGACCTTTGGCTACCAAAATCAATTAGTTATACTTTCCAGAGATATCACGTTCACAGGGCAAACAATGTGCTTGTGAGGTCACCGTGGCTGTGACCATCAGAATCTAATCAGTTCATCCTCGAGTGACTATTTGTACCAAATTTAATGAAATTTCCTTCAGACATCTTTAGATATAGTGTTCACGAGAATGGGAGGAACAACCCGAAAATGTAATGCCTTCTGCCACTGGCTGGGGCCTTCTTGTAGCCAGAGAAACATTCCCAAGTATTAGGACTATCGAGACCAGTCCCACAAATGACCTACTGCCTATGACCACCCCTTGTTGGCTACTCCATGTCCTAATGGAGAGCCATGAGACAAGTTTGCCCTGTAGTGCTGTCATTTATTCTCTATTATATGTGGAAGACAGCCTACATGTTAAGAAGCTCTTGCATAGCTAATGAGTAAAAATGTGGCAAAATTGCAGATGGAGATTTATTTCCCTATGGAGCAATACAATGCATCAAAGAGAAATCCAGAATTTTGTGCACCACACTGTTAAGATGTCATCAACTTGTGATGTTCAACCGATTTGCAACAAAGGTGTTATAAATTGCTTTGGCGTACCCACTTTCTTTGAACCCATCTTATCTCTTTCCACACCAGTTACTGATTTCCTTCGTTTCCCAGATCAAATTCTCTGCAACGCAGGGGAGAGCAGGCTTCTCGTGTAGATTAGGAAAGTAAGAACAACAACAGTGCAAGTTGGGGGAGTTTTTTCACTCACGAGAGAACAATCTTGTGTATTGTGCCTGAACAAAGGTGTTGTTGCACAAGCTATTGACAACTGAATCTGTATGATGAAAGCCGATGCTGTATTGCTTTCTGTTGTGCGGGGGCGACTGTCCATGAAAAAAACCCAACTCTGACTGTTTTATGATGCTTTTCTCGTGACAGTAACACAATAGGTGTCTTGGCAAGTCTCAAAAGAAATACCTACCCGTCATCAAAGCCAGACGTTTAACATTAATGATTTAAAGAGTACACATGCTCCAAATGTTGTCACGTCATGAAGTCAGGACAACTCATTTCACTGTCTACCTGCAGGAATCAACATGATGCTAAATATCTGGGAATCCAGTGTATTTTTGCAATCTTTATCTGCTATTTGCAGCAGCAAACACACAAATTGGGCAGAGAAATAAACAACTCTTTGGATGTTCAGCTCAATCGGCCAGTGAAACAAAGTTCTGGCATCACACAGAATCAGGTTAAAGGTCAAAGGCTCCTACAAAGTCTGTAATTGCGATCTGAGACACAGGCAAAATGAATTACTAAGCCAAGGGTGATATAAACGCCAATTTGTAGATGGGAGCATGGCTTGGCTTGTTATTGTGTACAAAGCAGAGATGGTCCCTCTGGCGTTAACTGGAAGCAGGGTGCAGTCCACTCCATCTGCTGAAAGGTCAGCTCCTCCAGAAGACGGAGACAAGCCGTACCCAGAGGAGGACGGGGGTAGAGTAAAGGAGACAAATGTATGGACACGCTCCATTTCACTCTGCTCTACAGCGAATCACGCGCTGCAACAGAGTGCAACAGAGTGCAACATTAAGTGGAAATGGCTTCAGCCTCCTGCATACGTCTATGTATGTGCATGTATTTTTTTCCACATTCTCCGGGGAGCAACAAGGAGATGACCTGCTGGGGAGCAGAGATGTGTGTTGGAAATAGAGGTAAACAAAGCACGTGCCAAACGAGCTGACATTTCTGCTCTGGGAACACCAATTTAGGCTGGCAGTATGAGACAAACCCAGACGTGCACTCTCTCCCCTCCACCACCAGCCGGCCTGTAGACAGGCGGCACCACCTGGCTGACTGCTGACTGCTCTCTCTCTCTTTCTCTCTCTCTCTCTGACATCCTGACAGCCAGGCTCTGGCTACCGGCACCAGGACACTGCCATTCCTGGCCCGCTGTCTGCACTGACATCCTACAGCAGCAGCAGATGACCAGATGGGTTTCTGGGAAAATAGACAGCAGCTATTTCTGTATGGATCATTGTCAAGAGAGATTAGAAATGAATAAAGAAGAGAAATTACCTTGTATGGAGGGTATTTTGTTGATCCTTACTCACCATATGCACAGAATTTACTGTATTTTCCAAAAAGGCAGTCACCATGCTCAGAGTGCTATAACAAACAGTCTTTACGGATTTTTTTTTATACAATCTTTGATCTTGAAAAACAGCTACTATGCGACAGCAATTAAAAACCTCTCACTATTTTTCTATGATAATTCAACTTTTAGGATTTATTTCGATGTTTACATTCAGAATGTTTGAAATAGAATACCAGTGAAATGGTAGTTTTCCCTTTTCCATAAAAAAAAGCTAAATTACAGATTAAAATGAAACCTAACTGGAGCATTGTGTGGAATCAAAGATTCTTTTAAGAACCGTTTTGGATTCCAGCTCCTGACTTTCTTAATCTCTGTAGATTTCACACAAACAACGACTGAATGCAACCTTTTACAAGTGCTCACTTACAAGTCCCTGCTGTCCTCATTAGATCCTGTTGTAGAGCAACAAGAACACAAACAAAGAGACCTTAATTTCAACTAAACCCTGAACTATTCCTGATATATATACCCTCTCTGCTCGACTCCACCTGCACCTAGCTGTGTTTTTTGTCTCGATGCTCGTCACTTCCAGATGCTAGTCCCCCCTTCATTCTCAGGGAGTAGATGTCTAAACCAAAGCTCCCAAATTAGGTATATATTCTATTTCAAACACTTTCCCGATTTTATTTGCTCCAATCATTTTTTTCCACCATAGAATGTTAATAATGCTACTTCAATGACTGTTAGAAGGTTTTTCAAACATGCCTCAGCATGATTCAGCATGTTACTTTAACTGAATTACTCTCGAGGACAAATCTGCAGCACAAAATTTAAAAAACAAGGCTGCATTCGCCAGATCATTGGTTTCCTAACCTTGCAGAACTACCTAATTATCATTTAATTTGTATTGCACACAAAAGATGCCCAGGGCCTCATATTCATTTGCAACTAAATTTGCCTAATTCACATGTTCATTGAAAGCCCCCCCCCCTTATCATAATTTTCAGGAAGGTTTAAAAACCAGACGATCAATTAATTAATGGATAATATAATAAGAAAATTAAAACACAATGACAATCACCATTAATTACAGATATAATAATAGTAATTTGTATCTCATAATAATAATAAATCTGTCAAGTTAGAGACTACGTCATCCCCATGGATATGTCACTGTCCACTGACATTTAAGATGTAGTAGTAATAATAATAATAGTATAAAAATGGCATACTGTATACACTATAGTATGAAAGTAGGATATGGAACCCTAGAGGAAGCAACTAGTAAAATGAGGTTCAAGTATTAAATCAACTTAGCACTGATATATATAAATCTGTGCATGCTTTCTTGGTATGGAGACATTGTGATCAACTTTAACTGAATGTATTTTCTACTCAGATATAGGTCAGATAGTTTAAGACAGTTTATAAAGGCTGACACAGAGTTCTCTCCGTCACTGACCTCCAGTAGCTGGGTCTTGTCGTACTCTCTGCGGTACTTGTAGATACACTGGCTGAGAACGGAGTACAGTCTCTCCAGCTGCTCTACGCTGTAGCCAGTGCTCTTCTTCACCACCATATCCAGTAGCACCTGCAGGGAATAACACAAAAAGAAACAATACATCAGTAACGCACTAGTATTAACACATTCAGACTGGGGACTGGGTAAGTAAAGTAATGTGGTGACACCATAGATCTTCACAGCGGCTGTAAATACTACTCTGATCACATGGTCACGTTCCGTCTTCTCCTAGGCTCCACATCTCTCCATGTTTTAAGTGTGTTGTGTGTGTGTTCACTTTTCTGCATTCAACAGTAGCGTACACATTTCTCACTCGTCCACACATTCCATTCACTACCGCTGCAGTTTCTCCACACTTCAATGCCTTTGGTGAGCAGTTGTGTTGTTTATTTTCCAATAAAACCTTCAATCGGCATTTTATCCAGACTTGTCTCCCCACTTTATGTGACAATAGTAACACGCACTACGGTTGTGAGGACAGACGGAATTGATGAGCAATGATGGCCAAAGCAATAAAAGATATAATATCTAATTTCATGAACATATCTGCCTTGTTTTCCCATTCATCAAAATATTATCATTATTCCAAGCAGTAGTACGTTTAAATAAATTTTACATTCAACCTTGCAATAGTTTTGAGTCTGTATCTCTTATAAATAAAAACAACAGTGATACGCACACAAAGAGATTTCTGACTGCACTGTTTGTTTTTAGGTGCCCCACTGATGCTAAAACAGAGCAGTGGAGATCATAGAAAGACAGAAAAGGGAGATTTCTTAGTCCCACCTAGCTTTCCACTTTTCATGGCTGTAAATAAAACCTTCGGCCAAGTGAATTTCAAGTAGATTGAGAAAGAGACACTGCTGCAAGCCATAAACTGCTGTTTCTATTCATTGCGCTGACCCTGGGAGAGAGAGCTTTTCTCAACAAGGGCAGCCAAACCAATAATCATATAATAACTTATACCTAGTATGGAGTGTGAAACAGACAGTAACTGCAGTACAACAGAGATAAACTCAAATATTTAAGAGGCAATGGATTATTTACACAATGTTTTCATGGTGTGTATTATTAACATGATATCAATACTCCATATAAAGAAACACAGCTATAATCAATACTAGAAATATCACAACAAAGCTATGACTAATATGCTTCATCGTGTGTATGGAGTCGTAACCAAACAACAGACAGTGCTGAATAACCAGTCACACAAGCTAAGCGCTGAGGCTGGTGCATGGAGATGAAGAATTTGGAGGTCAGCTGTATTCAAAAGCAATTAAGATTAGAGTGACAGCTAATTAAAGCTAATCATAATTAGAACCAAGTTTACATTTCACTGCTACTTTAATTAAAACATTCTGGACAGTCAAAAGCCCTTTTAATTGACCTGTTCCCCACATTTTGTGTGTGTGTGTGTGTGTGTCTCTATTTAAACACGGGGCTCATCAGAATGCATGGACAGAGAGCGCATGGGCACAATAATTAAAGTTACCATCACAGACTAGAAGCAAACAGAGAAACCTCAGTAGAAATGAAATGGTGTGTATGCGTGTGCACGTGTGAGAGGGACGAGTGACCACTTTTAAACACATAACACCAAGGCAATGTCAAGATTAATAAGACCTGTGTGTTTGTCAAAGCCTCTCATCAGCCAACGTCTGAGAGATAATTATAGTGAGGCAAAGAAAAATTACAGAGGCAAAGAGGTTAGCATTGTATTAATCGCTATGCGCCATCTGACTGTGATTTTCTGTTTAAATGACAGAACAGTTGTCTTCATTAAGACTACATGCTGAGCCCTCACATCAACAAAAAAAAACTTCAGTAAAAACTTAATCCCAAAACAGACTTTACTCATGACCAGATCCTTGACTTTTAAGAGCAGTACTTCACTTTGAAAGGACGCTTTTACTTTGCAGCACACAAACGCCTCTGATGGAGTCAAGGAAGGGAATTTAAAACACGGGCTGCCCTTGGGATCCACGGTTACTGTTAGCAATTCAGCTGCCTGCCCAAAGCGCTCTACATAAATATCATGGACAGGCTAATTCATCTCTTGCAATGTGACACTGTAAACATTATGAATATAGAGTGGCACCAGGTCGAACTTTCTGCTGCGGGGAATAGCTAATCAAGTCAAAGATGACCCGGTTTCCAAAAGATAAAGATGAAACTTGTCTTTAAAGGGATAGTTCACCTAAAAAACTTCACTTATTATCTACTCCTCACTATGCCGATGGAAGGGAGGGTGAAGTGTTAAAAACATTGAACACTTTCGGAGTTTCAGGGGTAAGCAGTGTTGTAGCCAAATCCAATACAATTGAAGTAAATGGAGATCGTTTTTCAAACTTGGTGTAGATTTTTGAATTGAATATGAATGCCGGGGCTTGCGGACACTTTGATGACACCACAGGAGCAGTATGGAGGCATGTTATGTTTCCTTTGTTTTATTGTATGAAAATTTGATCACCAGTTAGCTCAATTGTATTGTATTTCGCTGCAACACTGTTTTCATGGAATTCTGCACCTTTTCCCCCAAACAAACTTTTTCTCATTGCCGACGAAAAGTTCAATCGGTTGAATTTCATCAGTCCACAGGACTTTATAAAAATAAGGAGGAAGGCGGAGTCTAGTGGATGTCTGAAAGCAGCTAAAGTGTTTCATCCTTACCATGGGTCACATAAAGAGAAAGCAAAAACTCTGGATATTGCTGCATGATTGCTTTTATCTACCCACAACAATGTCGACAGAACAAGTACTTGGGCGACAAGGGAAACTCTTTTTTACACGTCCGCATTCTTGAGTTCTTCCTTTGTTAAGGTTATAGGTTTCTCAGCATCCTGTTGACTAAAGACAACTTCAAGCTTTTATAGAAAAGAATAATAATAAATGATCAGATGGTCGGAATATGGTGTCTGTTAATTATGTCACATAATGTAGTAATTAATTAATGAAAACATTTTTTTGCAACCAATAACATTAGAGATAGCTCAATTAGATGATGAAATGCCATTATTACAACATTCAAGTCGTAGAACTGCCTGATTGGAGTATATACAGCCTACACAGGGCATACATCACCCTTCTGATGCAAACACCTCCATTGAATATCAAGAAGAAAGCTTTTCAAATCTCTCTTGTATTGTGTCACTGAAATCAGGTTTCATTTTCTGTGCTTCACCAGCCTGACCTCCAGTGGGTTCTTCTTAGCATTCTGAACTCAAGAGACTGGAAACATGACTTTGAGCTGATAATGCCTTTCAAATACTCACACTTTCATAACTTAATCTGGCAGTCGAGCAGGATTCACCGGTAATATACCTATGACATAAAAAGCTCAACCTGGCCAGTCTAATAACGTTGGGTCCCTTGATGAATAAAGAGTGCATACAGAAGAAGACAAAGACTATCTCTAATATTCAGAATTCATGCAAAGTGATAATGATCATCAAGGCTGCCTTCAGAAAGCAGAGTCAGCTGCTCTGTTGTGGGCATATTTTATTGGTTTGCTTTATATACAGTGACTCGGGTCTAATATCAAGGGACTTTTTAGGTTTCATAGTTTCGAGCCAGCTCTGAGAACTCATAAAAAGAGGACCAAATGGAGCACATCACGGTGAGATGCCAATTTTAACAATACATGTATAAAAGCTTTAATAAGCATCATTACAGCCCATCTCGCATGTGTGTAATAATGTGGAATTCTCTGCGATGCACTGCTCTTGTCTTCCTTTCATCCAACTGCTAGTGCATTGCTTTCTATTTTTCATGGTTTCTATCTCTTGCTTTCAGTGCATTTCACCACTTTATAGTGCACCTTCTTTTCTTTATAGTGCATTTTCTCACCTCAAGCCCATTTCAATGTTTTATAGAGCCGCTACTCACCTCTTCCTCAACCCCATTTTTTCAGAAAACGCTGCTCTGACTTTGTGTCCATTGCGTGTCTTCTCTTTAGCTTCCTCTTTGTGTGTTTCCTTCCCTATTCCCCCTTTATTTATCCCCTCAATTTAATCTCCTCTTACTGTTAGCCAGCAGATTGTGGCCATGTAGTTTCCGGCCTTTGTCAGCTTGATCAGGATGTGTGCAACAGTGTGGGCTAAACGGAGCGAGTGTGTCTTACACAAGCTCGGTGATTGAGTGAGCCCACTGCACACAAAAGGGCAGTAATCCCAAGCATTAAAGAGTGCTACTGACTTGGACCATTTAACCTCACCCACTCTAAACTCCCTGCTCCATCTTCCCCCTCTCCATCGTCACTCACAACTCTATCTATCCCCATGTTTGTTAAGACCACAGATGGAGTATCTGATGGAGTTGGTCAGTGGTTAAATTCTGCCTGCGGGTGGATTTGATCATAAAGGGAGTTTTTCATGGTGTTAACTGACAGGATTTAATGCAACACTAAAACTGGATTTATCTTTGCGTCTAAAGAATTCTGATGGGACAATTTCAATATTTAAATTGCATTTAACAAAATCCTAATGCTGTGCTAGTCCAATAAAAAAAACATAATAGAAAGGTAATTAATACTGAAAAATATAATAAAACAGAAGTGATTCATTCAACTGGATACAGGCTGGAGACTGGGCACAATAACAAGAGACATTCATCACGCAGTGTTGCAGCGCTGCTATTTAACCCCCGACCCCTGAATCGGATGACATGCTGATTCTAGTCACATAACCAACCCGATGCACGGCCATGCTGATATAACTCCAGACCAGGCAAAGATCATAGAGAGCCTACTCTTATTATGAAAGCTATATATACACAGCTATATCAATCTACATGGTTAATGTGTGTTACAAAGAACATATTATATTAAGAAATGAATAAATGTCACCTAACGCAGTCTGCAAGCTGTGCTTGTTGTGGACACCTGAGAATCTCGATCACTATTAAGCAATTTTCAGACATGAACTTTTTTACATATGAGGACCGAGCAGGATATTGACCTGGGTAGACACGTTCACAACAATAATAAAATATCAAGATCATACAGGTGAGGGATGGCATCAGGGTAGATCATACAGGATGCAGGACACGACATAACAATTCTGTTGCGGAAATCACATGTTTTTGATAAGAGCACATAGAGACTGTCTCATTGTCTTTTCAAGATGATATCTTCCTACAGTATAGCAACTTGTTTTGATCCTGATCCTGATATTGTATAATTTGTTCAACACGCCCACTCACTGGTGGGGAATTGTTCTGACAATATCCTGCTGAATTATCACGTGCGCTCACTCAGTTTTTAGACTAAGACGGCTGGCGGATAAAGTTCGGAGCATCTGACTCAGATATTTGCATAGTCACAGGAATCCTCTTCAGATAATTTCAGGGCAATATATAAAGTTTGGGCTTGGCTAGAAGCATCATTAGTTAGGGAAAAACAAGATTTTCTGTTGGTGTTATGTTTAAAGAAGTCGACCCAACAATATATAACACAACTAAATTACTTACTAAATGTTTATTGCACTTTGAAAATGTTCTAGCGTGCTAATTAAATGTTCCAAACTTTTTTCTGTGGTGCAGTGAATTTATTATTCTATGATATACTATTCTTAATATTCTTATTCTTTTATCACTGAGAGATGCTTCACTAGCTTCGTGCATGCGTGCATGTATGCCGCTGAATGTATATGAAAAGCCTGTCTCCATAATGAGCAAGAGAAACGAGTTAGACAGCAGCAAGGGGGGGGAAAACACAGGGACTTGAAGCCCAACATTCTTAGTCACCGGAGACACTGTTAAGCCCTCGATATCTGCCTCTAACAGAACAATCCAACCCCTTCTTCCTGTTTTAACTCAAGAAATAAATCAATAATACATGATTCTTGTTTGCTTGTTACCATGTATGGCTTCATAGGGGGTAGAAGCTGGCAGCGGGGCTAGTATAGCGAGATGTGGATGGTAAAATATCAAGTCAGTGACAAATAATGTGGCTTACAGGGCACTTGGTCACACATATAATGCAATATTGATAGTGCTGCAAGGGTCAGGGACAATCATGACAAAATATTACCATGGTTCCAGCAAAGTAAAAAGAAATGCTCTCCCCCTTTTCAGCTGGGTATGTAAAATCCTGCTTGGGTTGACATCTCATCTAAAATATGCAGGGCCTGGCTTTACTTCCAACATTAAAACCAGTGGAACATGCCCCGCCATTTAATAGCTGTGAATTCTGTTTAGGTCATTACAGAGGAGGAAGGTCAATTGTGTCAGAACTACATTAATTTGGATGATTTAATACATTTATAAATGGTATTACTTAAGTGTGCTTGTGGTTTTAATAATAATTGGCATAATTAAGATGTGAAGATGGATGTAAATTAACAGCTCCATGTAGTTCAGTATTCACGTCAAGTTAAGCCTAGATGTCACTAAGTTTATCAGTGACTCAGAAATGTTCATAATCAAAATACATTTTCCAGTAAAAGCACATCTGCAGCAGAGACACAGTCAGACCACATTGATAAAATGAATAGAGATTAAGCGCCAGTTTCCTGGACAGGCTATAAACTAAAGCAGGACTAGGCCATAACAAAGCCTGGATATCGACAAAGATTTATTTGATTTTAAATTGAAGACCAGAATGGATTCACGATGACTTGATTGTTGACGATTAGTTACTTTGGATAACCACCAATGTGACATGAATCATTTCTCAGAAGGTGAATTTAAATTGTGAGCAACACTGCAGTTTCCTTGCATATAAGACTGTCTAACGTGTGTATTAGGGGTGTAACAGGATACAAGAATCAAGTTTAAGTACATACTTCGGTAAGGAGGTAAGGGCTAGGTACGTTTTAGGTATAGTATAAACAAGGCACAGAAAACTATGGCTGTATCACCTACCCAAGTCATTTTTACAAATGTAAAACAACAAAATAAACACTCATAAACAAATAAATAAAAATAGTACAAACGAATATCCATTAAGGCGCAGCATGTAGAAAATGACTGTACTTAAACTGCACAGTTATCGTATCGTATGTTTATTAATTAATATTATGCATCTTTGTTCTCAAATAATTTACTACCACCACATTGTTTGCAGGTGGCCCTGCTGGTACAAACAATGTCTCCGCTGAGGAGAACGCCCTCACATTAGAGACAGAGGTTCATAAAGGACTCGTATGACGTGACTTGCAGGCTGAAATGCGGACGAGAGGGAACTTCGTAACGGGGTTTGATAACTTTCAGTGTGTGTTTGAACCCTGAGTTCTCAACAACAGAGAGCGGTCGCATGTCCGCTGCTATAAATACACCTATGACGCCCATTATTGCTTTGACACAGACTGAATTATTTGCAAGCAGCAGCTTTAATGCTGTGGGGAAGCTTGGTTCGCACTGAACTGGATTTTTTCCGTGTCCAACTAATGTTAGTATTATTCCCAATGTTAGTGGGACATCACTCTGGTGATGCCATTTCAAACGAGTCGGCATGTTCGATGTGCTTCACTGCTACATGTCCGATAGCAGTCGTGCAATGTCTGCAAACAGCTTTTGTACGGTCCACTTGTCTTTATCCGCCAACATTATAGTGACTGTGAAACTGAAGATTTCTCACATAGCAGACTTAAATGATGAGGGAGGGTCTTCACACTCCTGTCCATCTGTGGTCGCTATGACGACGAGCCTACAGCACATACGATCCTTCCCTAAAGTTGTACCTCTGAATTTGAGACACGTACAGTATGTACACAAATAAGTTACGCACGTGGACACGCTGCATAAGTTCGGTACACGTGGGTACTGAACCGAAAGGCCAGTCCCAACAAATTTCCCTAGCGTGTACTTCAGTCATAAAACTTAGAATCAGGGATTTATTTTCCTTGGCAAATTCAAACTTCAAATATGATGCATCTTAATTTTCATAGCCAACAACAGACACATTGAGTTCAAGTGACAGATGCTTTAACTAAGTTCACACATACTTAAATTATCACTGCATATAGTTTGTGTTGACATGACATAAGCCAGGCAGGCAGCTGTTAGCTAGTGTTTATTCTCCAGCATGGAGAGACTGAAAAGAATCCAAACACTGTTCACTCGATTCCTCGGGTCCTCCACAAACCTATGAAGGAATATTTACTTATATTGTATTTTCCCAATCATATTGGGTCCTTAAGTATGCTTCTCCATACATGTCACATTGAAGTTAATCAAAATTAGGGTTGAACCTATCGATAATTTTTTTATCAAAGTAAAAATTCAGGTAACTTTCTGGAAGGATATCAACACTGTGTAAATTCAAGTTTAGCAGTTTATCAGAAAAGCATTGTAGTGGTATCAATGTCTGTATGAAGCCAACAAACTGACTGTGAAATAAGATGATGTAAGTATAATTCAATTGAGTTCAGTATTTTAACAATATTTATTATTCATTTTCACATTGAGCTGGAGGGTACTCTAATCAAATAACTATACTTTTCTCTTTTCAAGTAAAATAAGGTTGGCATTTTTAAAAAAGGGCTTTTGAATCAGGCACATACAAAGCTTAATTTTTGAACAAAAGCAATAAAAAGATGTAGTTTGAGTTCCCCCCATTTCATATTTAGATATCACATGTAGAAACGGTCTGATAATCGAATAACAGGTCTGGTTCCATATAGAGCTGCTTCTGGGACAATTGGTGACCTATGCTTGTGGGCGACTATTTTCGCTTCAGCTTGCTCTTCAGGTGAGTCCATGCTTTGACTGTGTGCAGCCACCTTCCTTATGACGCGTTCCCCCAGCCCTAATCAAAATAAGTCCATTATGTATCTTTGGCATAGCTGTTAAGATGCTTTTGCCCATTATCCATCAGCAGTTACCATGGTAACCAAAATTACGGTACAGACACTAGAGATAGGACAGCCAGAGCTCCCAGATCACACTTCAACAGCCAAGATTGACAGCCAGCACCTTAAAGTCTCATTGTCTTTTCTGCAAATGGTCTCCAAGTACTGCAATAAAGTGAGTCTGTATTATGTGAATTTAAATACTGAAAAGCACAGCTTTCAGAATTGGGTGGCATTTAACAGCATTAACTTGTATTGCTCATCTCTCTTCAAGCATCTATAAAATGCTTCCACTTCAGACATCTAGGTCTCCTGACACATCTTACAGCAGCTCACAGGATTTCCAACACAATACCAAAAGCTCTGATCAATGAGCAGGGTCTTTTTTTCAGTTCGTCCCTCTCGTAGATGGCATCAGCTTTCTGAGTGCCAACACTACACTGTGCAGATCTGCCCCGAGTGCAACTGCTCAGGTCACAGTTCATGAGACAACCGGGACTCAAGCTGTCTCATATAGCCCGCTATTTTCTATGTTGCCTTTTTTTCTTTAATTAAATTTAACTTTTTTGTGTAGGGTGGAGTAATTTGATTTCAACGAAGTAGAAAATCAATACATCATGCAGCTCTGACAAAGCCAGTTTCAACAACTTAGTTAATGAATATTTATGTGTTGTTTTTGGTACTTATCATAATTATACTAGTCAATTCTAGTTGGATGTGTCCAAGATAATGAGTGAATTTTCATTTCTAGGTGAACTATTGAGACTCATTTTCACCAATTACTTTAATACCTCCATGCCCCTGAGACAAGACAAGCTGCATCTTTTTAAGAACAAAGCTCATATTGTAGTGAAAATCCAATGGATTCAACTTTGACCTCTTGGGTAAAGCCTTATGTTGCATTAATTCAAAATACAATAGAATAAAGCTGATTGATGTGGACTGATTCAAATGCAATTAATTAATTTATTGTTTAAGACGTGTGAAAAACACAAAAATAAATAACTTAAAAACATAAAAAAGAAATGCATTAAAAATAAATAAAAATGTAATAATAAAAACTGAAATCAGGCGATCTAAAATGTGAAGGAGAATCCCCTTGTCTGGTTTAATACGTATGAGCAGCCCTGTTTTTCTGGTTTAAACAAGGTGAAATGTCACAGACGCATTCTCTTGAATGAGCGTCACAGTGCCGCAAGCCACAGACACTTTCATTTTCTCTTTCATGGAACTTCCCTTTACCACGCCTAATGGACACTGACACCTGCAGATTTATCAATGAAGTTATATTATGAATCCACAAAGAGACAATGATGCAATTCCGATACACTTATAAGAGCCATGTAGAAATATTCATCTTAGCCTTCAAAATCAGCAAATAATATAACATAATCGCGTGTATAGAGATATATATTTATATCAAATATTGTATAGATGTTATTTTTTCTATTCAATGCATTTCATGGTAGCACTTTACAGGAGCATTTTAAATATGAATACAGGGTGAGCTGTGATTTTTCTTTTTTATTATGGAATAAATTTTGCATCAGTTTTCACAATTTAAATAGAAAATATTTGACGTTACGCCTGTAAAGGATGTTGAGGTTTTACCTTGAACTCTGAAACATATGAAAGCCACAAGGTTTCCCAGACAGTTTATGTCAGGAAAATGAAAGGTGTGTGTCCTTCTTTAAATGAGGCTCTGCAGGTCAGCTCCAACACAATCTCCAGAACCTGAATCTGCTCTATAGAAAGTCAACTTCTAACTGGTTCTTAAAGATGCTTAACAGGATCTTCTTCGTTTGCCTTTGCCTCTGTCTCTACAGTGCAGGCTCAGCGATGAGCTGCAGATGGATGGATAATAAATTCAAACAGTACAGCGAGAACTCTTTGGATCTACTAGATATGATGGTGAGTGAACTTGTTTGCATCATGTTTTAAAGTCATTGAAATATCTGAATGAGATAACTCATGATGTGTGTGATGCAGGTTCAAAATTCCACCAACACCACTGAGGATGCTGAAGTGGAGGAGACTGTGGCCTTTCCTGGAGATCTGTACAGCCAGGCGTCAAAAGCCTCAGTGAGTAAAATACATATCTGCAGTGAATAAGAAACATAGATAAACATAAGAAAATATTTGATTTGCTAGTCTTAAACATGAGGAATTGTTTTCAGAGAAAAGTGTGTATAGTAATATTTCCTATCATTATCGGCAACTTGTTTTTTGTCTTTCTCTGATTTCTCTTCTTCCTCGGAATCTTATTTTTCTTCCCCTTCTGATTTCTTTGTTTCATCTGAATTTTCATTCCTACAGGCTCAGGACAAACTTGGATTTACAGTGCAGGTTCTGAAGGGGGTGGCTGCCCTGTTTGAGAAGGATTACAGCTCTGCATCATGGGAGGAGAAACGAGTGGATGACTTTCTCAATATTTTGACCCAGCAGGCTGACGGCCTTTACTCCTGTGTAAGTGTCAGGGTGGATGAATACAGATTCACTCATTTTGTTTAGATGTACTTCTTTATGTTGCTCCAAGTGTTGACTGAAGTGATCAGTGGCTCAATGGTGACACTAATGGAGATTTTTTTATCTTATGAAAGCTTATTTTGTTTTAATCATTTAGATTGCGAGCCACAGCCACAAGAAGAACAAGAAGCTGCACATGTATTTCAAGAGACTGTCAAACCAGGTCCTGAAACAAAAGGTAAGTCTGCCAACCCACCTAACCACCAAGTTACCTACCTACCTTCTGCCTTATCCTTCCCATCTACCTACAGTGTCTATCTACCTATCTATCTAATGATACTATTCTTGTGTGTAGGACTACAGTGCTGAATCTTGGGAGCTGATCAGGAGGGAAATCAAAACACATCTAATGAGATCAGACCTGCTGATTTCATCTCTACTCACCATCAACTAGAACATCTCCATCAGATTAATTTATTTTATTTATTTATTCATTTATTTATTCATTTATTTATAGAGAGCTTTGTCTATTTATTAATTGATTGAATGTTTGTTTTCCCAGTGAGGAAATTGCAATATACATTTCTTACATGTCATATCCAATAAAAACATGTATTCTCCCACAAACAGAAAAGTGATTGTTTTTATTCCTCTTGCATCAACAAAGACGATACAGATTTCTTTTTTATTACTAATATACATTACTCAATATAGAGTTCACTTATTCAGTAAAGACCATGCAGTGTAAAAATGTAAAGGCTGTTCAAATTAGAAACACGAGGTTCCCATCTGATATTTTATTTCTTTATTTCTCCTTTATTTCTCTTGACTTGGTTATGTGTGGTTTTTTTGTTTGTTAACTCTGCATTTGTGGAAAGAAAATGATAATAGGGAGAAAAAGTTTGACACAAAATCCTAAATGTAAAAAAGGTTTACAACAGTCGATACCACACACATTATTGCATCCATAATGATAATTTGATAATACAGTGTTAGGGGTTAGGGGTTCTAAGTGCTATACTTGTATATGTGTTTTGTAACATGTTGAGGCAGCTGCTAATATTTGTTAATATTTTCTTTGTAGTTCTAACAATGGAGATTGACTGTGCGGACTGGCTTCCCCCATAATCTTACAGTAGATTACAGAAGATATGCATCTGTGTTTGAAATTAAGCTTGCTCTAACACAGCCCTGGGTTTATAAGCACTGACTATGTATTTAAAATATTAAACTGGATCAGGAGCTTAAAGTTAATTTGACTTGCCTCCCTACTTACTGAGGATATTAAAGACAGAGTTAGTCAAGTTAAAGTTCAGGATCACATCAATTTTTCACTGGTCTTTAAAGGCTCCAACATGAGTTGAAAAGGCAGATCAAACCTCTGAGAAGGTAAAAATTAAACATAACCATATGAAATTAAAAGGGGATCAAATAAATATTCTGTTACCTTTAATAAAATTGGGGATTTATCTGGGATTGAACATTACTGTGAACATTTTGGATAAGTCAACAAAATGTTTAATCTAGTCATTTTGTGCCATACTATATCTTTAAATATGATTGAAATCAATTCAATGATATTTACAGAATATTTTAGTATTTGTCAATATGTATCACAGTATTGTAATAGTCTGCACTTGTTACAGTGAGTTTCCATGAAGCAGTTTCTCTCTTTTAGCACTAACATCACTACAGAACATTGAACATAATGTCATTAGTAACTGCAATAAAGGGAAGTGTGCCACATACCGACTTAACTACCTTATCAATCTTAACCATTCTGATGTTATCCAGCCATGGCAGATTATAGAAGTAATTGTTCGACATTATACCCAGCTCTGCTATCATGATATTATGAAAGTGTGATTTTTTGTAAAATAGCTTGAGACAATTATACTCTATACATTATAGAATAAAATCCATCCCTGTCTGACAAAAATGATCCTCCAATAGGACAATGTGGCACAGTCTCATCTCTCACTATTTGCCACTAATCTTATGAAGACATTGAGGCTGATCCATGGTGGGGTTTTTTCTTTGATAAAATAGGGCTATGGTTACAGTTTCCAACAACCCAATAGGGAAATGTGAAGGAACTCATAAAATATGAAAGAAATACCTTCAGAGGATGAGCATGTAGGGGGGTGTAGATAAGTACGAGATCAAGGTGACAATAATGAATAATGAGAGAAGAAAAAAAAAAGATGAAGCTACCTTTACTTGTCTAAATTAATTTTACTGAAATTTTTCCCAATTTGACAGCTGAAAAAAAGTTAGGGTGTATGGAGACTTAATTTAAGAGGTATGTCGAAAAAATATGTTTGGTAAGTGGTCTACAGGAAAGAATTTAAATATTTTATAAGTTCAAGACAGAAGAGATCCAATATTACCAAGTAATAGTAGGAGAGACATTTTAGCCCTGACTTAACACAAATAACCACAAGCACACCTGCAAAGTTACCCGAAACAGAGATGATGCTTTTAAAATAAATGCGATAGAGGCAAAAAATCCAATAAAGGAAAAGTTTAAGAGTAGGTCAAGGGTATGGACAGGATTGGCTATTGACCAGGTATGGTTGAACTTAGAGTTACCCTCAAGGGAAATAAAGGTCAATCAATGTAATGCCCTTTACATGTGTAGAACAACCAGTGTGTGTGTTATAGAGACTGTGTTAAACACTGAGATCCGCTGACCAAGCACTAAACATTTCGGACCATATAACTATTGCATCATGACAATAAGTTGTCTGCTTAAAACTCTACAGTAAACATTCTCTCAAGGGTTTTTTGAGCAGTCAAGTAATGGGGCTTTTAATCTATTAACATAATTTTCATTTTAAATACATTATCAACACAGTCTTAATTGATATTTGAAAGCAAATGTAAGACACTCAAACTTCTCAGAGTGATGTTTGTTTGCTGCTATTTCCTACTTGTCATGTTTTTATTTCACCCTGACTTATACTCTCACCTTGGCTGTTAACAAATGTAATAGCAAAATCATTCAAATTAAAACTCTGTGCTCGCACTCGAATATGTGAAACGTAGGCTCTAGGATTTCTCCTCTGCTCAAGCAGGGGCTATTTGAGTTGAAAGGACAACAATATCTGAACGTTAAATCAATAAGTCCTGCTCTCAAATAAAGCTAAAGGGGAAAAAAATCTAAAAATCCACATTCCCATCAGCACCGATGCTATGAAATGTTTGCTTTCACTGGAAGACCAACACTGGCTTCTATTATCACTGTCAAGGTTGACAAATGAGAAGCTAAGCATTTAATATCAACTACAAAATCCAACACAATGTGATTATATATATGTTTAAAAAATATATAAGCTCAGGGTTAAGTGGGATACATAAGGTGTGACCACCTAAAACGAGCAAAATGAATCACCCTAAAGGTTTGACAAAAAGGCAAACTCATACAGAACATGAAGAAAATGGAAATTTGTATGTTGTCTGCTATATTGACACTAGTGGTTCTAACATGCCCGGCCAAGAGGCAGAGCAATGCAAGCGCAATTACATGCAAATCGCTGCTCTGTCAAGGCCATCAGTGGCAATGAATGAAAATAAAAGAAGCACTTCAAATGCTGTCTACTTTATTGACAATCAAAGGCTGGTCCAGCACTACTATTAAGCTGTTCTCTTTTGAAGAGACATGTGGCGTGGCTACTTCGCCAGAGGGGCCCCCACTGTTATTAGAGCTAAAACGAAGGACGGTGACAAACTGAATTGAGGCAATTTCTGTTGACAGGCTTCTCTAAAACAGTAAATCCTGACATGCTGTAATAGCCAAGCGTCAAGCCAAAGATATTGCATACCATGCCAGAAACAAGAAACACTAGCTATTTCTAGGCAGCTGCTAAAGAAAATCGCAGAGCAGATGATAATCTATGCGTTCTTCGTAAAATGGAGGAAAAAATTGCCGGACCAGATTGGATTTCATGTAACGGAGTTCTCATTCGCAATCGTCAGCACCACTTCTCCCAGCCCATCTGTAGACAAGTGTCTGATTATTGATGAAAGAAAACAGCTGAGAATGAGAGACATTTTGGAGCAGTGATAGAAACAAGCCTCACGACCTGCTTATTCATGCCGAGGAATTCATTTTGTTTTAGACTGCATCAAGCATCCTCTCAGTGAAACTGGCAATAATAGAATTTGATTTTGCTAAGAGAGCAAATAACTGTGTCAAGGCTCTGAAGGACGGGATGTGAATACTGAAATAATAACATCTCTGTCCTACAGGCTTTGAGTGTAGGGTCTGGGAACAAACTCTGATAGTATTTAATTCTGGAGAGATTTCAGAGCCTCCTCAATCAAGTTAAAAGTAAGGAGTAACGAGCCCTCTACAATCAATGAATATGACTGAAGGAAAAGGAAAAGGAAATGGAACAGTACAACACTCACTGCGGTCCCTAGCACACATCAGGCATCGTGCCAGTCCCGGCTCTGCCAGCAAAAATCTGCTTAAATGATGACTCTCATCCTACATACCGGAAATTCAATTTGTTCCGTAAGCCTGGGATGAAAAAGCAATTATTCACAGTCCCCTCTTTTCACGATCTGTTTCTTTAAGATATCTCTCTTGTTCCCCCTTCTAACAAATAAACCCCCAGATTAGTGCTGTGTGTGGCTGTTCATAGGGGCAGCCGGTTGAAGCACTAAGATTCAAGCCAACTGAAAAACTTGTCAATCAATTTGAAAAATGGGAGTCAGATTCGGCAAGACAAGACCTACCTCGCCATCTCTTTCATCCCCATCGGACACGGGTAAAAGCCACTATATAATGGATTGATGGCATATCACTATGTAGTACGGAGGACAGAAGTGAGATCCTGTCAGAGGAACCCTTCTTTTACACCAATTACACTACACAGAACGCCTTAAAAAAAGGCCCCCCTACCCGATCGGTGACGAGTGCTGTCAAGGGATTCCACTGAGCCGAGACTCCAATTTACACTTGGGGTATTAGGTGGGACCCTAGCGTGACTGTGCAAAGTACCACAGAGCTGCTTCACATGCTCTCTGTTACTTGGAACACATCCTTGGATAAGTTGGCAGACCTAGCGAGGTGGACAGAGACTCATGTTTGAGGCATAACCATATTTCATTCCACTGTTGTACGAACAATACCTGTTGATTGAGGAATGTGAAAATCGCCTGACATCGTAATTGGCTCGCTCTATCTCTGGATAGCAGCGATACAAAAAAATGTGATAGTTGAAAAATAAGGGGAGAGAGACAGTGGCATAACTATAGGGTGAATGGAAAGGCAGGATAAGCCTCAGAAGTTTAAGAGTCAGCCCTCTGAGAAGGGCAGTGTGACAGCGTCAGCCCCAGGCAGACCTATGGATCCGGAAGCTTAAGGCTGGTCATCCATGATTGAGTTTCCAAACCCTCCATACATTAAATGCCTCAAAGCTTTCAATGCATCTACTGCATGCCTCGGTCAAAAAATGGTGTACTTCTAAAATATCTTAAACACAAATTGGCCAGCATGCGCAAATAGTTTTTAAATGTTGGTAAACCCCCTAAAAGAGGCGATTGACTCTTTTCATTGCCAGTAGGAGTTTGCATCATTTTTTTTCCTTTGGGCGTCATGTTCAAAGTCACGATGAAACAACGACTGAGGCGCTCGCACACTTTGCCGTCTTACCAAATTAGCGCCTTCAACCAGGCGATACGTTTCCATCACCGCTGATCTGAACCGGAGCCGATTAAAACCTGTGTCTACTGCGGAGTCGTTTGCATTGGGAATAGATTAAAGCGGCATTCACTCCCAAGTCAAACAGATGTGAGTGGATGTTGTTGTTTTTTCGACCAGTGGAAAAGGGATTTGATTATCTAGATACCTGCTCTTTGTTACCTCTTCTATGTTTGGAAACCACAAAAGGATGGATTGATGGCAAGTGCAGAAGGATTCTGACATGAAACCATTCATCTCAGGAGCCAGTGCACGTGACCGGGTACGCAATGCAAGAAAATGAGAGAACTGGTCTGGCTTCTTGCAAGACCTCGCTGCCGGCTCACTGATCTGAACATGAATGCTTCCTCTTCAAAATGGGACCATGCCAAGTTGATCGTCAATGCCATTTTCACACCACCCCCCTATTAAATGTCTGTGCACAAAATGTGATTTACCAACCCATGGGAAGCAATAAGTGACTAATTTCCAGCATTGAAATTAACAACAGCTGCTTCTTTTAGAGAAGGGAGGAGAAACCACTCAAGAAAGCTCTTCAACCACACTGGTGACAACATTTAAACAAGCACCCGTGTGAACTCAAAGGAGACAAAAACAAAAGCATATTGGTAACAGTTTCAGATTATAGCGCCTCTTTTTCCATAATCACAGCGTAATTAGTCAGTTGCAAAACTTTGACAGCTCACCACAGCTGGTTCTGCAGCATCAATTAGTCTATATTCTAGTGCTGTCTAATCTCACTGTTGGATTTCAGGGCCCTTAATCATAATTTTGTCAGGTTTCTTAATTCTTTATATATAAAAAAAAGTGTATTAATATTTGGCTGCACTGTAACTTCTGAGTATTCTGTGTCTATAGCTGCATAATTTATTCTGCACAATTATGTATCTTGTCTCTTTTTGGAATGTGTTGCAATATTCTCTGTAACATATTAACACAAATCAGTGAAAAATTTTAAAAACGGTCATAAGACGTGACCACCGATATTCAAGCTACTTTTAGATAATGACTCCGGAGAACGTCCACACAATTGGGTCAAGACTTTCTCCATGTGAGAACAACGCAGCAGGAGATTCTCCACTCTCAGATGCATTCACAACAACACAGACATTTCCAGAGCCTTCAGGCGAGGGGGGAGGTGCAGCATGCAGAGGCAGGAGGTAAGGTAACGTATTAATTCCACCGTGGAGATCACATGTTTTTGTTCACGGCCCATGCAAACCAGTGCATGCCCTTATCAGCCATTTGAATACTTTGTGTGTCTTTCAGTTTTGCATCGGTCACGTGTTAAATACTTCGTCAACACAGTACATCACTCACAGTGAGGATCCCCTGCTGTATTACAACAAGGGCTCACTCCGACATAATCCAGAGTTTTAACTGGGGGGGCTGGCAGATCAAACTACTAATCCTTCATAGTCTGAATTCCAATAAATATGTAGAGTAAAAAAAGATGGTGACAAGGGAGTGCGGTTCTAAAAGGTAAAATATTGGCTTGAGTTTGGATTATGTTTAGGAGTGGGGATAGAGCTTTTCTGTAATAATTATTTGTGCACCACTGAAGGTGTTTCCCTGAGGTTTGAGCCGTCAAGCTCTGTCGAGGGTCGAGTTTTAATCAAAAATATAGAACGTCAACGTGCGTCAAAGTCAGAGGAAGATGAACAGCAATCAGGTTGAAAAACCTCTGGGTCTTTACCAAACGCTGTTTTCTTTCAGGCCCCTCATCTCTGAGCACTTACCATTTTTCCGAGAATGCAAGAAATATTATTCTAATATACTAACTTTTTATAGCTGTGAGGGCACGGTGTACAATTTGGATAACTCATTCTTCCATTCGCCTTTCATTTTAAAAGTACAGGTGCCACTAATAACAATGAAAGTTGCTCTGTTTTATTAAAGCACCCTACTAAGTCACGACAGTTTAACTATGAGCCAGAATACATGATAGTGGTACCCTGAAATTGGAGGGAGGAAATGGGATACAGCCGTCCTCAATTCACACCTTTGTATTCTTTTGTTTGTACTTAAAACATGCTGGAAAAAAAAAAAATCACAAACTGACAATTTAGCAGGTGCCACCACTGTTACACCACTAAGGGACAATACATTACTTAAAAAAAAACATTTTACCGTAAGTTGCTGGTGGTCAACCACAACCGGAGGGACTGGTTGTGGCTCCTCCTCCGGCGTTTCAACAGATTCTTTCAGCTGCTCTGATGGGCTTCTCTTGTATTTCCTTACTTTGGAACCTCCTGTGAAGATATGAAGGGATGATTAATGGAAGGAAGGTGAACTGAGAGGTATGCAGTTTTATGAATTAAAGCAACTTTCAAATTAATGGGAGAGCTAAATTTCAGAGCTCAATTTGTTTTTCTCATGAAACATTCGAAAGCACAAACTGGACGGTTTTATGAAAATAAATCCCAGCTGCCATGGACACAAGATTTATGCAAAACCAGGGTACAAGAAAGAAAGTCTATTTGAAGCTACTACCAGTTACTGAGAGCACAATATTTCACATCTGGCCTCTTTCCTGTCCATTTATAACAGTGTTCGGGAAATGTTTTTGACGGGAACAAAAGGGCTGGCTCAGCAAGGGAGCGAGGAGGCGGAGCAGCTGAGTTGTTGTTTGAGGAGCCGTAGTTTGTTTGTGTTCTGCGGTCGGGTGATTTTGTCATCTTCTGATGGCTTCTCCATATTGTAAGCAGCATCATTACTCTGGCTTTCCAGCTTGGCCTCTGCCCATCACAAACCGAGCAGGCCGGTGATCAAATACAAACGTATTGGTTTGCGTCTGACTTGAACACTACACACTAGTAAAAGGGACATATTGGCTCATGGCAGAGAAACTGAATATATGTGGCGGTTCAAAGATGGAGAAATGTGCACCATCGAGGAAACGTAATCGTGTGGCATTTATGCTCCTGGAGTTTTTCTATTGAAATACAGCATTTGATAAGGCAAGGGATAGCATTTTTATATTCTGTATAACTTATGTTACATTATTCATGTTGTCTTCTCCATTTTTAATAGCTAAACCACGTGCAAGTCAGAGAAGCTGGATGATAATCATAGCTACATGTGGGGGCAAAACGCTGGCTGAATGTGTGAAAATTGACCAACTCTCTTACCTCAGTAAGATTGGATGAGGAGACATTTAACAGGTAAAAGCCTATCACTGTGTATGGCTGAACAGTGTATAGTCAATGTGTAAAATGAACTGGTTAATGGAACTGCTGTAAACAACTTGACAATGGAAAGCCGTTGAAGGCTGCTCACGAAGTCACTTAATGTCACTACATGACGCAATACACAAATTAGCATATTCATGACATAATGACACCATATTTGCATTCTGCCTGGTGTCAGCGCATTTTAGCCTTTTATCTGTTTGCTACTCTTTTTATTCTGTGTTGACATAAACATGCATTTTAATAGATTTAATAAATTCTATACATTTGCATGTTTTTCAGTTTCTGCTGTCAGACGACGGAACAAGTAAGAAGCTGTGACTGACCCAATAAGAACACCTGTTAATCAGCATTCAGCTAGAAGCCATTTTCAATTTGATTTGCACTGATAAAACTCGTCGCACATAATTTAAAGAGAACGTATGTGCTGTGATTTCGGCTGCAATATAATCAGTCAGGCTAAAAGTAAAAAGCATATTTTATGTCTTTGTCAGGTGCCGTGCCTTCAAATGAATAAGAGGCATATAGAGATGCACCTCTAGAGGGAAAGACTGACCTTGTCCTTTTGGCACAATTGCAAAAAATGTTAAGATATAATTTGAGCACACAGAAGAGCACTGTGTTCTATTTTATCAGTCTACTCATATACCTTCTATGTCTTGATCTTCGTCAGCACTCTCAGTAACGGCCCTCCAATCCTGGTGGGGGGGCTCCTGAGTTGGATGGCTCTCATGTTTGTCTTTGTGCTCTTCCTGCTCTGGCTCATTAGAGCCTTCACTGCTGCTCTTGGGGCTCTGCAAGTCCAGACTGTCCATTGACACGTTTCCATTCACACAGTCCACTTGTGCTACTAGGACATCCTCTATGTGCTTGGACTGGGCCTCAGCATCTGAGGTCTCAGATGTTTCAGCCAGAGGATGGAGCTCAACCCGCTTGGCCTGGCTATCCCCGTCTGCCTTGGGGTGAGAACTGTCATCAACGCAATACAGCTCAGTGTCCTTCTCCATGTTCTCAGACTCGCCCTCGTTGGCTGTGGTCTCCTCCTCCTTAGGTGTTGGTTCCTCTCTAGCTTCATTGTCATCTGGAGGTTCAGCAGGAACCACAACAAGTGGCTCACTGGAGCTCTCCTCCTCAGTGGAGGGGGCATGGTGATGGTGGCCATTGGGTTGGGGACCTGAGGTATCGCAAGACGATTCCTCATCCGGCGTCAAAAATGAATCACTGGGTCCTGCAGCTTCCACTTCTGCCTCGGGCTCATCCTCATCCTCTTCCATTCCTTTCTTGTAGTTCTTCTTTTTACGGATGATGCCCCGCCCCCAAGAAGGCCGCCGGCGAACCTTTCGCTTTATATGATCTATGATGGAAAGAGAAAGAGAGTTAAGAAACTATATTAAATCAAGATAACTAAAAGAAACCACAATTCCCACAAGGGAAAAAAAAACAGTAGTACCACTGCATTGCAGATGCCCATTACACTCATTGACTACATGACTGGACATGTGATTCTCAGACCCAACATTTCTCTGAGGCAAAAGGTTCTGGTGCCCAGTTGAAAAGATGCAGGGAGGATGAGGATGACACAAGGCACAACACACAATAAACCATTGTTGTCTTATTGTTAAAACAGCTGAAAGTAATCCAAGACTTTAAATTCTAAACTGCAGAATATTTTCTCCCTATTGTAAAAGATACTGTAGTGTAAGAAAAAAAGTTCTCCTTCGTATAGTTTGCAAGTTGACTTCATTTAAAGCAGAACATTTGGTCTTTCTCCAAGGGTAACAAGCAATGGGTGACAAAGACGACAGAGACCGTAAGAGAGACAGAGACAGCAGCCGGTTATATCACTGATATTTGGACACTAATGACAACAGATGGTGCTTGGGGTTTTAAGAGGAAGGGGAAACTAAAGCCTGCTCTCTGAGATAGCAATAAAAGTGCTGCAGCAAGCAAAAAAACGAATGCTAGACTGGGTGAAACTTCAAGGCATTTGCCTTCATTTACTGGTTTCCTGAAGCAGACACTGAGATGCAGTCCCGAGCGACTAAGTCAACGAGAGTGACTGTGACAGAAAGAGAGTGAAAAAGAGACACGTAGGGACCAACACAAGGCAGTTTCCTGACAATGGGCTGTCAGGGAGACACACACCCTAACCCCAGAGGAACCTTTGGTCTTTGCATCAAAAGGCATTCACAAATTAAAATCATCTGTTGAGTCCCATGAGGCAGCTCTGACACTGCATAATTCTGAGTAACGCCAGGATATAAAAAGTAATTATTTCATAAAACAACCATCTGAAAAAAGGACAACGAGATTGCTTAAAATGTGAGTGTGTGCAAATCAGATACTCCGTGGATAGAATCACTAGATCACAGTGGACAGTGTCAAAATCCATAAGTCCTTGCCATTATAATTCTGTCAGGAACGAAAGGTCGAATATAATTCTGGGATCTTATGCAGAATAAATAACATATGCCAGCTTGGTTCTCGAAGGACCAGGATTCCTTTTAAGATATTCATCAGACTGAACTGCAAAGGGTATAGTGAGGAGAGATTTTTGCCTCAATACTAAAGAGGCTCTATTCTGTTAATTGTACCTACTCGAGGACATGACTGAGCAAACTGACCAGAAATCACGATGTACCGTTCCCTAACCCTAACCCAGTGATAACCTTTTGCTGAGTATTAGTTTGTAATTTATACCAATACCGAAAAAACAAGAAAATGTAAAAAAAAAACTAAGGAACAGAACAAACTAGACAAAATGGTGACCCTCTTAATAAATGACCAGCCACACATTTCCCGTGAGCCACAATCACAACACCAGATAACCAAGTGGTGTCAGCTTATGCTGCAAAACAACTGCAAAAAAATTGTGATTTACATGTGTTTATACAGTGGCTACATTTGCATATGTACTATATCTTATCGCACACTTTCAAGGACATTTCCAAAGAGTAAAACTTCTTTAAAAAACAATAAATGCATCTATATCTAAAGGACACTAAAGAACATGCAACATCTTAGTCAAACTGCTGGTCAGTGCAAGAGCATCCAGTACAATCATTTTCTTCAACTTTCTCTGTTGCTTTTCTTCACTCTCATTATGATTTGACATCCAACAAAATGACCATGCATTGCTCAGGCTATGAATGCAATCAGGCTGGGGGACTACTGGATGCCTTACAAAAACAGAGTAGCTAGCATTCTGCACGTACGAAAAACAATGGCAGCACATCACAGAAAATTATCTCCATTCTCCCACAAATATCTACACAGACTGGTGTGGTTAGAGAAGAACTGGGCAGTTTTCCCTGTGAGACTACCTGCGCTGGGGGTTTAAACAGAACAGTGAGACACACGCCAAGGTCCCACAACCACCAGCAATCAAGCCCACAGTTTGTAATCTCACTGTCAAGTGGGTAGAGGGGCTGCTGGCAAACTAGATTTTAAGGTGGGATGCTGCTTTGGCTTTTGGTTCCACCTGATCTGATCTGGAAGGAAAAGGCAATTGGATAAGTTTCATCTCCAGCTATGACTGTCGCTCTGCTCTGCTGTAAATGAGGGACCAGAGGTGGAGAGGAATTGGATATTCCTGAATGCTGGCATCCTATCAATAAAGCTTCTTTGTGTGTGTGTGTGTGCGTGCCTCTTATCTGTGCAGAATGCTTGGACGACCATTTATTTAACCTTCAGAATTTAATTTTATTTAGAAATGCCATGCTGCGATGCCTAGTGCTTAATCATAACGCGACTGTTATTTTTTATCGATTTCAACACAGAGAATATTACTTTTTGCCCAATCTTATACGTTGGCCTTTTTTTGATATATTGTCACTTTTATCAAACACAACAAAGTTAAGGAAAACTTCAGCATTGTTAATCTTAAAAGATAAGAAAGACAAAAAAAAGCACATCGCCTAGCACTCCAACAGGGGTTGTGGGTTCAGTACTTTTTGGTATTTTGGAGGTCGGGTGGTGCTAGCTGGCTCTCACAACAGGTCAGGTGGATGTGGGTAATAGAAAACCTTGACTCATGTATATCCAACAGCTGCTTATTTTCAGCTGGCCCTTCACTTCATTTTTTTTACACATACAAACCAAAACAAATAATCCACCATTTTTTCATTCTTGCAAAGGCCAGCTCCTATCACTCCTGAAGGAATTTAAAATTTTAGACTGAATGGCAGCAAACAACTGGCCACACTCCGCTCTTAAATTATGTATAAAGATCCATGTAGCGGCAGAAAAATTTTAACTGCCATCACATACTTCTTAGAACAGTGTGTGGGTTAGGGACACACACTGTTGAAAGCAAAAAGCCCCAGGGAGATGAGTATCCAAACATACCAGCAAGTATTAAATAAATAAATCATTCCAGTGACACCGACAATTCAGCGGCCTCTTGGTAATGTCTTTAGGCGGAATTATGAATCAGTGTCTCCAATTCACTTATTGATTTTTTGTAAATAATTCATAGTATGGAGTAATCAGATCACAACCCATCAGAAGACGATTGTGTTTTTAACAGAAGACATAGGGAGAAGAAGCTCTGAAGAATCTGTAACATAAAGCTTACAAACTGACAGCTTCTATACTGTGTGCAATGTTAATGGGGTTTTCATTGCAAAGGCATACAACTCCAGATCGACTGTCTCTATAGCATAGGCAAACGAGTAAAAGCCCCAAAGCCATGTCAGTATAATACAGATGGGCTTCTATATTGAGTTTATAGTAGGGCCATCCAAGCAAACTTAGAAGCACTCCATGCCTATAGTGTTATATATTATGCTGTGGGTTATTTATTACTTTTATATCTTCCCAATCTCACACTACCATAAAGGCAAGTAGGATTGATATGATTGGTCTCTGGGCTCGATGCCACATTATCATCAGTACTAACTCATACTTACTGTGTACCCCAAAGCTAGTTAAACAAATTTAGGTAATCAATCCAATCTGCCGCTGATCTTTGCCAAGGAAAAACATTCAGCACTGATTAACATTTAATTCTTACATTAAGGGACATTGCATCTTTAAAAGGAAACACTCTTTATTTGGGAAAAACCCTTGCTTGATTAATGGGAGAGCTGACACCTCAGTAATATCTGGAAACTACAAACAGCTAGAAGACTGAAAATAGAAAGAAACAGCTCAATAGCTCTGTGTACATGTAACAAAATCCATCTTCAAACATCTGAGGTAAGAACAACAAATTGCTGCTTTGCAGGGGGTTAACGTGGAAGGTAATTTCCAGTAGCTTCCTAGAAGGGTATTAGCTGGTTGCTGGGCAACTTTCTCTGTGCAGCTTTACTTTAATGTTGTTGGTATATCAGTATGGTTCCCCTAAAAGGTGCAGACCTGGAGAATGAGGTACAAACATTCTCTAAATATGTGTGTTTGCATAAGGGCGATCACAACCATCAAACTGTATCAGCCAAAAACATTTGTCAATGATAAACCTTCATATCTTTATGCCTTAAAGGGTTTGGTTAGCCTATAGTTTAGCCTCCAGGAGTTTCTGAAGGCTGGTCTAAGGAGAAGAAGAAATGAATAGACGATGAAAGAAAATGAGCTCTTAGTGTCTCCAGTTGTCTTTACTACTAAAATGAGACAGGAAAGCTGTCAAACAGCCAAGAATGACATCTGTTACAATGTTGTGCTCGAAAAGACTGGTCTTAAAAATGTGTTGAAATAATTAGGTAAGAGGAACGTGTGAGAGAAAAGTCAACCCTTGACCGTGGTGATGTGCGGATGCAGTTATACCCGCGGACTCAAGGTTGATCCTCAGGTCAGGTGGGTAGGGTCGTAAAATTAGCATATCTGATGATTAGCGAAAGGGTTCGGGTGGGTGAAATAGGCATCATACATCATTAATGTGTAATTTACTAATGAAATTCTCTAAAATGTGAGTGAAAAACGTGGAGAATCGTATGCATACCTGCAACGAGCACTCATTCAGTGCAGCCGGGTGCATCATTGAGACCAGATGGAGTCTTACTTTTGGTGCAGTGAGAAATTACTAACCAATGAAAACATACGGCCCTATTTTCTTTGCGCCAAAGCAAACTGGCAAAGTGCAAAGAAATGTCCAGTAAAATCAATAGGTGTAATATGTAACAATATTAACACCAGTAGAGATGGAGTGGAATGTTCATGCAGATGTTTCTAAATTGGAGAAAATAATTCCTCCAGTTGGGTGATGGGCGGATGAGTCAAGCTCTACTCTACAGTAGCTCAGTCAGCAGACTTCTGGCCACTGTGATAGTGAGCCGTCCTAAAAACGTACAACCAAACAAAAATTTTGTCAGGCAGAGTAACACTGTTACATTGTCAGATAGTTAGTAGAAGATGAGACAATCTCACTTCAAATCCATTCAGCCTAAATCTGTTTCAATGTCATTATGTATGACACACGTTGTAATCACTCACAAAGAAATGACTCACTTTCACTCACTGGTTCACTTGTAATGAGTGGGTGTACTATGAAAATCTACCAAATTGAGTTAATTTAATGAATATTGTTGCAAAAACCGTCCATTATTTAGACGGAGATGATAATATTAATTTGCCGATCTTATGCCCTTCCAAGTCACTGTGAATAATGGGCTTTGTGCAAATTCTTGCATAGATACAGTATTATCAGAGAGCATGCAGAGTACTGTAAGAATAGCCAAAGGCACAAACCTAGCAAGCAACTCAATTTTTTTTGTCATTTGGGTTCATTGGAATCAACTTGACTTGGGGCCTCAATCTTGTAACAATAATGAAATATTGATCAGCCAAGGTCCCATCACCTGCAACTGATGGGGAGGAGCTTGGAGTTAGGAGTTGTGTCGCAGCCTTAACATAAACATTAGGGAGAGAAATACACCTGAGTACAGAGGTGCAGCATGAATGTGGATTAATTTAACTTGTACTGAAAGTTGTACTGTAGTTGGTAAGACTGCAAAAGCACTATATAAATACAGTCTGTTTTTCCATACACATTTAAAACATTTTTAACGCACACTGTTATGTTGTTATGTTACACAACTAAATTAGACATTGGGGTTACATGTTCTAATAGTGTTTTCAGCTCGTAGCTTATTTCAAACTAAAGTTCCATCATATTTCAGATGGAGAGAATAACCACTATTCCCATTTATCCACTTAAAAATGTTTATAAATACTCTGTATTTACAAAAGTTACTGGCATTACAGAAATGTCCAGCTTTTATGTTTATATCACATAAGTGTTTTTCTTTTAATCTGCCAGGTCCGGATATACTGTATCTTAGTTTAAAATGACATTCCAAGCAGATGACCAAGAGCCATATATCAAATAGACTATGAATCTATGAACAAGCAAAAACAAAAAGGTTTTGCATTCATTTTAGATTTTTCTGTTTGTAATTAAGTAAGTTAAGGTATATTAACTAGGCTCATTGTGAAAAAAATTGGTTGTGCTGTTCTAAGCATAAGCAATAAAAAAATGGTATTCCTGAAAACTTTATTTTCCCAACGGTATCCCTCTCTCAGCTGTAATTAACACAGCACAATGGCAGTATATCCACGGCCATGACTGCTGAACAAATTCCAATTCAACGGTTCCTGATGACTTTCACTAAGGAGTGATTTAAAATGTTTTTTTAAGGTGCACATAAAGCAGACTATTAAAAATGTCAAATGGAAAACACCTTTCAAGATTAATATAACGAAAAAAATGATGTCTTTATATGTCTTAACGGAGCAATTTATACTCAAGAAACTCAACATATAGAATTCTTAGCATAGCTGGAAACCAAATGAAGACTATACATCAGGCTGGAAATAAATCCGAACGGAATTTCTTATAGTTTCTATTCAGCAGATCTCAGTTCAGTTCATCTCTAGGATTATCTTAGAAATGCATCAACTATTTTCCACCATTGATATTCATCTTGAACTGCAGCTAATGACTCTCTTCATGATCAATAACCGGATAGATAACTTGTTTGGAATATGTGATTACGTAAAAGGAAAGCAAAACGGAAGATAACAGGGGAAACACTGTAGGAGACAGAGAAGACGAAAGATCGTCATGGTGACACAGGGCCTCAGGGCGTCTGGGTCAGGAGAGCAAGACATGCAGTTTGTCAACTGATGTGACACTTTGCACTGACACTTAATGAAATGTCCAGATCAATAAATGATCCCATCATTGCCTCTTGAAATGAAAAGATCAGTCACTTCCTTCAATTGCAGTGTTGCCCTACCTTTTTCCGTCTTTCAATCCTTTACTCTCACATAAAAGCCTACATGGCCATATCACCTTGCTTGCTTTTGCACTCAAGGGGTTTATAAAAAAAGAACTAAAAAAAAACATACTAACAGAGAGGACAGCATTTTCTTGTTTCGGTCTGTACTTTTTACATGACTGCGTCACATCATTTCAGCATTTTTGTCAGCAACAAATTAATGCTGTTCTACCACATTGCTATGGTGTTCTACTGGATTCAGATCAAGTGACTGTGGAGGCCACTAAAGTTCAACGATTTTCTCTTTGAGACAACGTATTATCATACTTGAAGTCGCCATTAGAAGTTTGTAAAGTGAGGCCATAAAAGGTTGCACACAGTCAGCAAAAATACACAGATTTGGCCAGGATCCAAAATAAACCACCCACCAATTGTCAGATACAGGTAGACTTTCTCTCGGTTGAGATCTCAGAGGACTATCTCCACTACCTCACTAGCAGGAAAATGCTTGTGGCAAAACAGTCATCAAATAAAACACTGTCCTCAGTCTCTAGGGCTTTTTGATTTATGTGTGCTCTGCTTTTGTCCTCTCTCTGTGCTTTTGTGTGAGACACACATGCACGCACACTCTTTCTAAGAAAACAATTGACCACCATACACATAACCAAACAACAAACAATATCTAATCACAGGTAGAGTAGGGGTCTTAAGTGGAATTTAGGATAAAAACGATCACTTGCCACCACTCTGTTGCGAAATACTGACTGAATAAAAAGCCACCTTAGAAATGATACCCCACCGAGGAACGGGGTATAAAATAAACACCGTTTCCACAGCGCTTCTTCACTTTACATTACCACCTTAATGGTTCAGTTTTTTTATTGTGACTAATTCAATCAAAAGGTCAGTCATTAAATTATACATATTATTAATAAAAGGCTAGTACAGACCATTGTGCTATGGTTTAAGTAAGTAAAACACTATTTCAATGTTTGATGTGAACATTTCCTGAAGCTCCACGCATCTTTCTCAATGCTGGTTTTATTGCAGTGCTGGAGATAGTTTACAGCTTTAACTTGTGCCGGTGTGTGGTAGAAAACTGAAATGGTGCATTTAACAGGATTGGATGCAAAATCCAAAGATTTGCAAAATCATACAAGTTTATCTTTTTCAAATTAAAAACAAAAAACACTTCTCTTTTGAATTTATATATGTGTGTGTGTGTGTGTGTGTGTGTGCATGTGTGCGTGTGCGTGTGTGTAACTATAGCCATTTTACAGAGCTGACAACTCCCAATGTCACTGGTTTAGGGAAATCACAGAAGAATGGACAGTAGTCCACTGGGTAATGATGTCAAACCTTGCTACACATGTTCAAAAGCTTGGCTATGCAATGACTGCATATCAATACAGCAAAGAAAGAATGGTCTCAAGGTGGAGGAGCTGAAGACATGATTCAGTCAGAGCCTCTGTCTCTTTCTGTCATCTCTGCTGCTCAGTAAATGGCCAGTGGGATGACGGTGCCAGTGGTGCCCCCTTCTCAGAAGACAGATATGCCCTAATGCACCAGCAGCTCCAAGTACTAATGAAGATAACAGCCTACGCCCACACATGCATACAAAACAAGGCATGAAACCCTTCCAGCGGAAAGGTCTGTTGCCCAAAGAAGTAACACGCAAACAGGCAAGTCAGGAAGGAGAGAGGACGTTAGGAGCCGTGTACTCTTTTAAATCCTCTGGATTCACATGCATTTTCACACTACTTGTGTAGGAGGAAGGACAATGGTGGGGAGAATGACAATGCTCAACAGCTAGCTATACTGTGAATTGAACAATAACACAGTTACCATTTCCATCTGATGAGATAGTATGGTAAAAGATGCTTTGATGGCATGTCAGAAATTATTGCGCACGGCAGACAATGCTTCGAGGATGAATG